>NC_091992.1:83843319-84539055 GCF_044704955.1 Pristiophorus japonicus
CTCGTCAACGATGTCTGCCCTTGCTGATAGTAGGCTCCCGAGGTATGGAAAATGGTTCACATTGTCCAAGGCCATGCCGTGGATTTTGATGACCGGGGGGCAGTGCTGTGTGGCAGAGTCAGATTGGTGAGGACCTTTGGCTTATGGATGCTTAATGTAAGGCCTATGCTTTCATACGCTTTGGTGAAGGTGTTGATGATGACTTGGAGTTCGGCCTCTGAGTGTGCGCAGGCGCAAGCGTTGTCTGCGTACTGTAGTTCGATAACAGAGGATGGGACGACCTTGGATCTTGCCTGGAGGCAACGAAGGTTGAACAGGTTCCAATTGGTTCTATAATTTAGTTTCACTTCAGCGGGGAGCTTGTTGAGAGTAAGATGGAGCATTGCAGCAAGGAAGATCGAGAAAAGCGTTGGTGAGATGACGCAGCCCTGCTTGACCCCAGTTTGGACGTGGATTGGGTCTGTGGTGGATCCGTTGGTCAGGATCACGGCTTGCCTGTCATCGTGAAGCAGGCGGAGGATGACGACAAACTTTTGGGGGCAGCCGAAACAGAGGAGGACGCTCCATAGACTCTCGCGGTTGATAGTGTCAAAGGCTTTTGTGAGGTCAAAGAAGGCTATGTGCAAGGGTTGGTGCTGTGGCAGATGGAGTACAACACAAGTAAGCGTGAGGTCATCCAAGTCATCCTCGACTCCGAGGGACTGCCTAAGAAGAAGATTGTGGACCAAAAAAGGTTAAATCCGAGTATCATTTAAATGGTGAAAAGTAAGGAACAGTGGAGGTATAAAGAGATTTAGGGGTCCATCTACACAGATCACTAAAATGTAATAGTCTGGTACAAAAAATATTCAAAAAGGCTAATGGACTGTCTTTAACTAGAGGGCTAGAATATAAAGGGGTGGAAGTTTTGCTACAGTTATACAAAGCCCTGGCTCGGTCACACCTGCAGTACTGTGTACAGTTCCGGGCACCGCACCTTAGAAAGGATATTGGCTTTGGATGGAATGCAGCGCAAATTCATCAGAATGTTACCAGGCTCCAATTAGATTATGCGGAGAGATTACACAGAATAGACTTATATTCCTTGAAATATAGAAGGAAGGGGTGATTTGATTGGGGATTTTAGAATTTTGAAAGGAATTGATAGGATAGATAGAGAGAAACTATTTTCAATGGTGGGGGATTCTAGGACAAGGGGTCATACGCTTAAAATCAGAGCCAGGCCATTCAGGAGGGAAGTTAGGAAACATTTCTTCACACAAAGTGTGGAACTCTCTCCCGCAAAACGCAGTAGCTGAGAGCTCAATTGATAATTTGAAATCTGAGATCAATAGATTTTTGCTAGACAAGGGTATAAAAGGATATGGAGCCAAGGCGGATGGGTGGAGTTAAGATGCAGATCAGCCGTGATCTCATTGAATGGTATAACAGGCTCGAGGGGCTGAATGACTTACTCCTGTTCCTATGTTGTTATATCATGGGTGAGGTGAGGATAAACCTGGCATCTGATGAAGAGCAGTCTGTTGCTGTGTGGCTGGACAGTTGAGTTTGGTATTCTGAGCTTACAAGTATAGGTTTCCAATCGAGGATGCTGTATGAACAGGTACATGGTAAACTTGTACTGTGATGCTGCACAAAACATAATGAAAGCTGGCTGTGTGAGGAAGTCCTGTATCCAATTATGCAAATTGTGAAGGAAGATCTTTCTGCAGCTGGACAGGCAGAGACAGCGGCCGAGCAGAATAGGAGCATGTCATGAAAGATCCCTCTGTTGGGAGTCTTCCATCCAAACCTTTGTGAAAGTTGGCTTCAACGCGATTGAAGACCGAATCATCGGTGAGGGAGTCAAAGGCCTTGAAGATTTACACGGTCTATATTCAGGCAGATTTGTAGCTGACTTGAGTACTTGTTCTCCACATGCAGCCACACCATCAGTGGGTTGTTGTCTTTCGAGTCAGAGCCAGTGGTCCTCAGACAGAAGAAGGTATCAAATGCATGGTGACTATCGCGGTCAGAACCAGACGTGCCATTCATGGTACATACGCAGACATCAGCAGATAAAGCCAAGGGGCCACCAGAATCAGAATAAAGCTCGTCAAGGGACCTTACAAGAGGTCCTTCCACTGGACAGTCTGGGAGAAGAGCTCACCAGATGAAGAACATCACACTGGTCCATGAAAAGGAAAAGGACTGTACGAGGAAGCAAACACATCCTTTACACTTTTGTTTAAATAAAGTAACAGTCCTCCGAGGGGAGAGAGATAGGGGATCAGAGGGGAGAGAGAGGAGGGGGACCGGAGGGGGGATTGGAGGGGGAAAGAGAGAGGAGGGTAAAGAGAGACAGGGTGAGAGAGAAAGCGGAGGTGAGAGAGAGAGAAGGGGAGAGAGGATCGGAGGGAGAAAAGAGAGGATCAGAGGGGAGTGGAGAGTAGCTTAGGGGGGTGGGGGGGGGGGTAAAGAGCATGGGGAGCATAGAGGGGATGAGAGCAAGAATGTGATCCTGATGGGAAGGCGGATCACGCTCTTCCAACCCCACCCCCTTTACACCCGCACCACGTTCTCTCCCTCCTCCCCCTAGACCTGCGTGATTTCTCGGAATGTTTGGTGCGTGTGTGGCATGTGACATCATTGGTCTGGACCAAATACGGAAATCACGATACCGTCACTATGCACAACAACAGCAACAACAACAATTTATATTTATATACTGCCTTTAACATAATAAAATGTCCCAAGGTGCTTCAGAGGAGTGTTATAGGCAAAAAATTTGACACTTCACTTCATACCCAATAAACCTGTTTACAATCTGTGACCCACACTCAATACCTCATTTATGGGAGGGGGGAGAAGGTCAGGAACTTTTGGGGTTAGAAGGTCAAGAGCCAGGTTGGGGGCGGGGGGGTGGGGGCGCGGGGGAAGGAATTTGGGAAGGGAGAGAAGGTCAGGAACGCGAGGGGGGGAAACGGTCAGGAACTTGGGCGGAGGGAGGTCACAAGCTTGTGGGAGAGCTCAGGAACTGGGCAGAGGCAGAAGGTTGGAAGGGGAAAGGTCAGAAACTGGGGGCGGGGGGGGGGGCTGGGGTGCGAGGAATGTTAGGAACTTGTTAAAGGGGCAGGAACTTGTTTGGGGGGTGGGAGAAGGTCTTAACCCGCAAGCGTGAGCCCTGCCTTTTCTATGTGAGCTCTGTTCTGTCTGGAGCCTGGCAGTCAGAATGGCTCAAATTATACTTAGGCAGGCAGGATCTAATTACACATTACAGATAAACTGCTGGGTCCAAGGGGACCAATCAGAAATCGGCTCTTGTCCTCCAAAGTGACCAATCAGAAATCTGGTGTTGGAAATAAACACGATCTTATTTTAATGCAAACAGCAATAAACAGGATAACATCATTTAGAATCTTTAAGATAAAGGAGTTGCATGTTGGCACAGGGCTCAGGTGAGACTGTGCTCAGACACTATGACACATCAACTCTCACTTCCTGTATGGGCTGTTGGGTTGCTGCCGTATCCTGTTTACCATTGACCTCCCCATATTTGTCTGATTCTCCTTCTCATCTGCACACAGTGGTGTCACTGTTCAACTGGCATACTGCACACTCAAAATCATGAGGGGTCTCAACAGAGTAGATAGAGAGAAACTGTTCCCATTGGTGGAAGGATCAGGAACCAGAGGACACAGATTTAAGGTGATTGGCAAAAAAACCAAAGGCGACCTAAAAAAAAACATCTTTACGCGGTGAGCGGTTGGGATCTGGAATGCACTGTCTGAAACGGTGGTGGAGGCAGACTCAATTTTATCTTTTAAAAGGGAGTTGGATAAGTATCTGAAGGAAATAAAGTTGCAGGGCTACGGGGAAAGGGTGGGGGAGTGGGACTAGCTGAGAGTCGGCATGGGCTCGATGGGCCGAATGGCCTTCTTCCTTGCTGTAACCATTCTGTGACTACAATTATCCTGCCAATTCTCTCTGGACCTTAGGGTAGAGCACTCATGAGAGTTTCAGGTATCTGAATCATTGTTAGACCACCCCAAAGCTCTGCTCTATAATTCTTCTACCTCACACTGAACTTGTTCGATGTTGTTTCTTCTGAGGTGCAGTAGTTGCGTAAGCAATGGGAAAACTATGTCTCCTAGGAGTCAGACTAGAAAATGTTTTTGTCTTTGAGATGTAAAAAAAAGAAATAACTTGCTTTTATATAGCGTCTTTCACAACCTCAGGATGTCCAAAAGTGCTTCACTGCCAATGTAGTTACTGTTGTAATGTAGGGAAATGTGGCACATAAATTGCCCAGAGCAAAGTTCCACCAACAGCAATGAGATAAATGATCAGATAATCTTACATTAATAACTGTACTACAGGATCAGATTAACGAATATTTTACATTATTGAACCCATTATATTAATCGGACTTGAGCACATAATCTAGGCTAACACTCACAGTGCAGTGCTGAGGGTGTGCTGCACTGGCGGAGGTGCCATTTTTAGTAATGTTGGTTGCAGGATAAATATAGGCCAGGACACCAGGGCAGAACTTCCCTGCTTATAGCGTCATGGCATCTTTAACATGACTCGGTTTAACATCTCATCCGAAAGACGGCACCTCCGACAGTGCAGCACTCCCTCAGCACTGCACTGGGAGTGTTAGCCTAGATTATGTGCTCAAGTCCGATTAATATAATGGGTCAATAATATAAAATATTCGTTAATCTGATCCTTTGGTACGATTATTAATATAGGGCTGATTATTTAGATGATATAACATTTGCATTTACATAACATATTCCATGACCTCAGGATTTCTCAAAGTCCTTCTCAGCCAATGGAATACTTTTGAAGTCACTGTGGTAATGTAGGGAGATGCAACAGCCATCTTTTGCATAGCAAGGGCCCGTAAACAGCAATGGGATAAATGACCTGATCATTTTGTGGTTAGTGAGTTGGTTGAGGGATTAGTGTTGGCCATGACACTGGGAGAACTATTAATGTCGTTTCATAGTTACATAATCCAAAGTTTGAATTCAATGTCACTGTGGATCAGACAGACCTGACTTTTACCTCATCGACAATGATATTGCTGTAGTGGTTTAAAGTGCAAAACACTCTGTGGTAGGAAAAGTATCGATAAGATTGCGAATGGCTTTGTTGTAATAATCAAATAACGAGGTAGTTATGGAACACTACACTGTCTCTAAGGGACAGCCTACCTTTAAGGAGCCTTTGCCCATTAACAGTCAATGCCATCCTATTTCCTGTCCCTGAATGTGTATTGGTGCCTTTAATGGAAACATAGAAACATGGAAAATAGGTGCAGGAGCAGGCCATTCAGCCCTTCTAGCCTGCACCGCCATTCAATGAGTTCATGGCTGAACATACAACTTCAGTACCCCCTTCCTGCTTTCTCGCCATACCCCTTGATCCCCCGAGTAGTAAGGACTTCATCTAACTCCCTTTTGAATATATTTAGTGAATTGGCCTCAACTACTTTCTGTGGTAGAGAATTCCACAGGTTCACCACTCTCTGGGTGAAGAAGTTTCTCCTCATCTCGGTCCTAAATGGCTTACCCCTTATCCTTAGACTGTGACCCCTGGTTCTGGACTTCCCCAACATTGGGAACATTCTTCCTGCATCCAACCTGTCCAAACCCGTCAGAATTTTAATGCCTCAATATTATGCAGGGCTCTTTTTCTGTTGATGATTTTTAAATTTCTTATTAAAACCTCTGAAACTTTAATCTGTGCCGTTCCTCATTTCACGTGGGGACTTGCATTTTATTGATTCCAGACATTACCAGCTTTTCTGTTGGAAAGAATAAGGACAGTGAGCTGTAGTGACTCTACACTTTACCAACAGGGACAGTCAATGGTGCTCACATGCCAATCGTCAGTGTGTGATCACTGCTCGCCTTGGAGCTGCCTCTTCTGAGGCTGATGAATAGGTGTTATTTTCAGAGACACGTAAACTTGGTGTTCCACAGTGGACTTTTGTGGTTTCTGTCCACAAGCTGGGGATTCCTGTGAGCTTTGAAAGCTGCCAGGAATCTCATTGATGCTACTGGCCCTTACAGTGGTTTTCCAGTTATGAAATGCATATCAGATGCTTCGGAGACTCGGGGGGTAATGAGAAAGGAACAGGCTGCACTTTGCTGGCGTGAGGAATGCATAGAGCAGGTTGTAGCTTTACATGAGATCCCAGCTCATTACAAGGCTCAGTTACATTGCTTTCAGCAGTTTTCAATCTCGGGCAACTCTTGTGGAGAAGCTGGAAGCTATGGGAGTACATGGCCAAGCCCTGGATTATATCCAGGACGTACACATGGAGTTATGAGGCTGCGGAATTCACTTCCAGAGTTAGTGATTGAGATTGAAAGTATGCCATCCAACATATAGGTGTAGGTGAATGAAGGAACAAGGGGGGTTGAAGTGTTCTGGCAGCAGTGTGGATAATTTGATTCAAACTATTTGTTCATGTGGAGGATAAATGATTGGTTTGGCTGATTTGCCTGCTTCTGTGTTGCAACTTCTATGTATTTCTATGTTACAGTAGATGGGAGACGAGCTGAATCTATCTCTTCCAAGAGAGAAGTAGTGCATATTCATGCACTGTCACCCATTTTCTTCAATGCCTTAAAGAAAGAATAACTTGCATTTATAAAGCGCCTTTCATGGTCTCAGGATGTCTCAAAGCTCTTTATAGCCAATGAAGTAGTCACTGTTGTCATGTGGGAAATGCAGCAGCCAATTTGCACACAGCCAAGTTCCCACAAACAACAGTTTGATAATGACCAGATAATTTGTTTTTGTGATGTGGATTGAGGGATAAATATTGACCAGGACATCAGGAGTAACTCCCCTGCTCTTATTCAAAATAGTGCCATGGGATCTTTTGCATCCACCTGAGAGAGCAAACAGGGCCTTGGTTTAACATCTCTGGAGTGAGACTTGAACCTGCAATGTTCTGACTCAGAGGTGAGAGTGCTATCCACTGAGCCACAGCTGACACACCTTCCTCATGTATGTGTTAGACAGGATGTCATCGGAGTATTTCTGTGTGTGTTTTTGGAAGAATGACAGTGTTCTTTCTGACAGATGATTTTGTGTTGCTGGCAGACTCCCCCGGGGATCAAGTGCACTCTGCTCGCCATTTTGAACAATGGGCCAAACAGTGGTGGGCGCCCTTCTCAAAACAATGTTATGGCTTTGCACAGTTTAAGAGAGAATCGCAAAGGTATTGATTGGGAGATACAAGGCCCTAATTGTTTGATTCATATTAATACCCGAGGCTCCTGGTGAATGCCAGCATCAAGCTGAACACAATCCTAAGAAAGGGAAAATGGCATTTTGGTCTTTTGCATCTTTGTTCATACATAAGTACATAAGAAATAGGAGCAGGAGTAGGCCATTTGGCCCCTCGAGCCTGCTCCGCCATTCAATAAGATCATGGTTGATCTGATCTTCGCCTCAACTTCACTTTCCTGCCCTCTCCCTATAATCCTTGACTCCCGTATTGTTCAAAAATCTGTCTATCTCCCCCTTAAATATATTCAATGACCCAGCCTCAACAGTTCTCTGGGGCAGAGAATTCCAAAGATTCATGACCCTCTGCGAGACGAAATTCCTCCTCATCTCCGTTTTAAATGGGTGACTCCTTATTCTGAAACTATGGTGCTGAAATTCCGACGTCCCGGGTCCGTACGAAGTTTCTACGGACCCGGGAAGGCATCGGAAAAGCCAGTTTTCAGCGCGCAATGCACATGCGCTAAAGACCGGCTTTTCCGATCTGTCAAGTTTCTGGCTTGACAGATCTCGTGCATATCGGGAGCGAGGACACTTGCAGGGCAAGATTTCTGATTTTTATGAATATCTTGCCCTGCAAATATCCTCAAAAATCTTGCGCCTGATAAAGCAGGCGTATAGCTTACTTTTACAGGCGCAAGTGTTTAAAAATACACAAAAACATTTTAAAATAAAGTTATAAAAACACATTTATTGTTACAAACCCTCCCCACTACGGTAAGTTTATTTTAAGGCATAATTTTAAAAACTTTAAAAAAGTCGGGAAAATATATTTTTTTATAAGAACTTTAATTTAAATGAATCTTAAATATGTAGTGTATTTTCCTATTTTTTTATTAGTGTTTTGTGTGTTATGGAGTTCCCACTATTATGAATGAGAAAATACTGTACCTTGATTGGCTGCCCAGAGCCATGTGACTCAAGCTCCAGCATACGGACGTCCCAATGTGCACGCGCTCCGATGCGTAGGGAGTTAAGGCCTCAGGCTCGGAAGTTCGAATGGGTGCAGCACCTTCAGGTAAGTGCGCATTTTTTTTCCTTTTTTCAGTAGTTTGCCCACAGGAAGACCTCGATCGGAATTTCAGGCCCATTGTGTTTCAATAAGATCACCTCTCATTCTTCTAACCTCCAGTAGGCCCAATCTGCTCAACCTTCCTTGATAATGACAACCCCTTCATCTTAGGAGTCAACCTAGTGAACCTTCGCTGAACTGCCTCCAATGCAAGTATATCTTTCCTTAAATAAGGTGACCAAAGCTGGACGCAGTACTCCAGTGTGGTCTCACCAATACCCTGTACAGTTGTAGCAAGACTTCCCTACTTTTATTCTCCATTCCTAACGTCAATGACAGCAAAATTCCAATGTGGACTCAGCTTGTGGCATACAAGACACGTGCTTATGCACTTCGCCTTCATGGTTCTGAGCTCCTGGGCATGGAACTGGAGAATTTCTCCAGCCCATAGGCAGAGCCAAGTTGTGAGGTGGATTTGTTGCAACACAGAAGGGAGGGAGGCAGTTGCCAGGAGGAAGGGACTGCCTCGAAGCCCCTTGGAAAAGGTGTCAGCCTCAAAACAGACACACTTCTTTGTCAAAGTGCTTCAGATGTGGACCTGGATTAAGCAATTTTTACACTGTCTGTTGCATGGTAATTTCATGGTATCATTACAAAACAGTGTTCCCTCTGACTTACTGGGAGCAACATCACAGGAGAGCTGCTGGAGGCGTGAGCGGAAAGCAGAATAGCACCTTTTTACCCTTGTGCAAAACTTGGGTTACGCATGCATATTTTAGTCACATTGCAGTTATTATCCTTTTCTTCATAGGTTCACATCAATAGCTATCCATGCTTTCCCTCTGATGGGCATTCAAGATGTGCTCACAGCTGGTTGTCCAAATGACAGATAAGGAGGGTGGTTACTGGGCAGCATCATTTTCTGTCATATTCATATTAAAGTCTCCAAAGCCAGGCACGTCATCTCCTTCGGTGCAGGCTGTGTTGATGATAATCCCTGGTGGGACAGGTCGACTTGGAATGATCAGCATTGCGCAACTTCTGTGTGACTGGTTCTCGCTGCAATATTGCCATCAAAATTGATTCGCGTGTGAGGTGTGCCCTTGAGGATTGCAGTCAAAGAAGTAAAGAAGCATAAAAATCAATCCCCATTGCAAGTTGTTTTTCCCTTTGCACCTGAGGCATAGGCATTTCCTTTGGGAGAAGGTGAGGACCATCAGCTGTCGACTCTTCCTCTTGACCATAAGAACATAAGAAATAGGAGCAGGAGTAGGCCATTTGGCCCCTCGAGCCTGCTCCACCATTCATTAAGATCATGGCTGATCTGATCCTGGTATCAACTCCACTTTCCTGCCCGCTCCCCATAACCCTTGACTCCCCTATCATTTAAAAATCTGCCTATCTCCACCTTAAATATATTCAATGACCCAGCCTCAACAGCTCTCTGGGTAGAGAATTCTAAAGATTCAAGATCCACTGAGAGAAGAAATTCCTCCTCATCTCCGTTTTAAATGGGCGACCCCTTATTCTGAAACTATGCCCCCTAGTTCTAGATTCCCCCACAAGAGGAAACATCCTCTCTGCATCTACCCCTCAGAATCGTATATGTTTCAATAAGATCACCTCTCATTCTTCTAAACTCTAATGAGTATAAGCCCAACCTGCTCACCCTTTCTTCATGAGACAACTCCTTTATCTCAGGAATCAACTGAGTGAACCTTCTCTGAACTGCCTCCAATGCAAGTATATCCCTCCTTAAATAAGGTGACCAAAACTGCACAATACTCAAGGTGTAGCAAGACTTTCCTACTTTTATACTCCATCCCCCTTGCAAAAAGGCCAACATTTCATTTGCCTTCCTAATTACTTGCCGTATCTGCATGCTAACTTTGTACAAAGACTCCCAGATCCCTCTGTACCACAGCATTTTGTGGTCTCTCTCCATTTAATAGTAATTTGCTTTTTTATTCTTCCTACCAAAGTGGATAACCTCACATTTCCACACACTATACTCCATCTGCAAATTTTTGCCCACTCACTTATCCTATCTATATCCCTTTGCAGATTCTTTGTGTCCTCTTCACAACTTGCTTTCCCGCCTATCTTTGTATCATCAGCAAATTTGGCTACATTACACTCGGTCCCTTCATCGAAGTCATTAATGTAGATTGAGGTTCCAGCACTGATCCCTGCGGTACCCCACTAGTTACAGTTTGCCAACCTGAAAATTACCCATTTATCCCAACTCTCTGTTTTCTGTTAGTTAGCCAATCCTCTATCCGTGCTAATATAATACCCCCAACCCCGTGAACTTTTAACTTGTGCAGTAACCTTTTATGTGGTACCTTATCGAAAGCCTTCTGGAAATCCAAATACACTACATTACTAGTTCCCCTTCCACCCTGCTTGTTACATCCTCAAAGAGCTCTAGCAAATTTGTTAAACATGATTTCCCTTTCATAAAACCATGCTGACTCTGCTTGATTATATTATGATTTTCTAAATGTCCTGCTACTACTTTTTTAATAATGGACTCCAGCATTTTCTCAATGACAGATGTTAGGCTAACTGGCCTATAGTCTCCCTCCTTTCTTGAATAGGGGTGTTATATTTGTGGTTTTCCAATCCGCTGGGACCTCCTCAGAATCCAGGGAATTTTGGTAGATTACAACCAATGCATCCACTTTCTCTGCAGCCAATTCTTTTAAGACCCGAGGATGCAATCCATCAGGTCCAGGGGACTTGTCCACCTTTAGTACCATTAGTTTGCCTCGTACTTTTTCTCTAGTGACAGTGATTGTTTTAAGTTCCCCCCTCCCTATAGCCCCTTGATTATCTATTATTATTGGGATGCTTTTAGTGTCTTCTACCGATACAAAATATTTGTTCAAAATCTCTGCCATTTCCCTGTTCCCCATTATTAATTCCCCAGTCTCATCCTTTAAGGGACAAATGTTTACTTTAGCTACTCTCTTCCTTTTTATATACCTGTAGAAGCTCTCACTGTCTGTTTTTATATTTCTTGTTAGTTTAATCTCATAATCTAACTTCTCTCTATTATTTTTTTAGTCGTCCTAAGCTGGTTTTGAAACACTTCCCAATCCTCTGGCCTACCACTGATCTTCGCAACATTGTATGCCTTTGTTTTCAATTTGATACAACCTTAACTTCCTTAGTTAGCCACGGCGATGGTTAATCCTTCCCTTAATGTCTTTCTTTCGTACTGGAATATATCTTTGCTGAGAGTTATGAAATATCTCCTTAAATTTCTGCCAGTGTTTTTCTACCATCTTACCCTTTAATCTATTTTCCCAGTCCATTTTAGCCAACTCTGTCCTCATACCTTTGTAATTGCCTTTATTTAAGTTCAGGACACTAGTTTGAGACCCAAGTTTCTCACCCTCAAACTGAATTTGAAATTCTAACATGCTATCCTTTACTATGAGACAATCCTTTACTATGAGATCATTAAATGATCCTATCTCATTACACATTACCAGATGTAAGATAGCCTGCTCCCTGGTTGATTCCGCAATGTATTGTTCTAAGAAACCATCTTGAACACACTCTATGAACTTGTCCTCAAGGCTACCTTTGCCAATTTGATTTGTCTATTCTATATGAAGATTAAAATCACCCATGATTATCGCCATGACTTTCTTACAAGCCTCCACTATATCTTGATTGTTCTAAAGTCTAGCTACTGTTTGGGGGCAAGTAGACCACTCCCACCAGTGACTTCTTTCCCTTATTATTTCTTATCTCCACCCAAACTGATTCTACATCTTGATCTGCTAAACCAATATCATTTCTCACTACTGTACTGATCTCATGTTTATTACCGAGCTCCCCACCTTCTTTTCCTTTCTGCCTATCCTTCCAAATTGTCAAATACCCCAGAAGATTCAGTTCCCATCCTTGGTCACCTTGCAACCACGTTGCTGTCATATAGAAACATAGAAACATAGAAAATAGGTGCAGGAGTACGCCATTCGGCCCTTCGAACCTGCACCACCATTCAATATGATCATGGCTGATCATTCACCTCAGTACCCCTTTCCCGCTTTCTCTCCATACCTCTTGATCCCTTTAGCTGTAAGGGCCATATCTAACTCCCTCTTGAATATATCCAATGAACTGGCATCAACGACTCTCTGCAGCAGAGAATTCCACAGGTTAACAACTCTATGAGTGAAGAAGTTTCTCCTCATCTCAGTCCTAAATGGCCTACCCCTTATCCTAAGACTGTGTCCCCTGGTTCTGGACTTCGCCAACATCGGGAACATTCTTCCTGCATCTAACCTGTCCAGTCACGTCAGAATTTTATATGTTTCTATGAGATCCCCTCTCATCCTTCTAAACTCCAATGTATAAAGGCCCAGTTGATCCAATCACTCCTCATATGTCAGTCCAGTCATCCCTGGAATCAGTCTGGTGAACCTTGGCTGCACTCCCTCCCAATAGCAAGAACGTCCTTCCTCAGATTAGGAGACCAAAACTGAACACAATATTCCAGGTGAGGCCTCACCAAGGCCCTGTACAACTGCAGTAAGACCTCCCTGCTCCTATACTCAAATCCCCTAGCTATGAAGGCCAACATGCCATTTGCCTTCTTCACCACCTGCTGTACCTGCATGCCAACTTTAAATGACTGATGAACAATGACACACAGGTCTCGTTGCACCTCCCCTTTTCCTAATCTGCCATCTGATGGCTATCAGATCATACCCATTTATTTCTATTTGTGTCGTTAACTCAGCTATCTTGTTGAGGATGAAGCCCATCTACAAAATGAATTTGTTGACTATCACGGAAAAGATAATACACCAGTCACACAGGTGAAATACTTCTGTACAAAATGTAAACATTTCATTCATTTCTCACCATCTGCCATGGAAGCCTGGAGTTCAATCCTCTGAAGTATCTGTTGGATTGCTGCCTCGTTCTTTTTCATCTCGTTATATTAAACACCAGATTATACACACACTCAGTTGTAGCAATGCAGGATCAGGATTTTATTGAAATCTCACACCATCCACAACCAGCATGAGCTCTGTGAGACACACGTCACGATTCGAGTATGAGCTGTTAAACAGTGGTTCATTTGCATCTCTTTTACCAAATTTCATCTTTGATCACTACATTGCATGCATACCAACAATATACTATGGTACATCAGAGATACATACAAATGCCAACAGAACATGAACTTAACAAACATGCACTTCCATAAACACAAGTGACCAAGCTGACATATTCCAGACCATTACAGACTTTGCTGAATGACTCGTACACACTACTATTTTACTTTCCTGTGAAAATATCCTTGCTTTAAGACCTATTTACACAATTTACACCACATGCTTTGCAGAAAGCTTTATTTTATCCATCATGTGCTGATCCCACAGACTGTCCAGAGAGAACATTTGAAATATTCAGGTGATGTGGACTTTCACTCCCACAGTATCCAGTGTGAATTCCAGTGGAAATGAGGAACAGAAACTTGATGAGTTGTGATTTAATCTCTCTGAGGCCACAAATCACAATGGAAGGAAACATTTTTCAAAAGTTGTATCAAATAGGTCAATTTGTTCTGATGCTCTCCTTTCCAACGCCCCCAATAACGCTGGGGAAGTTTAATGAGAAGTATCAGAACTGCAACTGGATTTTCACTGAACAATGATCTGGAGGGTGAAATGTAATCCCAAAACACTGATGGAAATCTGGAAGGCCCTTGTAATAAAATAGATTTTAAGTATTTCAGTCACTGTACTCAGGACTGTTTTTGAATTGTTGGTCATTATTTGAATTCTCGTGATTTTTTTTCTTGCAGTTGTTCATTACAAACAAATGTATTCGTAAACCTAACCCTCCTACTAACCATTGCGCCAAAGGTCATCCCAGCCATGGCTCAGCTGGTAGCACTCTCACCTCTGACTCAAAAGGTTGTGGGCTCAAGTCCCACTCCTGAGACTTGAACCCATAATCTAGTTTGACACTTCAGTGCAGTATTGATTGGGTGCTGTACTGTCAGAGGCGTCATATTTTGGATGAGACATTAAACCGAGACCAGTCTACCTTCTTAGGTGGACGTAAAAGATCTCATGGCACTATTTGAAGAAGAGCAGGGGAGTTCTACTTGGTGTCTTGGCTAATATTTATCCCTCAATCAACATCACAAAAACAGATTATCTGGTCATTATCACATTGATGTTTGTGGGAGCTTGCTGTGTGCAAATTGGCTGCCGCGTTTCCCACATCACGACAGTGACTACACTTCAAAAGTACTTCATTGGCTGTAAAGTGCTTTGAGACGTCCAGTGGTCGTGAAAAGTGCTTATATAAATCCAAGTCTTTCTTTCATTAGAGGTGACAGAAATTGTGTGGAGGCCATACGGGGAGCGCACAAGAAAGCGAGAAGCGGAGAGAAAGCGGAGTGGAAGACAGAGTTAAAGCGAAGGGAGCGGGGGACACGTCACAAGGACAGTTACAGGAAGAGAGATACATTTTCCTTTTGTCCGTGAGTAATCACAAGATATCAACTCGTTTTAATTCAATATCCACGGGGCAGCATTTTATCTTTTGCTCCGAGTTCACAGCACTTATCATTGCACAGCCAGTCCCACTCTCCCACCGTAAGATTTTATTGCTTCCAGCTACATTCCGACACATGAAGCTGCTCATTTATGGGATGTCAGTCCTTGTAAATCATTCCTTAGCCGTAGTCATTCTTCGCAATGACAAGCTGCTAATTGCTGGTCAGCATGATGAAAAGCTAAATTACTTTAACTAAACCTGATGTTGGGTTATGAAGACTGAAATGAGGGTAATTGGGCTCTGGTGAAATGTCTGTTGATTGAATGTTGGCTGATTCAATAAAGGAAATTAGGCTGTGGGCTTTCAGAAATAACTTTGCTTCAGTAATGCAGGTAAACTCTCCCAGCATTCCTAGCTGCAGCGACACTGGGTCAAAAGAAATAACTCTTAACAGTGAATACTTTGAGAAACTGTAACTGAGAATGTTCAGAGACAGTGTGGCAGGTACGCTTATTATTTCTCTGCCCCCAAAAAATGATTGCTCTAGGGAAGGAGCGAGAGAAAAAAAAAGAACAGACTGTCTGATTTAAACGACATTTATTGAGCAGTGAAAGCAGCTGTCTGTTCCTGTCGTTATACTGGGGCCTGGAGGTATGCGTCTTGTTTACATCAGTGTTGATTCCAAATGGAACAAGACAGGAAAATACAAGAGCGAATTTTGCAAGGGCCGGCGTGAGGAAAACTATGGTTAAAAAAGATCTATCCTATGATGCACATCTTGGTTGAATTTCACCCTCAGTGCCTTTTAGGTGTAAAAGTGTGACAAGAATTTTGCTTTTGTGGACAAGAAATGCACAGCGATGTAACATTTTTAATATATAGATTAGCAAACAAAAGAAAATATGACAGTTTGATTCCGGTTAAGCAACGCCTCGATTTCAAAATTCTCATTCTTATTTTCAAATCCCTCCCTATCTCTGCAATCTCCTCCAGCCCCACAACCCCCCGAGATGTCTGCGCTCATGTAATTCTGCCCTCCTGAGCATCCCTGATTATAATCGCTCAACCATTGTTGGCCGTGCCTTCTGTTGCCTGGGCCCCAAGCTCTGGAACTCCCTGCCTAAACCTCTCCGCCTCTACCTCTCTTTCCTCCTTCCAGATGCTCCTTAAAAATTACCTCTTTGACCAAGCTTTTGGTCAGCCGCCGTAACTTCTCCTGATGCAGCTCGATATCAGATCTTTATCTCATTACACTGCTGTGAAGCACCTTGGGACGTTTCACTACATTAAAGGCGCTATATAAATAAAGTTATTGTTGTTGTTGTTGAAGGGTATGTTGGAAAAGTTCTAAAAACCCCAAAATTGCGATTTTAAATGGATCTGAGTCTTCCACATTTACTTCCAGGTCTGATGAGTTGAGGCTTTACTGAATAATGTTGTTAAGTTATCGGTTGAATTTTCACCAGCAGCAAAGAAACCTCAGATCTCAAGCCATGATTCCACTTCCTACTCTGTTCTTGTCTGGACTTGACACCGAGTGGTAACCTTAATGTGAGTGTACATGGAAAGGGTTTATTTAAATCTCCTGTTGTATCACGTGTGTGGACTGAAGATAAAAGAAGCAAAGATGTGTTGTTTTTCTATTGTCTGTCTGTCAGAAAGGTCTCGTGACGCTTCGCGCACAATTTAAGGCAAACACAACACGTAGGCAAACACAGCAACCATTTTGTGCACGGCAAGACCCCTTAAGCAGCCATGTGAGACTGTTCTTGATGGCCGGGGAAGACCTGTCGGGCAGGATATCCAGCATTCCAAAACAGTGCCATGAATATTGATGCTTTTCTTTGTAGGGCTGTCCTTCTGAAATCAGGTCTTGTTTGATTTCTTAAACCTTGTAATACATGATCAGCGAGGGGAACATGTGGCCTGAATGACTGCTTATTTTAATCTGCATGGTTGTGTGCTAAAATATTCTGCTGGTAACGATTACAGCATCCATTTCTTAAAGATCTGTTTCAGATTTCTAGAATCATAGAATGCTACAACACAGAAGGAGGCGATTTGGCCCATCATGCCTGTGCTGGCTCTTTGCAACAGCTAGTCCCACTCTTCCCCTGCAAATTTTCTACTTCAAGTGCATATCCAATTCCCTTTTGAGAGTTACTATTGAATCTGCTTCTCCCATCCTTTCAAGCAGCGCGTTCCAGATCATAACCACTCGCTGCATTAAGAAAAAAATCTAATCTCGTCTCTAGGTAAATCTTTTGTGCCCCTTCAATATGAACGGTCGGGGTATGTCCCTGTTTCGCCTCCCAGTTGGTATGATGCACTTTCAGGCCACTAACAGCATATTCCAGATGCAGATAAAACGTCCTCTTTTTGTGTTGCAACTATGTACCGTTTTAGAAGAGCAGAGTTGACCATACGTCAGTCCCCTAATCCCAGCAATCAGATCATTGGTGCACAGGCAGCTCAGAAAGAAAGAATGTTTTTCATACCCGCAAAGCACTTCACAGCCAATGAACAAGAACATAAGAAATAGGAGCAGGAATAGGCTATATGGCCCATCAAGCCTGCTCCGTCATTTAATATTATCAAGGCTGATCTTCGACCTCAACTCCACTTTCCCACCTTATCCCCATATCCCTTGATTCCCTTCGAGTCCAATAATCTATCGATCTCAGTGTTGACGACTGAGCACCCATGGCCCTCTGGGGTAGCAAATTCCAAAGGCATTATTAGGGGAGGGGAGTGGACACGGCATGACTTGGAGGGCCGGGGGTGATCGCTAGGGGGGGGGGGGGTCGAAGACAGATCGAAGACAGAGATAGGGAGAGTGGGGGGCGTCGGGGATTGTGGGGGTTGGCGGGTCGTTGATCATGGGGTGTGGTCGGTGATTGCGGGGAGAGTTGGTGATCGTTGGGGGGGGGGGTTAGTATCGCAGGGGGGATGGTGATCGAGGCAGGGGTCGGTAATATCAGGGGGTGGGGCATCTGATTGTGAGGGGGAGCGTAGGTTAGCTTGGGGGTGCTGGGAGGAAGCCCTCTTGCTCCTCCTGGCCCAGGAGCAGTGTTGGAAAGGCACTTTCCTCTTCCAAGCAGCAGTCCTTGTCTAGCTGCTGAATTTCCCGAAGCCCTGGAAACCCGGCAGGCCAGGAAGAGAGAATAAAATCTGAGGTACGCAGTGTCAGTAAAATATTTAAATGAGCAACCCGCCTTCTGGGAGTGTGTTGGTTGCCCGCCCCCATCCTGCCTCCATTAAAACGGAAATTTAAAACATTTTTACAGCCCACCTGACCCAAACCCACCTATTTTTGGGGGTTAAAATTACCCCTAATGCCTCCTCAGTTCTACACTCTCTAGCCAGGGGAAACAGACTCTCAACATTTACCCTGCCAAGCCCTCTAAGAATTTTCTATGTTTCAATGAGATCACCTCTCATTCTGATAAAACTCACTCCTACATTGTGCTTTATTTTTATTTATTTTCTGCTTTGGTCAGAACTTTGTTAGCCTGGAGGTCTGGAAAGGGCTGTTGCCTCAGTGGTTACATAAATTCTGAAGCAGTGTTTCAAATTCCGCTCACATTTCCTATATCACAACAGTGACTACACGCCAAAAGTACTTCATTGGCTGTAAAGCATTTTGAGACATCCGGTGGTCAGAAAAGGCGCTATATAAATGCAAGTCTTTCTTTTTCTTTTCATATCCGCAACTTGAGCTGTGTGTAAATTAAGGGGGTGGATTTTCAGACATGTATCGAAGTGGGCCACAGTCACAATAGCTTGAGCATCCCTTGTAGAGAGACAGCAGTTCCACTTCCTCCACCAGCCATTCTGTCGTTCCCTTCAGTGACCTTGCCTGTCTGTTGACCAATGGCGCAGGGTTATGTACAGCTCTGCCTGCTCCAGTCCCACGCTCACCAGTAACTGGAAGGAGAGTGCCCATTGTAATTTCACTCAGTAACCTCAGCATTTGGGACCTTCACCTTCATTTTCCAATCGGCACTGCTTTAAATTCAATACTAATTCATTTAAAAGGAATGGATTAAATAACATCGAGTGGAAAATCTAGGCCTTTGGATAATGAGATTGGGCTGGATCCAAAGCTGGTTCTCAGAGCCACACACTGCCTTAAGTCAATGTAGCACCCAGTCCCAGCTTGTTATTATTATACACGCAATGCAAAATAACTATGGTTTTGACTCTCATTCCCTACTGTTCTATCATGTACAGATTGGGCAGTCTGCCTCTATATCAACTGCATTTGACAATACAGTAATGTAATTCTACACCGTGAAACATGTCCAAATATGTTGTCTCAGTATTGAATGAACTTGCATTTATATAGAACCTTTCACGACCTTAGGATGTCCCAAAATGCTTTACAGCCAATGAAGTATTTTTGAAATGTAATCACTGTTGTAATGGAAGGAAACTCAGCAGCCAATTTGTGAATAGCAAGATCCCATAAAGAGCAATGGGATGAATTTCCAGATGGTATACTTGTAAAGAATAATTACTCCCAGGTCAATCTCCAGGTCTCCCTGTCTCCATTCAATTTGATTCACTTCACTGTCTGCTTGTGATGCACATTTTTCAGCCATTTTTCACTTATTTTAATTAAATTAATTTGCCGTTTCTGTGCCCCAGTGCATGACCAAACCAAATCTTTCTGCCAAGTCTTTGGTTACTGTGTGTTTTAAACAAGATGTACGGTGGGAATGGATATTTTATAGATATACGAACCGTACAGTTCGACCTGCATAATTTGCTAGCCTGAAGAGAAATTAAATGGCTGCACCTTTAATCGGACGTTCACAGCAAGGAACATCCAATTGGGAATCATCCAAGTGTAACCCCCACCACCCCCACTCCCCCCCGCTCCCCCCCCGCCACTCCTGGGGCTCTAATGCAACTCATCATCATAGGCAGTCCCTCGGAATCGAGGAAGTCTTGCTTCCACTCTTAACATGAATTCTTAGGTGGCTGTACAGTCCAATATGAGAACCACAGTCCCTGTCATAGTTGGGGCAAATAGTCGTTGAGGAAATGGGTGGGTGGGACTGGTTTGCTGCATGCTCTTTCCGCTGCCTGCGCTTGATTTCTGCATGCTCTCGGCAACGAGACTCGAGGAGCTCAGCGCCCTCCCGGATGCACTTCCTCCACTTAAGGCGGTCTTTGGCCAGGGACTCCCAGGTGTCAGAGGGGATGTTGCACTTTATCAGGGAGACTTTGAGAGTGTCCTTGTATCGTTTCCTCTGGCCACCTTTGGTTTGTGTGCAGTGAAGGCGTTCCGAGTAGAGCGCTTGCTTTGGGAGTCTCGTGTCTGACATGCGGACAATGTGGTCTGCCCAGCGGAGCTGATTGAGTGTGGTCAGTGCTTCAATGCTGGGGATGTTAACTGTTGTGTATGGAGAAAGAGTCAGACTGAACACTGTGAGCTCAAAGTAAAGTGTGACCTTAGTCTTTTATTGCAGGTCTCTAGAGTACCTCTCCAACCTGTGAAGCCTCCTTAAATACCTCTGCTCCCAAGGGATTATGGGATCCCTTGGGACTCCAGGGGATGAGCCCTCTGGTGGCTGTACAGAGTAAATACAAGTATACATATATAACAACACTTCCCCCCCTGCCAAAGTCAATAGTGTAACTATTTACAATGTGAGTCGATCTGGGGCCCTTCTTGCCCTGGTTGATCGTCTCGGTATGAAAGCTGGTGTTGTTGAATCATTTGTTGGACCCTCGCTGGGCTGCTGTGCAACTGGCCTTGCTGGGCTGCCTGGTGTGTTGGAGGATCAAAAACGGTAGGGTCCAAGGTGGGTTGCTCAGAATAGTCCGTGAATCTGAGTTTGATTTGGTCCAAGTGTTTCCGGTGAATGAGTCCATTTGAAAGTTTGACCCGAAACACCCTGCTCCCTTCTTTGGCCATGACAGTGACGAGAAGCCACTTGGGACCTTGCCCATAATTTAATACAAATACAGGATCATTGATTTCGATCTTGTGCGACACTTTTGCGCTATCATGGTATGCACTTTGTTGAAGCCGCCTGCTCTCTACCTGTTCATGTAGATGAGGGTGAACTAACGAGAGCCTTGTATTAAGTGCTCTTTTCATGAGCAGTTCAGCAGGTGGGATCCCAGTGAATGAGTGGGGTCGCGTGCGGTAGCTAAGCAGGACTCAGGATAGGCGAGTCTGCAGTGAGCCTTCAGTTACCCTTTTCAAGTCTTGCTTGATGGTTTGCACTGCTCTCTCTACCTGACCATTGGATGCTGGTTTTAAACGGGGCAGATGTGACATGTTTGATCCCATTACGGGTCATGAATTCTTTGAACTCAGCACTGGTAAAACATGGCCCGTTGTCGCTCATCAAGACATCGGGTAGGCCGTGTGTGGCAATCATGGCCCGCAGACTTTCAATAGTGGCAGCGGACGTGCTAGCCGACATTATCTCACATTCAATCCAGTTGGAGTACGCGTCTACAACCACAAGGAACATTTTACCCAAGAACGGGCCTGCATAGTCGACGTGTACCCTAGACCACCGTTTGGAGGGCCAAGACCATAAACTTAGCGGTGCCTCCCTGGGTACATTGCTTAACTGCGAGCATGTATTACATCTGTGAACGCAGGACTCTAAGTCAGCATCGATACAGGGCCACCACACGTGGGATCTGGTTATCACTTTCATCATTATGATGCCTGGGTGGGTACTGTGGAGGTCATTGATGAAGGTGTCTCTGCCCTTCTTGGGGACCACTACTTGATTGCCCCACAGAAGGCAGTCTACCAGTATAGACATTTCATCTTTGCGCCACTGGAACGGCATTATCTCTTCCTGCATTTCCACTGGGACACTGGACCAGTTTTCTGTGCCTGGCCTGTGGCGGTTGGCATAGTTGTATGCAGATAACATGAGCACCCATCTCTGGATGTGGGCCGATGCGTTGGTATTTATCCCTTTACTCTCGGAGAACAAGGATATAAGTGGCTTATGGTCAGTTTCCAATTTGAATTTTAGCCCAAACAGGTGTTGATGTATTTTCTTTACCCTAACGCTTCTTTCTCAATCCTGCTGTAGGCTCTCAGCCTTAGACAGACTCCAGGATGCATTAGCAACCGGTTGCAGTTTTCCGAAATCATTAGCTTGTTGCAATACACAACCGACGCCATATGATGATGCATCACATGCTAGTACCAAACGCTTACATGGATCACACAACACAAGCAATTTGTTTGAGCATAACAATTTTCTCACTTTTACAAAGGCATTTTCTTGGTTTTTGCCCCAAACCCATTCATCCCTTTTTCGTAGTAAGACATGTAGTGGTTCGAACAGTGTGCTGAGACCCGGTAAGAAGTTACCAAAGTAGTTCAAGAGTCCTAGAAATGACCGCAGCTCCGTCATGTTCTGTGGCCTCGGTGCATTCTCGATTGCCTCCGTTTTCGTGTTGATGGGCCTGATGCCATCCGCCGCAATCCTCCATGCCAGGAACTCCACTTCAGGCGCCAGGAAAATGCACTTCGAGCGTTTTAACCTGAGCCCCATGCGGTTGAATTGACTAAGAACCTCCTCCAGGTTCTGCAGATGCTCGACTGTGTTCCGACCTGTGACCAAGATGTCGTCCTGGAAGACCACAGTGTGTGGGACCGACTTCAGTAAACTTTCCATGTTCCTCTGGAATGTCGCCGCCGCTGTTTCGATTCCAAACGGGCAACTGTTATAAACAAAAAGATCTTTGCGCGTGTTGATGCAGGTGAGGGCCTTCGATGAGTCCTCCAGTTCCTGTGTCATGTAGGCTGAAGTCAGATCCAACTTCGTGAATGTCTTTCCTCCCGCTAGCGTTGCAAAGAGGTCACCGGCCTTTGGTAGTGGGTATTGGTCCTGCAGGGAAAAACAATTGATAGTTATTTTTTAATCGCCACAGATTCTGATGGTGCTAACTCCCTTGAGGACTGGGATGATAGGACTGGCCCACTAGTTGAATTCGATCGGGGAAATGATGCCCACTCTTTGCAGCCGGTCTAGCTTGATCTCTCATCATGTACGGTACTGCTCTTGCCTTGTGATGGATGGGTCGTGCCCCCGGAATTAGATAGATCTGCACTTTTGCTCCTTGGAATTTCTGATGCCTGGTTTGAACAGCGAAGGAAATTTGTTTAAGACCTGGGCACACGAAGTGTAGTTAGCGGGCGACAGCGCTTGGATGTCGTCCCGGTTCCAGCGTATCTTTCCCAGCCAGCTCCTGCCGAGCAGCATGGGACCACCCAGAGTGGTAGCTTGTGCACCGCTCCATCGTAGGAGACCTTTATGGTAGTACTGCCGATTACAGGAATCAGTTCTTTCGTGTAAGTTCTTAGGATGGAGAATGAAACAGTTAATTCAGAGACCATGGTCCAAAACTTAAAGAAGGCTAACTTTGAAGGTATGAGGCGTGAATTGGCTGGGATGGATTGGCGAATGATACTTAAGGGGTTGACTGTGGATGGGCAATGGCAGACATTTAGAGACCGCATGGATGAACTACAACAATTGTACATTCCTGTCTGGCATAAAAATAAAAAAGGGAAGGTGGCTCAACCGTGGCTATCAAGGGAAATCACGGATAGTATTAAAGCCAAGGAAGTGGCATACAAATTGGCCAGAAATAGCAGTGAACCTGGGGACTGGGAGAAATTTAGAACTCAGCAGAGGAGGACAAAGGGTTTGATTAGGGCAGGGAAAATGGAGTATGAGAAGAAGCTTGCAGGGAACATTAAGACGGATTGCAAAACTTTCTATAGATATGTAAAGAGAAAAAGGTTAGTAAAGACAAACGTAGGTCCTCTGCAGTCAGAATCAGGGGAAGTCATAACGGGGAACAAAGAAATGGCGGACCAATTGAACAAGTACTTTGGTTCGGTATTCACGAAGGAGGACACAAACAACCTTCCGGTTATAAAAGGGGTCGGGGGGTCTAGTAAGGAGGAGGAACTGAGGGAAATCCTTATTAGCCGGGAAATTGTGTTGGGGAAATTGATGGGATTGAAGGCCGATAAATCCCCAGGGCCTGATGGACTGCATCCCAGAGTACTTAAGGAGGTGGCCTTGGAAATAGTGGATGCATTGACAGTCATTTTCCAACATTCCATTGACTCTGGATCAGTTCCTATAGAGTGGAGGGTAGCCAATGTAACCCCACTTTTTAAAAAAGGAGGGAGAGAGAAAACAGGGAATTATAGACCGGTCAGCCTGACATCGGTAGTGGGTAAAATGAGAATCAATTATTAAGGATGTCACAGCAGTGCATTTGGAAAGAGGTGACATGATAGGTCCAAGTCAGCATGGATTTGTGAAAGGGAAATCATGCTTGACAATCTTCTGGAATTTTTTGAGGATGTTTCCAGTAGAGTGGACAAGGGAGAACCAGTTGATGTGGTATATTTGGACTTTGAGAAGGCTTTCGACAAGGTCCCACACAAGAGATTGATGTGCAAAGTTAGAGCACATGGGATTGGGGGTAGTGTGCTGACATGGATTGAGAACTGGTTGTCAGACAGGAAGCAAAGAGTAGGAGTAAATGGGTACTTTTCAGAATGGCAGGCAGTGACTAGTGGGGTACCGCAAGGTTCTGTGCTGGGGCCCCAGCTGTTTACACTGTACATTAATGATTTAGATGAGGGGATTAAATGTAGTATCTCCAAATTTGCGGATGACACTAAGTTGGGTGGCAGAGTGAGCTGCGAGGAGGATGCTGTGAGGCTGCAGAGCGACTTGGATAGGTTAGGTGAGTGGGCAAATGCATGGCAGATGAAGTATAATGTGGATAAATGTGAGGTTATCCACTTTGGTGGTAAAAACAGAGAGACAGATTATTATCTGAATGGTGACAGATTAGGAAAAGGGGAGGTGCAACGAGACCTGGGTGTCGTGGTACATCAGTCATTGAAGGTTGGCATGCAGGTGCAGCAGGCGGTTAAGAAAGCAAATGGCATGTTGGCCTTCATAGCAAGGGGATTTGAGTACAGGGGCAGGGAGGTGTTGCTACAGTTGTACAGGACCTTGGTGAGGCCACACCTGGAGTATTGTGTACAGTTTTGGTCTCCTAACCTGAGGAAGGACATTCTTGCTATTGAGGGAGTGCAGCGAAGGTTCACCAGACTGATTCCCGGGATGGCGGGACTGACCTATCAAGAAAGACTGGATCAACTGGGCTTGTATTCACTGGAGTTCAGAAGAATGAGAGGGGACCTCATAGAAACATTTAAAATTCTGACGGGGTTAGACAGGTTAGATGCAGGAAGAATGTTCCCAATGTTGGGGAAGTCCAGAACCAGAGGTCACAGTCTAAGGATAAGGGGTAAGCCATTTAGGACCGAGATGCGGAGGAACTTCTTCACCCAGAGAGTGGTGAACCTGTGGAATTCTCTACCACAGAAAGTTGTTGAGGCCAATTCACTAAATATATTCAAAAAGGAGTTAGATGAGGTCCTTACTACTAGGGGGATCAAGGGGTATGGCGAGAAAGCAGGAATGGGTTACTGAAGTTGAATGTTCAGCCATGAACTCATTGAATGGCGGTGCAGGCTAGAAGGCCGAAGGTCCGCCATTTCTTTGTTCCCCGTTATGACTTCCCCTGATTCTGACCGCAGGGGACCTATGTTTGTCTTTACTAACCTTTTTCTCTTTACATATCCATAGAAACTTTTGCAATCCATCTTAATGTTCCCTGCAAGCTTCTTCTCGTACTCCATTTTCCCTGCCTTAATCAAACCCTAGTCCTCCTCTGCTGAGTTCTAAATTTCTCCCAGTCCCCGGGTTCGCTGCTATTTCTGGCCAATTTGTATGCCACTTCCTTGGCTTTAATACTGTCCCTGATTTCCCTTGATAGCCATGGTTGAGCCACCTTCCCTTTTTTATTTTTACGCCAGACAGGGATGTACAATTGTTGTAGTCCATCCATGCGGTCTCTAAATGTCTGCCATTGCCCATCCACAGTCAACCCCTTCAATATCCTTCGCCAATCTATCCTAGCCAATTCACGCCTCATACCTTCAAAGTTACCCTTCTTTAAGTTCTGGACCATGGTCTCTGAATTAACTGTTTCATTCTCCATCCTAATGCAGAATTCCACCATATTATGGTCACTCTTCTCCAAGGGGCCTCGCACAACGAGATTGCTAATTAATCCTCTCTCATTACACAACACCTAGTCTAAGATGGCCTCCCCCCTAGTTGGTTCCTCGACATATTGGTCTAAAAAACCATCCCTTATGCACTCCAGGAAATCCTCCTCCACCGTATTGCTTCCAGTTTGGTTAGCCCAATCTATGTGCATATTAAAGTCACCCATTATAACTGCTGCATCTTTATTGCACACACCCCTAATTTCATGTTTGATGCCCTCCCCAACATCACTACTACTGTTTGGAGGTCTGTACACAACTCCCAATAACGTTTTTTGGCCTTTGGTGTTCTGCAGCTCTACCCATATAGATTCCACATCATCCAAGCTAATGTCCTTCCGAACTATTGCCTTAATTTCCTCCTTAACCAGCAATGCTACCCCACCTCCTTTTCCTTTTATTCTATCTTTCCTGAATGTTGAATACCCCTGGATGTTGAGTTCCCAGCCCTGATCATCCTGGAGCCACGTCTCCATAATCCCAATCACATCATATTTGTTAACATCTATTTGCACAGTTAATTCATCCACCTTATTGCGGATACTCCTTGCATTGAGACACAAAGCCTTCAGGCTTGTTTTTTTTAACACCCTTTGTCCTTTTAGAATTTTGCTGTACAATGGCCCTTTTTGTTCTTTGTCTTGGGTTTCTCTGCCCTCCACTTTTACTCATCTCCTTTCTGTCTTTTGCTTTTGCCTCCTTTTTGTTTCCCTCTGTCTCCCTGCATAGGTTCCCATCCCCCTGCCATATTAGTTTAACTCCTCCCCAACAGCACTAGCAAACACTCCCCTTAGGACATTGGTTCCGGTCCTGCCCAGGTGCAGACCGTCCGGTTTGTACTGGTCCCACCTCCCCCAGAACCGGTTCCAATGCCCCAGCAATTTGAATCCCTCCCTGCTGCACCACTGCTCAAGCCACGTATTCATCTGCGCTATCCTGCGATTCCTACTCTGACTATCACGTGGCACTGGTAGCAATCCCGAGATTACTACTTTTGAGGTCCTACTTTTTAATTTAGCTCCTAGCTCCTTAAATTAGTTTCGTAGGACCTCATCCCTTTTTTTACCTATGTCGTTGGTACCAATGTGCATCACGACAACTGGCTGATCTCCCTCCCTTTTTAGAATGTCCTGCACCCGCTCCGAGACATCCTTGACCCTTGCACCAGGGAGGCAACATACCATCCTGGAGTCTCGGTTCCGGCCGCAGAAACGCCTATCTATTCCCCTTACAATTGAATCCCCTATCACTATCGCTCTCCCCCTCTTTTTCCTGCCCTCCTGTGCAACAGTAAAGTGTGACCTGAGTCTTTTTTTGCAGATCTCCAGAGTGCCTCTCCAACCTGTGAAGCCTCCTGAAATACCTGTGTTCCCAAGCAATTATCAGATCCCTTGGGACTCCAGGGAATGAGCCCTCTGCTGGCTGTACAGAGTAAATACAAGTATACATATATAACACTAACGTTGGTGCATCTGTCCTCCCAGGGGATTTGTAGGATCTTGTGGAGACATCGTTGCAATGCACAGATATCAGGAACACACCATTGTTGCTATGGGCAACACATTGGTCCAGAAATTCCTGGAGCATGCATGTCGCAGCCAGCATTGTGAATTCAATATTTTTTTTCTCCTCACCCTTCAGATTGTATTATTTTTGCTCCGCAAATTGCAGGAAATGCAAGGGACAACAACAACAACAACAACTTGTATTTATATAGCATCTTTAGCATAGTGAAACATCCCAAGGTGTTTCACAGTAGTATTATGAGATAAAAATTTTAAATCGAGCCACATAAGTAAAAATTAGCGCAGGTGACCAAAAGCTTTGTCAAAGAGGTATGTTTTAAGGGGCGTCTTGAAGGAGGAAAGAAAGGTAGAGAGGCGGAAAGCTTTAGGCAGAGAGTTTGGGGCCTAGGTAACAGAAGGCACGGTCACCAATGGTTGAGCGATTATAATCAGGGATGCTCAAGATGGCAGAATTAGAGGAGCACAGATATCTCGGGGGTTGTGAGGCTGGAGGATGTTACAGAGATAGGGAGGGGCGAGGCCATGGAGAGATTTGAAAATAAGGATGAGAATTTTGAAATCGAGGCGTTGCTTAACTGGAAACCAAGGTAGGTCAGCGAGCACAGGGATGATGGGTGAGCGGGACTTGGTGCGAGTTAAGGCACGGCAGCCGAGTTTTGGATCACCTCTAGTTTACGTAGGGTAGAATGTGAGAGGCCAGCCAGGAGTGCATTGGCA
Source organism: Pristiophorus japonicus (assembly GCF_044704955.1). Lineage (NCBI taxonomy): Eukaryota > Metazoa > Chordata > Chondrichthyes > Pristiophoridae > Pristiophorus > Pristiophorus japonicus. Next base: position 83,871,566 of record NC_091992.1, read on the forward strand.
TAATCAAGTCTAGAGGTAACAAAGACATTGGTGAGGGCTTCAGCGGCGGATGAGCTGAGGCAACGGCGGTCCTAGTTATGATGCGGATATGTGGTCGAAAGCTCATTTCAGGGTCAAATATGACACCCAGGTTACGAACAGTCTGGTTCAGCCTCAGACAGAAGTTGGGGGCCTCCTGAACATTGAGATCAATGCTCTATCTCCCTAACCAATGAAATTTAAAGAGAGAGAGAGAAATAGGGGAATGAAAGACAAGGAAATGGGGTGAGTGAGAGACAAATTAGATACAGAAAGAGAAGTAAAGAGAGGGAAAGAAAAATTGGATTAAGAGAGGGAGAAACAAAAAAAGGAGACAGAAAGAGAAAAACAGAATTTGAAAAACCTCGAGGAACAATTTACTACTTGCAGGAGTGAGACTCCACGATTTCAAGTGTTCTCTTTCTAGGCCTACAAGGTTGAATTTCATATCAGGCCCATAAATCACATCATTAACAGAGTCTTTACGAAACAAAGTACCAACCTTTAATGGCTGTGGTGAGTTTCATCCATATTTATGGCACAGATCCAGCAATTTATGGAAGCTCAGGGAGAGGTTGAGGACGAGCTTCTGTTTTTATGAGGCTGACGGCGGAGTGGCACAAATCGTCCAGCAACTTGTGGCGATTTGCAACTCATTGTCTATCTTCTCCTCGCCACAAATTGCTGTTTTTTTTAAAAGCACTAATAATGGTGGAAACCATGAGCCTGCCATTATTTTTCCACTCATTTTTCTGCCATTATATGACATTTTCCAGCCATTTGTGTTTCATTACGATATGAACGCCTATCTTTCAGTGGGCGTATTGTATGCCTGACGAAATGCCCATTGGAAAATCGCGGCTGTGGCGTCTGTTGGTGGGAGATGGTGGAATGGCTTCCTGCCAGATTTCCTTCACCTGCCTGATCCATATCCACCCTAAATTGGCAGAATGGGAGAGGAATATCTGCCCTGTATTCTCAATGCCTGCAGATATTTTGCAGGTGCTTCATGAAGGTAATTCCAGTTTTAAAAAATTATTAATTCATGTCAAGCACACAGAAGTCCTTAATTTATTTTTACTAACTTTATTTAAACTAGATAGTTTTTGTATAGATACAGAATAGGTAATTGTAGGTTTCTCAGTTTCAATTGTTAAGGTATGTACTGTTGGATTTATTTCTACTGATCCTTTGTAACTGCTTCTAGACAACTCCAGAATGTGTGAGTTCTTAGGCCTAGAAATTAGATACGGCCCGAAAACGGTCGGTGTTCATGCCCCAGCGCTATTAAGCTGTGCCGGGAGAAACTGGTCTCGGTTGCACGCAAAATTTGTGCTCAGTCCTCATTAACATTATTACAATGCTAAAACTGCTGCTCACTGGCTTACCGCTCAATAGGTGGGCCAATATTGAGTGCAGCCTAATTGCAAGTAAGGTTTGGCCTAGGCTTTATCCAGTATTTTGATGCAGCATCACCTCATTGTCACTCCATTGGAACTCCATCTGGAAGCAGTTGCTACTACAAAGAGATGGCTGAGCCTCAGCACAGGGAGAGAGCAAGACGATTCTCAGATGCGGCTCTGGAGGCACTGGTGGCGGCCGTGGAGAGCGAGGGCGCTGTCCTCTTCCCACAAACCGACAGGAAGCCACTGGCCCATACATGTAGAAGGTTGTGGTGGGAGATAGCCGATTATGTGACGGCTACCAGTGTGGTCCCCAGATCCTCCATACAAACCTCAAAAAGTTTAATAACCTCACACAGCAGGTCAAGGTGAGTAAAGGCTTCAGCAAATGTCACATCCCACCATCTCCACCACTAGCCTCACACACGGCTCAATGCACCGCACTCCCATCACTCACAATCCCTACCAACAATCCCTACCTATCACCACTCAGACCTCACAATCAGAGCTTCACTTCACTCTCATGACCTTCATCATCACCATCGGCAGTCCCTCGAAATCGAGGAAGACTTGCCTCTGCTCTAAAAATGAGTTCTTAGGTGGCTGTACAGTCCCAAAGCGGGAATTACAGCCTCTGTCACAGGTGGGACAGACAGTGGTTAAAGGAAAGGGAGGGTGGGACAGGTTTGCCGCATGCTCCTTCCGCTGCCAGCGCTTGCTTTCTGCATGGTCTCGGCGATGAGACTTGAAGTGCTCAGCGCCCTCCCGGATGCACTTCCTCCACTTAGGGTGGTCTTTGGCCAGGGCTGGAGTGGAACTAAATTACAGAACCAGTGGGAACCAGTTCAACCTTCGTCGCCTCCAAACCAGATCCAAGACTGTCCCAACCTCTGTCGTAGAGCTACAATACGGGGACGATGCGTGCGTCTGCGCACATTCAGAGTCTGAACTCCAAGTCATAGTCAACAGCTTCACTGACGCATACAAAAGCATGAGCCTTATGCTAAACATCCGTAAGACAAAGGTCCTCCACTAGCCTAACCACACCACACAGCACTAGCCCCCAGTCATCACGATCCGCAACGTGGCCCTGGACAACGTGGACCACTTTCCAGATCTTGGGAGCCTATCATCAACAAAGGTAGACATCGACGACGAGATTCACGACCTTACCACTGCTGCAACACTCACACCCACATCTCACACCTTACACACACTGACAGCCATTCAACTATAGCAGGCACATCACACAAACACATCTCACCACACTCACTCACACACTTCCCTTTCTCTTGCAGGTCAAGATGGCACATAATCGGCGGGAGCAGTGTCGGACAGGCGGGGCGGAGGGGGGGGGGGGAAAGTTGCCGTACAGGACCTGAGCCAACTGGAGGAGCGAGTGCAGGACATCATTGGATGGGAAGTCACAGAGGCCATGGCAATGGGTGAGGCTGAACTCCTCGGGAACAACAACGGTATGCTCATTTCTAATCCTTATTCTCACATTCCACTTTCCCCTCATCCCACAATCTCTTCGCACGTACAAGCTGCTGATGCTGTAGGTAATGCATATCTTACTTCCCTCCCGCCGCCCCCACCCCCCCCACTCCCCGCACTCCTCCCCACCCCCCCACTCCACCTCACCAGAGCCCGACTCTGGTGCCTTTCTGCTTTCAGATAATCGAGACCAAGCAGCAGCCCAGCCTGTCCCTGAGGCGATGGAGGAGAGTGAGGGGGGAGAACAAGAGGACACAGTGTGACTGGATCTGCCACTCGCAGACACCAGCTCAGATACTGGCACCAGGCATTATTTAGAGGCTAGTGTAGAAGTGGGATCTGCACAGGATGAGGCACCGGGCATAAGTGGGCTGCAGCAAGGCCGGTGGAAAGGCCAGCTCCCCAGAGGGCAGGTTCAGCTGCACACAACTCAGGTGAGGACCTCAATGGGGCGGCCTTCAGAAGTAGGGCGACGGGCATTCACACCGAATTTCTAGATGCAATGGCAAGCCTGACATAGAGCCTCTTGGCAATGCCAAGGTGCATGGAGGAGTCCGGCTCCAACATTGCCAGGGTCTTTGTGCAGAGCTCGGAGCCCATGTTTACCAGGCGAAGACACAGAGTCCACCCAGAGTTGATGTTGCATGTGATGGGTGATGTCGCGCCTGCCATTGTAGCGCAGGCGGAAGCGGCCCAGCGTCTTAGTGCTGAGGCAGAAGCGTAGAGCACTATCCTACAGTCTCAGCTTGCTGCCATCCCACGCTCAGACTGCTACCATGGTGGCTGGGTTTACCACTGTTGACTGGGGCTTGCAGGGTGTTGCAGCAGGCTAGAAATCTGCCCTGCACCAGATTGCTGAGGTGCTGCCCCGCGGGGGGGGAACGGCAGTGGGTCCGTGGAGTAGGACCCTGTTGTCCACTCTCAGCATGACAGCATTCCTGCTCCCTCTGCTGCTACCCCACCATTGCATTTGCCTGTCAGCCAGCCAGCCCAGACTGCTGCTGCCCATGCCAAGGTGGTGCAGTCTATAGGCCCAGAGCTGCTCGAGGCCATCCTGCAAGGCCATCTGAAGTCACCCCCATGGAAACTCAGCAGCCTTCCAGCAGCCCTGCTGCAGCCAGTGATGGAGCACATTGTAGGAGCACGGGATCAGGAAAGGGCATCCGAACAACCGACACTAATGGATTGCACAAGGGTGATTATTTGATTCAGTATGTGTAAATTGATTGTTGATAGGTGTAATAATTTTGTTTGGAATCTTTTGTGGTGGCTCTCATTTCAGCTTTGTGCCCAGGAGGATGCTGGGATATTCCGTGACAGAGGGATGGTATGATGGGGATGTGGTTGATGGGGATATAGTGAGCAATGGGGATCGGAGGTTTTATTCACTGCAATTAGATTCTGACAGCTCGTGCCAAAGGATGATTTACTGCCTCCCTCCTCCCTTTCTCCTCATCCTCCTCCCTTCCTCCTCCTCCTCTCCCTCTTCATCCTCCTGGGGTGGTCCCTCAATCCCTGCTGGCAAGGACTGTGCCCTCATGCTGGCCAAGTTGTGGAGGATGCAGCAGACCACCACGAAATGGGACACCCGCTCGGCGAGTACAGGAGGACTCCTCCCAAGAGGTCACGGCAGTGGAACCGTTGCTTCAGCAGACCGATGGGCTGCTCGATGATGATGTTGCTGGCTGGGGGATGGAAACCTATGCAGGGAGACAGAGGGAAGTAGAATGGGGGCAGAAGCAAAAGATACAAAGATGAAAAGGAAAAGTGGAGGGCCGAGAAACCTAAGGCAAAAAGCAAAAAGGGCCACATTACAGCAAAATTCTAAAAGGGCAAAGTGTGTTAGAAAGACAAGTCTAAAGGCTCTGTGCCTCATTGCGAGGAGTATTCGGAATAAGGTGGATGAATTAACTGCGCAGATAGCAGTTAACGGGTATGATGTAATTGGCATTATGGAGACATGGCTCCAGGTTGACCAAGGTTGGAACTCAACATCCAGGGGTATTCAACATTTCGGAAGGATAGACAGAAAGGAAAAGGAGGCGGGGTGATATTGCTAGTTAAAGAGGAAATTATTGCAATAGTAAGAAAGGACATTAACTTGGATGATGTGGAATCGGTATGGGTGGAGCTACGGAATACCAAAGGGCAGAAAACGCTAGTGGGAGTTGCGTACAGACCACCAAACGGTAGTAGTGAGGTTGAGAACAGCATCAAACAAGAAATTAGGGATGCATGCAATAAATGTACAGCAGTTATCATGGGTGACTTTAATCTACATATTGATTGGACTAACCAAACTGGTAGCAATGCGGTGGAGGAGGATTTCCTGGAGTGTATTAGGGATGGTTTTCTCGACCAATATGTCGAGGAACCAACTAGGGAGCTGGCCATCCTAGACTGGGTGATGTGTAATGAGAAAGGACTAATTAGCAATCTTGTTGTGCGAGGCCCCTTGGGGAAGAGTGACCATAACATGGTAGAATTCTTTATTAAGATGGAGAGTGACACAGTTAATTCAGAAACTAAGGTCCTGAGCTTAAGGAAAGGTAACTGCGATGGTTTGAGGTGTGAATTGGCTAGAATAGACTGGCAAATGATACTTAAAGGATTGACGGTGGATAGGCAATGGCAAACATTTAAGGATCACATAGATGAACTTCAGCAATTGTACATCTCTGTCTGGAGTAAAAATAAAACGGGGAAGGTGGCTCAACTGTGGCTAACAGGAAATTAAGGACAGTGTTAAATCCAAGGAAGAGGCATATAAATTGGCCAGAAAAAGCAGCAAACCTGAGGACTGGGAGAAATTTTGAATTTAGCAGAGGAGGACAAAGTGTTTAATTAAGAGGGGGAAAATAGAGTACGAGAAGAAGCTTGCCGGGAACATAAAAACTGACTGCAAAATCTTCTATAGATATGTGAAGAGAAAAAGACTAGTGAAGACAAACATAGGTCCTTTGCAGTTGGATTCAGGTGAATTTATAATGGGGAACAAAGAAATGGAAGACCAATTAAACAAATACTTTGGTTCTGTCTTCACGAAGGAAGACACAAATAACCTTCCGGAAGTACTAGGCGACCGAGGGTCTAGTGAGAAGGAGGAACTGAAGGATATCCTTATCAGGCGGGAAATTGTGTTAGGGAAATTGATGGGATTGAAGGCCGATAAATCCCCGGGGCCTGATAGTCTGCATCCCAGAGTACTTAAGGAAGTGGCCCTAGAAATAGTGGATGCATTGGTGATCATTTTCCAACAATCTATCAACTCTGCGTCAGTTCCTATGGACTGGACGGTAGCTAATGTAACACCACTTTTTAAAAAAGGAGGGAGAGAGAAAACGGATAATTATAGATTGGTTAGCCTGACATCAGTAGTGGGGAAAATGTTGGAATCAATCATTAAGGATGAAATAGCAGCGCATTTAGAAAGCAGTGACAGGATCGGTCCAAGTCAGCGTGGATTTATGGAAGGGAAATCATGCTTGACGAATCTTCTGAAATTTTTTGAGGATGAAACTAGCAGAGTGGACAAGGGAGAATCAGTGGATGTGGTGTATTTGGACTTTCAAAAGGCTTTTGACAAGGTCCCACACAAGAAATTGGTGTGCAAAATTAAAGCACATGGGGGTAATGTACTGACGTGGATAGAAAGCTGGTTGGCAGACAGAAAGCAGAGAGTCGGGATAAACGGGTGCTTTTCAGAATGGTAGGCAGTGACTAGTGGAGTGCTGCAGGGCTCAGTGCTGGGACCCCAGCTCTTTACAATATACATCAATGATTTAGATGAAGGAATTGAGTGTAATATCTCCAAGTTTGAAGATGACACTAAACTGGGTGGCGGTGTGAACTGTGAGGGGGATGCTAAGAGGCTGCAGGGTGACTTGGACAGGTCAGGTGAGTGGGCAAATGCATGGCAGATGCAGTATAATGTGGCTAAAAGTGAGGTTATCCACTTTCGGGCCAAAACGCAAAGACAAAATATTATCTGAATGGCGGCAGATTAGGAAAAGGGGAGGTGCAGTGAGACTTGGGTGTCATGGTTCATCAGTCATTGAAAGTTGGCATACAGGTACAGCAAGCAGTGAAGAAAGCAAATGGTATGTTGGCCTTCATAGCTAGGGGATTTGAGTATAGGAGCAGGGAGGTCTTACTGCAGTTGTACAGGGCCTTGGTGACGCCTCACCTGGAATAGTGTGTTCAGTTTTGATCTCCTAATCTGAGGAAGGACATTCTTGCTATTGAGGGAGTGCAGCGAAGGTTCACCAGACTGATTCCAGGGATGGCTGGACTGACATATGAGGAGAGATTGGATCAACTGGGCCTTTATACATTGGAGTTTAGAAGAATGAGAGGGGATCTCATAGAAACATATAAAATTCTGACGGGGCGGGACAGGTTAGATGCGGGTAGAATGTTCCTGTTGTTGGGGTAGTCCAGAACCAGGGGACACAGTCTTAGGGTAAGGGGTACGCCATTTAGGACTGAGATGAGGAGAAACTTCTTCACTCAGAGAGTTGTTAACCTGTGGAATTCCCTGCCGCAGAGAGTTGTTGAGGCCAGTTCATTGGATATATTCAAGAGGGAGTTAGATATGGCCCTTACGGCTAAGGGGATCAAGGGGTATGGAGAGAAAGCAGGAAAGGGGTACTGAGGGAATGATCAGCCATGATCTTATTGAATGGTGGTGCAGGCTCGAAGGGCCGAATGGCCTACTCCTGCACCTATTTTCTATGTTCTATGTTTCTTTGCGTGGCTCATCATATGAGTGCTGGGCTTGCGTGGTGGGGCTGCGGAGGGGATTCACTGCTAGGTGTAGAGTGGGACAGCCCTTGTCTCCGAACAGCCTCCCTTGGGTTTGATGTGGCGGCTGAAAGTTTGCTGGCACATGGGACTGATGCAGGATGAAGGCATCATGACAACTGCCAGGCTAGTTGGCATTGGCCATCAGGACGCTCTGGGCATGGCCACTAAACAACTGCACATTAAGTGATCGATAGCCTGTGCGGTTGTGGAAGATGTCAGGACTGTAATGCGGCACCCACAAAGCAATGTGTGCGCGGTCGATGACATCCTGCACCATGGGGAAGCCCGTTATCCTGCACGCATGCAGGCTCCTCCTGCTTTTCTCTCTTCAGAAAGAAAGAAATGTAGCCCATTCTCGTAGTGTAGAGAGCCTCAGCGACCTTCCAAACGCAGCGATGGATGGTGAACTGTGAGATGTTAGCTACGTCTCCTGCTGCAGACTGGAAGGATTCGGTGGCGAAGAAATTGATGGGCCACGATGACCTTGTGGGCTACTGGGAGAGCTGTGATCGCCCTGCTGTCAGGCTGCAAGTCTGATTGTAGGAGGTGCAAAGTTCTGTGACCACCTCTTTGGTGAAGCAGAGCCTCCTAATATACTGCTCCTCATTTAAGTGGATATAAGAGAAGTACTCTTTGAAGACCCTCGATGGATAAGGCCTCCTGTTGAGAGCCCTCATTGCCCTCCTCCTCCCTCTGCGCGCATCTTCTCCTCTTCTTCGCTGCCTCCACTCCCTGTCCCGAAGATAGTCAAGTGCGAGGGTTCTGCCAGTAGAGCCTTCATGAATGTAATCAAGTGATGTGAGCGGAAGCCTTTAAATATGGATGAAGGTGTTCTCCACTTGCAACCACACTCGCTGTGACCTTGAAGGAAGTTTATAAAGCTGCTGGAGTTGCAGAAGGTTCCACAGAGCCAGTCAAACCGCAGAAACACGTCAGCCGCAAATAGTTGCTGACGATCCCTTTAATCACCATCATCAGAGGTAGTCCCTCGAAATCGAGGAAGACTTGCTTCCACTCTAAAAGTGAGTTCTCAGGTGACTAAACAATCCAATATGGGAATAACAGTCTCTGTCACAGGTGGGACAGACAGTGGTTGAGGGTAAAGTAGGGGTGGGACTGGTTCGCCGCACACTCCTTCCGCTGCCTGCGCTTGTTTTCTGCATGCTCTCGGCGACGAGACTCGAGGTGCTCAGCGCCCTCCCGGATGCTCTCCCTCCACTTCGGGCAGTCTTTGGCCAGGGACTCCCAGGTGTCGGTGGGGGTGTTGCACTTTATCGATGCCTCCATTGCGCGATCCCTTTAAATATCTTCGGTGTCTTCGGACACTGGTTTTCCTTCAGTGTCGAGAGGCTTGTGGTTGTGGTTGTTGGATGACGAGGGCAGGGAAAATCATCACTTCTTTTTCACGACGTCAGAAACCCCTTTTTTATAGCCAGATTATCCAGTCCGCCTCTCCTGCTGAAGTCAATTCTTCTCATTGGTGGACTTTTTGATTTTGAAAAATGCAGCAGTTTTAGATTGGTTTTTTTTTTCCCACTGACCTTAACCTACTCAAGGTTTGAGTGGGTGTTGATTGCAATGGCCTCCTGTAGCCATTGTGCTAGTCTGGCCTGAGCCAGATATTTCTATGCCTGATGAAAAAGGTGTTGGAATATGTATGTGGCATTGTTTAAATGCTAATGTTTTCAAGGGGCAAGTTTCGAGGGTATACAGTTCCCAGACAATTTGATTAGTTCCAATGTCCAAACTGGCCCTTTTGATATTGACTCCACCCCTTTTCTTGCAGACCCAACATACACCTTTTAAAAAATTCCAAATTCGATTAAAGTTCGTAGTTTCTTCCATGTGCACTTTAGGATTTCAAACTTTCTGGTAGATAGTTCCAAATTAAATTCCCTTTCCTATGAGTCCAAACACTGGGGGGGGGGGGGTTCTCCATTCATTTGTGTCCCAAAGTTGTCCTTCCATCGGTTTCAATTCACAGCACAGACTGATCCCACAGCCCTTTTCCTTCTGGGTAAAATGAGGGGGTTTTCGTCCTCCCCTACACCCTCAACAAACATCACTAAAACAGATTATATGGTCATTATCATATTGCTGTTTGTGGGAGCTTGCTGTGTGCAAAATGGCTGCTGCGTTTCCCACATTACAACAGTGACTACACTTCAAAAAGTACTCAGTTGGCTGTAAAGCGCTTTGGGACGTCCAGTGGTCGTGAAAGGCGCTATATAAATGCAAGTCTTTCTTCTTTCTTTTCCCGAGGGTGTTGTGCTGTGTGCAATCTGCCTAACGTTAAACCCGAAAGTTGGCGGGTTGGAGCTGGCCTCCCGACTCGCTGCTGTTTTTGCCGGCTGTAACCTCGTTCCCGCACACAAACCCACACGCTCCTCCAGCTTAACTTTGCCCTCTAAATGCCTGGTAGACGATCAATGCCAGCCAGGCTGGGGGTGCGATTCGCTGATGGCTGGCATTCCCCTTCCTTCATCTCTCAGCAGCGCATCCTGATCGTGACAATCCTTGTGCTGCTAATGTGCCTTTTGAAAAGCTTTTTTATTGCCCTATATGCTGATATTTTCCTCTTTGCCTTTCCAATTTCTCTTTTTTTTGGTGGTCTTTGTATATTAGTGTATGAGAATCGCAGGCGTGGTGGCTGGTCATATTGGTCCAGAACACCGACACCCCCACCCCCCCCAACGCCCCCCCATATAAGTTAACGGTTTCCTGGAATGACTCAAGGTTAGATCATAATTTGCCAGGATATATTTCACAGAACACAGAGAAACCTAAAACCTTTTTATTGCTGTGGCCTGAATGAGTTACGACTGTATTCGCAACTAATTAAATGTGACTGAAAGTCATTTTTGGGTTTGCTGAAACATAATTGCATGTCCTAGCAACTCCCTGCCATTTCCAGATGCTTTCACCCATTATTATGTTTGAGCATTTTAAAAATTCTGTAAGGTTAATTGTAACACATATGGCTTCAGTATGTAACCTACACAGAACTCTTCAGTTTAAAAAAAACGTGACATACATTCTCTGTACAGCTTCGATATTATGTAACTTTGCGTGTTTATCCCTCTCCCGTCCCTACAGCTTAGAAACAAGCGCAGATTTTCTGAATGGCGTAGGAAGCTCTCATCAGAGATGGGTCAGAGCTTCAGTGCAAACTGCAGCACATCACCATCATCATCATAGGCAGTCCCTCGGAATCGAGGAAGACTTGCTTCCATTCTTAAAATGAGTCCTTAGGTGGCTGAACAGTTCAATACGAGAACCATAGTCCTTGTCACAGGTGGGACAGATAGTCGTTGAGGGAAGGAGTGGGTGGGACTGGTTTGCCGCACGCTCTCTCCGCTGCCTGCGCTTGATTTCTGCATGCTCTCGGCGACGAGAATCAAGTTGCTTAGCGCCCTCCCGGATGCACTTCCTCCACTTAGGGCGGTCTTTGGCCAGGAACTCCCAGGTGTCAGTGGGGATGTTGCACTTTATCAGGGAGGCTTTGAGGGTGCCCTTGTAATGTTTCCTCTGCCCACCTTTGGCTCGTTTGCCGTGAATGAATTCCGCGTAGAGTGCTTGCTTTGGGAGTCTCGTGTCTGGCATGCGGACAATGTGGCGTGCCCAGCAGAGCTGATCAAGTGTGGTCAGTGCTTCAATGATGGGGATGTTGGCCTGGTCGAGGACGCTAACGTTGGTGCGTCTGACCTCCCAGAGGATTTGTAGGATCTTGCGGAGACATCGTTGGTGATATTTCTCCAGCAACTTGAGGTGTCTACTGTACATGGTCCACATCTCTGAGCCATATAGGAGGGCGGGTATTAATACAGACCCGTAGACCAGGAGCTTGGTGGCTGATTTGAGGGCCTGGTCTTCAAACACTCTTTTCCTCAGGCGGCCGAAGGCTGTGCTGGTGCACTGGAGGCGGTGTTGGATCTTCTGTTCAATCTGCTGTGCAACAGGAAAATGGCAGCATTTACACATTGACACTATTTCTCAGCCTCTTCAGCTGGAATAAGTCTGAGTCCTCATTTGCCCATATAAATCTGGCCATTCATGGCTCAGAGCCTCTAAGTTTCAAGGTGTGCTTTTAAATAAGTTTTTGGATTGCACCGCCCATTAGTACTCTTGTTCATTTGTTCTCTTTCTTTTTTATTGTTTGGCTAAATTTTATGGGTGAAAAGGGTTTGCGGGATAAGTTTTGGGGTGCTCATTCTTTTTATAGCATGTACTAATTGGGACAATCTGTCCCCCTACGGGAATCCCTCTCTTGTTTATTGGGAAGACGAAGAGCTGAAGGAACGAAGAGCAGCTCATCATGTCGGACTGCACCAGAGGAGGACTGTGCCCAATTGCCATTACCCTCCCAACCACAAAGAGAGAAAGGGATAGGCCGAGTAATTACAGGCCAGTCAGCCTAACCCCAGTGGTGGGAACATTATTGGAAAAAATGCTGACGGACAGGACACATCTTCATTTAGAAAGATATGGATTAATCAAGGACAGTCAGCACAGATTTGTTAAGGGAAGGTCATGTCTGACTAACTTGATTGAATTTTTCGAGGAGGTAACCAGGAGGGCCGATGAGGGCAGTGTGTACGATGTAGTGTATATGGATTTTAGTAAAACTTTTGATAAGGTCCCACATGGCAGACTGCTCCCGAAAGTAAAAACCCATGGGATCTGGGGTAATGTGGCATTGGATCCAAAATTGACTTGGAGGTAGGAAGCAAAGGGTAATGGTTGATGGGTGTTTTTGTGATTAGAAGGATGTTTCCAGTGGGGTTCCGCAGGGCTCAGTACTGGGTCCCTTGCTTTTTGTGGTATGCATCAATGATCTAGAATATAGGGGGTATGATTAAGACGTTTGCAGATGATACTAAAATTGGCTGTGTGGTTGGTAATGAAGAAGAAAGCTGCAGACTGCAGGAGGATATCAATCAACCGGTCAGGTGGGCAGAACAGTGGCAAATGGAATTTAATCCTGAGAAGTGTGAGGTAATGCATTTGGGGAGGGCTAACAAGGAAAGGGAATACACATTAAATAGTCGGACACTGAAAAGTGTAGAGGAACAAAGGGACCTTGGGAGTGCATGTCCACAGATCCCTGAAGGTTGCAGGCCAGGTAGATAAAGTAGTTAAAAAGGCATACGGAATGCTTGCCTTTATTAGCCGAGGCATAGAATCCAAAAGCAAGGGGGCTTATGCTTGAACTGTATAAAACACTAGTTAGGCCACAGTTAGAGTACTGTGTGGAGGTCTGGTCACCGCATTACAGGAAGGACGTGATTGCACTGGAGAGGGTACAGAGGAGATTTACGAGGGTGTTGCCGGGAGTGGAGAATCTTAGCTATGAGGACAGATTGGATAGGCTGGATTTGTTTTCCTTGGAACAGTGGAGGCGGAGGGAGATCTCATTGAGGTGTATAAAATTATGAGGAGCCTAGATATAGTGGATAGAAAGGGCCTATTTCCCTTAGCAGAGGGGTCAACAACCAGGGGGCATAAATTTAAAGTAATTGGTAGAAGGTTTAGTGGGGATTTAAGGGGAAATTTCTTCACTCAGAGGATGGTGGGGGTCTGGAACTCACTGCCTGAAAGGGTGGTAGAGACAGAAACCCTCACCACATTTAAAAAGCACTTGGATGTGCACTTGAAGTGCCGCAACCTGCAGGGTTACGGACCTAAAAGTGGGATTAGGCTGGATAGCCTCTTGTTGGCCAGCACGGACATGATGCTCCGAAATGGCCTCCTTCCGTGCTGTAAACTTCTACAATTCTACTTGTCTGAGGAACAATATAGGCACAGGCTAAGATTTGGCAAGGAGGCTGTTAGAGTTATTCCGCATGCTGAAATTTGCCCTTCAGGCAAACAGGCCTTGCCAGTGGCTGTCCAGGTCACTCCAGCACCAAACCTTCATGCCTCAGCTTTCTTCCAGGCTGTCAGAGGATATCGGCAACATCACCCAATCTGCACAGACTCACAAAGCAGGTGGCTGATGCATTTTTGCCAGAGCTTGTAACGTCATCAGTTTCGCTAAGTGTAACTGGTGACAGCACAACAGGATACTGCATTAAACTTTTCAAGTTGCAGGGTTCCCCAAAGTCCAGGGCATTATTGATTGCACCCATATAGCCCTGTGTGCTCCCACACACAATGACTGACCCTTCCTGATCCACAAAGGCTATCACTACATCAATGCACAATGGAGCAGGGGGGAGAGAATTGGACATGAATATGGAATATGGGTAGGGAAGAGAATGAACAAGGGGCAGATCAGAAGAAAGACTTTGAATGAAGAAGGAAAGGGGTAAGCCAAGAGAGAGGCATAGAGAGTCGATATACTCAAGGACTTTGGAAAGTAGTTCACACAGTGGCTCCCGAACCTTGTGAAACACGGGCGGTGAGGTACAGCTAGCAGACCCTCCAACATGTGGGATAGAATGTTCCCTCACTTGTGATACTGATCAAAGGTTCCTTGAGGTTACCTCGCACTTAGTTTTCTCATAACTTGTGTTACGTGAAACCTGATTTTAAAAAATAGTTTTGTGTGCTTAAAGCCCATTGCTAAATCCCATGGAACTTAAGTTGGAAAGAATTGAGTTGGAGCAATGTTAAAAAAGAAATGTTTATGTACTTTGTAAAATTAAACAGAAGTTGAATTTAGAACATGCAGTTTCAGCTATTAGGCTCTCTCTTACTGATAATTTCAATCCCCTTGATTCTAGAATTGCTGGAAGCAGGTCTGGCAATGCCCAACGACTGTACTTTATGGAAATGCCACATAAAGACCCAATTGCTGACAGTCCTATGAGTTTGTCCCTCAATTTTTCTCCTCCCCCTCCTCCCCAGAAAGCATTGATGTGTGCTAGGCTAAGGCTCTGTGGGCACCAGATATCCTCTGCTAACTTGTCCAAGTGGTCAATTTGTTTTATCCAGAAGCTGAACCGTGGGGGCAATTTTCATTCCCTTCCCTTGCCATTAAAACGGCAGCAAAGCATTTCCTGCTCCATTCCCACCGCCGAACAGATCACCGCCATTTTGGTGGGGGTCTTGAAATGGGTGGTCCAGGTGCCTGCCAGAAATGGGTGGGACCAAATTAGCCTGTGCAGATTGGGTGTGCTCCGTCCATGAGTACTTTAATATTGCACCGGGACAGCTGCCAAGTATAAAAAAGGTTTTTTTAAACAACTCTGTGAGGCTGGTAGAATCATTAATGCTCCTCCTGGTCCCATAAATATAGCCCTCCCCCAGGATCGCCTCCTGCTTTAGCTTACCCGCACGAGCTGGGCTCCGCTGTGGAGCTTCCGATTTTACGTAAGAACATAAGAAATAGGAGCAGGAGTAGGCCATACGGCCCCTCGAGCCTGCTCCGCCATTTAATATGATCATGGCTGATCCGATCATGTATTCAGCTCCACTTCCCTGCCTGCTCCCCATAACCCCTTATTCCCTTATCGTTTATGAAACTGCCTATTTCTGTCTTAATTTTTCCGCCCCTCCGATTGGCTCCCTGCATGAGCAGCTCACCAGTGGGACGCTGCTGAAGCCCGGCCATTGACAGTGCGCTGGGTGTCCACTTGCTTCCAGTGGGTGGCCAGCAGGCTCACTCCCTCCACCTCCCGTCCGACGGAAACGAGTGAGTGAGTGTTGGCAGACTGGGTGACCACAAGGATGCCACAGCTTGGCCCAATCGCATCCTCATCTGAGGTCCACACAGGTGCTCGTTCCAGCAGTAGTCACTTGGCCAATGATCAGGGGCACAGAGGAAATTAGTTCCCCCCCCCACCCCCCATCCCTCCTCCCCCAAGTGACAGCAGGCTATTTGGCCTCAGGGGACATTCATGATAAACCCAATCTTGTTCTGACCAGAGGTTCACATATGCTCCCTCTCCAGCAGAAGTCTCATAACACTCCTGCGAAGCGTCTTGGGACGTTTCGCTATGTTAAAGGAGCTATATAAATGCTTTTAATATAAATAAGTTGTTGTTGTTGTATAGTGATCAGGATTGTCGAACCCTGGCTGAATTTCCTATCCTGACCCCAAGGAGATTGAGGCCTCTTGTAGGGGAAAGGAAGAAGTGTCTGGTCATGACTCTCCGCCCATCACAGTGTGGGGCATGCTTGATGGACCAGCTGGCCTTTTCAAGCTTGTCATTTTGGTATGTTCATAATGATGCTGGGCTGTTCTCCTGGCTCAGATCAGTTATTCCAGCACAGACTGGGAATTAAACCTATCCCATGACTGCTATACATGGATAACTCAATGACCCTCAACTCCAATTGAAGATTAAAGCATATATTATGATTTAATGCTTTGAAAAAGGAGAGTTTTTTTTAATTAATGCATTCAAAATGGCAGAGATGAATGCTCTAATAGGCCTCAGCATCTCTGTGTTTGGGAGGGGAAACTTAGCCAGTTTCTTCTCCTGATCATTAACTGGTGACCCCTGCTAGTAACTGCACAATTATGGATGTCAGGTGGGAACAGGATGTTCAATACACTTCATGATCAAATAGCCTCCTGATACTCGAAGGAACATTTTTTTAATGACCATTGATTGACACCGAACTTTCAAGACAGTTAAGGGTTTGAAACAAGTTGACTGGTCTGTGTTCTTCAGTTCTTGGAATTCTGGAGTTTGCTCACATTAAAGAACTCCATGAGTGTTCAGCTCATGTATTTCAACTGAACTGTAGTGCTTGAGGGTCATTACATGAAACTATTACTTCAAGAGACACTTTCATCTTGAGAGACTGCAAGAAAAGCTTAAAGTGCAACTGACTCTTCGAGTGCACATTCTAGATGTATATGTATTGTAAACTGCTACTCGCACTTTATGGTATATAGCCTAATGATTTTGCTGCAGTAAATTATTTGTGCATAAATAAACTTGAATAATTGTTTAACCTGTACATAGTTGGTTTAGTGTGCAATATTTTCCATCATTTGATAATCTGAAGAATGCCAAGATCATTTTAGTAAATGCAGAGTTCTGGCACAGGGCCTCATCAAACATCAAAGATATCATGGACGCCTTCCCTGTGATTTTCTGTGCATTAGTTTAAATAAATAGAAAATTCTGAGGCGTGTACAATTTGCAAATACAGGCCCTTTGTAACAGGAGAGTGCATTTGCAAAATTGACCCGATAATATGAATTCTACTTTAAAATCCTATGTTCATTCCAGCAAGCCAATTACCGCAGGTTTACCAACTGTACCTTTCCACCACCATCTTCAACTCTGCATTCTCCACTTTGCTGTCTGAACACTTGTCTGACATCGGGGCATGGATGAGCTGGAACTTTTCTCTCCAACTATACTGGTAAGACCAAAGTCAGCAGGTTTGACTCTTCCCAGAATTTCTGCAACCTGGATCCGGATTCCAGCCCCTGCCTGGCTGTTCGCTCAGGTTGAAACCAACGGTGCAAAACCTTGTGTTTCTGATTGACCCTGAGCTCACCTTCATATCCTATCTGATCAAATACCAAGGTCCCGAGTTTCTACCTAACCCCCTTCCACTGCTGAAAGCCCCATCTATGCCTTTGTCTTCTCCTTTGTTCTCAACTGGAGTACTGTGTCCAATTCTGGGCACCGCACTTTAGGAAGGATGTGAAGGCCTTAGAGAGGGTGCAGAAAAGGGACTTCAATTACGTGGGTGGACTGGAGAAGCTGGGGTAGTTCTCCTTAGAGAAGAGAAGGTTGAGAGGAGATTTGATAGAGATGTTCAAAATCATGAGGGATCTGGACAGAGTACTTCGAGAGAAAGTGTTCCCATTGGCGGATGGGTCGAGAACCAGAGGACACAGATTTAAGGTGATTGGCAGAAGTACCAAAGACGACATGAGGAAAAACATTTTTAAATAGCGAGTGGTTAGGATCTGGAATGCACTGCCTGAAAGGGTGATGGAGGCAAATTCAATCGTGGCCACGGGGAAAGGGCGGGGAGAGTGGGATTAGCTGCAGTGCTCTTGCAGAGAGCTGTCACAAACTCGACAAGCCGAATGGCCTCCTTCTGTGCTGTAACCATTCTATGATTCTTTGCCCATTTCCTGAAGTGCACGTTAATGGTGTGCGGACTGAACTGTGGACTACTCGGAACTCCTACACGGCAAGCGAGCCCCAGGTGGGTAGAGGAAACGTTTCAAGGACACCCTCAAAGCCTCCTTGATAAAGTGCAACATCCCCACCGGCACCTGGGAATCTCTGGCCCAAGACCGCCCTAGAGTGGAGGAAGAGCATCCGGGAGGGCGCTGAGCAACTCGAGTCTCGTCGCCGAGAGCATGCAGAAAACAAGCGCAGGCAGCGGAAGGAGCGTGTGGCAAACCAGTCCCACCCACCCTTTCCTCCAGCGACTGTCTGTCCCACCTGTGATAGGGACTGTAATTCCCGTATTGGACTGTACAACTACCTGAGAACTCACTTCTAGAGTGAAAACAAGTCTTCCTCGATTTTGAGGGAATGCCTATGATGATGATGATGGACCTCAACATCTCGGCATCATCAAAAAGGGCATTCCTGAGAGTAGCTCATCGCCCGTGGGACCGATGTCTCCTGGCTAATGCCACTGATTGGCTGTCAGTAGAGCAGTGACCCCTTGCTGCATGTCTGGTACCACAGCCTGCCTCACAAAGCTCGGCGGGCGAAGTGGTGCGCACCTGCTATCGCAACAAAAGTCAGTAGAAATGAGCTCGAATTTAACCCATAATGTGCTGCAAAAATGTTGGAATCTATTATTAAGAATGAAATAGCATCGCATTTAGAAAACAGTGATAGGATCGGTCCAACTCAGCATGGATTTATGAAAGGGAAATCATGCTTGACAAATCTTCTAGAGTTTTTTGAGGATGTAACTAGTAGAGTGGACAAGGGAGAACCAGTGGATGTGGTGTATTTGGACTTTCAAAAGGCTTTTGACAAGGTCCCACACAAGAGATTACTGTGCAAAATTAAAGCACATGGTATTGGGGGTAATGTATTGATGTGGATAGAGAACTGGTTGGCAGACAAGAAGCAGAGAGTAGGAATAAACAAGTCCTTTTCAGAATGGCAGGCAGTGACTAGTGGAGTACTGCAGGGCTCAGTGCTGGGACCCCAGCTATTTACAATATACATTAATGATTTAGACGAAGGAATTGAGTGTAATATCTCCAAGTTTGTAGATGACACTAAGCTGGTGGCAGTGTGAGCTGTGAGGAGGATGCTAAGAGGCTGCAGGGTGACGGACAGGTTTGGTGAGTGGACAAATGCATGGCAGATGCAGTATAATGTAGATAAATGTGAGGTTATCCACTTTGGTGGCAAAAACAGGAAGGCAGAATATTATCTGAATGGTGACAGATTAGGAAAAGGGGAGGTGCAACGAGACCTGGTGTCATGGTACATCAGTCATTGAAAGTTGGCATGCAGGTACAGCAGGCAGTGAAGAAGGCAAATGGCATGTTGGCCTTCATAGCGAGAGGATTTGAGTATAGGAGCAGGGAGGTCTTACTGCAGTTGTACAGAGCCTTGGTGAGGCCACACCTTGAATATTGTGTACAGCTTTGGTCTCTGAATCTGAGGAAGGACATTCTTTCTATTGAGGGAGTGCAGCGAAGGTTCACCAGACTGATTCCCGGGATGGCAGGACTGACATATGAAAAAAGACTGGATTGACTAGGCTTATGTTCACTGGAATTTAGAAGAATGAGAGGGGATCTCATAGAAACCTTTAAAATTCTGACGGGATTGGACAGATTAGATGCAGGAAGAATGTTCCTGATGTTGGGGAAGTCCAGAACCAGGGGTTACAGTCTAAGGATAATGGGTAAGCCATTTAGGACTGAGATGAGGAGAAACTTCTTCACTCAGAGAATTGTAAACCTGTGGAATTCTCTACCACAGAAAGTTGTTGAGGCCAGTTCGTTAGATATATTCAAAAGGGAGTTAGATGTGGCCCTAATGGCTAAAGGGATCAAGGGGTATGGAGAGAAAGCAGGAATGGGGTACTGAAGTTGCATGATCAGCTATGATCATATTGAATGACGGTGCAGGCTCGAAGAGCCGAATGGCCTGCTCCTGTACCTATTTTCTATGTTTCTAACTCCATCACCAGCTAACCTGATCAACGGCCACTTGGGTGAGCGATTGTGGGGTCAGCCAATGCCCTTGCAATTGTACAAGAGTCGGTACCAAAAGGAGAGGATAAAATTGGAGTGAGATTTTCAGAGTGGGTCAGAGGAGGAGAGGACACAGGGGATAAAATTGGGAAAATACAATATTTTCTACAACAGGGTTAACCTTTGTTGAATTGAGTGCGAGCAGTTCCTGATAAACCAATTATGCTCCACTGAGAATCATGAAACTGATGTATGAGTCAATTTAAGAAGAGTAAAATAGACTAGTGGGTTTCAAGACTTGGCACAAAGCCTTAAATTTGATGTTCCTTCTTGTGAGGGTCAGTGTGTGGAATCCGGTGTGAGAATTATCTGCATAACTGAATGTCACTGATGATTAATTTGGGGAAATGGCCACGACCCTCCTTCCCTCCAGGTCTGACCAAGGGTGCAGCAGATGTCCATTCGTTCCCTCTGGCCACGTCCACAGTGATCACTAGTCTATGTTCCTCTTTTCCTATGAATGGACCGTTAATAATTAAATTTTCCAGAACCAATCACTTTGCTTTATCAGCTGGTGAAAGATCTATTAGGTGCAGGAAACAGCAGCTATTATATTTCACAGAATGGGCTTTCTATCTCCCCGGGCTCTCCTGTCCTCATGTTTTGAAGAATCAATGTATTGTTATACTGCCCTGTCATTGTACTGCACAGCGAGCTCCATCGTTATTTGGTTCCTGAGTGTTTTGCAGCTTATTTTTGTCCCTTGCACTTGCACACAATTAGACACAAATTTGAAAAATAAAAAACAAATCTTGGGTTCAAATGATCGTCAGAGAGAAGGAATGGAGAAGCGCAATGTAGCTTAGCAGACAGTTAATGGGATGATAGATGGCTGATGGAAAGTGGCATGACAGCACTTCAATCACACGGTTCTGGTGATGTCATGAACCATGACAGGAAAACTCGATGTACATCCATCGAAATGTTGAGATTGGTTTCTCATCATCATAGGCAGCCCCTCGGGATTGAGGAAGACTTGCTTCCACTCTTAGAATGAGTCCTGAGGTGGCTGAACAGTCCAAGGCGAGAGCCACAGTCCCTGCCACAGGTGGGACAGACAGAGATTGGCTTCTCGCAAGGCGTTTGTAGCGATAATTTGCACCTTTATATTTCCAACCTAATGGACAAAAAAATAGGGAGCAAAGTTGCCTGAGGTTCTGTTATGTGCTCCCCATGGCCGAGGCTCACTGGCGGTGCTGAGCGAGAAAGCCCGTTATTAGTTATCAGGGTTGATTCCCCAGTCAGGCAGCAGCACTACGGAGGCAGTGCTGGCGGGAGATCACAGGATTGCACCGCCTGATTTTCTGTCCATTGAAATGAATAGCAGTGAAATCGGGCACTGTAGATTGTGAATGCTCTGCCCAGGGGCTCCCTGAGAGTGCCAATTTGCGCTGAGAGAACCTGATTGCCGAATCAGCCCTATTTCGCAGACTTGATTCTTTCTTGGAAAAAACATTTTATTCACCATTAGATACAGATATATTTGGAACCCACTGTGCATTGTGATTGCACAATATTTATGGAGAATGCATTGGGTTTACTGTCACAGCTTTATATACACTGGTGGGGGCAATTTGGGTCATTTGCGTCTCTCGGGGGCGCTAATGGGGCACAAATGACTTACCGCCCATGTGCGGTGCCGCTACCAACTCCCGTTAAATTCCGCGGGAGTGTAGCGGCGGTACCAACTGGTAGCTCCTGCCGGTAGTGCCCCGGGTCACTGCGCCGCCAATGATGATGTCATCGCCGTGCGCTGTGACCTGTTTTCGCCCCGGAGCGAAAATCCAGAAGCGCTAGGCCACTCGCAGGGCGAAGATTAAAGGGAAGGTGCGGTGGTAAAAAAAAAATGACCGTGGCCTTCTTCGTTACCGATCGCGGGGTCGGTGCCGCGATGTCGCAGCCCGGCACTCCACTCCCTGGTGGTCCAGCGATAGCCCCTTCTCCCTCCTGCAGAGTCGGCAGCTTGGCCCTCCCCTTTAATGTCCTTTTGCGCACTGGTCCTGCCCCGACCGGATTTTGCGCTCCAATTCATCTTCGCGGTGGTAAGCCCAATATCGTTCGCGGGGCAGGACTTCTGGGCCTAGCACAGGAACTCCCGCCTCGCGGCTGGGACCACCTCGACTAAAGGCAATTCATTTACCATGGGGTGCAAAGGGGTAGAGGGCATCAAGGAGCCCTGTCTAATTACTGGTCCCATGGGTTGGTCAGAAATGCTGTTCTTGCCTTACTCTCACTGCGATGCTGTTGCTGACTTATTACCCCTCCTGTGGTAACCTGCTGTGGTGAATCACCAGGAGTTGCTGGTATACAACAGTAGACATGGCAAGGGTGAATAGGTAAAAAATATCGTAGAATCATATCGTACAGAAGGAGGCCGTTTAGCCCATCATGCCTGTGCCGGCTCTTTGAAAGAGCTATCCAATTAGTCCCACTCCCCTGCTCTTTCCCCACAACCCTGCAAATATTTCCTTTGCAAGTATTGATCTAGTTCCCTTTTGAAAGTTACTATTGAATCTGCTTCCACCATCCTTTCAGGCAGTGCGTTCCAAATCATAACTCGATGTGTAAAAAAAATTGTTCCTCATCTCCCCCTCTGATTCTTTGGATCACCTCACCTTTAAGGTAATTGATCAAGACATGGAACTTGAAGTTGTAAGGTATGGTATAAATCACTGTCAGCATCATCATAGACAGTCCCTCGAAACGAGGATGACTTGTTTCCACGCCGAAAACAGGTGAGTTCACAGGTGTTTCAATGATATTCCAGGTCTCGAACTACATCCTGAAGGGTGGAAGATGCCTGTGCGTGGATTTTTTTAACATGTGGTGGCCGTTTCACCCCAGCCACCACACGGGCTTGACAGAGCTAGGTCTTGATCCAGTTGCAAGGGTTAACCAGGACGACTGGAGACCAGTTCTGCTGCACGGACCTAGTGAGCGCACATATATCGCAGTGCGTTCCACCCTTGGGCCTTCGGCTCTTCTGGGCCCCAAATTCACACCTCTCATCCCTCTACGAACGCTTGCTGCTCCTTTGTCCCGACCTCGCCACTCCTGCTGTATCTGCCCACGCTGCAATCAGCCGCCGCCCTCCTGCAGCAGCACGCGCTGCTCCCTGCAATGGTATACCGCCGCACACTGCTCCCTCTAATGGCCCTGGCCTGCTGATGATCTTGCAGGCCGGGCCGCTGCATGCATGCTGTTTGTTTGCGACTGCAGGAGCTATTCTGCCAATGCATAAAGCGCTTCCAATGTCATACACCTTGTATGAAATACTGGTCATGGCTTTGCACAGGGAGAGTCAAGATCAAATTTAGTCTGTAGTCTGATGTGGAGTTAGAGGGCAGGGAATAATTGGATCAAATATAATTCAGTCCTCATTTTAAAGTCACACATTCTGCCCTTATTTTGTATAATACTTTGATTTGATATTTAGGGTCAAATAGAAAAAATTGCAACAGTTTGGGAAGCAGACAAGTAGAGTTGTTCGGGGCCTGGGAGTTTCTGTGCAGTACAGATTGAGGAACTGGGAGACACCAAACTGAAGTGCTGTGGTGCCACCACTGGCAGGAGGGTGTAATTACAGCATGACATGTTTACATAGTCAGGTCCTGCTTTAAATGCAGGCATAAGAATTTATAATGGCAAAATTTGACAAGCGGAAGTAAGATTTTGTAGACAGGAAGTGCACACAGATGTAAGATTTTTAATATAAGCTAGATTATTATGATATAGTATCATCAGCAGGCGGCATCTGAGACTCTGCTTGTTATAGGGAGGCCCCTTCATTTTCCTGGGAATCGGGACCTTAAAGAGCTTTCTACACAGAGGAAAAATTCTGATGTGCCATTCCTTGGCTTGAGCAAATTTGGTTAATTCCGTCCCACAATTTCCGTCTACTTTTACTACTTGCGTGCTTCCTCTTGCATTGAGATACACTAGGCCTCGATTCTCCACACCCAACAATACAGGGCCCATTGTGGACCCCAGTGAGCTCCTGTGCTCTGTGCCAGTGAAAGGAAGCTGCAAAATGGGGCTGGGCATTCCTTCAGAGGGAAAGAGAGAAAATCAGAGGGCGAGTAACGTTATCTCAATCCCTTCAGAGGCCGTGGCAGAGACTTGATACCCTTAACGTCTTTAAAGTGAGACTGTTCCCTGCTCTTCTTTGCCAGCTCCTATGTGTTTTGGTCATATAAAAGATTCAATTCTTGAGAAAGCAACACAACAACAGGCATTAATACAAGAGATGGGATGTGCATGCTGTCCTTGGCACCAGGAGAAATATGCTGCTGAACAGCCAACTTGATTTGTTGCTGCTTAGAACCCATCGATTATTTCTGACCTGGTACCAACAGATCCTCTGCAAAAAGTACCATGAAGTGACCATGAAGAAGCTGTCGCATTATCATTAAAAACCCATCTAGTTCATGTAATATATATATATATATATATATATAGTGCCAGTCAGTGGACTACTGTGGCATCGCAGCCATTGCTGTTTACAACAATAAAGAGAGAACAAGTCACGTCCTGAAGTTTCAGCCATCTTACAGCCTGTGTGTTTGTGATGTCGTACTGAAAACATAACAGTTCACTCATATCCTTTTCGAGGAAAGAAACCTGTCGTCCTTACCCGGTCCGGCCAATGTGTGACTCCAGACCCACACCAACGTGGTTGGCTCTTAACTGCCCTCTGAGGTGGCCTAGTGAGCAACTTAGTTGTTAGGGGTGAGCAATAAATGCTGGCCTTGCCAGTGGAGCCCACATCCTGAGAATGAATGAACAAAAAATAAGACAGGTAAAAAGTTGGTTGGCAAGATCAAAATAAACCAAATTTGGCATCCTCGAATAATATTTTTTTCGAAGTACTTCCTCGGTTTCACAGCTGTTAATGTTTCTCTGAGGACAGGCTGGATTTCCCACCCCCAGCCCCTGCAACAAGCAGCCAGAATATACACAGCGATGTGTTATCTTAATGTCTCCACAGTGAGGAATGGGTCTTTCGTGTCAACTATATGATTCTTTGGACTGGAAGTTGATACCCTGAGGTTGTGAAAATATTGCCACTGTGGCTTTCAAGGTCTGTGTGGTCCATGAAAAGAAGTTATCCCTTCATGGGCTGACGCATTTTTAGAAATTGTTTGTGAAGCCCTGTGTGACCAGAGGACCCAGGCCAGGATACGATGCAATAGCCAGTTCATTTTGTGAACGAGCGAGGCTGATAGCAATAACTCACGACTGATGAAGTGACAGGGAGTGGGTTGTTTGATGGAATAAACTTGTTCAAAGTAACTCAGCTAAAACACCACTGGTTTCACATGGTGCTAGGCACACCTAGTATTTCTCTACTAGACTGGGCTGCATGGTGAGTCCCTGAACTATAACCAGAGGCCCGACTGCACCAGAAGTACTTGATCCAAGTATAAGGAAAGCTCAAAGGTGACCTAATAGAGCTCTTTAAAATAATGGAAGGTTGTGATAGAGTGGACTCAGAGATAATGTTTCCACTTGTGGGGAATAGCATAACTGGAGGCCATCAATATAAGCTAAGCAGCAACAACAACTTGTATTTATATAGCGTCTTTAACGTAGTGAAACGTCCCAAGACATTTCACAGGAGTAATATGAGATAAAAATATTTGCCACCGAGCCGCATAAGTAGAATTTAGCGCAGGTGACTGTGATGTCTGCAAGTGCTGTAAGCTTGTAATGCTTGTAGCTCCATAATGTGGATGTGGACGTATTGTGTACTGCAGTTACAGAGTTATAATAAATAGACAGGCAGCTTCCGGTAGCTTCCGGACAGAGCAGCCTCCATGTTAAGAAGCTGTGCGTGTGTGCTGTGTGAAGATATCACAGTTGGCGACTGAGGATGGAGATTTTTCGGATGTTTAAAGCTTAATTTTTGTTGGTGAAGGATTCAGCCAGCCGACAGAACTTTGGAAGTTTCTGTCTTTGAAAAAAAAAAGCTACAAAATCCGAGGTAAACTACAGCACATGGTGAGAACAGCTAGAGATTAAAAATGGCAGGTGTAATCGGATATTTGGGTGACTATAGACACGACCAGGAACGTTTTAAAGCATATGTGGATCGGCTAGAAATGTATTTCACTGCAAATAACATAATCGAGGTTCCAGACAATGCAGTCCAAAACCAGGCTGTATTGGAACGGAAGAAAGCGATTTTCTTATCGGTGGCGGGTCCGGCATTATACGAAACCCTTGTAAATCTGCTTGTGCCTGATGAGCCGAAGGACACAACGCTTAAAGAGATTTTAATGAAGCTGGAGCAGCACTATAACCCCAAACCTAGAAATTGCTGAAGGCTATCGTTTCAGGATTTGGAATCAAAAGTCTGATGAAAGTATCAATGATTATATCATAGCATTAAAAATGCTATCGATGCACTGTAATTTTGGAAACTTTCAAAACCGAGCGTTACGGGATCGTTTTGTTTGTGGGGTGAAAAATGATGCGATCAGAAGGAAGTTATTGACGATGGATGACTTGACTTTTGAGATTGCTTGTCAGACAGCGAGGTCGATGAGCATGGCCGAACAATATTCCCGAGAATTAAATAATGATTACGGTCATCAGTCAACCAAGGTAAATCACCTGCAGGTTCAAAGTAAAATAGGGCCAGGGCCGAAAGTCTCAGAAACTGGAAATTCTACCAGAGCGTCGAAGTCGTGCTATAGGTGCCTGGGACAACACATTGCTAAAAGTTGTCCATACATGAAGGCAGAGTGTTTCTTCTGCAGAAAGACTGGGCATCTTGCGAAGGCATGCCGACTGAAGGGTAAACCAGCTTTTAAAGCTATGAGTCCAGCATTCAAAGCTATGAGTAGTAATCCAAAGAGACTGCATGGCTTGGAAGAACAACAGCAGGACGAGAAGATGTTAGAATTACACGTCATCAGGAGCACGAGGTTAACGGACAGCGATTCGGAAAGCATCAAAATCCACATAGATATTGCGGGATTCAAGATACCAATGGAAATTGACATGGGTGCTCCGTGAGTGTAGTACCGGAGTCACTGTACCGTGACAAATTGCGTGATTTCCAACTGGAGAAATCCAAGATAGAGCTGCGAGGCTACTCGGGAAAGAAAATTTCTGTAGTAGGCCGTGTCACCGTACCAGTGATATATAAAGATCAATTTCAGAACTTTCCTCTAATAATAGTGAAAGAAGACAAGTCTGCCTTACTAGGAAGAAATTGGTTAAGCTCATTGAAGCTGGATTGGAGTAAGATCTTCTCTGTGGAAGCGAGATTTTCATCAACGGATGAGGTTATCAAGCAGTATCCGAAAGTGTTCTGCGAAATGGGCAGTCTGATCCAAGGCTTCAAGGCGAGTGTCAGGGTACAGAAGGACGCTAGATCGGTTTACTACAAGCCACGTTCCGTACCATATGCACTCAAGGAGAAAGTTGAGCAAGAACTCAAAAGACTAGAGACTGAGAACATTATTTGTAAGATAGATCGATGTAATTGGGCTACACCCATTGTTGTTGTACCTAAGTCTGATGGTAAAGTAAGATTGTGTGGTGATTATTAGGTAACCGTAAACCAGGTTCTAGAGGGTAATGTCCCAAATACATTGCCGAATATAGAAGATTTGTTCACAACACTGACAGGTGGTCAGATCTTCTCAAAACTGGATCTTATGAATGCCTACTTACAGCTTGAACGAGATGAGGGGTCCAAGTCATGTTTGATTATAAACACTCATCTAGGCATATATCAATTTATTAGGCTACTGTTTGGAGTGTCTTCCGCCCCTGCCATATTCTAAGGGGTGATGAACCAGATTTTGCAAGGTATTGAAGGGGTAGTATGTTATTTGGATGACATACTAATTTCAGCACCAAATAGGCAAATTCATAATAACATTTTGAACGAAGTCCTCAAATGGCTAGAGAAGCACAGAGTATGAGTATCTGCTCGTAAGTGTGACTTATTTAAAAACTCAGTGGAGTACTTAGGGTACAGAGTAGACAAAGATGGTTTACATCCGACCAAGGAAAAATTGGATGCAATTAGAAATGCACCCACTCCCAGGAATGTCACTGAACTTTGTTCATTCTTGGATCTTTTGAACTATTATGGGAAGTTCCTACCAAATTTGGCGACAGTATTACATCCACTGAATGAACTTTTGAAGAAACAGGTCCAGTGGAAGTGGTCAAAAGAATATGAAACAGCATTCAAGGAGTGCAAAAACAAATTGGTAGAGAGCACCATATTAGTTCACTATGACATATCTAAGGAGATTAAGCTAGCATGTGATGCCTCTCCGTATGGAGTTGGGGCAGTAATCTCTCATGTATTAAGTAGTGGGGAGGAGAGACTAATTGCTTTTGCTTCACGCACTATCAGTGTCAGTGAGAGAAATTATGCGCAAATTGAAAGGGAAGCTTTGGCATTAATTTTTGGGGTCAAGAAGTTTCACAAATACTTGTATGGTCGTAAATTTACCATCGTTACAGACCATAAGCCCCTAACATCAATTCTCCATCCAAAGTCCCCAGTTCCAACATTAGCTGCAGCCTGAATGCAGAGATGGGCTTTGATTTTGTCAGCATATGCATATGATATTGAATACAGACGATCAGCTGATCACAGTAATGCTGATGCAGTGTCTAGATTGCCTTCCCCATCACAGGTTACACCCGATAGGGAAGAAGTGTTTTATTTTTCATACATTGATGAACTACCAGTCACAGCTGAAGAGATTGATAGAGCAATCAAACGTGACCCCTTGATGTCAAAGGTGTATGAGTGTATTGCAACTGGATGGCCAAACCAGGTAACAGACAAAGATACACATCCATTCTTCATTCGTAGGAATGATTTATCAGTAGATAAAGATTGTATCATGTAGGGTGCAAGAGTGGTTATACCAAAGAAATTCAGGTCCAAATTATTAGGAGACCTCCATGACCAGCACCTGGGAATGTGCTTGACCAAGAGTTTTGCACGCAGTTATTGATGGTGGCCAGGTCTTGATAAAGATATTGAGTACATTGTGAGTCAGTGTACGATATGTCAATCAGTAAGCAAGCAACCATCACCAGTACCATTACAGCCATGGAAATGGCCTCCCAGAGTATGGCAAAGGCTACATATTGATTTTGCTGAGTTAAATGGACAATTGTTCATTGTAATTGATAGCCATTCCAAGTGGGTTGAGGTGTTTCCAATGTGGAAAATAACAACAAGTAAAACATTGGACATTTTACAAAAATTATTTTCTGCATTTGGCCTCCCTGAAGAAATTGTTTTGGATAATGGACCACAATTTCGTTCAGAAGAATTTGCACAATTTACGAGCAAAAATGGTGTGAAACACACCAAGGTTCCACCATACCACCCTGCTTCGAATGGCGCAGCAGAGCGCACTGTACAAATTGTCAAACGTGTCCTCATAAAACAAATATTAGATCCAAATCCAAGAGAACTACAGTTGACATTGGATCACAAATTGGCTAATTTTTTGATTACATATCGAAATACTCCTCATACAACTGCTGGTAGAACGCCAGCAGAGTTGTTTCTCAAACGACAGCCACGAACCAGATTCTCGTTGTTAAAGCCAAATTTGGCACAATCTGTAGAAGAGACACAAATTAGACAAAAAGAGAATCACGATAAAGGGAGACTAAAAGAGAGAAGAGTGAAATTAAACCAGAAGGTGAGAGTGAAGAACCATCACCATAAATGGGTAAAGTGGTTACCCGGAAGAGTGGTGAAGATATATGGTCCTCGCACATATTTGGTAAAGATGTTTGATAATGGACAGGTTAGGTTTGTCCATATTGATCATATTTTACCTACAGACATGGAAGGAGTTGAAGGTGGGAATGATTCAATTATTTCTGACTCATCAGATAGTTTTGATATACCATAGCAAATCCTAAATCCAATGTACTGGAAACAAATCCAAGAGAGAATCAGAATGAAAGTCTGAGTCCAAGTTAGGGAAACAAAGAGCCTGAAGTTAGAGTGAGTTCAAATGAAAATCAAGGAAATTCCATGGAGTAAAATGTTCCTCAGGCTGAGCCTCAAATGAGTGTGAAATCAACACCATGTTTGGAAGGTTCTGTTCGAGAGCGAAGGTATCCTTTTGGAAACAGAAAACAAGTGGTAAAGTTAAATTTGTAAATATGTATAAAAATGAAGTTATTTATGATGTTTGTTATGATGGCTTTTTCATTAAGGAGGGAGAAGTGTGATGTCTGCAAGTGCTGTAAGCTTGTAATGCTTGTAGCTCCATACTGTGGATGTGGACGTATTGTGTACTGCAGCTGCAGAGTTATAATAAACAGACAGGCAGCTTCCGGTAGCTTCCGGACAGAGCAGCCTCCATGTTAAGAAGCTGTATGTGTGTGCTCTGTGAAGATATCACAGTGACAAAATATTGGTCAAAGAGGTATGGTTTAAGGAGTGCCTTGCAGGAGGAAAGAGAGGTAGAGAGGCGGAGAGGTTTAGGCAGGGAGTTCTGGAGCTTGGGGCCTAGGCAACAGAAGGCACGGCCACCAATGGTTGAGCGATTATAATCAGGGATGCTCAAGAGGGCAGAATTAGAGGAGCGCAGACATCTTGGGGGGTTGTGGGGCTGGAGGAAGTTACAGAGACAGGGAGGGGTGAGGCCATGGATGGGTTTTAAAATAAATCCAAGAAATCCATTAGGGAATTCAGAAGAAACTTCTTTACTCAAAGAGTGGTGAGAATGTGGAACTCGCTACCTCGGGGAGTGGTTGAAGCGAATAGTATAGATGTATTTAAGGGGAGGCTAGGCAACGATATGAGGGAGAAAAGGAATAGAGAGTTATGCTGATAGATTAAGATAAGGAAAGACAGGAGAAAGCGTGAGTGGAGCATAAATGTCGGCATGGACTGGTTTGGTCAAATGGCCTGTTTCTGTGCCGTATATCCTATGTAATCCTATGTAAGCTGTTGCTATTAAGACTCAATCACAGGGCACAGTCCCCTATTCAGCAGGTAACACTTGCCTAGCACTCCTGTCTTCAGTGACATACATTATGTCCTTGTCCTCCAACCCATCGAATATAAAATTCTAGTCCCTCCATGGCCTCACTTGAACTCATCTATCCCACTTCTCCAGATCCACATCCATTGCACCCTTCATCCCCCAACTCTGACCTGTGTATCTGTCTCCCCCCACTTCCTTCGCCCCACCACTGAGGGCAGACCCTTCAGCTGCCTCAGCTCCCTCCCTAAACCCCTCCATCTCTTCTTCTCTCTCTACCTTTAAAAGACTTCTTAAAACCCATTCTTTTGACAAGCTTTTGGTCACCTTTCCTAACTCCCACCATAGCTGTGCCAAGTACCATGGACATGTTTTTCTACATTAATGGTGCTATATAAATGCAAGGTGTTGTATGTTAGTTTATTCTTTTTGTTTAAGCATTTTAAAGGGCTGGATTTTCGGCTATGCTGATGTCGGGGCGGTAATAGCGGCGGAGCGGTAAAGTTTGCGCCTGGGAACAGTTTGCGCCTCAGTCAGCTGGGCCATGAGTGTGGGGCGGAGCGCTAAGGGAGGCATTGCACACCTCTCTTAGGGCACAACGCCTGCTGAGCATGGGACAATCCTGAGCTAAAGACCTGGCCCGGGAGCGCTCCGTGGGAGGCCTGTGCAGACAAAAGAAACTTGAAAAAATCCCACAAAAACATTCCCAATACATAACCCACGCCACCACAACACAAATCGCAAAACTAATCAAAAGAAAAAACCATCACACTTATCTTAGAAACAAAGAAACATAGAAAATAGGTGCAGGAGTAGGCCATTCGGCCCCTCGAGCCTGCACCACCATTCAATGAGATCATGGCTGATCATTCCCTCAGTACCCCTTTCCTGCTTTCTCTCCATACCCCTTGATCCCTTTGGCTGTAAGGGCCACATCTAACTCTCTTTTGAATATATCCAATGAACTGGCATCAACAACTCTCTGCGGCAGGGAATTCCACAGGTTAACAACTCTCTGAGTGAAGAAGTTTCTCCTCATCTCAGCCCTAAATGGCCTACCCGTTATCTTAAGACTGTGTCCCCTAGTTCTGGACTTCCCCAACATCGGGAACATTCTTCCCGCATCTAACCTGTCCAGTCCCATCAGAATCTTATACATTTCTATGAGATCCCCTCTCATCCTTCTAAACTCCAGAGTGTAAAGGCCCAGTTGATCCAGTCTCTCCTCATATGTCAGTCCAGCCATCCCTGGAATCAGTCTGGTGAACCTTTGCTGCACTCCCTCAATAGCAAGTACATCCTTCCTCAGATTAGGAGACCAAAATTGAACACAATATTCCAGGTGAGGTCTCACCAAGGTCCTGTACAACTGCTCCTATACTCAAATCCCCTAGCTATGAAGGCCAACATGCCATTTGCCTTCTTCACCGCCTGCTGTACCTGCATGCCAACTTTCAATGACTGATGAACCATGACACCCAGGTCCCCTTTTCCTAATCTGCCGCCATTCAGATAATATTCTGCCTTCGTGTTTTTGCCTCCAAAGTGGATAACCTCACATTTATCCACATTATACTGCATCTGCCATGCATTTGCCCACTCACCTAACCTGTCCAAGTCACCCTGCACCTCTTAATGTCCTCCTCATAGTTCACACCACCACCCAGTTTAGTGTCATCTGCAAACTTGGAGATATTACACTCAATTCCTTCATCTAAATCATTAATGTATATTGTAAATAGCTGGGGTCCCAGCACTGAGCCCTGCGGCATCCTACTAGTCACTGCCTGCCATTTTGAAAAGGACCCATTTATCCCGACTCTCTGCTTCCTGTCTGCCAACCAGTTCTCTATCCACGCCAGTACATTACCCCAATACCATGTGCTTTGATTTTGCACACCAATCTCTTGTGTGGGACCTTGTCAAAAGCCTTTTGAAAGTCCAAATACACCACATCCACTGGTTCTCCCTTGTCCACTCTGCTAGTTACATCCTCAACAAATTCCTGAAGATTCGTCAAGCATGATTTCCCCTTCATAAATCCATTCTGGCTTGGACCAATCCTGTCACTGCTTTCTAAATGCGCTGCTATTTCATCCTTAATGATTGATTCCAACATTTTCCCCACTACTGATGTCAGGCTAACCGGTCTATAATTACCCGTTTTCTCTCTCCCTCCCTTTTTAAAAAGTGGTGTTACATTAGCTACCCTCCAGTCCATAGGAACTGATCTAGAGTCGATAGACTGTTGGAAAATGATCACCAATGCATCCACTATTTCTAGGGCCACTTCCTTAAGTACTCTGGGATGCAGACTATCAGGCCCCGGGGATTTATCCTTCAATCGCATCAATTTCCCTAACACAATTTCCCGCCTGATAAGGATATCCTTCAGTTTCTCCTTCTCACTAGACCCTCGGTCGCCTAGTACTTCCGGAAGGTTATTTGTGTCTTCCTTTTTGAAGACAGAACCAAAGTATTTGTTCAATTGGTCTGCCATTTCTTTGTTCCCCATTATAAATTCACCTGAATCCGACTGCAAGGGACCTACGTTTGTCTCAGGACGGCATTACTTACCTCTCTGCAATCAGTATAGAATGGACCATCCATATTTACAGGTGTTCACTGCAGGGTGCGCTGCGGGGTGTACGGGTCAGGCGGGACTCAAAAAGCACGCCGGTGTCGCAACCAGGGCCGTTGTGCTCTTCCGGACGGTGCTGCTCCGTGCCACCACAAAGCCCACCCCAAAACCTCCCGCGGGGCACTGGAGGCTGGCTGCACACCCAGAAGACCTCACTGCCGCCATTACTGCTGCTTCAGAGAGAAAAACGGAATGCAGTAAACCGGAAAATCCGCCTCATAATTTGGAATCGTGAATAACTAAGATATGTAATCCGTTGTAGAAATAGAATCCACCTCACGTGACGTGACATGTGAATGACTCATGGATCCATCATCTGTACACCGCATGTTGTGGTTGAAGCATGAGTGCTATAAATCAGTGTAATCGCTATGTAGTCCTTTACAATTGTGTCCTCCAAAATTGCTCACAATTTTTAATTAATTTAAATGTTCCGGAATACCTCCGTTTATTTTCTTAATGGAGGAGGGATGTCCATGCCAGAGATGGAACTTTTTGCCCAAAATCTCAGTAGCAAACATTCCCATGTGAAATATAACATGGGATAGAGGTGGGCAAAGCTCCCACAATGAAACGAATCCTCATTCTGTGAAGATATTCCTCTACAGCCTCAATGTGCACCACTTGCCACTCCTAGTTGAGTGAGAAGGTCAATTGAGTGTAATGTGACCACGAGGACCTGGGTTGAGTTGGCATAAACGCAATTCACAGTGGCTGTTTATAGGAAGCAGAGAAAGTGGGGGTGGGAGGGTTGTGTGTCGGGGGGGGGGGGGGGTGTGGGTAGGGGGGATGGGGGGTTGCTCTCTTGCCATTACCCTGGGCTGGATTTGAACCTGTGTTTCAGAGGCTAAACCATCATCATCATTGGCGGTCCCTTGAACGAGGATGACTTACTTACACATGAGTTCACAGATGTTTCAATGAAGGACCCGATATTCCAGTCCTGAACTCCAATTGAAAGGGTGGAAGATGCCTGTGCATGGATTTTTTTAACGTCAGTCTGCTAAGCATGCCTTCTAGTCTTGCCTCCAATTTACTTTTGTTGCACTTGACAAGTTGGCAATTTTCAAGTTTTGGGGGCAGATTGAACTGAACAAAATGACAATTGTCTTAAACCTCTGCTGCCGGGCATTATTTAGAGTGAAGCTAGCACGTTTCTGGATTGATGTTCCGATGCAATGTACTACACAATGGGAAGGCAAGAGTTCACCTCAAGCCCGTATAGTGTGTTTTGATGTGAATCAGACCAACTGGAGGGGAGTGAGTGACACTAATCAGATACTTACTTGCTTGGACATCCTCTTGGGCAGGGAGCATGCAAGTAGAAGAACATAATTTAAAAAATGTGGGAGGAGAGGATCAATAAATAAATAGGCTAAACCTAACCAAGCTTTTTGGGCTTATTAAGGCCTGATTAAAGAAATCCAAGATTTTTTACACAAAACATTTTGAAATATTTCCTGCATCCTGCATTAGTGATGCTATTAAAGAATCATATTTTCCCTTACTTCCCCAACATGTGCAACTGCTCAGATGTTTGGAATTATCACCAGTGTAACTCTAGCTTTTAGCCCAGCCAGCTCTTACTATCACCACTTACATGTTGAAAGGATGAATCACAGGAAAAGGCCTGAGTCTGTTTCAGATCGTGTTCCAAATTACAATTAAGGTTCAGGGATAGAAGGCGGGGGGCAGATTGTCTTAAATTGGCTTTTCCGTAGGAAGCTATCAGAGATGTAACCCTTTGGCTCCGTCTCATAGAACAAAAAAAGGTCAAGAATAATGCAGCCATTTCCCTTCCCTTTCGGAGCATTGGTGGACACATGTGGTACATGGGGACTGGCATGTCGTGTAGAGAGGTCGTTTTCACGTATTCTTGTAGATTTGCAGTTGGCGGTCCGTGGCACAAGGTTGAAAGCAGTAGGACTGAAGGTGAGATAAATCAAGAGGTAACTGTTAGCTGACAGCTAGGGGGTGAAGTTGCCCGGCGGTAACCTTCCGGGGCCAGGTCGTTTAGCGCCCGGCGTGGAAATCCCGTGCCTGCCGCGGAATTGCCCTCACTGCCCCTGAAAGGAAGCAGTAACTGGGGCATTACTGGGGAGCGGAGTCAAATGCTACGCGGATGCTCCGGGTTGCACTGACTCGCTTCAACACCCCTCCCCTTCGCTTAAAGGGGAGGGCCGCTGCACACGCTGCATGGCCTCTGATGGACTCCATTGGGTCACCAGGGCAGCATGCGACCCGGCCAGCAGCCCAGCACCCAAGACGGATTGCCAGACTGCACGATGCCCTTGCCAAGCCGACCCAAGAGTCGGCCGTCAAAAAAAGATGGCGTCCCGGGACGCTGGCACCCTCCCCTTTAGTGCCCACCTCCCCCTGGCGAAAACTGTACTGGAGGCGCTAACGGGGCTATAAAAAGGGGAAATTCCCTTAAGGCCAACAGTTCCATCCGGCGCGCTAACGTTGAATAATGATTGACGTCATTATCATCATAGGCAGTCCCTCGGAATCGAGGAAGACTTGCTTCCACTCCTAAAGTGAGTTCTTTGGTGGCTGAACAGTCCAACACAAGAGCCACAGACCCTGTCACAGGTGGGACAGACATTCGTCGGGGGAAGGGTGGGGGGTGGGACTGGTTTGCCGCACGCTCCTTCTGCAGCCTGCGCCTGACCTCTTCATGCTCGCAGCGTTGAGATTCAAAGAGCTCAGTGCCCTCCCGGATGCACTTTCTCCACTTAGGGTGGTCTTCGGCCAGGGTCTCCCTGGTGTTAGTGGTGATGTTGCACTTCACCAGGGAGGCTTTGAGGGTGTCCTTGTAATGTTTCCGCTGCCCACCTTTGGCTCGGTTGCCATGAAGGAACTCCGCATAGAGCAATTGCTTGGGGAGTCTCGTGTCTGGCATGCGAACTATGTGGCCTGCCCAGCGAAGCTGATCAAGTGTGGTCAGTGCTTCAATGCTGGGGATGTTGGCCTGGGCGAGGACACTGATGTTGGTCCACCTGTCCTCCCAGGGGATTTGTAGGATCTTGCGGAGACATCGTTGGTGACATATCTCCAGTGACTTGAGGTATCTTCTGTACATCGTCCATGCCCCTGATCCATACAGGAGGGCGGGAATTACTACAACCCTGTAGACCATGAGCTTGGTGGTAGGTTTGAGGGCCTGGTCTTCGAACACTCTTTTCCTCAGACGGCTGAAGGCTTCACTGGCGCACTGGAGGCGATGCTGAATCTCCGCATCAATGTTTGCCTTTGTTGATAAGAGGCTCTCGAGATATGGGAAGTGATCCACATTTTCGAGGGCCACGTCGTGAATCTTGATGACTGGAGGGCAGTGCTGTGCGGCGAGGGTAGGCTGGTGGAGGACCTTTGTCTTACGGATGTTAAGCGAAAGGCCCATGGTTTCATATGCTTCGGTGAATACATCGACTATATCCTGGAATTCAGCCTCAGAATGTGCGCAGACGCAGGCATCGTCCGCGTACTGCAGTTCAACGATAAAGGTTTGGGTGATCTTGGACCTGGCCTGGATGCGGCGTAGGTTAAACAGCTTCGCACTGGTTCTGTAGTTTAGTCCACTCCAGCGGGGAGCTTGCCGACAGTGAGGTGGAGCATGGCACCGAGGAAGATTAAAAAGAGGGCTGGAGCGATGACGCAGACCTGTTTGACCCCGGTCCGGACGTGAAACGGGTCTGTAATGGATCCACTGGTAAGGATCACAGCCTGCATGTCGTCGTGGAGCAGACGAAGGATGTTGACAAACTTTCGGGGGCATCCAAAACTGAGGAGGACGCTCCATAAACCCTCATGGTCGACAGTGTCAAAGGCCTTTGTGAGATCGAAAAAGGTCATGTATAAGGGCTGGTGCTGCTCCCTGCATTTTTTCTGCAGTTGTCATGCTGCAAAGATAGTGACATCATCATCATGCTAAAAACGGAGGGAGGAGCGGTAAGTTTCTGCGCTGGCGCAAACTAATAGCCGAATCTTCCAGCCGGGTGCTAAATCCTGGGCGCCCGGCATAATGCCAAAAAACAGCATTTAACGCCCCACCAGGGTGCTAACTGAGACGCAAATGAGCCAAAAATCCAGCCTTTGGGGTATAGTCACTGTTGTAACGTGGGAAATGCGGCAGCCAACTTGCACACAAGCAAACTCCTCCAAATGTAATAATGACCAGATAATCTGCTTTTGCTATGTTAATTGAGGGATAAATATTGGCCAGGACACCAGGGATAACTCCTCTGCTCTTCTTTGAAACAGTGCCATGGGATCTTTTACATCCACTTGAGTGAGCAGACAGGGCCTCGGCTTAACATCTCATCCAAAAGAAAGCACCTCCAACAGTGCAGCACTTCCTGAGTACTGCACTGGAGTGTCAGCCTAGATCTATGTGCTAAGTTCCTGGAAGTGGGACTTGAACCCACAACCTCCTAACTCAGAGACATGTGTGCGACCCACTGAGCCACAGCTAACACTGTTATCAGGGACATGATCAAAGGTGGGTCAATGGAGTTGAGGTACTAATTGAATGGTGAAACAGACTCAAGAGACTGAGTCATCTACTGCTGTTGTTATGTTCCAAGGAAGCAAAGGTAAGAATGAAGGCAGAAAGTAGTTCCATAGTTCTGAGGTTTTGAGGAGGAATGAGTTAGAGTAGGAGATAGTTTGATGAGTTGAGGTAGTATGTAATCGGTCAATCAAGCCTATTCATTTCATTTTGCATTATTCTGTGATCTTCCCAATTTATTTAATCTTCCGTAGAAGGCAAATAACATGTAAAACTGCCAAGAAGAGAAAATTGAAAATATAATTGAATGAAACTCCAGAGTATCAACCTAGCATTACAACCGATATTAATCATCCCCGGACCAGTCACATTCCACAGAGACTCTTCAACTTCTAGGGCTACGGCAACTGCACTGTTGCATGGTATATCTGGCTATTCATGTATATACTTACCTTCCTCATCTCCTATACCATTCTTAACTGTATACCAAGCATATTTTAGGAAATAAATTGACGTGATTGAAATGTTTGTAATATGGAACATTCCACATATCACTTACTTTGTGATGGTAAATGTTTCCTCATCTCTAGCCTTGCTTAAAGCATGTTAATTTTATACTTTCATCCTGCAGATGTCTGATTGCGATTTTAAGCTACCATGCTATTTTCAGCATTTGAAGGACCAGGATCACGTCCCCTCTCAATCTTGTGGAACAATCTCTCAGTGAAGAGAGGTGAGCAAATGATACTGTATCGAGTAGATTAAGACATTCAGATAGGGCACAGATAACTATCTGGCTGCGAATGGACTTGAAATTA
Organism: Pristiophorus japonicus; assembly: GCF_044704955.1. Lineage (NCBI taxonomy): Eukaryota > Metazoa > Chordata > Chondrichthyes > Pristiophoridae > Pristiophorus > Pristiophorus japonicus. Next base: position 83,910,407 of record NC_091992.1, read on the forward strand.
TAGAGATATATATATAATAAGGCGGTAAAATATTTAGGGGTGGAAATTCGGTCTGTTACCGATTCTGTTTGCGCCCCGGAGGGGCAGTAATGGTGGTGAAAATCAATACCGGGCGGGTGGCCAGCTTGCAGTGCTCCCCCCGGGACATTCGGTGCCGGTTTTGCGGGGACCGTGGAGTATTACCACCGAGAGAGCCGGGCCGGTGTGCAACGTCCCTGGTTGTGACACTGTTTCAAAATGGGGGAACCATAGTGCCTCATAGTGCGCCCTCGTGGGACTGCCTAACAAAGCGGGCAGTCCGAGCTGTTCTGGCGGCGGTGAGGGAAGGAATGTCTACCTGAGGGAAGTCTGATTTTTATTTTTTTATTTTTTGCGATTTATGTTTATGTCAGGTAAGCAAGGTATTGGGAATGTTTTTTGGTGTTTTTTTTGCCGATTATTTTTCCCAGGGAAGCCTCTCTTAGGGTGCTCCGAGGCCGGCTCTTTAGCTTGGGATTTTCCGTTACTCAGTCGGCCTTACGCCCTAAAAGAGGTGTGGAACACCTCCTTTAGCACTCCGCTCCACACTCAGGGCCCAGCTGATGAATTTTGCGGATACAGACTCAAACTATTTCCTGGCGCTAAATTTACCGCCCCGCCATTAGTGCCTCAAAATGGGCGGTACCTAATTTCCACCCCTTGGAGATTTAATTTGCCCTTTGCATGAAAATCTTTTTTGTTTTTGCAATTTTAGCAGATTTACTTGAATAGACTGGTTTCCTCATATCAGTTTTTTTGAACCTTAGATGTAACAGATGTAAATGGATGTTCAGTTGTCTTATCAAAATGCACCCGATATAGCACTGCTGATCATCGATAACCATCTTAATAATCAAAAAAATGTACTAATTGCCCTCAGTGCATCATCATCAACATAGGCAGTCCCTCGAAATCGAGGAAGACTTGCTTCCACTCTAAAAGTGAGTTCTCAGGTGACTAAACAGTCCAATACGGGAATTACAGTGTCTGTCCCAGGTCAGACAGTTGTTGAGGGAAAGGGTGGGTGGGACTGGTTTGCCGCACACTCCTTCCGCTGCCTGCACTTGATTTCTGCATGCTCTCAGCGACGAGACTCGAGGTGCTCGGCGCCCTCCCGGATGCTCTTCCTCCACACAGGGCGCTCTTGGGCCACGGATTCCCAGGTACTGGTGGGGATGTTGCACCTTTTCAAGGAGGCCTTGAGGGTGTCCTTGAAGCGTTTCCTCTGCCCATCTGGGGCTCGCTTGTCGTGTTGGAGTCCCGAGTAGAGCGCTTGCTTTGGGAGTCTCGTGTTGGGCATGCAGATGATGTGGCCTGCCCAATGGAGCTGGTTGAGTGTGTTCAGTGCTTCGGTGCTGGGAATGTTGGCCTGGACAAGAACACAACATCAGTGCATCAATCCAACCAGCGAGTGTACAAATTTCAGCAATCATGGAGGGTGTAAGGACATCCCAAAATGCTCACTTGACAATCAGGCCCTGCAGTCAAAGCTATCGATAGCATGAAGGAATGGTAAAATGGCCTCCAAGGACAATCTATCACTAAATGGAGGGTGTAGCAGGTATCAAAGTCAATCTCATGGCAGGTAAATCATCATCATAGGCCGCCCCTTGAAACGACGAAGAGGGATGAGTTCACAGGTGTTTCAATGAAGGACCTAATATTCCAGATCCCGAACTACATGTTGAAGGGTGGAAGATGCCTGTGCATGGATTTTTTAACATGTGGTGGCCGTTGCACACCAGCCACCACACGGGCTTGACAGAGTTAGGTCTTGGTCCAGTGGCAAGGATTAACCAAGACGACTGGAGACCAGGTCTGCTGCACGGACCTAGTGTGCACACATATTGCAGTGTGGGCTGGCCCGTGCTGCCCCTGGGCCCTCGCCTCTTCCTGTCCCCGAACTCGCGCCTCTCCTGGGCCCCGATCACATCCCTCTAGAACTCTTGCCACTCCTTCACCCCGACCTTGCTGCTCCTGCTGTACCTGCTTGCACTGCAGTCAGCCATCGCTCTCCGGCAGCAGCACACGCTGCTCCCTGAAATTGTATGCCACCGCACGTTGCTCCCTCTAATGGCCTCGGCTCGCTGCTGGCAGCCGCAGGCTGCTCCCTCTAAAATACAGTTTTAATCTTTGGCGAAAAGTTTGCCTTTTTCGACGTTCAATTGATTTCAGCGCTCTGTAATGGGGATTCCATAGTGCGATGCTGCTGTGATGACGACACCTGTCTAAACCACCAATCACATTGCAGAATTCTCACAGACAGGGAACCAGGAAATAAGAAGCTGCTTCTATCCGGACATTTTAAAAATGTTACAGAGCGTGAAACAAAGGTTGGAATTCTCACAAGGGGATAAGGTAGAACCTGAAATATCATGAACAAATTTTTAAAAACATTAAAAAAAAATGTTTTCATTGTAATTTTTATCATAATGGAGAAATTCGAGTCCACAAACATAAAAAATTAGTTTTTCAGTGCCTTAACATTTGTTTAGCAGTCAATACGCTGTGAAAACCCCAGTTACACCAATTCCAACAATTCTTAACATTTAATGAGGTATTTAACAGCGATATTAACGCAGAAAAGCTCAAGGTAGTATCAATTTCACTGATTGCACTGATTGCCGGCTATGGGGAAGGGGGAACGGGGGAGGGGGGAGTGGGAGGGGGAGGGGGGAAGTGGGGAAGGGTGTAGGGGGGAGCCGGGGAGGGGGGAGCGGGAGATGGGGAGGGGGATAGGGGGGAAGTGGGGGAGGAGGGTAGGGAGGGAGTGGGGGAGGGGGTAGGGGGAGCATGGGGGAGGGGGGGTGCACAGCAGAACCAGTGTCGGAGCAGTAAATGACTGACCATTACTTCAGGATTTCCACCTTTAGACACGCATGCGCTGCATCCTGAAGATGCGGTCAGTTAGAAAGGGATAATAACAGCGAACCGCAATTTCCGGCCCATTGTACGTGGAAGGCTGAGTGGAAAAATGAAGAAAAGCAGCCGCTATTCGATGAATGTCACTGCCAATTATCTTGTGTTGGTGGAAATTCCTATCCACGGAGGGAGCTGGTGCCAACTATGTTTATCGGAATAGTTTCACGGTATTATTATCACATGATTAGCCAGCACCTTGCTGGCATCGGCGAGCAAAAGAGAGGTAATCACGATATGTTATAACCATTACAAGTTTCAAAAAGGAGACATTCTTATTAACAGCTGATAAAGATTGTTTTCTTCCCATTTTTTATGCCCAGAGCTGACTAAACACAATTACATGCTTTGTTGTGCCAATCCCAGCTAACAAGGTACTTGACTTTTTGTATGACTAGCAATGCATGCACTGTTGTGTAACCTGCTTCTCTCTGCAACATTAAAACTCATTCAGCTCCTATAGTTTTCTTTGCAGAAGAAAAGATCTTTCATCTGGTGCCATTATACCAAAACCTCTTGCTTGCTATAATAAGGCCATCGCGTTTACAAGGTCTGAGGATTATTGAAAGTAGAATAATACAAAACTCTCACCAGTGAAAAGATTGCAATTAATAATTTATTTTTTAACTGTTCTATACATAACAATGCAAAAAAACCTCGGTCTTCACAAGGACAACAATTCCAGAACTCACTTTGATTAAATTGCATTTACATGTCTACGTTCTGTCCTTTTGTGACAGAAAAGATTATTTTTAGGCCAAAAGGGTGAAAAAAAAATCCCTGATGACATCTGTGCTGCTTTGGGGCCCGGCTTGCATAGTGTGACCCCTCATCCTCTTTAGGGGGCTTGCCATTTTGTAGCTACTCTTTACTAACCAGTCATATGCCATTCAATTGCTAGAACAGCACAAACATTGACACAAAAACAGAAAATGCTGAAAATCTCAGCGGGTCAGGTCGCATCTGTGGAGAGAAACAGAGTTGACGTTTTGGGTCTGTGACTCTTCGTCGGAACAAACATTATCAAATGTTTAAAATAGACCAAAGGTCTACTCTACTACACTCTTAACTCATAAATATTTCATTGTAGACCCTTTTTGTAGTAGGATCTGAGTCATTTTGCAGAGGTGTCACCAGCCATGTTTGTTGTCGGTAACCAAAGCCTCTAATGAGCCAAACTTGGAGCATCAACTTAAAGAAATTGGAACATGAATAGATTAGTGATCCATTCAGTTGATAAAAGAGAAGTCACTTCCTAAAAGTGGATGGATGTTTCATGAGTACAGCCAACAATGTCTTGTACCTGGAGGAAATGACACATTAACTGCACACATTTGGTTTACCTCTGCAGCACTGAAGTGATGTCTGCAGATGCTTTGTGAAACAGGGGGATTCTGTTATCTCTGTAATGCAACTGTGGATTAACTGATTCAACTGACACCTCCAACTGGTGCCTCGAAGAACCAAGTACCATAGACGTTTAGTGAGGTGGTCACTTTCCCCTCCACTACCAGTGCCATCTGGGTGTTGTTCCTTGGGTGCAGGTCTGGTTCCAAGAGCTGACACAGGCATGAGATATTAATGACTTGGATGAAGGGACTGAGCGTAATGTAGCCAAGTTTGCTGATGATACAAAGATGGGTGGGAAAGCAAATTGTGAGGAGGACACAAAAAATCTGCAAAGGGATATAGACAGGCTAAATGAGTGGGCAAAAATTTGGTAGATGGAGTATAATGTGGGAAAATGTGAGGTTATCCACTTTGGCAGAAATAATAGAAAAGCAAATTATTATTTAAATGGAGAAAAATTGCAAAGTGCTGCAGTACAGAGGGACCTGAGGGTCCTTGTGCATGAAACACAAAAAGTTAGTATGCAGGTACAGCAAGTAATCAGGAAGGCAAATGGACTGTTGGCCTTTATTGCAAGGGGGGGTGGAGTATAAAAGCAGAGAAGTCCTGCTACAACTCTACAGGGGATATTGGTGAGACCACACCTGGAGTACTGCGTACAGTTTTGGTCTCCTTATTTAAGGAAGGATATATTTGCATTGGAGGCAGTTCAGAGAAGGCTCACTAGGTTGATTCCTGAGATGAGGGGGTTAACTTATGAAGATAAGTTGAGTAGGTTGGGCCTATACACATTGGAGTTCAGAAGAATGAGAGGTGATCATATTGAAACTTATAAGATAATGAGGGGGCTCGACAAGGTAGATGCAGAGAGGATATTTCCACTCATAGGGGAAACTAAAACTAGGGGACGTAGTTTTAGAATAAGGGGCAGAGCAGTGGCAAATGGAATTTAATTCATAGAAGTGTGAGGTAATGCACTTTGGGAGGGCTAATAAGGAAAGGGTATACATATTAAGCGGTAGGTCACTTAATAGTGTAGATGAACAAAGGGACCTTGGAGTGCTTGTCCACAGATCCCTGAAAGTGGCAGGCCAGGAAGATAAGGTGGTTAAGAAGGCGTAAGGAATTCTTGCCCTTATTGGCCGCGGCATAGAATACAAGAGCACGGAAGTTATGGTTAAATTGTATAATACTTTAGTTCGGCCACAGCTGGAGTACTGCGTGCAGTTCTGGTAGCCGTATTATAGGAAGATCGTGATTGCACTAGAGAGGATGCAGAGGAGATTTACTAGGATGCTGCCTGGAATGGAGAATCTTAGTTATGAGGACAGATTGGATAGGCTGGGTTTGTTCTCATTGGAACAGAGGAGGTTGAGAGAAGACCTCATTGAGGTGTACAAAATATTGAGGGGCCTGGACATAGTGGATAGTAAGGGCCTATTTCCATTGGTGGAGGGGTCTATTACGAGGAGGCATATTTTTAAGGTGGTTGATGGAAGGTTTAGAGAGGATTTGAGGGGAGGCTTCTTTACGCAGAGGGTTGTGGGGGTCTGGAACTCACTGCCTGGAAGATTGGTGGATGCAGAAACCCTCACCACTTTTAAGGGATGATTGGATGGGCACTTAAAGTGCCATAACCGGCAGGGTTATGGACTTAAAGCTGGTAATTGGGATTAGACTGGATAACCTTGTTGGCCGGCGCAGATATAATGCTAAGTAATGGAATAGAATATGTCCAGGGTGATCTCCTGGACTAGTTTTGATCGCCTGGATGGGTTTGAGAGGAATTTTCCGGATTTTTTCTCCCTAAATTGGCCTGGGTTTTTATCTGGCTTTTGCTTCTCCCAGAAGATCACATGGCTCCGGTTGGGGTGGAGTGTAAAATGTTTCACTGTAAGGGGTGTTGCAGTTGTGTGGGGTGGACTGCTTGAGCTGGGTGCTTTTTGCCTTTCTGCCATTGTTCATTGTACATAGGTTTATATGTAACCTTCACTGCTGCTGACTGAGGGCCATGCGGCTCTTTGTTGGCCGGCGCGGACACGATGGGCTGAAATGGCCTCCTTCTGCGCTGTAAATTTCTATGTTTTTATGTTTCTAAAGGGTTATGGGGAGCGGGCAGGGAAGTGGAGCTGAGTCCATGATCAGATCAGCCATGATCTTATTCAATAGCGGAGCAGGCTCGAGGGGCCAAATGGTCTACTCCTGCTCCTCTTTCTTATGTTCTTATGTTCTGATCAGGTCCCTGTTGTGCCACAGATCTTGGCCTCAACTCCACTTCCCTGCCTGCTCCCCATAACCCTTGACTCCCTTATCGTTCAAAAATCTGTCTATCTCCACCTTAAATATATTCAATGACCTGGCCTCCACAGATCTCTGGGGCAGAGAATTCCAAAGATTCACCACCCACGAGGAGAAGAAATTCCTCCTCATTTCTGTTTTAAATGGGCAACCCCTTATTCTGAAACTATGGCCCTAGTTCTAGATTCCCCTGAGAGGGGAAGGAAACATCCTCTCTGCATCTACCTTCTGAAGCCCCCTCAGAATCTTATACGTTTTAATAAGATCACCTCTCATTCTTCTAAACTCCAAAAGGTATCGGCCCAACCTGCTCAACCTTTCTTTATAGCATCTTTACAAACTGTTCTTTGTTGAGGTCCAAGTAGGAGTCCTGTCCACAAAGGTCTGCCTCCCTCACTCCTAAAGCTCTTGTGTTGTGGTCTAATGTTGTTCTTATCTCTGTAACCTCCTCCAGCCTTACAACCCTCCTCCAACTCTGCCTTGCTCCAACACTTGTTCTACCTTCGCCTTAGCATTGGAAGCTGTGTTTTCAGGCATTTAGGCCCTCAGCTCTGCGATTCCTTCACTAAACCTCTCCACCTCTCCTCCTTTATGGCACTCCTTAAAACCTAGCTCTTTGAGCAAGCTTTTGGTCACCTGTTCTAGTGTCTCCTTCTTTGGATGGGTGTCAATTTGTGTATGATTACGCTCCTGTGAGGTGCCATGGGACATTCCGCTACATTAAAGGCGCTATATTAATGCAAATTGTTGTCATTCTTAATTGTCCTTGTAAAGGGAAATTCATGCTGTACGTATGTTTCAGAGTCTTTGACTATTTCGGCGGTTATCTCCATCCCTGATGACCCATTCAACTTGGCTGCCTGCCTTTGATGTTTTTAATTGTGTGGAATTAACTTGATGTGTAATCCCGAGTAACTTTTCCAATTTCTCATTAATTGCTGCTTAACGAGCACTGAACAAGCAAACAACCCATTAACACTGGGTCAGTGTATTAATGTGCGTTACAGCCGTTTAATCCCAAGAGCAATTGTCGGAGCATGTGCTATGCACATTTTACTAACACTACCAACATTACTTCATCACTGTGCACAATTAGCATAACTGATAGTTCTAACACTTGGAGCAAATTAAACCTCTTAATCGGACAGAGGGACATTGTACTGTTGGGGGTTATAAGCAGGATATTGTCCGTGAAAGGTCAGGAGAGCAAAGTAGAATAGTGAAAGTGTTAAATTGATACATACATTTCAGCTTTTTCTTGATAATCTTTGTGGATCAGGAAATATCAAGGCAAGTTTTCATGAAGGAAGTGAAATCATACTGCTACCCCTACAGTGAGACCTAATATCATTCCAGTTTCTTGATCTTTGCATATTTTTACTTCTTCAGCTTTCTGTTAAATGGTTTGACTGACTTGAATTCAATAGCCATTTGTGATAATATGTTCTATATTTGTGTGAAAAGATTTCTTCCAACCTTCCCCTTTATGCTTCGAGCATCTGTCCTTCTTGTTAATAATTCATGGACCAGTTTCACGATTTACCCTTTCAAAATTTTGAACCATTCGATTAGATCACCCTTCTCTACTCTAGTGAATATAGTCCTCACTATGGCCTTTCATTGATGGTCTCATCCAAGTGAATCTATGTTGCACCTTTATCATGGTTATATCATCCATGGGTACGACCCTTGCAGTCAGAATCAGGTGAATTTATAATGGGGAACAAAGAAATGGCAGACCAATTGAACAAATACTTTGGTTCTGTCTTCACAAAGGAAGACACAAATAACGTTCCGGAAATACTAAGAGACCGAGGGTCTAGCGAGAAGGAGGAACTGAAGGAAATCCTTATTAGTCAGGAAATTATGTTAGAGAAATTGATGGAATTGAAGGCCGATAAATCCCCAGGGCCTGATAATCTGCATCCCAGAGTACTTAAGGAAGTGGCCCTAGAAATAGTGGATGCACTGGTGATCATTTTCCAACAGTCTATCGACTCTGGATCAGTTCCTATGGACTGGAGGGTAGCTAATGTAACACCACTGTTTTAAAAAAGGAGGGAGAGAGAAAACAGGGAATTATAGGCCGGTTAGCCTGACATCAGTAGTGGGGAAAATGTTGGAATCAATTATTAAAGATGAAATAGCAGCACATTTGGAAAGCAGTGATAGGATCGGTCCAAGTCAGCATGGATTTATGAAGGGGAAATCATGCTTGACAAATCTTCTAGAATTTTTTCAGGATGTAACTAGTAGAGTGGACACGGGAGAACCAGTTGATGTGGTGTATTTGGACTGTCAAAAGGCTTTTGACAAGGTCCCACACAATAGATTGATGTGCAAAATTAAAGCACATGGTATTGGGGGTAATGTATTGATGTGGATAGAGAACTGATTGGCAGACAGGAAGCAGAGAGTTGAGATAAACGGGTCCTTTTCAGAATAGCAGGCAGTGACTAGTGGGGTGCCGCAGGGCTCAGTGCTGGGACCCCAGCTATTTACAATATACATCAATGATTTAGATGAAGAAATTGAGAGTAATATCTCCAAGTTTGCAGATGACACTAAGCTGGGTGGCGGTGTGAGCTGTGAGGAGGATGCTAAGAGACTGCAGGGTGACTTGGACAGGTTAGGTGAGTGGGCAAATGCATGGCAGATGCAGTATAATGTGGATAAATGTGAGGTTATCCACTTTGGTGGCAAAAACATGAAGGCAGAATATTATCTGAATGGTGGCAGATTAGGAAAAGGGGAGGTGCACCGAGACCTGGGTGTCATGTTACATCAGTCATTGAAGTTTGGCATGCAGGTGCAGCAAGCGGTGAAGAAGGCAAATGGCATGTTGGCCTTCATAGCTAGGGGATTTGAGTATAGGAGCAGGGAGGTCTTGCTGCAACTGTACAGGGCCTGGGGGAGGCCTCACGTGGAATATTGTGTTCAGTTTCGGCCTCCTAATCTGAGGAAGGACATTCTTGCTATTGAAGGAGTGCAGTGAAAGTTCACCAGACTGATTCCCGGGATGGCAGGACAGACATATGAGGAGAGACTGGATCGACTGGGCCTGTATTCACTGGAGTTTAGAAGGATGAGAGGGGATCTCCTCGAAACATATAAAATTCTGACAAGTCTGGACAGGTTAGATACAGGAAGAATGTTCCCGATGTTGGGGGAGTCCAGAACCAAGCGTCACAGTCTAAGGATAAGGGGTAAGCCATTTAGGACCGAGATGAGGAGAAACTTCTTCACTCAGAGAGTTGTTAACCTGTGGAATTCTCTTCCACAGAGAGATGTTGATGCCAGTTCATTAGATATATTCAAGAGAGAGTTGGATATGGCCCTTATGGCTAAAGGGATCAAGGGGTATGGAGAGAAAGCGGGAAAGGGTTACTGAGGGAATGATCAGCCATGATCCCTTATTGAATGGTGATGCAGGCTCAAAGGGCCGAATGGCCTACTCCTGCACCTATTTTCTATGTTTCTATGTTTCTGTGTTTATATATATGTGGTTCTCCAGCTGTGGCCTATCCAATGTCTTATACCGATTCATCATCACTTCCTAATTATTGTATTCAAAGTCTCTGTACACAAAACCCAGAATCCCATTTGTCTTTATGGCTTTTTCCACTTGAAATGCTATTTGTAACGATCTTTAACGTATTTGGACTCTTTGATTTACTCCTTCATTGCGCTCCATTGGGAATTTTACCATTTATGATCTATATCTGTTCTCCATTCTCTTTCCCAGGATGTACCATTTCATATTAATCTTCAGTGAGCTGCATTTACCACACATCTGCTGATTCCACTAACCTGTCCCTGTTCTTCTCCAGTTTCCAGCATTTTTCCTCACAATTTGCTAAACTGCTGGAATGGAATCCCCGATAAGGTGGACTGTACATAATCTATGGACTTGATGGGACAAACAGTTTAATTTCATTCTGACGAAGGGTCATCGACCTGAAACGTTAACTCTGTTTCTCTCCCCACAGATGCTGCCTGACCTGCTGAGATTTCCAGCACTTTCTGTTTTTATTTTCAGGTTACAGCATCTGCAAGATTTTGCTTTTGTATTCATTTCATTCCACCCTTCCTTATGTGCTTTTCTCCAACAACCATTAGTTTAACTCAACATAATATAGGGTTTGTAATTTCATCGCTAACTTTAAAATCTATAGGAGAAAGGTTCACACTGAGGAAAACAAAGGCAATCAAATACATTGAGGAACACAAAACAAACCTTTCCTTTGCTTTACGAGATTAGCTTTTCTGTGCAAGTGATGGATCTATTCTTTAGTGCTGGAGAATTGGAAAAAGGAGCTCAGATACTGTAGCTTCCAGGGGGATTCGTAAATGCTTCACTATATAGTTTGTCTTAAAACTAATTCCCCAAGTGAAGTGATTGAAAATATTTAGTAAATTTAAGAAAGTGAATAAATTCTAACGTCAACTGTGTGGCTGTCGTATTATTACCCAAGATAAGCAGATGCAAAGAAGCAGTATCCACGATGGATCAATAAACCAATTAGAATGGCAATAAGAACAGTCTATACAAAGCAATCAAGAAAGCTAATAGAATGTCGGGATACACGGCCGCACACGCCCTCCCCAGAGGTTTTTCTGGGAGTTTTATTATGTGCTGATTATCTTATATTTGGAGTTAGGAAAGATGTGCATTTCTATTGTGTCTTTAACAACCTCTGGACGCCCCAAAGCGTTTTACAGCCAAGGAAGTATTTTTCAAAGTATAGTCACTGTTGTAATGTAGGAAATGCGGGAGACAATTTGCCCACAAACAGCAATGAGATAAATGACCCGTTTTAGTGATTTTGGTCGAGGGATAAATGTTGGCCAGGACATCGGGAGAACTCCCCTGCTTTTCTTCAAAAAGTGCCGTGGGATCTTTTATGTCCACCTAAGAGGGCAGACGCCCGGGGCCTCGGTTTAACATCTCATCCGAAAGCCAGCACCTCCGACTGTGCAGCACTCTGCCGGCCTGGATTTTTTCCTCAAAGTCTCTGGAGCGAGACTTGAACCCACAACTTTCTGACTTGAAGGCAAGAATGCTACTCACTGTGCCACAGAGGGCATCTCTATGTACAAGCCGAGTCAGTGCCTGTCAGTCGACTATGCGAGCACATGGGGTATCATTGCAGAGCCTGAACTTGTCCTCATCCTGTTGCCAATACAGTTGTCAGAGGATTGTGCTTCACAGCAGGAAGCCTGCCAGTTTTTCCTCCTCCTAATACAGGACTGCTAAAGCATTTATAAAGCGTCTTTCATGACCACCAGATGCCACAAAGTGCTTTATAGCCAATGAAGTACATTTTGAAGTGCAGTCACTGTTGTAGTGTAGGAAACGCAGCAGCCAATTTGCGCACAGCAAGCTCCCACAAACAGCAATGTGATAATGACCAGATAATCGGTTTTTGTTACGTCGATTGAGGGATAAATATTGGCCAGGACACCAGGGATAAGAACTCCCCTGCTCTTAGAAACATAGAAACATAGAAACAGAAATTTACAGTGCAGAAGGAGGCCATTTTGGCCCATCGTTTCCACGCCGGCCGACAAAGAGCCGCATGGCCCTCGGTCAGCAGCCCTGAAGGTTACATATAAACCTAAGAACAATGAACAATGGCGGAAAGGCAACGAACACCCAGTCTAACCAGTCCGCCTCACACAACTGTGACACCCCTTATACTGAAACATTCTACACTCCACCCCAATGGAAGTCATGTAATCTCCTGGGAGAGACAAAAACCAGATAAAAACCCAGGTCAATTTAGGGAGAAAAAAATCTGGGAAAATTCCTCTCCGACCCATCCAGGCGATTGAAATTAGTCCAGGAGATCACCCTGGCTGTATTCGATTCTCTGCGCCGGCCAACAAAAGGTTATCCAGTCTAATCCCAATTACCCGCTCTAGGGGCTAGAACCTCCACTTTTTTTTCCTGCTTAACGGCCACTTAACCCCCATTTTACCACTGAAATGACGTATAACGCCCATATATCGCCCATTTTGGCACAAAATGGAAATTGGTGGGCATTTTTCCGAAACTTATCACCGAGCGTTACTTAACGCCGAGAAAAAATATTATCGTCTGCCCACTTTTTTGGGGCGGAATCAGCAGAATGGGCTAATTTAACGCGTTACTTTCCACGCGGAATTAACGGCGAGATTCAATATTAACGCCCGGTGACTGTTTTTTGTCATAAAGAGCATATTTACCCAAACTAGCGGCCATGGAGATTGCCTATCATCAATTTCACCACCTCGCACACATTTCGCCCACAAGATCACTCGCTCAAAAAACTGCCCACAAAAAGTGGAACCGGAACGAATCACAGCGTTATGGACTCCATGTTGTAGATCACATGTCACTTCCTTTAAAAGGCTGCTAGTGCTTCAACCTTGGCGGAGTTCGGATGTACTCTGCAGGTTGTTGGAGTTGATGTGAATATCTCTAAAAACATCTTGACCACACTGTGACCGATTGGAATTGAAGAGGTGTGTTCGTCGGGACATTCCTTGTTTCTGTGCAATCGGTGGAAAACAGAGAGCTACTGCAATGGGGCCTGTGCTTTCTCACCCTCTCTTGGTGACCAAATACATGCAGCAGACTCGACATCACCGAAGGAATGCTGCACTGCATTATGTGCCCAATGTACGAAGTGACAGACAGATGAGGAGGACCAGAGGTTACACCCCCCGCAAGTACAAGGAGAAGCATTCTTACTTTGACTTGCCCGACACCACCTGCCTTCAGAGATTGTGCTTCCACAAAGAGGTTATCACTGAGGTATGCCATCTGATCTGCAGCCTGCCAGCACCAATAGGACGGCACTGTCCGTCGAGGTCAAAGTCACCGTGGCACTGTCGTTCTATGTCTCGGGTTCTTTTCAGGCCACAGCTGGCGATATTTGCGGACTTTCTCAGCATGTCACACATCGTTGCATTAGACAGTTCACTGAAGCCCTGTATGCACACAGGAGGGACTTGATCAGCTTCCCTATGACCAGGGAGGCACAGAGTGAGAGGGTTTTAGGATTCTCCAGAATTGCAAACTTCCCCAATAGACTGTACGCACATCGCGATGCGGGCACCTTTTCAGGATGCTGAGGTTTTCAGGAACCACAAGGGATTCCACTCCCTGAATGTCCAGCCGGTTGTCAACCACCAGCAAATTATATTGGCAGTGAATGCTCAATTTCCGGTCAGCATCCATGATGTGCACAATCTGCGTGAGAGCACTGTATCTGACTTGTTTAACAATCAGCCAAGGTTAATGCTGGATGCTTGGGGACAAAGGATATGGCCTCGTCACCTGGCTGATGACTCCCCTGCGTGACACACACACTGAGGCCGAGGCGTGATACAATGAGAGCCACAGAGCAACTTTCAATATCGTGGAGAAAGCCACTGAAGTGCTGAAGCAGCGCTTGAGATGCCTGGACCATTCAGGAGGCGAGCTCCAATACCACCCTGAGCAGGTAGCTCAATTTGTGGTTGTGTGCTCCATGCTGCTCCAACTTGGCTATCAGGAGGGGACAAGAATTGCCTAATGAGTCTGACAGTCCACCTCACCAGAGAGAGGAAGAGGAGGATGAGGAGGTGGATGCTGACATCGGGCCAGACAATTACGCTGATGCTGAAGCCATGCCCCCGCCCCTGTAGACCGCATGAAAGGGCCCATGGCGGCATGATAGCTGCAAGAGCCTTATGTCAGGAGCTCATCAATGATCGCTTTACCTGAATGAACATTGGTGTTATGTACAAGGTTATTGCCAGGTGTGCAGGTTATACATCAATCGTGGGCATCACCTTAAAGTTTAAGTTAATTGAAGTTAAGTGTGATTAAATCCTTTGATGTTAAGGAATCACCAGTGTGTCTGAGCCAATGTGCTGCAAGGTTTTGTCAAATAAAAAACATTTAAACCGAACATTAGTCTGAAATCATCAGTATTTCTGTACAAACCAACCCTTCCCCAGCTCCACCTCCCCCCTCCCGATGGTCCTGAGATGGAAGCGTGCTCCGAGCCATAAATAAGATGTTGCTGCCGGCTCTCATGTATGGTTGGCAATGGATGTGCATCACCTTGGCACTCCAGGACCACTGGGAGCCCTCTGCCACCAGTGTTCCTGGCTACCAGCTCCAGGGTCTCCTCCATCCCTTCCATTTTATATGTTATTTGTTGGACAAAAACTCGGTGCCAACTATGTTCTTGATGCTTAGAGGGCTTTTTGCTGCTGTTGAATCTCCTTTGGTCCTCCCACAACAGCCAAACAAGCACACACCACAGCCACACATGCTTTCAGTGTCTCTGAGCTCCCTCTCTTTCTGTCTTCTCTTCTGCGCATGTCATGATGACCCTTGATCTCCTGAATTGCGAGAATCGAGCATTGTCATGCCATTGCTAAGGACGGCCACACTTTACGGCAGAAGGTCAGAAAAATTTAACGCTACTGCCCATTTGATATCGCTCGTGGTAATGCCCATTTTTAAAAATGTAAACTAGGTGTTTTGAGAATGGACGAGACGCCGGCAATCTGAAAACCCTTATTTACCGCCCACACCGGAAATAACGCCCAATTTTGGGCGATAAGCTCAAAAGTGGAGGTCCTAGCTCCAGGTCCGTAACCCTGCGAGTTACGACACTTTAAGTGCCCATTCAACCATCTCTTAAAAGTAGTGAGGGTTTCTGCATCCACCACTCTTCCAGGCAGTGAGTTCCAGATCCTCACAACCCTCTGCATAAAGAAGTCCCCCCTCAAATCCCCTCTAAACCTGCCACCAACCACCTTAAAACTATGCACCCTTGTAATAGACCCCTCCACCAATGGAAATAGGTCCTTACTATCCACTATGTCCAGGCCCCTCAATATTTTGTACCCCTCAATGAGCTCTCCTCTCAACCTCCTCTGTTCCAATGAGAACAAACCCATCCTATCTAATCTGTCCTCATAACTAAGATTTTCCAATACAGGCAGTATCCTAGTAAATCTCCACTGCATCCTCTCTAGTGCAATCACGTCCTTCCTGTAATACGGCGACCAGAACTGCACACAGTACTCCAGTTGTAGCCTAACCAAAGTATTATACAATTTAAGCATAACCTCCCTGCTCTTATATTCTATGCCTTAGCCAATAAAGGCAAGCATTCCATATGCCTTCTTAACCACCTTATCCACCTGGCCTGCCACTTTCAGGGATCTGTGGACAAGCACTCCAAGGCCCCTTTGTTCATCTACACTATTAAGTGGTCTACCGCTTAATGTGCATATCCTTTCCTTATTAGCCCTCCCAAAGTGCATTACCTCACACTTCTCTGAGTTAAATTCCATTTGCCACTGCTTTGTCCACCTGACCAGTAGATTGATATCCTCCTGCAGCCCATGACTTTCCTCTTCATTATCAACCACACAACCAATTTTAGTGTCATCTGCAAACTTCTTAATCATACTCCCTACATTCAAATCTAAATCGTTGATATATACCACAAAAATCAAGGGTCCCAGTACTGAGCCCTGCAGAACCCCACTGGAAACATTCTTCCAGTCACAAAAACATCCATCAATCATTACCCTTTGCTTCCTACCTCCAAGCCAATTTTGGATCACACTTGCCACTTTGCCCTGGATCCAATGGGCTTTAACCTTCAATGCCAGTCTACTTGTGGGATCTTATCAAAAGCTTTGCTAAAGTCCATAAACATTACATCGTACGCACTACCCTCATCGACCCTCTTAGTTACCTCCTCAAAAAATTAAATCAGTTTAGTCAAACACAATCTTCCCTTAACAAATCTGTGTTGACTGTCCCTAATTAATCCTTGCCTTTCCAAATGTAGATTTATCCTGTCTGTCAGGATTTTTTCCAATAATTTTCCCACCACTGAGGTTAGGCTGACAGGCCTGTAATTACTCGGCCTATCCCTTTCTCCCTTCTTAAACAAGGGTACTACATTAGCAGTCCTCCAATTCTCCGGCACCATGCCCAAACCCAAAGAGGACTGGAAAATGATGGTCAAGGCCTCTGCTATTTCCTCTTTTATTTCGCTCAACAGCCTGGGATGCATTTCATCCGGGCCTGGGGACTTATCTACTTTCAAAGCTGCTAAACCCCTTAATATTTCCTTCTCACTATATTTATTTCATCCAGAATATCACACACCTCCTTGATAGCAGTATCTGCATTGCCTCTTTCCTTTGTGAAAACAGATGCAAAGTATTCATTAAGAACCTTACCAACATCTTCTGCCTCCACACAAAAATTACCCTCATGATCTCTAATAGGCCCTACCTTTTCTTTCTCTTAATATATTTATAGAACATTTTAGGGTTTTCCTTAATTTTACTAACCAAGAATTTTTCGTGTTCTCTCTTAGAATTCCTAATATACTTTTTAATTTTGCTTCTTATCTTTCTATATTCCTCTAAAGATTCTATAATATTTAGCCATTGGTATATGACATAAGAGTGCCTTTTTTTCTTTATCCTCCCCTGTAAGTCCCTAGACATCCAGGGTGCTCTAGAATTATTTTTCCAAGCTCTTTTCTTTAAGGGCACATGTTTGGCCTCAGCCTTCTGGATTTCCTCCTTGAATGCCTCCCACTGTTCCGACACTGATTTACCCACAAGTAGCTGTTTCCAGTCCACTGTGGCCGAATCACTCCTTAACTGAGTAAAATTTGCTTTTCCTCAATTTGGGACTTTTATTCCAGGCCTATCCTTCCTTGTCCTTATCCATAACCAACTTGAATCTGACTGAATTATGGTCACTGGCACCCAAGTGCTCTCCCACTAATACCCCTTCAACCTGCCCAGCTTCATTCCCCAAAACTAAATCCAAAACCGCCCCCTCTCATGTTGGGCTTGCTACATACTGACTAAAAAAGTTCTCTTGAATGCATTTCAAGAATTCTGCACCCTCTATACCCTTCACACTATGTTTGTCTCAATCAATATTTGGATAGTTAAAATCCCATACTATTACTACCCTATGGTTTTTGGATTTCACAGCAATTTGCCTACATATTTGCTCCTCTATCTCCCTTCCATTGTTATGGGGTCTATAATACACAGCCAGCAGAGTGATCACCTTTTTTATTTTTCAATTCAACCCATATGGCCTCATTTGATGATCCCTCTAACATATCAGAGATTAATGTGCAAAGTTAAAGCACATGGGATTGGGGGTGGTGTGCTGACATGGATTGAGGGCTGGTTGTCAGACAGGAAGCAAAGAGTAGGAGTAAATGGGTACTTTTCGGAATGGCAGGCAGTGACTAGTGGGGTACCGCAAGGTTCTGTGCTGGGGCCCCAGCTGTTTACATTGTACATTAATGATTTAGACGAGGGGATTAAATGTAGTATCTCCAAATTTGCGGATGACACTAAGTTGGGTGGCAGTGTGAGCTGCGAGGAGGATGCTATGAGGCTGCAGAGTGACTTGGATAGGTTAGGTGAGTGGGCAAATGCGTGGCAGATGAAGTATAATGTGGATAAATGTGAGGTTATCCACTTTGGTGGTAAAAACAGAGAGACAGACTATTATCTGAATGGTGACAGATTAGGAAAAGGGAAGGTGCAACGAGACCTGGGTGTCATGGTACATCAGTCATTGAAGGTTGGCATGCAGGTACAGCACGCGGTTAAGAAAGCAAATGGCATGTTGGCCTTCATAGCGAGGGGATTTGAGTACAGGGGCAGGGAGGTGTTGCTACAGTTGTACAGGGCCTTGGTGAGGCCACACCTGGAGTATTGTGTACAGTTTTGGTCTCCTAACTTGAGGAGGGACATTCTTGCTATTGGGGGAGTGCAGCGAAGATTCACCAGACTGATTCCCGGGATGGTGGGACTGACCTATCAAGAAAGACTGGATCAACTGGGCTTGTATTCACTGGAGTTCAGAAGAGTGAGAGGGGACCTCATAGAAACGTTTAAAATTCTGACGGGTTTGGACAGGTTGGATGCAGGAAGAATGTTCCCAATGTTGGGGAAGTCCAGAACCAGGGGTCACAGTCTAAGGATAAGGGGTAAGCCATTTAGGACCGAGATAAGGAGAAACTTCTTCACCCAGAGAGTGGTGAACCTGTGGAATTCTCTACCAGAGGAAGTAGTTGAGGCCAATTCACTAAATATATTCAAAAGGGAGTTAGATGAAGTCCTTACTACTCGGGGGATCAAGGGGTATGGCGTGAAAGCAGGAAGTGGGTACTGAAGTTTCTTGTTCAGCCATGAACTCATTGAATGGCGGTGCAAGCTAGAAGGGCTGAATGGCCTGCTCCCTGCACCTATTTTCTATGTTTCTATCATCCCTTCTCACCGCTGTAATAGTTTCTTTAATCAGTACCGCGGGATCTTTTACGACCACTCGAGAGAGCAGACATCTCATTTGAAAGACGGCACCTCCGACAGTGCAGCACTCCCTCAGCACTGCACGGGCGTGTCAGCCTAGATTTTTGTGCTCAGGACTCTGGGGTGGGATCTGAACCCACAACCTTCTGGCTCAGAGGTGAGAGTAATACCCACTGAGCCACTGAGTATAGGGACCCTAACATTACCCGGTCTGAGATCAGCTTAACCCAATACCGAGCAGGAATCAAACCTGGGATTTCCCCGCTGAGCGTTGCTACTCACGAGCTAAACTCACTGAGCTGGTGAAGTGTTACTTTCTATCATATGTTAAACTTGCTGAGGATGGACTCCCCTTGCGATACTAACAAACTTCTGTCAATCCCAGGGGAAATTTGATGTAACTAGAACCTTATAATAGCAGTAATGATGTTGGATTGTGAATATACGAAATATATTTTTAGAATATATTTAAGCATAGATAGATGCATTAGATATGTATGCTGCATATTTAACTCGATGCAGCACATTGAAAGCTTTGCAGACTCCCTGTCCTGGGCCCTATTTATAGAAAGATTTTCTTCTCATTAAGCCACTTTACTGGTGGTTAAGGCTTTGACATTATGCTGCAAGAATATTGAGCACTTAATACCACAGACGCAGTCCCTTTGCGATTTTAATGAGGATGTTCAATTATATCACATCATGTTGTTTCTATTAGATTGTACTATTAGCTCATGTTCGAAAGATTAGAAAATAACAATGAATAACTCTGAACTAGGGTGGTGTACCGTATGGTTGCATACATTCACAAGTCTCATTTAATCCTTTCTAAAATTGTACTTTTAATATTTTGATCTTTTTTTCTAAATCTCTACATTAAACTCAATCACAAGAGAACAGTAAGTAAACAGTGCCTCAGTGCCGATTAACCCAGGTTGCCGGATAACTCCGTATCCCACTCCCCCCCCCTCCCCGGCTCAGTCGATCCATACAAAATCTCTGGCAGAATACCCTGACCGTTGGAGCTTGTGAAGGTGTCAAATGCTATTCTACTCAGTGAGTTAATAATTGGTAGCGAGGTGAGCCTGGAAATGATGCTGTGCAATTTCATACGAGCGCAAAACCATTCTACCAAATTCCCATGTTCGCCGTTTTGACAGCAGCATCATTGAACTAGGTTAATACTGCTATTAAATAGCGGATAGAGAGACCTGATGTAAACATGTTTAGTATTTATCCAATAAGACTGCAGAGTGTAATTTCCAGATGAGGTTTCCTTTTCTATATTGAGGGCAGGATTGTTCTGTTTAGTTTGGAGCTGGCTTGCCCCCACTTAATGGCTTTATTTAAAAGAGTTGTAAGTGCATTAGTTTGCTTGAGATGTGACATCACAGCTGTGCTAAAGAGCACCACAGCAGCACTCCCGCGCCCGACAGCTTTTGCATCTATTCTTATCCACAAATTTGCCCCATCAGTAGCGTTTTATTGAGTTATTTTCTCTCCCCTTTAGCTAAATGGAGCATTTCCTCAGCTTAAACAGCAAGGTCACTTCTGACACTCTGTGCAATTACATGCCCATTGTGTGCAATCTGTGAGGGCGATTGGTGGAAGATGAAGTGCCTTTCAGTGAGGCACTGACCCAGGGGTCAGGGCCAATAAGACCGAGAGTGATTTATCAATCAACAGAAAGAGGAAATGAATCTATTCAGTGTGCAAAAGGCGACAGCATTGTCTGTGCAACTCTATGTGAACCAAATGAAATCTCCTTTTAGTTGACTATCTTTTCTCTTCCAAAATATCTTCACGCTTCCAGTGATAATTTCCATTCCACACAAGGAATGCTGCTCCTTCTGATTTATATACTGAATGTGTCTTGATTGTACATTTCCTGAGAGACAGAGAGGGAGAAATGACCCATGGTACTGGAAACCTTGAGCTAGTTCCAAGCCATTACTCCAACAGTAGAAACCATTTGTGGTGACTCTTACAATAAAGTTGTAAACTCAAGCCTCAGCATGACTATTTATTAGGCCCTGGTTTAATTTAAAATTTTAATGAACCACATTTACAACATATTCCAGAGATTATGTGTAAAATATTAGAGGGTTTAATATCTGCAAAGGAATGTAGACAGGCTAAGTGAGTGGGCAAACCGTTGGCAGATGGAGTATAAAGTGGGAAAGTGTGAGGTTATCCACTTTGGCAGGAAAAATAAAAAAGCAAATTATTATTTAAATGGAGAGAGATTACAAAGTGCTGCAGTACAAGGGGATCTGGGGGTCCTTGTGCATGAAACGCAAAAGTTAGTATGCAGGTACAGCAAGTGATCAGGAAGGCAAATGGAATGTTGGCCTTTATTGCAAGGGGGGTGGAGTGTAAAAGCAGAGAAGTCCTGCTACAACTGTACAGGGTATTGGTGATACCACACCTGGAGTACTACGTACAGTTTTGATCTCCTTAGGGATATACTTGCATTGGAGGCAGTTCAGAGAAGGTTCACTCGATTGATTCCTGAGATGAAGTGGTTGCCTTATGAAGAAAGGTTGAGCAGGTTGGGCCTATACTCATTGGAGTTTAGAAGAATGAAAAGTGATCTTATTATAACATATAAGATGCAGAGGGGGCTCAACAAGTTAGATGCAGAGAGGATGTTTCCACTCTTGGGGGAATCTAGAACTAGGGAGCACAATTTCAGAATAAGGGGTCACCCATTTAGAACTGAGATGAGGAGGAATTTCTTCTCTCAGAGGGTTGTAAATCTGTGGAATTCTCTGCTTCAGAGAGTTGTGGAGGCTGGGTCATTGAATATATTTAAGGCGGAGTTAGACGGATTTTTGAATGATAAGGGAGTGAAGGGTTATGGGGAGCGGGCAGGAAAGTGGAGCTGAGCCCGAGATCAGATTAACCATGATCTTATTAAATGGTGGAGCAGGCTCGAGGGGCAAAATGGCCTACTCATGCTCCTATTTCTTATGTTCTTATATTCTAAGCGCACACTTTGAGCACAAATCTCGGCTGACACTCCAGTGCAGTGCTGAGGGAGTTCTACACTGTCGGAGGTGCCGTCTTTTGGATGAGACGTTAAACCATCTGCTCTCTCAAGTGAAGGTAATAGATCCCATGGAACTATCTCGAAGAAGAGCAGGGATGTTATCTCCGGTGTCCTGGCCAATATTTATCCCTCAATCAACATAACAAAAATAGATTATCTGGTCATTATCACATTGCTGTTTGTGGGACCTTGCTGTGCGCAAATTGTCTGCAGTGACTTCATTTCAAAAGCACTTCATCAGTTGTAAAGCACTTTGGGACCTCCTGAGATCATGAAAGGCGCTATATAAATGCAATTTATTTATTTTCTTTAAGTGTGCATTAAATAATAATAATTTGGCTTGAAATGAGTGGGTGTTAACATTTGCACATACTTCAAACCTTCATCCTGGGAGTAAATATTTTGATGCATGGTAATGATCAGGCCTGTTTGGTTGCTGAGTACTTTTAAACAGCAATTAATATGTGACATGAATTTACTGAGGATTTACTTCCTTACATTCATTGTTTCCATTTAAAATTGATTTTAAAGCACCAGAGGGAACTGGCAGTGTTTCAGTGGTGAGCAGAGCCAAAGAACATAAGAGCATAAGAAATAGGAGCAGGAGTAGGCCATTCGGCCCCTCGAGCCTGCTCCGCCATTCAATAAGATCAGAGCTGATCTTCGACCTCAACTCCACTTTCCTGCCTGAAGCCCATTTCCGATGATTCCCTTAGAGTCCAAAAATATACTCAACAACTGAGTAGCCACAGCTCTCTCATAGAGAATTCCAAAAATTCAATTCTCTGAGTGAAGAAATTTCTCCTCATCTCAGTCGTAAATGATCGACCCTGTATCCTGAGACTGTGCCCCCTAGTTCTAGACTTTCCAGCCAGGAGAAACAGCCTCTCAGCATCTATCCTGTCAAGCCCTCTCAGAAACTTATATGCTTCAATGAGTTCACCGCTCATTCTTCTAAACTACAGAGAGTAGAAGATGTTGCTTAAAAAAATTATCCTTTGTTGGACTCTGTGCTGTGGGTATGAGGCCACACAGCACGGGAGGTTTGAGGGACCTGGAAGGTGGACTTGCTGGATGTGCTACTACTTGATGCAGTATGAGTACCGTCAGTGTCAGCTATGGAGCCTCTGTGAGGGACAAAGTCTAAGGGATGTGATCTCAGACCTGTGCCAGCCCCTGAATCTACACCTGCACCATTGAGTAAAGTCCAGATGTGTCTCTCAGTGGGAGTGAAAGAGAGACAATGCAAGATTGAAATTGGGAGATTCAAGTTAATCCAATTCATGCCTGGCTGGGGACAGCTCTTTGGAAGGCCCCAGATCCCATAAGAAAGGGCTCACAATGATCCACATTTATGAGGCATATATGTGATAGAACCGACCTCTGTCCTCTTAAAATGTTTCTGCTATTTGGACTGCCCTGGTGGTACCCTGGAGTATGAGCTGGAGTGAATTAGCAGAATCATTGTAATCTGTTGGAAGTTGCACAATATTATCACTGAAAAAGCCATAGACATATTTAGCAAAGAAGGCTGCCCACTGAGTCACGGCTGACAGTAGCATGTATCGGTAAGGAAAGGCTTATATATATATATGTGACAATTTGCCTTCCTGCCTGTCTTCATTGCAATGCAAAAATTCTTTAGGATGCTCCTAGCCATTGCATTGATGATGCATTCTACAGAAGTGGGACCACAACCAGCATTGCAGACGTGCCTTCAATAGCAGCGAAAGTCAGGATCTGTAGCTGTCAGTACTTATATTGCTTGTACCTGTGTCCAAAACCTGGAAATGACTGTGAGTGATATCAGTGCACAGTGGCTACTGCTCTTGCATGATACTCTCCTATGTGTGGCTTTAAGACAGGCACTAATCACCTCGGTTAGAACGACAGACAGAAGAAGAATGGCAGACAGCTGCATTTAGCATTCGTGCGCTGATATCAGCAGTAGGAATTTACGGCTGCTATCTCCTCCTGTGTCGACTAGCCATGCAGATATACAAATTTCAGACTTTTTCATCAGCCTGCATCCTGATAAATGCCGTTCGAGCAGACATTAGAAAAATTCAATAATGCTTAATGCCGTTCTATTTGTAACATAACATCTTAATCAGTTCCCTTTCCACGTACCTACAGATGGCTTAACTTCATACTGAACTTTCATGCAAGAGGTAAAAGTTACCTGGTAATCGACTGCAACTCTTATTGTGCGCTCTCTATTATTTGGAGTTAAACGATGCAACACTGTATTCCAAACAATTTTGCTGCTGCTACTCTCTTCACATGTTACACGTTTCTGTCAGGGGGCAATTTTCAGTGGCGAGTTCAGGCACTAAAGATCCTCCGAGGTGGCCAAGATAGGGGGGCCAAAACTGCCCCTCTCCTTAAGGCCTGTTACCACCGCAAATCGACAGCTACGCTGCGGAGTGGAATGGCCGCTGACTTTTCGTGGAATGGCCGCTGATAGCCCAATTGCGCTTCCGAGGTTTCCCGATAGTGCCCTGATCCCCCCCCCCCTATCACTCCAAGCTGCTGATCCGAGGTAAGTGCGTCATCACCATGTGCACTGCTGATCTACCCCCCCCAACGGCGAAATTCCCCTCTGAAAATCTTCGGCTCGTCCAGCAGTGCCAAAACCTGTTTTTTCCCGGTGGTCCAGTGAGGCTGTGGCCTTCTGCAACGGCGGTGTGGCTTCCCTTAAAGGGGAGGATGCACTGCCGCTGCCGCCATGTTTTTTTTTGCTGGCCGACTGTCATGGCGGGCTGACAATTATGCCCCTGGGTTCGGCCGGGCCGCCAACAGGCAGCCTGGCACCCCCTCTTGGGTGCCAGGTCACTGGCCCGGCCAAAACCCTCTCTGGTGGCCCAGTGGGCTGAAGTTTTAAAATCATGAAGGCTCTCCCCTTTAAGTGAAGGGGAGAGCCATGGTGACGCGGTGTCGTGATGACGTCATCGCAGCGGTCACTCCGCACCGCCCCCAACTTCCGCCCCTCAGGTGTTGCCACCGCTGTATATCTGCCCCTCTCGTGTAGTCATCGGCCCCCATTAAGAGCGACTTCCAGATCCGAATTTTTAAAAAACAACAAAGAGTGGAATTTCGCTCAAGAGGCGACCTCAAGTACCACAGCGGTAAAAAATCATTGAAACGGGTAGCGTGTGCCATTGAAACGGGGTGCGTGCGCCCCATTTTGGGCAGGGGACAATTTCGGTACTAGGGTCTTGAGCTGAAACACCGGTTTAGCACATGTTTAGCATAAGATGCCATCTTGGTAAGGGAGTTGAAGCGTGTGCTGGGAATGGCCGCCCGGAGGATCGCTAAGGACCTGATAGCCACTTAAAATGCTTGCTGGTGCTCATTTACGAGGCTGCATGACATTTTGGTGGCCGGCACTTGTCCTAACGCCCTCTCCTAATAGTGACCAGCTGTTTGGGAGTAAATACGACATAGATGTGGATTTCAAGTGCTACTTAAAGGGATACTCACCTTTTCGTGTTCACTTGATGCTGGAGCTGCGATAAGGACCTCTGTAACACATTGGGAGACGTTCTGGGACACTTTGTCAAGACTGAGCAACACTCCAGCAACATTTATTCAGGAAATTGTCTGAGGACTTCATCTAAAAAGAGTAAGTGCTACTCCACCTTATTGGGCACCTTCTCGGAGTCACCAGGAGAAAGGGAGTCCTTGGTAATGGCCACCTTGTTAGGAGTCCCCCTTGATCTGGAGGAGGAATGGGAGGAGGACATGAGGCCAGACAGAGCAGCACCAGCTGCTGCAGGAGAGAGGGACAGGAGGGTGAGGTGGGCGAGGTGGTGTCCTTCCCCCCGCCACGGGTACAGGACATCCTTCCTCCTCTGGACCCCCTCCACCAGGATCTCCAGTGCCGCGTCCGAGAACCTGTGCCTGCGTCCTCTCCCTCGGTCCCTGAGCTATTCTGCAACGTGCCGCTGTGTGCCAGCCAGAGCACTCCACACCCTCAGTGGAAGTGGATGCGAGGAGCCGCCATATACTGCTCCAGGAAAATTGCATCTGCAGGTTTCTGGTTTGGCACCTCCAGGCAATTTAAGATTACGGTAATCAGCAATTAGGACCAAAATTGTGTGATAAATCTGGACTTTCAAGCAGGCATGTGTTATTAGCTCTGCACCCATTCAGCATGTTTTCATCTTTTGACCAAAATAAATCCCTCATTGCACACAATGCACAAGCCGAGATTTTTGTCATCCATTTTTCAAGGCTCATAACTCAGGCTTCAGACCTCAGAACAATAGAGCAGGCCATGTCTCTCTCTGCCGCCTGATATAAAGCAGACTGTGTGACCATTGACACCTTTGCTCGTGTTTCTCCCAGAAGCCAGTGCCTGAACACAGGATGCACCACATCACCGTTAAATTTACCCTCTGCCAGAGAAGCTATTCAAATCTTTTATAATGTCAGCTATCCAAACTCCTTCACCACAGTGAACCAGTTGCAAAGCAGTTCAGCATCTTGACCTGAAACACCCTAGCCCACTGGATTTTCCCCCCTATCATTGCTAGTTATCATTCCTCACTCCTTTTATTTCCAGGCCATCTGCATTCAGGTGACTGGGCTGATTCAGGCTCTGTAGGAGAAATGGCCTATTCCTAAAGACTTTGGGACCGACTCTCCCATTCCTGCTTTGGGGAAATTGGACCGCCTTGGCCACCTAATAATACAGGAAAATTGAGCAGGGAGGAATACCCGCTCATACAGAAGCCCACTTAATTTTCAATTGGACAATCCAATAGCCTTAGGAGCAGGAATGAAAGAATTAGCAGTTTTGGAAGATGAAGTTTAAAATATTACCTTCCTCATTGACTTAACAATAACTGCTACAGAACCCATTCTACATTCGCACACCCACATCAAGCCCCACACTCATGTAATCACTCACATACCCCCACCCCCTACACACACACATGTAATCACTCACATACCCCCACCCCCCACACACACACATGTAATCACTCACATACCCCCACCCCCCCCACACACACATGTAATCACTCACATACCCCCCCCCACACACACATGTAATCACTCACATACCCCCACCCCCCACACACACACATGTAATCACTCACATAACCCCCCCCACACACACATGTAATCACTCACATACCCTGCCCCCCCCCACACACACACACATGTTTAGCACTCCACTTCCTTCCTGGAGTGCAAACGGAAAAAAAAATTTAAGTTTGAAAACATTATCGCCTGCCGCTAATTTTTCAAACTTTTAAAAGTTAGCATCCCAAACGGGGCGCTCCCAAATTTCTCCCGCAAAATTGTTTCTCCCGTTAACATAAGTCAAGGACCCAAAACAATTTTTTATTTACTTGAAATAAAACAGAAAATGCTGAAAGTACACAGAAGCACTCAACATCTGAAAGGGAAAGACAAGTTTATATTTATTAACTGGTTTTATCAAATAGTGCA
Organism: Pristiophorus japonicus; assembly: GCF_044704955.1. Taxonomy (NCBI): domain Eukaryota; kingdom Metazoa; phylum Chordata; class Chondrichthyes; family Pristiophoridae; genus Pristiophorus; species Pristiophorus japonicus. The sequence goes on from NC_091992.1 coordinate 83,937,861, forward strand.
CGCAGAAGTTAGATGCAAATGCAGCCACCAGTCCATTAAAAGTAATGAGAGGGGCTTTCCACACATCCATAGGGTAGCTTGTGTGTGAAGCGGGGAAAAGATTCACACTGTTGCAGTAGGGAGTGCACATCAGAGGTTGTCTCGAAGGCCCATGGTCAGGGACAATCTGACTTGTGCTATGTCTGGCCCACTGTCTCGAAGGCCCATGGTCAGGGACAATCTGACTTGTGCTATGTCTGGCCCACTGTTTCGAAGGCCCATGGTCAGGGACAATCTGACTTGTGCTATGTCTGGCCCACTGTCTTGAAGGCCCATGGTCAGGGACAATCTGACTTGTGCTATGTCTGGCCCACTGTCTCGAAGGCCCATGGTCAGGGACAATCTGACTTGTGCTATGTCTGGCCCACTGTCTCGAAGGCCCATGGTCAGGGACAATCTGACTTGTGCTATGTCTGGCCCACTGTCTCGAAGGCCCATGGTCAGGGACAATCTGACTTGTGGGCCTTCGAGACAGTGGGTCAGACACAGCTCCTCAATGCTGACACTGCGAGCCAAAAGTAAGAAATGGTTACATTCTCCAGCTCTAACAACGGCCAACTTTAAATATTCGGGATGTTGGAAACAAAGCCCAGCCTGTCTCCCTCTCTGGTGGCGGCTGCGTAGCTTTTCATACATTACATTTTTGTACAGGACTCGCTGCCTTCTCAATTTCTTAGTAACCATATCAGGTACAATCAAAACAAGGTCTCCTGTAGAAAACTCACCCTGAGCATAAACATAGTGCTAGCCCATAGCACTTCTTTCAGTCTTCAATAGTTATTTGCATTGAGCTGAGTGCTGGTGGCATTAAATAGTTAAGATTACATAAGAATGACATAGAATGGACAGCACAGAAACAGACCATTTGGCCCAACTGATCTATGTCGGTGTTTATGCTCCACACAAGCCTCCTTCCACTATACTTTTACTCACCTATCAGCATATCCTTCTGATCCTTTCTCCCTCGGGTACTTATCCAGCTTCCTCTTAAATGTGTCTGTTATTCGCCTCAACCACTCCCTGTTGTCATGTTTGTAACTACAATGTAACACCACTGGATTACTGTATATACTCAACACAGATGCACACCTTGACCACAGGGGGTGAACTTGTGGGAGACACTCCTTACCTGATCACTTAGGTATTTAAAGGGAGGTCCCACGCAGGGTCATCACTTCTGGAGTGCTGAATAAAGAGTTAAGGTCACTGAGTGGCCTTTTCCCGGGAATGTGCCTCGTGTGGTTTCATGCTGTAGAGTAAGGACTTTACACCTGTGCCCGCGAATTCCACATTCTAACCGCTCTCTGGGTAAAGTAGTTTCTCCTGAATTCTTTATTGAATTTATTAGTGACTATCTCATATTTATGACTCCCTGTTTTGGATTCCTCCTTAAGTGGAAATATTTGCTTCACGTCTTGCCTCTCAAACCCCTTCATAATTTTAAATACCTCTATCAGGTCACCCCCTCAACTGTCCCTTTAAGTTATCTGTGCTTGGTGGGTGACATCACTGGGTCAGACAACCTGGCCCTTGTCTTCAGCATAAACAGGATGTTGGAACCCAAATAGTCATCACGTCATCCATACCAAGGTCTTGGTTCCCGTATTGTTCTTTGATGTCTGAATGCAGATTATTGCTTGTTAAATTTGCAGTGACCGATTCACAATGATGAATCCTTTAGTGTGGATTGATCGATAGCGTGGATGGCTGTTATTAGCAAACTGCCTGAGCCCAAACTGGAAAAGCTCCCCATTACGTGAGCTTCCTAACACATGGTGGTGAGAGACTGGTTGCGTGCAAGTATTTTGGTGTAAACTTTAAATCAAGTGCCCCCTTATTAAACGGGCACTAAAACCGACAAATTAATCAAATTAAACTTTAGACATTAAGGATCAAAATAAAATTTGGTTGCCGGGAATGATTTTGCACTCCAGTCCCTCCGGTGCCCATCTCTCGTGGAAGGCCGTGAGCGTACCGGTGGACACCATGTCCTCCATCTCCAGGGACACCCTGGCCCGGATGTAACCGCGGAAGAGAGGCAGGCAGCTGGGCTGAATGATCCCCTCGACCGCCGTTGCCTGGACCGATTAGTGGCCACCTTGGCCAGGCCCAGGAGCAGGCCCACGAGGAGGCCTTCTGACCTGCCCGCTCCCCTCGCACACGGTGCCCAAAGATCAGGAGTGTGGGACTGAAGTGCAACCAGACTTTGGGGGGGAAGCCCCTTCAAATAATGGAATAGGGGCTGCAACCTCACACATTCGATAAAAACGTGGAACACAGACTCCTCTAGACCGCAGAAATTACAGGTTGCCTCGGAGTCCGTGAACTGATTTAAAAACCTGTTGCATGGGACGGCTCCATGCAACACCCTCCAGCCCAATAAATAAATGGAGGACTCCTGCATAGAGAGCACTCCATTGGGGAGCCCCGCCTCCTCCGGACGGCAAGGTGGTGCGCCATGACGTGTCTGGATGGCAGACGAGGATGGCAACGTGGAGAGTGTGCAAGAGCAGCCCATTCAGGAATCCCCTCCATGCAGGACTGAAAGGCATGGAGGGGATTTCATGGAGGAGGCTCAAGTTGTGAGACGCCAACAGGTTGCGTACCGCTGCCTGTCCAGTAGCACAGCTGCTATGTCCACTGTTTGGTGTGGCACTTGAGTGTCAGCCTTGGCTCAGTGGTAGGACTCTCACCTCTGAGCCAATAGGTCATACAGAGTGTAAACACCAGCACAGGCCCGTTGGGCCTGTTCCTCTGCTGCAACCTCCATGTAATTCCATGGAAAGGTTGTGGGTTCACGTCCCACCCCAGGGACTTAAGCACATAAATCTAGGCTGACACTTTCAGTGCAGTGCTGAGGGAGTGCTGCACTGACAGAGGTGCTATCTTTTGGGTAAGATGTTAAACCAAGGCCCCGTCTGCCCTTTCAAGTGCATGTAAAAGATCCCATGGCACTATTTCAAAGAAGAGCAGGGGAGTTATCCCCGGTATCCTGGGCCAATATTTATCCCTCAATCAACATCACTGAAAGAAAAACAGATTATTAGATCATTATCACATTGCTGTGTGTGGGACCTTGCTGTGCACAAATTGGTTTCCGCGTTTACTACATTAGACCTGTGACTACACTTCAAAAGTATTTCATTGATGTAAAGTGCTTTGGGACATCGTGAAAGACACTATATGTAAGTTATTTTTTTCTATCTTTTACTTAATCGTACAGACCAGGTTAGTAGCAGCTTCTATCTTCAATCTGTTAGTTATCTCAACATCTGGCCTCAGAAGAAAAAAAGAGGCAGCTCGTGCAGAGCACGGAGTGCAGCAGCATAGTGTGGCATTGGTGAGTTTTAAGGGTTATTCTCTTTAAACCATTTGGAGGCTGGAGTAAATTGTTAGTGGCAATTACCAGTAGCTTCTAAGTAAGTAACAGTTTAATTTGAAGGGAAAAGTTAAATAGTTGGGAATCTTTCAGGTTTAGGCAGAGAAAAACAAGGTAACTCTCCAGTAGGAAGCAATTAGCATCTAGTTAAAACCAGTTCTGTAAATGACTGACCAGTAGTGAGTTACTTGACCTAGATACAGTTTAAAAAGAGGCAGCTTATGCAGAGCACGGAGTGCAGCAGCATAGAGTGGCATTCGTGAGTTTGTTAAGTGGGTGAGTTTTAAGGGCAAGTGGGGGTGGCATGTGCTGTTTTGTCTTGTTTTTCCTACCAGTGGTGACACTAGAGCAGCTGATAAGGAGTGCAAGAGTAGGAGATGGAGGCCCAGAGCCCAGCCCAACCAGCTGCAGACAAAGATAGAGGGGTGAAAAATCGAGAGGTGATGTCATAGCCAAGCTGGTAAGTGGTTGGCTGTTTGACTGGTAAGTATAACTCTCTTTTAGACTGACGTTTAGATTGGTTTAATTGGCAGCAAACTACTAAGTAGCTGTTTGGTGTTTAAGTAAATTTTAGTAAGTAAATTAATTTAAGGGTTAAGTCATGGCAGGAGAGCTCGGACCCGTGACATGCTCCTCCTGTGCTATGTGGAAAATCAGGGGCACTTCCAGTGTCCCTGACTACTATGTATGCAGGAAGTGTGTCCAGCTGCAGCTCCTGACAGACCGCATGACGGCACTGGAGCTGCGGATGGACTCACTCTGGTGCATGCGCGATGCTGAGAATGTTGTGGATAGCACATTTAGTGAGTTGGTCACACCGCAGGTAAGGGTTAGGACAGATAGTGAATGGGTGACCAAGAGACAAGGCAAGAGCAGGAAGGTAGTGCAGGAGTCCCCGGCGGTCATCTCCCTTCAAAACAGATATACTATTTTGGATACTGTTGGGGAGATGACTTACCAGGGGAAGGCACCAGCAGCCAGGTTCATGGCACCATGGGTGGCTCTGCTGCACAGAAGGGTGGGAAAAAGAGTGGGAGAGCTATAGTGATAGGGGACTCTATTGTAAGGGGAATAGATAGGAGTTTCTACGGCCACAACCGAGACTCCAGGATGATATGTTGCCTCCCTGGTGCAAGGGTCAAGGATGTCTCGGGGCGGCTGCAGAGCATTCTGGAGAGGGAGGGTGAACAGCCAGTTGTCGTACCAACGATATAGGTAAGAAGTGGGAAGAGGTCCTACAAGCTGAATTTAGGCAGCTAGGAGTGAAATTAAAAAGTAGGACCTCAAAGGTAGTAATCTCTGGATTTCTACCAGTGCCACGTGCTAATCAGAGTAGAGGGAGCAGGATAGTTAGAATAAATATGTGGCTTGAGCAGTGGTGCAAGAGGGAGGGATTCAAATTCCTGGGACATTGGAACCAGTTCTGGGGGGAAGTGGGACCTGTACAAAAGGGATGGTCTGCACTTGGGCAGGACTGGAACTGATGTCCTCGGGGTAACATTTGCTAATGCAGTTCGGGAGTGTTTAAACTAATATGGCAGGTGGGAACCTATGCAACGAGATAGGATGAAGTAATATGGAGTCAGAAACAGATGGTAGAAAGGTAGAAAGCAATAGTGGAAGGCCGAGTAAACAAAGGCAGGAAACACTACATCATAATTCTAAAAGGACAAAGGGAATTAAAAAAACAAGCCTGAAGGCTTTGTGTCTTAATGCAAGGAGTATCTGCAATAAGGTGGATGAATTAACTGTGCAGATAGATGTTAACAGATATGATGTGATTGAGATTGCAGAGATGTGGCTCCAGGATGATCAGGGCTGGGAACTCAACATCCAAGGGTATTCAACATTCAGGAAGGATAGAATAAAAGGAAAAGGAGGTGGGGTAGCATTGCTGGTTAAAGAGGAGATTAATGCAATAGTTAGGAAGGACATTAGCTTGGATGATGTGGAATCTATATGGATAGAGCTGCAGAACACCAAAGGGCAAAAAACGTTAGTGGGAGTTGTGTGCAGACCTCCAAACAGTAGTAGTGATGTTGGAGAGGGCATCAAACAGGAAATTAAAGGTGCATGCAATAAAGGTGCAGCAGTTATCATGGGTGACTTTAATATGCATATAGATTGGGCGAACCAAACTGGAAGCAATTCGGTGGAGGAGGATTTCCTGGGGTGCATAAGGGATGGTTTTCTAGACCAATATGTCGAGGAACCAACTAGGGGGGAGGCCATCTTCGACTGGGTGTTGTGTAATGAGAGAGGATTAATTAGCAATCTCATTGTGCAAGGCCCCTTGGGGAAGAGTGACCATAATATGGTGGAATTCTACATTTGGATGGAGAATGAAACAGTTAATTTAGATACCATGGTGCAGAATTTTAAAGAAGGGTAACTTTGAAGTTATGAGGCGTGAATTAGCTAGGATAGATTGGCGAATGATACTTAAGGGGTTGACAGTGGATGGCAGACATTTAGAGACCGCATGGATGAACTACAACAATCGAACATCCCTGTCTGGCGTAAAAATAAAAAAGGGAAGGTGGCTCAACCATGGCTATCAAGGGAAATCAGGGATCGTATTAAAGCCAAGGAAGTGGCATACAAATTGGCCAGAAATAGCAGCGAACCCGGGGACTGGGAGAAATTTAGAACTCAGCAGAGGAGGACAAAGGGTTTGATAGGCCAGGGAAAATAGAGTATGAGAGGAAGCTTGCAGGGAACATTAAGATGGACTGCAAAAGCTTCTATAGATATGTAAAGAGAAAAAGGTTAGTAAAGACAAATGTAGGTCCCATGCAGTCAGAATCAGGGGAAGACATAATGGGGAACAAAGAAATGGCAGACCAATTGAACAAGTACTTTGGTTCGGTATTCACTAAGGAGGACACAAACAACCTTCTGGATATAAAAGGGGTCAGAGGGTCTAGTAAGAAGGAGGAACTGAGGGGAATCCTTATTAGTCAGGAAATTGTGTTGGGGAAATTGATGGGATTGAAGACCGATAAATCCCCAGGGCCTGATGGATTGCATCCCAGAGTATTAAGGAGGTAGCCTTGGAAATAGCGGATGCATTGACAGTCATTTTCCAACATTCCATAGACTCTGGATCAGTTCCTATGGAGTGGAGGGTAGCCAATGTAACCCCACTTTTTAAAAAAGGAGGGAGAGAGAAAACAGGGAATTATAGATCGGTCAGCCTGACCTCAGTAGTGGGTAAAATGATGGAATCAATTATAAAGGATGTCATAGCAGCGCATTTGGAAAGAGGTGACATGATAGGTCCAAGTCAGCATGGATTTATGAAAGGGAAATCATGCTTGAAAAATCTTCTGGAATTTTTTGAGGATGTTTCCAGTAGAGTGGGCAAGGGAGAACCAGTTGATGTGGTGTATTTGGACTTTCAGACGGCTTTCGACAAGGTCCCACATAAGAGAATAATGTGCAAAGTTAAAGCATATGGGATTGGGGGTAGTGTACTGACGTGGATTGAGAACTGGTTGTCAGACAGGAAGCAAAGAGTAGGAGTAAATGGTAATTATGTTTTACGGTGTAAGTTTGAGGGAAAATTTCCTTTCGTTACAATCAGGGGAATTTTTAACCACCACGAACGAGTGGGTTGGGAATGGGTGAGGGGTGTAAAACTTATTGATTTTTAGAGTGGGAGTGCAACCCTGCTCCAATGCGCCCACTTCCGGATTTAACGGAGGCGTGTTTGACTGTTGGCAAGCAACCTATTTGCTGAAGTCGTGAGGTTTATAATTGGATGTGGGCGAGTACTCATTGGCGCAATTAACATTCTTGGGTGATGTTAATGAGGTATTTTAAAATTATTTTTTACCTTTTTACTTGAGCAGCATGGATTTCCCAGGGCTCAGGAAACTGGTCAGAGAAACGGGGGGATTTAAACTTGTCATTGCCCCGTCTGAATAAATCCTCACTTATTGCAGCTTGTGTCTCAGTTCCCTCTGGCAAATGTTTGGCAGCGAGGGCTTGTGTGATTACAGCTTTTCCCAATCTTTGAAGATTTCAAACTAACAAGATTAGGATGGGTGTCGCCTTGAATGTCTCTGACAGCACATCCGAGGAGGAAGACCATCACCAGCCATGGCAATGACAACGTGCTGTGGTGGGATCAACAGGTGCACAGGCGGGAGGGGCACAGGAGGGAGGTAGGGAGGTGGAGAGGAGGGAGGTGGAGAGGAGGGAGGTAGAGGGGAGGGAGGTGGCGTGGAGGGAGTTGCAGAGGAGGGAGGTGGAGTGGAGGGAGGTAGAGAGGAGGGAGGTGGAGAGGAGGGAGTTGCAGAGGAGGGAGGTGGAGGGGAGGGAATTGGAGAGGAGGGAGGTGGAGTGGAGGGAGATGAAGGGGAGGGAGGTGGAGGGGAAGGAGTTGCAGGGGAGAGAGTTGCAGGGGAGGGAGGTGGAGAAGAGGGAGATGGAGGGGAGGGAGGTGGAGTGGAGGGAGGTGGAGAGGAGGGTGGTGGAGAGGAGGGAGGTGGAGAGGGGGAAGGTGGAGAGGAGGGAGGTGGAGGGGAGGGAGGTGGAGAGGAGGGAGGTGGAGAGGAGGGAGGTGGAGAGGAGGGAGGTGGAGAGGAGAGAGGTGGGGTGGAGGGACGTGGAGGGGAGGGAGGTTGGAGAGGAGGGAGGTAGAAGGAGGGAGGTGGAGGGGAGGGAGGTGGAGAGGAGCGTTGACATTGTGGATAAGCAGTGTCTCTACAGGCTGAGGCTGTCGAGTCAGGTGGTGGAAAACATCTGACCACCGCCCTTCACGTTCTCACCTCCAGTTCCTTCCAGGCTGCTACCCGCGACATATCCAGGATCGCCTAGTCGGCTACACATAAATGCATAAGGCAGGTCACTGATGGCTCGTTCGTCAGGGCTAACCATGACGTTAATTTCCTCTGTGATGACAATAGCCAGAATGAGCAGTCACTGGGTTCCGCCTGTCAGGATGGATCTGCCCAGGTACAGGGTGCCATCATCTTCACACACGAGGCACTCTGAGCACCACCACAGCAACCAGGAGTTTCTGTAAGCCGCAAGGGATATTCGTCCATCAATGCGCAGCTGATGTGCAACCAGAAGAAAGGGTTCATGGGGGTTTGCGCCAAATTTTAGGGGAGCTGTCACGATGGCCTTCATAGTGCGACAGTTCAACATTCCAGACCTTTATCTTCCGCAAAGCCAACTTAATGGCTGGCTCTGAGGAGAAAACGGAGAGACACTTCAAACTTGGCTCATGACTCCCGTGAGGAATCCCACCAATGGGACGCAGGGGCGCTATAGCGAGAGCCACATGACCACCAGGTGTGTCATCGAGCAAGCCAGCGAAACGTGGAGGTGCCTGGATAGGTCAGGCGGAGCCCTTCAGTACTCACCAGCCATGATGTCCAGAATGATAGCGGTGTGCTGTGTCCTACACAATATTGTGAAGCAGAGAGGATTGCAGATTGGTGGAGGGCACGAGAACATAAGAAATAGGAGCAAGAGTCGGCCATATAGCCCATTGAGCCTGCTCCACCATTCAATAAGATCATGGCTGATCTTCTACCTCAACTCCACTTTCCCGCCCTATCCCCATATGCCTCGATTCCCTTAGTAGGTGGATGCAGAGAGGATATTTCCACTCATAGCGGAGACTAAAACTAGGGGGCATAGTCTCAGAATAAGGGGCCGCCCATTTAAAACTGAGATGAGGAGGAGTTTCTTCTCTCAGAGAGTTGTAAATCTGTGGAATTTGCTGCCTCAGAGAGCTGTGGAGGCTGGGTCATTGAATATATTTAAGGTGGAGATCGACAGATCTTTGAGCGATAAGGGAATAAAGGGTTAAAGGGAGCAGGTAGGGAAGTGGAGCTGAGTCCATGATCAGATCAGCCACGATATTAAATGGCGGAGCAGGCTCGAGGGGCCCGGTGGCCTACTCCTGCTCATATTTCTTATGTTTTTATGTTCTTATGTACTCAAAAATCTATCAATCTCAGTCTTAAATGTGCTCAACGACTGAGTATCCACAGCCCTCTGGGGGTAGAGAATTATAAATATTCACAACCCTCTGAGTGAAGAAATGTTTCCTCATCTCAGTCCTGAATGGCTGACCCCTTATTCTGAGGCTATGCCCCCTAGTTTTAGACTCTCCAGCCATGGGAAACAGCCTCTTAACATCTACCCTGTCAAGCTCTCTAAGAATGTTATACGTTTCAATGAGATCACCTCGCATTCTTCTAAACTCCAGAGAGTATAGACCCATTGTACTCAATCACTCCTCATCAGACAATTCCCCCATCCCAGGAATCAATCTAGTGAGCCTTTGTTCACTCGGACGAAGGGGCTCATCACTTATCGTCGGATGAGGAGAACATGGCGGAGGAAAAGCAGGAGGAGGAGGTATACGGTGTGGCACCCATTGCCAGACCAACCGCTTATATTGCTGCCCGGGATGCCAGGGATACTCTAACATCATCAGGGTTCTCCTCGTGTGAAAAATAACAATAGAAATCCTGCAGTCCCCTCCATCCATCAACATCAACCCCAACCCTCCTCTTTGCACTCATCATCATCATCATCATAGGCAGTCCCTCAAAATCGAGCAAGACTTGCTTCCTCTCCAAAAGTGAGTTCTCAGGTGACTGTATCGTCCAATTCGGGAATTACAGTCTCTGTCGCAGGTGGGACAGACAGTTGCTGGAGGAAAGGGTGGGTGGGGAATCTGGTTTGCCGCACGCTCCTTCCGCTGCCTGCGCTTGGTGCAACGAGACTCGAGGTGCTCAGCGCCCTCCTGGATGCACTTTCTCCACTTCGGGCGGTCTTTGGCCAGGGATTCCCAGGTATCGGTGGAGATGTTGCACTTTATCAAGGAAGCTTTGAGGGTGTCCTTGAAACATTTCCTCTGCCCACCTGGGGCTTGCTTGCCGTATAGGAGTTCCGAGTAGAGCGCTTGCTTTGGGAGTCTTGTGTCGGCATGCGGACAATGTGGCCAACGGAGCTGGTCAAGTGTGGTCAGTGCTTCGTTGCTGGGGATGTTGGCCTGATCGAGAACACTGACATTGGCGTTTCTGTCCTCCTAGGGGATTTGCAGGACCTTGCGGACGTAGCGTTGGTGGTATTTCTCCAGCGATTTGAGGTGTCTTTGCACTAACCAGTCCTTCAATCACTCATCCACCCATTGTACATCCGCCCAATCGGTCCTGCCATGTATTGATATGCATCATGAAACAAGTGAAAGGGCGAGCAGGCCTTTGAGATGCAATAAAATGTGGCAGTGGTACAAATCATTAAATTTTAAATGGCGTTATTAAAAAAAAAAGGAAACTTAACAATATAACATTTTGTCAAACACCCATGTGCTTGGTGAATTACTGGGCTGAAAATTCCAGCCTCGCCAGCTCCGTAAGAAGTATGCACGCACCCGGCGAGGCCTCGCAAAAGCTGGTTCTTGGGGCGCGATGCGCAGATGCTAAAAACCGGCTTTTTAGATCTGCCAAAATATCTTCTCTGCATCCTCAGGAGAAGGACATCCGTGCAGGAAAGATTGGGCTATTTGCCCAACTCATGCCCAGCATAGCTTACTTTTACCAGCGTAACACTTTTAAAACATAGAAAAATTAAATATAATCACTCATTTTTATATTAAAAACCCTGTTCATTAAGATAAAGTATATTTTTAACCCATTAAAACACATTAAAAAAAATTCCCAAAAATATATATTTTTTCTAAAACATTTAATTTCAATTAATTTTAAATATGTGAGGTGTTTTTGTAATTTATTGTGCAGTGTTTCTTGTTTTGGGGTTTTTTCTCATTGATAGTCATGGGATAGTAATGGAGTTCGCATTATTATCAATGAGAATACTAAATAGTGATTGGTGGTCCAGGCCCATGTGATTTCAGCAGATGCGTTCGTAAGTGGAATACATGTCCCCGTGCGCTGCGCAGTGAATGGAGGCCTCAGACCAGAATCCTACGTTTCTCCGGGACCAACAGGTACTTTTGTAGATTTTCTGGGGGTCAGAGGTACTATGGAAGCCTCCGATTGCAATTTTCGGCTCACTATTTCTTCAACTTATGTTTGCTACCACTTGTACATGATGCAACACGTGAGGCTTCAGCAGAGGCAGAGACAGAGGCAGACTGCTCAGATCCCTGCTCTGACTGCTGAGATGTTTTGGGCCTATGCACTCTGAGTTTTGGAGCCTGAGGGCCCCGCCAAAGACTCTTTTACCTGCACCAGTGCAGGGGCAGACTCGGCCAAAAGGGCACGATGCAGCATGTCGGGTACTGGCTAAGGGGCAGGGGAGTGGCAATGGGTGAGAAGTGGGAGCGCTTTGAGTGATGTTCCCACTTCAATGTCCCCCTTCGCCATCATCCCTATCCTGGGCCAGTGTCACATCGATCCTGGCACTCTGCTGGAGAGAAGCTTGGTGAAGATCAGTGATGTGTTGTAAGACCAGGGATAAGGTATCTGTCATCCTGTTTAAGGTGACAGACAAGTTGACATCTAAAATCTGCATGGTCGTGGTCATGGCCAACATAGACTCAGTTTAAGGGCCTTGATTGAAGTTCCATAGAGGCAGACTGCCTCTCCATGGCAGCAATTCCCTGTGCCACCAGTGCACTAGCGATCGAGTTAGACTCTTCTGTCATCTCCACTATTGTGGAGAGTGTGCGTGGCATGTCTATCAGAACCTGGCTAAGTTGCCGATGCACCTCTAACGTTCTTCTCCTCAATGATAGCCCCCGGGGTTCAGCATCTGTGTCCAGCTGAGCAAAGCTAGGAGAGGATTGCACCACCGATGTGGACTCTCCATAGCTGTCCCTGCCCCCAGTGTCTGCTCGTGTGCAGTTGTGAGGTGTGAATCACCAAGTGAAAACACAACTCGCTCTCTAACTGGACTCACCGAAGTGTGCGTATTTGTGCTGGTGCATGTCTGTACGTCCTGTGATGGTGCAACCCTCAAAAGGAATGAGGTCCTCTGAGAAATCGTCCTCAAGGATGTCCTGCAACACCTTTTGTAAACCGGAAGACCCTGTAAGATAAAAGAATAGGATATGACTTAGTTGTGGCAAAGTCACAATCTTGACAATCACCATACTCAGTCTTCTCACAGTTCATTCATTGGTGAAATGAAGTCAGCATATGTGTGTCAGAGATATTTGTAATTCGTCACTAGTAACCTTTAGGGCTGCTGACCAAGGGCCGTGCGGCTCTTTATCGGCCGGAGCGGACACGATGGGCCGAGATGGCCTCCTTCTGCGCTGTAAATTTCTATGTTTCTATGTTTCTAGTTATGTGCAAGCTCCCTATCTCTCCATCTCTGACTGAGAGGGATGCAGATGTGTCACTTACCTCCTTTACGCCTGTGAGCTGTACTATTTGTGACGGCCCACCTCTAGCTCTCTCCCTCTCACTTGCGTTTTGCGCTCTCTTCTCCTACAAGGGGTGAAAAAACAGCCCTGTGAGTGAGTGAAGGTGAAACATTCTCCCGATGGATGCAGTGCATTCGGTGAGGGTGGCTATGAGACAGATGCATCACATTGTATAAGGATTGGGGTGAGTGTCAATGGTGGATGGATAAATGGGGAGGTGATGAAGTGCATAGAAAGTGAAGGCGGGGTGCTGCTGAAAGCTAAGTGGGTATGAGGAGTGCTGTGATGGAGAATAATTAGCAAGGCAGAGTGAGTGGAAGGTGAGCTTAAAGCACAGGATGTAGGTGAATCAGCAAATGTACTCACTTTTCCTCACCTGGTTAGGTCATCAAGCATCTTCCTGCACTGCATCCAAGACCTGGGCACAAGGCTCCTGCTGCTCACCTCCTCGACTATCTCCAACCTCGCCTTCTTGGTGAGAGTAACAGGTCTCTTCCTCCCACTGCTGGGGTGAAGTCTGTCCCTTCGCATCCTGACTGTAGCCAGCAGTAGTTCCAGCGATGCATCATTGAATCTGGCTGCTGCCCTTGCTCTACGCCTACCATCCATCCTGAACTCCTCCAATTTCCATTCGTGTGCACTCTCCCTTTAACTACAGCTGGAATCGTGTCATGCCCGCTGTGCAGCTTGGAGACGGGCAACCCGGAAATTCAAAATTAATTGGTACAGTTGAGTTGAGATCGCAGATTCCAACCCACTCAGCTGACCACCGGGTTTCAGCTGTGCAGTTCCACTGGCTCCCCCCCCCCCCGACTACCTCCCTAACCCGCATGGAAGCCGTCTTCAGATTAATGGGGCCAAATGTGTTAGGAACATCGTAAACATAAGGCTCAATTTTCCCCAGTGATTTGCGCCATTTTTTTGGCGCGCACCGCTTTTTTTGGTCTAAATTTAAAAATCCAAGTTTTCCCAAAGATTGTGTGTCAGCGTAACTCAGTTAGTTACGATTTTTTTTAGGTTAGGTTTTTTTTGCATCATGATGTCTGCGCCAGTTTTTCACATTTATGCAAGTTTGGCCAAATTACATTTCCCCTAGGACGTCGTATGTGATCACTCCCAAAAAACCTTCTGGGCACTTAAGAAAAACCAGCGCACATCAAAAGATCGGCGCAAAAAGACGCCATTGTTTTTAGGCGAAGTTTGGAGGGAGTCAAGAACATGTTAAATATACATCATGAAGCTCAATTTTTTCCAACTGAAAATGCAGAAAATGGAATTTTCATGCAATTCTTTAATTTTGGATTTTTAAAAAAGTGCCACGCCACAAGCAAACGTCTCCAAACTGGGCTCGAGGGGCAGAGCGTCGGCCGGCAGAATCGGTCCCTCGCCCGGACAGAGGGGCTCGGCTTCAAAAGAAACCCGGCGGGGGGAGGGTCGGGGGATATGAGAAGCCTTACACTATGCAGCAAGCAGCATCAAATGAAGCCCAGAGGGGGCTGGGTGTGGGGGGGGGGGGGGTGATTCCTGATCTAAGCAAGCCTATTGCGCATGCTCAGACCTGCATGTGGTCCACACTAGGGCGTTGACCTTGGGGATGGAGAGAACAAAGAAGTTTGTCCTGCTGTTTTGAGATCCTTGCAAAGGTACAATTTAATCATGGGAAAAATACTGACAATGCCATATCTCGTGCAAGCCTTCTGCGTGATGGTGCTGCGGAGGAGACGATTGATTCGACATCATCGCATGAGGAACCTCACAGCACGTAGGATGATTGGCAGGAGGCCTACCCACGTTGGGTATATCGAGACAGGCATTCGTACCTGCACCTGAGTGATGCAAACTGTGTGAGAAGGCTGCGTTTCCTCAAAGAAGTTGTAACCGAGATCTGTGAGTTAGTAAAAGCAGACCTGCAACCTAGAAGTGTCAGGAGGACTGCTTTGTCAGTTGAAGTGAAGGTTACAGCTGCACTTTCATTCTATGCATCTGGATCATTCCAGGTCACAGTTGGGGATGTGTGCGCCATTTCTCAACATGCAACACATATCTGCATTTGGCAGGTGACTGCTGCACTATATGCCCAGAGGAATGACTACATAAAGATCCCCATGACCGCCCAGGCAATGCATGAAAGGGCTGTGGGCTTCTCCAGGATTGCTGGCTTTCCAAAGTTTCACGGCTGCATTGATTGTACCCACGTCGCCTTGCGAGCACCTTTGGAGGATTCCAAGATGTACAGGAACAGAAAAGGCTTCCACTCCATTAATGTGCAGCTCGTGTGTGATGACATGCATCCCATCATGCCAGTTGATGCAAGATACCCTGGGAGCACCCATGATGCATTCATCCTATGCGAGAGCGCTATATTTGCCATGTTTCAGCAGCAGCCAGAAGGGCAGACAAAGGGTGCGGCCTCACCACCTGGATCATGACGCCCCTACACGTAACCCTGATGGAAGCTGACCGGGAATACAACATGTCGCACATTGCGATGCGCAACATAACAGAGAGGAGCATTGGCATCTTGAAACAGCGTTTCCGATGCTTGGACCATTCCTGAAGCTAATTGCAATACTCCCCTGAGATTGTCAGTCAGTTCACTGTTGTGTGCTGCATGCTGCATAACTTAGCCATCATGAGGTAGCAGCAGCTGGTAGTAGAACACCCACCTGTGGTGAGAGTTGTTTGTACTTAACTTAAATTTAATAAAAATATTCTTGTATCAAACGTTAAAGTTTTCAGTTAAGATCACTTAAAAACTTTAAGATCACATACAAACTTTAAGATCACTTACAAACTTTTAAACTTGTAAATTTACATAAATCACAAAAAACTTTAAATTTGAGAACAGTTACAACAGTAACAACAACAACAACAACAACAACAGCAGCAAAGAAAGGCTGCACCCATCTCTCCTCCACCTTATTCTAAGACCGCCCGCTGCGCTTGGTCTTGTTGACTCCACCCCTACCCGCAGGCAGTGGTGCAGCGTTTTTTGGGTTGGTACCAAGCTTATTCTTTCGAACATCTCGGGTAATGCGTACTTCTTGATTGGGGGGGGGGGGGTGGCGGGTGGGGGGGCAAGGGCAGCCGGTAATGTGGAATGTCTGGCTTGGGCCTCTTCAGAGGCTGATGTGGGGATTGGAGTGGGAGTGGCAGTTGATTCTGTCAATGGGCGCAGGGTCTGGGCATGTTCCCTTATTGCAGCAGCTAACTCCAATTTTCCCTCCCTCATGTGCCCTGACAGTGTCTCAACTACCTGCAACATTCCCTCCCTCATGTGCACCGACATTGTTCCCATTTCTTGTGAGAGTGTTGTTACTTCTCCCGACAGTCCTGATACCTCATCACCCACCCCACTGATGGTGTCCAGGAGTGATCATGTATGGTCAATGCTCTCTGCACGCATTGCCATCATGTAACATCTGTTAGATCCTGCACCTCAGGAGAGTGCTGTCGAGCTCTCCTGTCCTCCTCACCCTGGGTGTGGCTTGCTGCATCCCATTGGGACCCGCTGTCTCGGACGGTGGGGCCCTCAGTGTGCCTTGCATCCCACTGGGACCCGCAGCCTCGAACGGTGAGGCCCTGGGAGTGCCTTGTTGCACCCCACTGGAATCCCCAGCCTCGGACTGTGGGGAACCATTGAATGTCCCAACAACACTCGTACCACTCAGAAAAGAGAGTGAGTATAACCGTGTGGGCTTCATCCATCCCCTCCCCCTCCCCCTCCCCCCCATGCTCTTGGCCTGGAAGGTGGGATTGGAAGATGTTCTCCTCTTCAGGCTCGTCCGTGTCTGAATCTTCTTCTGCATCGTCAGGGTTGGCCTCAAGTTCTACCAAATATAACAGAACAGACAAATGGTTGGCAGCAGAGGAGGGCGCAGGGTGGGTGGCATGAGTAGGCTCACACAGCGCAGGCAGCAGGCTGATTTGAAGGACCATGATGAATGCTAGCACATTGCATCAACCGAAGCGTAGCTGACGGAGATATCTCCATGAACCAAAGCATGGCTAGCCGGCGCAGTACTTAACATTTAGCAAAGCCAGACTGTGGAATTTGCAGGACTTACCCTCTCCTTCGAGTGTGGGCCCAGCTTGTGCAGTGATGGTTGCTTTTCTCCAGGCGGGTCCCATCAAAGCAGCAACCCTCTCTTCTAAGGGGGTCAGTGGGTGCAGATTTGCCGGGCCTCCTCCTGTTCGAGTTCTTTCTCTTTTGTTGTGTGCCACCTTCCTCTGCAAAGATTAAAATATAACTTTTTAGAGAAGGTGTCTTTCTGCTGGGTGGGACATATATAGATGGTCACATTTACAATTGCAATCCCAGTGAATAAATGAAAATATTACTTACACTAACTACTTGACCAAGGTCCAGCCACTTCTTTTTGCACTGGCCTCCAGACCTCGGGGTGGTCACCATTGCACAGTAATCTTCTGCAAGTTGGTTCCAGCGTTTCTTCATTTCTTTGGGTGAAACTTTTATGTGACCTCTGCTGGTGTCCAGCTCGTGCCATCTGACCTCAATTACAGTAACTAGTGCCTCCACTTCACCCTGCAAGAAATTCACGGTCCTTGACCGCGTTGCATCCTGTATTGCAGCTCCGATTTTTCCAATGAGAATTAAAGTTCTCACACACAACTAGCTCTTTAAAAATGGCAAATGCAGACCGAGAGCTGTACTGGGCATACGCACCCATAGCAATCTTGTCAAAAAAAAATTTTCCCCGCGCATGCGCAGAAGGGAGGAGGCTCACTTTTTTCGACGCAGACATTAGGCTCCTTCCCCCTAAAGCTACAGGACAGGCTGCATGGCGCCAATTTCAAAAAATAGAACTGGGAAATTTAATACTTTTTTTTTGGAGTAGTCGGGGCCAAGAAAAAACGGGCGTAACTCTGGCTGTTATGCATGTTAACTGGGTTTTACCTGCCACCGGAGGGCGTGACTGTCGGAGTCCTAATGGTCACTGGCAGACACGTGCAAGCCGTGTATATAATGTTGGCAGCCATGTTGAATCCTGACTTTGACAATAAATAAACTGGAGTAAGGTCATGCCTGAACTAGCTCACCGTTCTTAGCCTCGTGGAGTTATTCAATGCTTAACAATTGGTGACGAGTTGGCGACGAGTTAAAAATACGAACTTTCACGCAACCATGTCTGTTGGAATTTTGGAGAGATTCATGGAAGGGGAAGATTGGGAGGATTTGACTGATTGCCTCGACCAGTACTTCGTAGCCAATGGATTGGAAGGAACCGATAACGCAATTAAGTGCAGGGCGATTCTCCTCACCGTTTGTGGGTCAAAAATTTATGGTCTTATCAAGAATCTACTCTCACCGACTCGACCAATGGATAAGACTTATGATGAATTGTGTACGCTGGTTTGGAACCACTTTAAATCGAAGGAAAGCATCATCATGGCGAGGTCTCGGTTCTATACGCACAATCGCTCCGAGGGCCACGGAATTTGTTGCCGACCTGAGACGTCTCGCTGGGCCGTGCAACTTCGGAGCTGCATTGGAGGAAATGCTGCGGGACATTTTCATACTTGGCATTGGCCACGAGGTCATTCTTCAAAAGCTGCTGGTGGCTGAATCTCTAGACCTGATCAGGGCCATCACGATCGCCCAGGCATGCATGTCCACGGACGTAAACTCGACTCGAAACAGATATCTTCCCAGCATCGAAACTCACTGGCAAGTACTGTGCATAAAATAATATCATCAGCAGGCAGCGTTGCACATGGCAGGGTCTACTCATCAATGTTCGTACTGTAACTGCTCAAAGTCTGCCATCAGCGGGTGAATCAAATCTCGCCTTGTTGCCATTGCGGGGACTATCATCGGGCCCATCAATGCCAATTCAAGCAATACATGTGCAAAGGCTGTGCAACAATAGGGCAACTTCAGCGAATGTGTCCGCAACCGAGCAAGTGTGCTGCGACACACCACGTGGCTGAGGATCAAGCAGCACAGGCAACTCAACCTGAGGTACAGGACGAAGAAGTGTGTGGGGTACATTCTTTTACCAAAAGTCCCC
Source organism: Pristiophorus japonicus (assembly GCF_044704955.1). Lineage (NCBI taxonomy): Eukaryota > Metazoa > Chordata > Chondrichthyes > Pristiophoridae > Pristiophorus > Pristiophorus japonicus. The sequence goes on from NC_091992.1 coordinate 83,956,672, forward strand.
CGATAATGCTGAAAGTTAAATTAAATGGGGTTCCAGTATCCATGGAATTGGACATGGGTGCGAGTCAGTCAATAATGAGCCAGAGGGCTTTCGAAAAGTTGTGGGACACTAAGGCAAAAAGACCCAAACTGAGCCCAATCAATGCAAAGCTGCATACCTACACCAAAGAGCTCATACCAGTCATTGGCAGCGCAGCAGTAAAGGTATCGTACGATAGAGCTGTGTATGATTTATCGTTGTGGGTCATTCCAGGCAATGGCCCAACGCTGTTTGGCAGGAGTTGGCTTGAGAAAATTAAATGGAACTGGAACGATATTAAAGACTTATCATCAGTAGTTGATACTTCGTGTGCTCAAGTGCTGAACAAGTTTCCCTCGTTGTTCCAACCAGGCATCGGCAACTTCACGGGAGCCAAGGTGCAGATCCATCTAGACCCGGATGCAAGACCCGTCTATCACAAGGCTCAGGCGGTTCCGTACGTGATGAGGGCGAAGGTCGAGATCGAACTGGACAGACTTCAATGGGAAGGAATCATATCACCAGTCGAGTTCAGTGAATGGGCCAATCCAATTGTCCCGGTGTTGAAAAGTGAGGACACGGTCAGGATCTGCGGCGACTACAAGGTAACGATCAACTGAGTCTTGATACAGGATCAGTACCCGTTACCCAAGGCTGACGATCTGTTTGCAACAGGGAAGTCATTCACCAAATTGGACCCGACCTCCGATTACATGACACAGGAGCTGGTCGAATCTTCGAAAAAACTGACGTGCATCAACACGCACAAAGGACTGTTTATATACCACAGGTGCCCGTTCAAAATTCGCTCGGCGGCAGCTATATTTCAGAGAAACATGGAGAGTTTGATGAAGTCCGCCCCGAGAACCGTCGTGTTCCAAGATGACATCCTGATCACCGGTCACGACGTCGCCGAATACCTGCACAACCTGGAAGAGATTCTACGTCGTCTAGATAGAGTGGGACTCAGGCTTAAACGCTTCAAGTGCGTTTTCATGGCACCAGAAGTGAATTCCTGGGGAGAAAGTTTGCAGCAGATGGCATCAGGCCTACGGACTCGAAGACAGGGGCTATCAAGAATGCACCCAGACCCCAGAGTGTGACGGAGCAGCATTCATTCCTGGGTCTTCTCAACTATTTCGGTAACTTTCTACCTAGTTTGAGCACATTGCTACAGCCCTTGCATATGTTGCTGAGAAAGGGTAACGACTGGGTTTGAGGCAATTCTCAAGACAGAGCCTTTGAGAAGGCCAGGAACCTGCTATGTTCCAATAAACTATGACCCATGTAAGCGGTTAGTGCTGGCCTGTGACGCTTCATCATATGGGGTCGGTTGTGTGCCCCAGCAAGCCAATGTATTAGGCAAACTCCAAGCAGTTGCATATGGGTCCAGAAGTCTGTCTAAGGCTGAAAGAGCCTATAGTATGGTAGAGAAGGAGGCTTTAGCATGTGTATATGGGGTTAGGAAAATGCACCAATACCTGTTTGGGCTTCGGTTTGAGCTTGAAACAGACCAGAAGCCGCTCATTTCATTGTTTGCTGAGAGCAAAGGTATAAACACCAATGCCTCGTCCCGCATCCAAAGATGGGCACTGACATTATCCGCTTATGATTATGTCATCCGCCACAGACCAGGCACTGAAAACTGCAGATGTGCTTACCTGGCTACCATTGCCCACAACTGGGGTGTAAATGCCGCAACTCGCAGACTTGCTGCTGGTCATGGATGCCTTGAAAGTGGCTGGAAAGTGGTGGCCATGCGGTGGTGTCGAATGGCCGACGATTTTTTGTCGAATGTCCGCTGCTTACAAAGTTCTCCCCGGTGGTTTTTCTGGTGTTCCCCACTTCCGCCCCACTGATGCCGAACCCTCCTAAGTGTGTCATCAAAGCGTGCACCGCCGATCTCCTGCCCTGAAAGCAAATTTCACCTGGAAAAATCTTCCGGCCGCCGCTTGATGCCCCCGACAGTTTTTTCTGTCGCTGCGCTGTATTTGCAGTGTCTGAAAAATGGCGGTGCGGCCTCCATTAAAAGGGAGGCGCACTGCCGCGGTCGCCATCTTATTTTTTTTTTGTCGGCCGACTGCCAGGTCGGCCCGACAATTATGCCCCCAAGGTTCGGCCAGGCTGCCAACAAGCAGCCTGGCACGCCCTCCTGAATTGACCAATGCTTTCTGTGCAAGCCTGAGCTGGCACCTACTGCGAATGATGTGGGTGACATAGAGAGTGATTGTGAAGGTCCCATAACACTGCCGCTCAGAATGAGCATGAGTATATTGTTGGCGCTGTGTTTTGCGGTGGAGCACAAACATTGATTTGAAAATGATGTCAGTGAAAATCATCACTCCAGTGAGTGTATGCAATTAGCATTGAACAAGCCAGGAATGGTCTCAACTCCACAAACTTCAGTGGCCTTTTATACTTTCCTTCCATGATATGTTATTCATGAAATTGGCCCCATAGCAGGTAAAGGGGTTTATTTGCTGGGTGTCACCACCAGTCCTGGCACAGTGGCACTAAGGTGAGGTGTCTTCATCTGCAGAAAAACAGAATGTATTGCTTGAGAAATGTTATAGATAGAAGCAATGTCTGCACGTGAGCTAGGTTTAGTGCAATAAAATGTGAGATACTGTGCTGGCTGAAGATGGAAATATAGCATGAGCACTTTGATTTACATTGTTTTATCTGTGCATCAGGATAACTCTAATATACTCTTTTTCAGCTGCTGGTAAGTGTGCCTTGTGTAGCATGTTGTAAGACTGGGCAGTGAATTGATCAGCCAAGCTATGGAGGGAGTAGCACTTTCCATTTCTACATACGTACACCATCTCTATTTCTGAAACAAAACAGCATTGGAATAAAAACATACAGTCCAGGGGTAGCTCCTGAGGTGTGTGCGGTCGCTCACTGACTTTGGCTTTGAGCTTGTATGTCTTCTGGGTGCTATGGAGTATACCATTTTATGGAACAGAGGAGGCTGAGGAGAGACTTAATTGGGGTGTATAAAAATATGAGGGGTCTGTAATAGAGCTCCACCTAGTGGACTACTGTGGCAATGCAACACCTGATGTAAATAATTAAAGGGTCATGTGGCAAAGTCACATGATGACAGGTTTCTGTATTGGAACCATCTTGTAGAGTGTGTTTGTTAGTGATGTCGTAAGAATATATCACAGGGGATAGGAAGGACCTATTTCCCCTAGCAGAGAGGTCAATAACCAGGGGGCATAGATTTAAAGTACAGGTTGAATCTCCCTTATCCAAAACTCCATCATCCGGAACCACCCCTTGTCCAGAACCATTCCTGGCCACCGGGTGGCACATGCGCAGAACTCCAACATGAACAAATTGAAGTCCTTCCTCGCTGCTGACTCCCACAATCGCTGGCCTGACCCCGCGATCCACCGCCCCCCATGCACCTCCCCCCACCCCACGATCTCTCTGCCGCACTCCTAGCCCCAAGTCAGCCAGCTCCGATATCCCCTTGCTCAGTACCTGTACCATCGAATTTAACGTGACCACCCCTCATCTGGAAAAATCCCTTATCCAGCACATGCCAGGTCCCGAGGGTTCCGGATAAGGGAAGTTCAACCTGTAATTGGTAGAAGGATTAGAGGGGAGTTGAAGAGAGCATTTTTTACCCGGAGGGTGGTGGGGGTCTAGGACTCACTGCCTGAAAAGAGTGATAGAGGTAGAAACCCTCACTGCATTTAAAAAAGGACTTGGATGTGCACTTGAAGTGCTGTAACCTACAGTGCTACAGGTCAAGACCTGGAAGGTGGAATTAGGCTGGATAGCTCTTTGTCGGCCGGCACGGACACGATGGGCTGAATGGCCCTCTTCCCTGCCGTAAATTTCTATCACTATGATTCAATTGAGCAGTTTAACCATTTAAGATCTCATTCATTTTTTTGATGCACTTCCGACCAGACATTGCACCAAGCAACTCGTTCTATCCCCATCAATTGGACCGAGTGTACTGTATCAAAGTTCGGTAGGAAAGTAAGTTGTGAGGAGGACGCAGAGGCTGCAGAGGTATGGGCTCAATTTTCCCCAATTATCTGCACTGTTCTTTTGGCGTGCACCATTTTTTTCGAAGTAAATTCAAATCTCCAAGTTTCCCCAAAGTTTCTGGGCTAGCGTAATTCACTTAGGTAGGATTTTTTTAGGCTACGATTTATTTACCTCATTGGGGGCGTAACCTGTCACCCGCGCCAATTCTGGCCATTTTAAGCAAGTTTGGCCAGCTCTGATTCACTCCAATTTTTCTTAGGACGGCATATGTGACCGCTGTGGAAAAACTTTCTGGGCCGTTCACAAAATCGGTGCAGGTAAGAGAATCAGCACAGCAGATGCAGTTCCACGGCCCGGACAGCTGCAGCAGAGAGGGAGAGAGAGAGAAGGAGAGGGAGAGAGGGGGAGAGAAGAGTCGGGGGGGAGAGAGGGGGGAGGGGGGAGAGGGAGTAGAGAGAGGGGGAGAAGAGGAGAGAGGAGGGGAGGGGGTAGAGAGGGGGGAAGAGGAGAAAGGAGATAGGGGAGAGGAGAGAGGGGAGAGGGGGAGAGGAGAGAGGGAGAGGAGAGAGGGAGGGGAGGAGAGGAGAGAGGGAGGGAGAGGAGAGAGGGAGGGAGAGGAGAGAGGGAGGGAGAGGAGAGAAGAGAGGGGGAGAGGAGAGAGGAGAGAGGGGGCAGAGGGAGTGGAGAGAGGGAGGGGGGAGAGGAGAGAGGGAGGAAGAGGAGAGAGGAGAGGGGGAGAGGAGAGAAGGGAGAGGGGACGGGGGAGAGGAGAGAGGGGGAGAGGGGAGAGGGGAGAGGGGAGAACGGGAGGGAGAGAGGGGAGAGGGGGAGAGGTGAGAGGGGAGGAGAGAGAGGGGGGAGAGCAAAGAGAGGAGAGAGGAGAGAGGGGGGAGACCAGAGAGAGGAGAGAGAGGAGAGAGGGGGAGGGGGAGAGGGGGAGGGAGGGGGAGAAGAGAGAGGAGGGAAGGGGGGGCAGAGAGAGGGGGTGAGGCCTTTCGGCCTGGGTTAGCAGCAGCACCCGACACTGGGAGGAGTGAGCCCTTTTGGCCAGGGTTAGGAGCGGCACCGGGGGTGGGGGGGGTGCAGAGGGGGATAGACTTTTGGGATAAACACTTTAATAATTTAATGCTGGAATGCTGCTGCAAGGTGCTTGTGCAGGTTGCTGTGAGCTGGCCAGAATGTGTTGTATGTTTCACTTTCCAGCCTCAGCCCGCAGTGTGTCCCTTGTTATCCTGGCTGTAAAGTCCTTACACAATACCACAAATCCACACGAGGCACATTCTATGGACAAGGTCAATCTGTGACCTGAACCTTTATTCACAGGACCAAGAAGTAATGACCCTGCGTGGGACCTCCCTTTATATACTGGATGACCAGGTGAGGAGTGTCTCCCACAAGTTCACCCCCTGTGGTCAATGTGTGCATTTTTCAAGTATATACAGTATTTCAGTGTTGTTACATGAAGGTTACATACATGCCATCACCTCCCCCCCCAATGTCTTATTGGGATCACAGGTTAAGACTTTCGGGTGGTCTGCGCTCCCTCGTGGAGCGCCGCAGGTGGGGCTCTGGCTGTTGAGCCTTGGCCTGCGTGTCTGTCCCCTGTGGTGATTCCGGCCTGTCCAGGGTGACCACAGGGACTGTGCATGCTGCTGAATGTTCTTGTTGCTCGTTCACTGGCGGTGGTGTGAATACCATCTCATGATCTTCCTCAGGTTCCTCAGAGTCCATGCTGAACCTTTTTTTTACTTGGTCCAGATGCTTGTGGCATATCTGCCCATTGTTAAGTTTAACCACGATGACCCTATTCCCCTCTTTGTCTATTACAGGATCTTCAAGCCATTTGGGCCCCAAAGCGTGATTGAGAACAAATACGGCGTCATCAATTTCTATACATCTCCCCCTTGAATTATGGTCATGGTACTCATTTTGGGACTGGCGCTTGCCTTCACCAATGTCGGACAAGACAAGATGAATGACGGACAGCCGACTTTTGAGTGTACGTTTCATAAGGAGCTCCGCGGGCGGGACCCCCGTGAGCGAGTGCGGTCAGGACCTATAGGCCAGCAGGAGGCATGATAGGTGGCATTGAAGGGAGGGATCTTGAATCCTGAGCATGCCTTGTTTTATGATTTGGACCGCACGTTCCGCCTGGCCATTGGAGGCCGGCTTGATCGGTGCTGTCCTGACCTGGTTGATGCCATTACCCGACATGAACTCCCGGAATTCGTAGCAAGTGAAACATGGGCCATTATCGCTAACAAGGATGTCCGGCAAACCGTGGGTCACAAAGACCGCACGTAGACTCTCCACAGTGATGGATGTCGTGCACGAATTCAAAATAATGCACTCGATCCATTTCGAATACGCATCAACCACGATGAGAAACATTTTCCCCATGAATGGGCCCGCGTAGTCTACGTGAATGCGTGACCATGGCCTGGTGGGCCAGGGCCACGGGCTGAATGGGGCCTCCCTGGAGGCATTTTCCAGCTGAGCACATGTCGTGCACCTGCGAACACAGTGTTCCAGGTCTGAATCAATTCCCGGCCACCAAACGTGTGACCGGGCAATGGCCTTCATCAGCACGATGCCTGGGTGCTCGCTGTGGAGTTCCCTGATGAAAGCTTCCCTGCCCCTCTGGGGCATGACTACCCGGCTGCCCCATAGTAGGCAGTCGGCTTGGATGGAGAGCTCATCCATCCGCCTGTGAAACGGTCTGACCTCCTCAGGGCATGCTCCGTGTGCGGGCGCCCAATCCCCAGTCAGGACACATTTCTTAATCAAAGATAGGACGGGATCTCTGTTGGTCCAGATTTTGATCTGGCGGGCTGTGATGGGGGAGCCTGCGCTGTCAAAGGCATCAACGGCCATGACCATCTCAGCGCTTTGCTCCGCTGTCCCCTCAGTGGTGGCCAGTGGAAGCCTGCTGGGCGCGTCAGCGCAATTTCCAGTGCCCGGCCGGTGCCGGATGGTGTAGTCATACGCAGACAGCGTGAGAGCCCATCGCTGTATGCAAGCTGACGCATTGGCATTGACAGCCTTGCTGTCTGACAACAGGGATGTTAACGGCTTGTGGTCCATTTTTAATTCGAACCTCCTGCCAAAAAGGTACTGGTGCATCATTTTCACCCCATAGATACATGCGAGTGCTTCCTTATCAACCATCCCATATCCACGTTCTGCTTGAGAGAGCGACCTGGAGGCATAAGTCACAGGTTGGAGTTGCCCTTCAGCATTGTACTGCTGCAACATGCACCCAACCCCATAGGATGATGCATCACATGTCAGAACCAATTTCTTACAGGGGTTGTACAGGGTCAACAACCTATTTGAACAGAGTAAGTTATGCGCCCGATTGAAAGCCCGTTCTTGACAGTCCCCCCAAAACTAATCGCAACCCTTAAGCAGGAGCACGTGTAGCGGCTCCAACGATGTGCTTAAGTTTGGCAGAAAATTCCCGAAATAGTTCAAGAGTCCCAGAAATGAACGCAACTCCGATGTGTTGCAGGGCCTGGGTGCTCGTCGAATCGCCTCTGTTTTGGATTCGGTAGGCCGAAACCCGCCTGCAGCAACCCTCCTGCCCAGAAACTCGACTTCGGGAGCCAAAAACACACACTTAGGTTTCTTGAGTCGCAGGCCTACCCGATCCAGTCGGCGTAGCACCTCTTCCAGGTTGTGGAGGTGTTCCTCGGTGTCCCGACCCTTGATGAGGATATCGTCCTGGAATACGATCGTTCCAGGAATGGATTTGAGCAGGCTTTCCACGTTTCTTTGAAAAATTGCGGCCGCTGATCGAATGCCAAACAGGCACCTGTTGTAATCAAACAGTCCCTTGTGCTTGGTGTTGTGGTCAGTAGGTTGGATTTGTCGGCCAGTTCTTGGGTCATGTAGGCTGAAGTGAGGTCCAACTTGGTGAACAGTTTGCCGCCTGCCAACATGGCAAAAAGATCCTCTGCTCTCGGAAGCGGGTATTGGTCTTGTAGGGACACCCTGCTGATAGTGGCCTTGTAGTCGCCACAGATCCTGACCGAGCCATCCGCTTTTAGGACGGGAACAATGGGGCTCACCCAGTCACTGAATTCAACGGGTGAGATGCTGCCCTCTCTCAGAAAACGGTCCAATTCACTTTCAATTTTCTCCCGCATCGCATACGGCACAGCTCTGGCTTTGTGGTGCACTGGTCTGGCATCCGGGGTGATGCGAATCACTACTTTGGTACCTTTGAACATCCCGACGCTAGGTTGGAATAGCGACTCAAATTGCTGTAGGACCTGTGAGCATGAACTTCGCTCCACAGATGACACTGTGTGCACATCCCCCCATTTCCAGTTCATCGCAGCTAACCAGCTCCTCCCCAACAGTGCGGGACCATTGCTCGGGGCAATCCAGAGTGACAGCCGGTTCACTGATCCATTGTGTGTGACTGCCAACATTGCACTGCTTAGCACTGGAATGATTTCTTTGGTGTACGTCCGTAGTTGAGTCTCAATGCATTCTAGTTTGGGTCTGCTGGCTTTGAGTGGCCATAGCTTTTTGAATTGTTGAACGCACATGAGTGACTGGCTGGCCCCCGTGTCCAGCTTCATGCGTACTGGGATGCCGTTTAATAGGACCTTCATCATCATAGGTGGCGTTTTGGTATATGAGCTGTGAATGTTTGCTACATAAACCCGCTGAACTTCAGCATCCATTGATTTGCCCCACGCGTCATCCTGCCTCGCAGACCCCTCTTCTGGTCCATCCGCCTCGTAAATTAGCCTGGACGCAGGCTTCCTGCACATTCTGGCTAAATGGCCCGTGAGGTTACAATTCTGCAAGAGAACTGTTGAAACCTGCAAATCCTGGCAGCATGTCTGCCCCACACCTCCAGCATGAACTGATGTTCCCATTGTTGTGAACAAAAGAGCTATTACCAGGCATTCCTCACTGATTGTCCCTTTGACTGCTCTTGAGCACCCTGTTAGTGGGTGTCAATGGCCCCATCCCAGAACGCATTGTCCACTGGGATGGCGTAAATGTCCGTTCAGCCTGCCATTGTCTGTGTTGAAAACCTGTTCTGGAGTCTATTGCTGCCTGGGATGTGTCGAACTGCCCTTGCCTGCCTGCTGGGCTCTGAGTCGCGTTTATGATATTGACCCCCTGATCCATCGCCACGTTGGAGTCAGAGTTGCGCACGTATATTATCTTGGTTTCCTCCTCCCCCGCCATAAAAGTCTGAGCCAGCAACACCGCCGCTTCCAAGGTCAAGTCCTTGGTCTCGATTAACTTTCTGAAAATCCCGGCATGACCGATGCCCTCAATAGCATCTCCCCCCTGCAGGCGTCTGTGAACTTACAGAGGCTGGCCAAGCGTCAGAGGTCTGCTCTGTCCTTCCTGACATCGGTGAGTATAAAACCTGTGTCGGGCCATGTGTATGCTGCTCGCCAATTTGAGGTGCTCACTGATTAGCTTGCTGAGCTCTTCAAAGGTTTTGTCCGCCGGCTTCTCGGGTGCTAGCAGGTCTTTCATGAGCGTGTAAGTCTTAGATCCACAGCTGGTCAGTAGATGAGCCCTTCGCTTGTCGGCCGCTGCATCACCCAGCCAGTCCTTCGTGACAAAGCTCTGCTGAAGTCTCTCAATGAAATCGTCCCAGTCCTCACCAACACAGTACCGTTCCTCTGTGCTACTGGTGGCCATTCTCGTGGGTCGTTGATTCCCGTTTCTCGTCGCCACTGTAAAGTCCTTACACAATACCACAAATCCACATGAGGCACATTCTATGGACAAGGTCACTCTGACCTGCACCTTTATTCACAGTACCAAGAAGTGATGACCCTGCGTGGGACCTCCCTTTATATACCTGGATGACCAGGTGAGGAGTGTCTCTCACAAGTTCACTCCCTGTGGTCAATGTGTGCATTTCTCAAGTGTATACAGTATTGCAGTGTTGTTACATGAAGGTTACATACATGACACTGGCAACCCGATCTTTTTGGCATGCATCTTAGGCTCCACCCACAGAGCTCAAGGACAATGTGTGCTGGGCCACATTCACAAGTTAAAACGGGGAAACTTTCAACTTTTATTTTGGTGTAGCCGGGCCCCCCCAAAAAATGGGCGTAACTCTTCACATACGCAAAAAAAATGGCAGTGCGGAAAATTGAGCCCACTGGCTCAAAATAAGGGGTCGGCCATTTAGGACTGAGAGGAGGGGAAATTTTTTCATTCAAAGGGTTGTGAATATTTGGAATTCTCTACCACAGAGAGCTGCGGATGCTCAGTCGTTGAGTATGCTCAAGACAGAGATGGATAATTTTTTGGGAATGAAGGGAATCGAGGGATATGGGGATAGCATGGAAAGGTGGAGTTGAAGTAGAATGGTGGAGCAGGCTCGAGGGGCCAAATGGCCTACTCCTGCTCCTATTTCTTATGTTCAGTTCTTCAGCCAGTGTGAAATAGAACTGTGAATGGTTGTGCGCATCTTTAGCTATGCCCTGGAACAGTAGATCGCTTTGTAGTATTTAGCCTTTGCAGGTCTTTCTCTCAAAGGACCTCTGCACAATCTATATACTGTGCAATTGCTATGACCTTTTTAGCCTCCCTCCAGAAAACAAGGAAACATCCACTTTTAACTTTGCATTTTTCCAGGAAAAGTATCGGGAGAGGAATCAATGACTGTTTCCATACAAAAATAAATATCAACGTGCTATGTTGTAAACCATTGTGAAGGAGTGTTACACCTTGTAAAGCTTACCTTGTTACTCGTCTCCCATTCCATTAGGAGCTCAAGATATAGATCTCCTCCTCACTGCTCCACTCCACTCCTCCTCCGACAAACCCAAGTTTGGCAAGACATGATTCATCTCATCTTCTCTTCTACTCTTTTAAACCTGGGTGTTGCCAGACAACCAGCCCTTCAACTTGGCTTAGGCTTGGCAACTCTTGTTGAACATATTCCTGGAAGTTTCATCTCCTGCCCTCCAGTCGCCAACCGTCCTGCCCACTCGGTTAGCCTTTTCCCCCCCATTGCCAATATTTTTATAACTAATAAATAAAATTGTTCAAAGAAAATGAAGAAGACACGTTCTGTTTTAAACCCCTCGGTGATTTTTCTCCTGGGCTGCTCACAGCAGTATCCAGGAGATTACACGTCACTTCCCGCAGACTCCAGGACAAGCCTGGAGGGTGGACAACCCTTGCCTGGTACCTCAATTAAAAGCCCATGGTCATGGTGGTCACTAAAAGCTGGCCTTCAGCGTAGATATTCTATGGGATCGTTTTGCGGCTGAGAAGACAGCAATGATAGAGGATCCAAAACCTCTCTAAGGTAGATGGGGATTGTCGCTCCTGGAGGAGATGTGAGGCAGTCTGTGTGACCCAAGCATGTCTGCTGAAAGCAAGCCGGGCATTTGGACATATTTGGAGGAGGAGGCCTTACAGGCCCGGCCTCAGGCAGGCCTTGCTACCACAAGGAATAGTTGAGGCGAGTAGCATAGATGCATTTAAGGAGAAGCTAGATAAGCACATGAGGGAGGAAGGAATAGGAGGATATGCTGATGGGGTGAGATGAAGAAGGGTGGGAGGAGGCTCGTGTGGAGCATAAATGCCGATGTAGACCAGTTGGGCTGAATGGTCTGTTTCTGTGCTGTACATTCTATGCTCCTGCAACTAGGCCTTAAGGTTGTGCCAAAGACGATGTTAGATAATTTGACTTCTGCTCTTGAGTCAAAATAACCAGAGAGAGAGAGGAAGAGGACTAGAACTGCTTATGTCAGGATGATCTGGAATCATCATTTGCAAACACTGATTTAATGTACATTCCAGCTCTTTACAATGACCAATGTTGGGGCTGTGACCTAATTCTTCATACCTTTTGACTCTACTGGACTGAGAATGCATGATGTAGAACAGTGAGCTACCTCACAACTGATGGGTGCGCTTATTCTCTGACAAGTTAAGTAAAACAGGGATTCCATTCTCTTCTCCTGAGTGGGCCTGTTTTGGTGGGCCCAGCTAATTTACTGTTGCAGTCCTGATATTAAATGCACCTGAGGCACAAGGCACTGTGTAGTCAAGTCTTATTGCTTAAATGGACACTCCATGGACATTGCTCTCCATGGTAAACTCTGTGCATCGTACAGGAGACCGATAGCATTTTACACTCAGGCAGTGTGCTTGTTATAAAAATAACATCCTTTTGCACAGCAAGGTCCCACAAACAGCAATGTGATAATGACCAGATAATCTGTTTTTGTTATGTTGATTGAGGGATAAATATTGGCCAGGTCACCGGGGATAACTCCCCTGATCTTAGAAATATAGAAACATAGAAATTTACAGCGCAGAAGGAGGCCATTTCGGCCCATCGTGTCCGCACCGGCCAACAAAGAGCCGCACGGCCCTCATTCAGCAGCCCTAAAGGTTACATATAAACCTATGAACAATGAACAATGGCAGAAAGGCAAAGAACACCCAGCCCAACCAGTCCACCCCACACAACTGCGACACCCCTTACATTGAAACATTCTACACTCCACCCCAACCGGAGCCATGTGATCTCCTGGGAGAGGCAAAAACCAGATAAAAACCCAAGCCAATTTAGGGAGAAAAAAATCTGGGAAAATTCCTCTCCGACCCATCCAGGCGATTGAACAAGTCCAGGAGATCACCCTGGGCCTATTCGATTCCCTGCAGTACTTACCATTATATCTGCGCCGTCCAACAAAAGGTTATCCAGTCTAATCCCAATCACCAGCTCTAGGTCCGTAACCCTGCAGGTTCTGCACTTTAAGTGCCCATCCAACCATCTCTTAAAAGTGGTGAGGGTTTCTGCATCCACCACTCTTCCAGGCAACGAGTTTCAGATCCCCACAACCCTCTGCGTAAAGAAGCATTCCCCCCCCTCAAATCCCCTCTAAACCTTCCACCAACCACCTTTGGGAGGTCCTGGGATCATGAAAGGTGCATAAACATGCAAGTCTTTATTCTTTCTTTCTGATTATGGGTGTGATAATAATGATAATTTAACAGCTGACTCCCTCATTGGCTGCTCTGGTGAGGAAGGAGTGATGGTTGGAAAATTCTCTGGCCGACTGCCCTCCCCCGCTTCTCTAGCCATTAAATTAAATAGATGGAAAATCAAGCCCCCCGCCCCACCCCCTGACCCCCAATCAGAGAATCAGTCCTTTTAATGCTCTTATCCCTACCAAATTTGTCACAAATTACAATTGGCATTCCCACTATTTTGACTACTTGTTGGGGCCCATTATGGTACACTACTTTAGATTACTGAGTCACTGAGCAACAAATGTACGCTTGTGCCTATGATTCTTCTTGCTGCCCGTGTCCTAACTCGCACCAAGTCCCATTCACCCATCACCCCTGTGCTCGCTGACCTACAATGGCTCCCGGTTAAGCAACTCCCCGATTTCAAATCCCTCCATGGCCTCACTCCTCCCATCTCTGTAATCTCTGTAATCTCCTCCAGCCCCACAACCCCCCCAAGATGTCTGCGCTCCTCTAATTCTTCCCATTCGAGCATCCCTGATTCTAATCGCTCAACCATTAGTGGCCGTGCCTTCTGTTGCCTAGGCCCCAAGCTCTGGAACTCCCTCCCTAAACCTCTCCGCCGCTCTACCTCTCTTTGCTCCTTCAAGACGCTCCTTAAAACCTACCTCTTTGATCAAGCTTTCGGTCACCTGCGCTAATTTCTACTTATGTGGCTCGGTGTCAAATTTTTATCGCATTGGGACGTTTCGCTACGTTAAAGGCACTATATAAATACAAGTTGTTGTTGTTGTTGCATTGAATTCCTGCCTTAGATTTGCCGGCGAGTGGAAGCCCAGGCTGGAGAACTCAGCAGGGACTCCATCCCGGAGGACGGATCACCCCGCGATGATCCCTCACCACTTCCTACCAGCCGGACGTAGAGTGGTGTTGCTGGAGGGTTGGGAGCAGGGCCTTGACCTGCCGGCTCAGCAGATGGGAGGTGTGCCCTGGGGAGACTCCGCAGGGAGTGGGGAAGGGAAAACGAAAACCAAAACGCTAGAATACCTCGGAAATATATATTTTTAAAGGAATTGAGGTTTCTTATGGTATTAGTAAACAAACAGGAGTGATTTGTATTCCTTCCAGGACAATCAAAAATCAATAAGGAAAAAGTCTTCAGGGCTCAAACATCGATATTTTATGATGAGTACTCGGGAGCACTCAGTGATTTCTCAGACCTTTAAATGAGATTATTTATTTATTCTGTCATTAAATATTTATCTTGCACTGTTTTAGCTTTTATACTAGAGATTGAAAATTCCTTACTCTATATCTGGTAACATCAATAAAACAATTATGAGGAAAAATCTAACCAGAAATATTAGAAAATGAATATGGTTTAACAGCAGATCCAATGAAAGACGGCTGTAACTATTGTCTGATTGGGGACTGACTGAGGCACTCTCAATAGGCAGGTGTTAAACTAATACAGGTATTCATGTCTGCCTTGTTTATTGTTCGGACAGAGGTTAGTTGTTAATGTGGTCAGGTGCTCTCCACGGGAATCAATATTGGTCTTTATCTACAGCACAAAGGTGCACCTTAAGGAATACAATATTGCCCCTGCATGCTCTGTTCTTGAGTACCTGGGCAGCCTGGTGCAATAAAGCCACTGTGTGTGTTTTAATAAAACCATTTGGCTGTAAATTGAGTCTGGATCATCTGAGGCCTACCTAGTTAGGGGACTGGGCAGTTGTCCTGGGCAACACGCTGTCCTTTTACCTTTGGGAACTGGGTTACTGGGTTTGCATCCAGGGCAAATAGACAGTACTTAAAATCCTCTGTGACTGATGACTGGTCAGGGTCCTAAATGAAATAGAATTGGACAGTGACTCAACCCAGCTCCCCATGGACATGTAAATGATCTGCGTGAATTAAACAAATAGGTTTTATATGATTGGATTAGGTATGTGACAGAGTCTCAGTAGAATATAGATGGCAAGCATAGCAGAGAGAAATGGAGAGAGAGATGAGTTAGTGATAGACTGGAGATGAGTTGAAAAATAGCATGTGAGTATAATGTGCTGGGAGAGAGATCAATGGAGAGAATAGGCTGCAGGTGCAGCAGAGACAGGGAGAGAGGAGCGTGCTGCTTATACAGTCCAGGTCTCTGGAGCCCAGTTGATAGTGCGGACTGCACCTGCTTCCTTTCAAATTGCTCCAGGTCCCAACCAGATTAACTTTAAATCCAGCCGCACTCACGCCGCACAACACAGTGGGGTGGTTGCCTAAGTAATCCCCAAGCATATACTTCACATGCAGCGGAAATTCAAGATTTAAATTCATGTAAATATGTTATGAAGCAAGACCTGTTGGACTGGCACTTTGGGACTTTATACTCCACGGATCCGCTCAGCCGTACGATCAGCAGAGATGATGAGAGGATTTTTAAAATGGTTTTACTGTTATGTACAAAGTTTACATATCTGATTATGTCAGGGTACATATAGGGTCACGTGGCAGCCACACAGACGCACATTGTACATAACCCAGATGAGGCACCATCCATATAAGGCTATACAGCACTCGTAAATTAAGAGGTAGCTATATACGTGCTTCACGCTGGTGCTGCTGTCGAGC
The DNA here is from genome assembly GCF_044704955.1 of Pristiophorus japonicus. Lineage (NCBI taxonomy): Eukaryota > Metazoa > Chordata > Chondrichthyes > Pristiophoridae > Pristiophorus > Pristiophorus japonicus. Next base: position 83,972,311 of record NC_091992.1, read on the forward strand.
CCTCGGGCGAGTATTCAGATTGGATTTGAATGATACTTTAAATCAAACGGCTGACGCTAGAAACTTGGACAATTACACCAGGGTGAACAGGAAATGAAAGATTTGTCTGACAAACATAGTGAAACAGTGAAAGAAAGATCTTGCACAGTCTCAGCACGTCAGAAATAGTGGTGTTGAAGCTCAGTGTAAGCGGGACTGCTAGGGAAGGTATAACACTGTTTCACCTCCATTGAGGACCATGGGTAAGGATTACTGCCATTGCGTTCATGTTCCGCGTGCATCCTGCTCATTAATAGAAGGCTTGTTCTTTATCCATGCTTATTTTCTTTTTCTGCCCTTCCTTACCTGAAGGCATTGGTGGGGTATTGTAATGTATTTGCTTCATGGGTTCTTTGCTTAAGCATCCATTGCAACACATTGCTGTAAAGAACTATTTGGTTTATTAACAAAGCTTTAACAATCACACTACACATTACCAGTTCATCCACCAAGCTCACAACCACCTGCCTCATCGTGGATCCCCCAAACCCAACTGGCCGGGGTTTTATTGAGTCTTGTGAACATCACGTGACTGGCTAAGCCACTCCCAACTCAACAGCTCTACAATTATTTTTGTTTGAACTAGAAATCAAGTGCCCCCTTATTGGGCCCAAGTTTCCACAAGAAAAAAAACGGGCGCCCCTCCGAGCTGGGCGCCCGTTTTTCGCGCCTAAAACGGCGCCTAAAAAAATCCTCGGTATTCTCCACCTACCTGTAGGTCCTCTGGCCCTCGGCGCAGTCAGCACGAGCTGTGGGGGGGGCGGAGCCAGGTCCCGGCGCTGAAAACAGTGCCGGGACCTCTGCACATGCGCGCTACAGTCGGCATGCAAGTGCAGTAGCTCCAGGCGCCGAACTGTGTGAAAGGGGCCCGAAGCACGCAGCCCCTAGCCCTGGCCCAATGGCCTCACTGGGGCTGCGTGAATGAGGCTCCTCCCACGGCCAGCTCCTGCTCCCCCCTCCCCGACCAGACCCGACACTCGCTCCCCCCCCCCGCCGACCCGACCCGACACCCGCTCCCCCCCCCAGACCCGACCCGACACCCGCTCCCCCCCCGCCCCGACCCGAGACCCGCTCCTGCCCCCCCCCGCCCTGATCCGAGACCCGAGACCCGCTCCCCCCCCACGCCCCGACCCGACACCCGCTCCCCCCCCACCCCGACCCGAGACCCGCTCCCGCCCCCCCCGCCCCGACCCGAGACCCGAGACCCGCTCCCCCCGCCCACGCCCCGACCTGACACCCGCTCCCCCCCGCCCCGACCCGACCCGACACCCGCTCCCCCCGCCCCGACCCGAGACCCGACACCCGCTTCCTCCCCCGAGACCCGACACCCGCTCCCCCACCCCGACCCGAGACCCGCTCCCCCCCACCCCCCGACTGACCCGACCCGACCCGCGCTCCTGTTCCCCGACCCGACCTGCCTCCCCCCCCTCTCTCTTCCTCCCCCACCTCTCTCCCCCCCCTCTCTCTTCCCCCCCTCTCCCTCCCTCTCTCTCCACCCCCCTCTCTCCCCCTCCCCTCTCTCTCTCCCTCCCCTCTCTCTCTCTCTCCCTCCCTCCCCTCTCTCTCTCTCTCCCTCCCTCCCTCCCCTCTCTCACTCTCTCCCTCCCTCCCCTCTCTCTCTCTCCCTCCCTTCCCCTCTCTCCCTCTCCCTCCCTCCCCCTCTCTCCCTCTCCCTCCCTCCCTCTCTCCCTCTCTCTCTCTCTCCCTCCCTCTCTCCCTCTCTCTCTCTCTCTCCCCCTCCCTCCCCCCTCTCTCTCTCCCCCTCCCTCCCCCCTCTCTCTCTCTCCCCCCTCTCTCTCTCTCCCTCCCTCCCCCCCTCTCTCTCCCTCTCTCTCTCTCCCTCCCTCACCCCCCTCTCTCTCTCTCTCCCTCCCGCCCCTCTATCTCCCTCTCCCCCCCTCTCTCTCTCTCCCTCCCCCCTCCCTCTCTCTCTCCCTCCCCCCCCCTCTCTCTCTCTCCCTCCCCCCTCCTCTCTCTCTCTCCCTCCCTCTCTCTCTCTCCCCCTCCCGCTCAGCGGCACGAACGGCTGCAGAATTCTCCCTGGCTGAAGCACTTTCACACAGGTAGGAAGATGGTTTATTTAATCTTTTCTTGGCTTATAGATGTTTATTCAGGTTGGATTTATTTGTATAATATTTGTAGAAGTATAAATAAGGATTTATTGTCGAATTTAATGAGTTCCCTTCCCCCCCCCCCTTCCCCCCTCCCCCCCACCTCGTTCTGGACGCCTAATTTGTAACCTGCGCCTGATTTTTTCATGTGTAGAACAGGTTTTTTCAGTTCTTCAAAAATCTTCACTGGCTCCATTCTACTTTAGTTTGGAGTACATTTTCACTGTGGAAACTTTCAAATCAGGCTTCAGTGGCTGGACACGCCCCCTTTTGAAGAAAAAATTCTGTTCTAAACTAGAACTGTTCTACCTGACTAGAACTGCAGAAAAAAAAATGTGGAGAATTGCGATTTCTAAAATAGTCCGTTCTCCACCATTTGCTCCTAAAAATCAGGCGCGAATCATGTGGAAACTTGGGCCCCTAAAAGGGGAACTAAAACCGACAAATGTAATCAAATTAAACTTTTAACATTGAAGAATCAAATTAAAATTTGGTTGCCGGGGGTGATGATACACTCCAGTCCCTCCGGTGGACACCGCGTGCTCCATCTCCAGGGACACCCTGGCTCGGATGTAACCGCAGAAGAGAGGCAGGCAGTCGGGCTGAACTCAACAGCTCTACAACTCTTTTGTAGTGAAACAAATTAAACAATTAATTCAAGTGCCCCCTGATTAAAAGGGGGGGGAGGGGGGACACTCCAAACATTCTTCAAGTGCCCTTTTTTTTGTTTTTTTAGGTTTTTTTTTTAGGGCAGTAAAAACACAAATTATACAAGTGCCTTCTGGCTAAAAGAGGTGGGGTGGGGGGGGGGTGGGGACACACTAAAACCTGGCAACAAAACAAATTAAACTTTAAACATATAAAATCAAATTAAAATTTGGTTGCTGGGGGTGATGATGCACTCCAGTCCCTCCGGCGTCCAGCTCTCGCGGAAGGCTGCAAGCGTACCGGTGGACACCGCGTGCTCCATCTCCAGGGACACCCTGGCTCGGATGTAACCACGGCAGGCAGTCGGGCTGAACGGCCCCCTCAACCGCCCGCTGCCTGGACCGGCTGATGACCCCTTTGGCCATGCCCAGGAGTAGTCCAACGAGAGCCCTCGGACCCACCTGTTCCCCTCCGCACAGGGTGCCCAAAGATCAGGAGTGTGGGACTGAAGTGCAACAAGAATTTGAGGAGCAGCCCCTTCAAGTAGCGGAATAGGGGCTGCAACCTCGCACATTCCATAAAAACGTGGAACATGGACTCCTCCAGACTGCAGAAATTGCAGGCGGCCTGGGATCAACAGCTCTACAAACGTGCGAGCATCCTCACAAGTGCATACATTACAGGTATGAGTATGGTTCCATGGATGCCAATCACCCTCTAATACCTTGCCACATGGGCGCCATGACAGTTGGCAAGCTATTTGACTGTGAAGGCACAACAGCTGAATCAGGTCCTGTTCCCAGCAATGTCAACACATGAGCACTGAATAGCAATCGAGAATCCCAAGCTGATGTTCCGCTCCCTCGCCCAGAGCCATTGAGGATAATGTTGCACGTTTATTGTTAATCCAGCTGAGGCGAGTTACCGCAATATAAAGAGAGAATTGAATTTGGATACAATTTGGTTGTATTCACCGGATACACTTACCGAGCCATCAAAGGGAATCTGATTTCATCAACACTGTGGAACATCAATATGATTACCTGTTTATTATATGAACAAGTACATTGGGCTGGATTTCCAACTTTGATGTTTTTGGGATGATAATGGCGGCGGGGCGGGAATAGCTAGCGCCTCAGTAGGTAAGTTTGGGCAGCTGGGCCCTGAGTCAGGGGGCACAGCACTAAGGGTGTGTTTATCCTGAGCTAAAGAGCCAGGCCGGGAGTGCTCCAGGAGATACCTGGGCGAGAAAAAAAAAATACCCCAAAAACATTACCCACGCCACCACAACACAAAGCGCAAAAAAAATTAAAAGGAAAAAACAATCGCACTTACCCGAGGAGTCCATTACTCACCTCTCCGCTGTCAGGATGGTTGGACCGCCTGATTTCCCAGGCGGTCACAGCGGGGCACGCTTTGCGGCATACGGGTTGGGCAATAGTTCAAACTCACGTCGGTGTCACACCCGGGGGCGTTGTACACCGGGCGCAGCTCTTCCGGGTGGTGCTGCTCCATGCCGCTGCTAACCCGGACTCGAGGATCGCTGCGGGGCGTTGGAGGCTGACCGCCCGGCCAAAACACCTCACCATCGCTATTGCCGCCGGGGTGAAAGGCGGAGCTGAGAAGACCCAAAATTCCAGCCCGTTATACAGTTAATACTGATGCATAATAGTACAGGGTAGCCCCTGTTAAATATCTAGGCCTTTCTCCTCAGACTAGCAAAGATTAGATTGTTGGATCCTCTCTCACATTGCTCATATCTCCTTTCTCATCCACATTGGATTACCTGGAATCAAAGGGCTATTTGTTGTTCTGGGCCCTGTATGCTCAGAAGAACATTTATTCTAATGGGACATGAACCTTTCAATCTGCTTCAAAATTCACCAAAGTGTCAAACTTATCAGAGGAGGCCTAGTTTGGGGATTCATGATTCAGACATGGCCTCAACCCTAATTGTGATTTCTACTAACACACAGCTTAGCTGACTAACACATGCCAAATATTTGGCTGAAAATCAAGTTTCTTTCTGTAAGTTTGATGGCATACATTTAGTGTCCTTTTTTTATAAAGTTTTATCTTGACAAATTAGCCATCTAGTTTTAATACATGTAATACTTTTATAATCCAGTGTTTGACAGTGGACCACCGACATGGTATAAGAGAGGGAGAGAGAGATAAAGGGGCATGAAATTCCCCAACTTTGCACTCGGTTTTTCGGCGAGATTTTTCCGCTTTTTGCCCAAAACGGCGATCCGGAAATTCGGTGAAGTCTTGCGGCAGCGGTTTTTAAATACCACTGGGGAGCGGACCGCTGACATGTAAGACTGGAAAAAGTGCTTTCAGCTAAAATTTGTCTCACAGTGCATCCGTAGATAGAACAAAAAAAACGCCGGGAAAAACCTGCGTTGCAACCCTTGGAACGGCGGTAAGTATGAAAACCTGCAAAAAAGGTCAGTTAAAGTTTTTATTTCCCCCCCCTCCATAGGCCCAACTCGCAGCGGTATCGGCCTCGGAGAAAAGTGGCAGAAAATTTGCACCACGAATCGCCGATTTTTACCGCTGGGTGCATTTTCCCCCAAATGTTAGATCTCGAAATCATAGCAGAGTCAAAGTGCTTTTTAGGGTGGAAAAATACCACTATGGCCAAAAATGGAATTTCTAGACCTTGGAGTGATTGCACAATCCCAGTGGGCAGTTACACTCACAAGGCGAGCGAGTCGGACATGGGACTATAACAGCACGGTCCTGAAATTCCGATGTGCTTTCCCAGAGAGTGCAGCTCCTTGGTGAGTGCATGGGATCGCAGAATCGCCGCAGTGGTTCATCTTCTGTTGGAATGAACAGGATGCCCTTCCAATATTTGCTTTGAACATATCTGTCCCTGTGATGATTGGGTAGTGCAGTGGGTTAGATGCTAGCAGGTAAATAGCAGATTTGGTGGGTGATCGTGGCGGAGGTTCGGCGAATGTTTGGTGCGGAGGTGCGGCGTGAGATCGTGGCACAGGTGCGGCGAATGTTTGTGGCGGAGGAGCGGCAAGTGATCATGGTGGAGGTGCGGTGAATGGTGGTACGGGGCCCAGAAGAGCCGAGGGCCCAGGGGCAGCACAGGCCAGCCCACACTGCGATATGTGTGCGCACTAAGTCCATGCAGCAGAGCAGGTCTCCAGTCGTCCTGGTTAATCCTTGCCACTGGACCAAGACCTAGCTCTGTCAAGTCCATGTGGTGGCTGATGTGCAACGATCACCACACGTTAAATAAATCCACGCACAGGCATCTTCAACCCCCTCAATTGGAGTTCAGGACTGGAATATCGGGTCCTTCATTGAAACATCTGTGAACTCATGTGGAAGCAAGTCATCCTTGTTCGAGGGACCGTCTATGATGAGCAGGTAGCTAGGAATTGGGTTCAAATCCTACGTAAATTGAAGAGAGAAAAGGTCGCTTTGCTGCCTGTAAGGGTCCTGTATGAAACCTCTACAGTCAGCAAGATTCACAGCAAGAAAGGCTTGCTAATGAAAAGGATTGGAAATAAGCAAATAGAGCTGAAAAATGTTGTTGTGGCATGCAATGATACACCGGATGCCCATCTACGTGAATGTTTTCAGAGCATCAGTTACTTCCTGCTTGTTTTTCTGACCTTTGGGAAGAGCCAGTGATTGACAACCTGCTGCCAATCTACACAGAGACAATTAATCTCGAATTCATCTCAGAATATGGCCAAGAGGAATTAGCTGCTAATGAACCTCAGGGTGTGCTTACTTACAGGAATTCGGCTTCAAGACTTGTGAGGATCACAGCTGTACAGTGATGGGGCAACATGGAAAGGATGTGCGCACCGTGAGACAAATATATATATAAGGGAGTCAACACCAAGTATAGTCTTCAGGTGAAGTGGAGTTAGAGGGTGGGAGATAATTGAACAAGAGTCTGCGTATATAATTCAGTTACCATTTTAGTGTCACAAATGTAGCTCTTATTTTTATATAATACTTTGACAAAATTTACAGCAATTTGGGAAGCAGAAGAGCAGAGTTGGTTGCAGTGTTATGAGTTTCCGGAGGTACAAGCTGGGGAGATGAAAGCTGCAAACCCGAGGCACGATTGCGTTACTAGTGGCGGGAGGGTGACAACTGTACATGGACAGCTTTCATTATAAATGTGGATATAAGAATTTATAATTGATTAAGGCAACACAGGAAGATTGTACAGACAATTTTGACTTTGAAGATTTCGGGGCGATAATAGCGACGGGACGGTAAAGTCTGCGCTGGGAATAGTTTGCGCCTCAGTAAGTGATATTGGGAAGCTGGGCCCTGGGTCAGGGGGCACAGCGCTAAGGGAGGTGTTGTACACCTCTCTTGGGCGCTAGCATGGGAAACTCCCGAGCTAAAGAGCCGGGCTGGGAGCGCTCCGAGAGACGCCTGGCAGGGAAAAAAAATACGAGAAAACCACCCACAAAAACATTCCCAAAATATTGCCCACGCCACCACAACACAAATTACAAAAAAAATTAAAAGACAAAACAATCACACTTACGTTAGGAGTCCATTACCTACCGCTCCACTGTCGGCATCGTTGGACTGCCCTGATATCCCAGGCGGTCAGTGTAAGGTGCGCTTCGGGGCGGACCGGTCGGGCAATAATCCAAACTCGCACCGGTGTCGCAACCGGGGGCATTGTACACCGGGTACAGCTCTTCCGGGTAGTGCTGCTCAGTGCCGCCACTAAACTGGACCCGAGGATCGCTGCGGGGCACTGGAGGCTGACCGCCCCCCCCGGAACACCTCACCGCTGCCATTGCTGCCGCTCCGGGGTGAAAAACGGAACAGAGAGGAGCCAAAAATTTGCCCCAAAGATTTTTTAATATCTTACAGATGGATTCAATAATGTCAATGTTCAAGTAAGCAACTGGTTAGATCCCAACTGGAGAAGTGAGTCAGCTTGTATGTAAGGTGAAGTTTGTCAGTTAGCAACAGGCTGTTCAATGAATTATTGTCTACAAGCTTTGCCCGAGGTAGGCACCACTAAACAAAACAAATGAATGACCTGTCCACCTGTCCACACTGAAACACGTTTGTGTACCTAACTAGCGGGGCAGGTGACCCACGGGATTGGGTTTGCACCCTGCCCAATACCACTGCCCCTTGACTTCACTGGAGAGTGCAACCAGCGTTGCCCCCGATCTCGCCAGCTTCCCGACGGGTGGGTTAGGCTAAATAGACTAAGCCTGGTGTATATAAAATTGTTTCAACCACAATAAATCCGTTATCTTTCTGTCATCTTTCAATGCTGAATTATGAGGGATCCGAACAACAGTATAGCAGAATGAAAATAAAGAATCACGGCAGATTACTCATGGTGTATAATGAATCATAGAATCATAGAAATTTATGGTGCAGGAGGAGGCCCATCGTGTCCGTGCCGGTTGAAAAAGAGCAATCCAGTCTAAACTCACTTTCCAGCTCTCGGTCTGTAGCCCTGCAGGCTACGGCACTTCAGGTGCACATGCAAGCACTTTTTAAATGGGATGACGGTTTCTGCCTCTACCACCCTTTCAGGCAGTGAGTTCCAGACCCTGACCACCCTCTGGGTGAAAATCAATTCTCCTCAAATCCCCTTTAAACCTCCTACCAATTGCTTTAAATCTATGCCTCCTGGTTATTGACCTCTCTGCCAAGGGGAATAGGTCCTTCCTATCCACTCTATTTCGGCCCCTTATAATGTTATCATCATCATCATCATAGGCAGCCCCTTGGAATCGAGGAAGACTTGCTTCCACTCTTAGCATGAGTTCTTAGGTGGCTGTACAGTCCAATACGAGAACCACAGTTTCTGTCACAGGTGGGACAGACAGTGGTTGAAGGGAAGGGTGGGCAGGGAGCCTGGTTTGCCGCACGCTCCTTCTGCTGCCTGCGTTTGATTTCTGCATGCTCTCGGTGACAATACTCGAGGAGCTCAGCGCCCTCCCAGAGGCACGTCCTCTACTTAGGGCTGTCTTTGGCCAGGGACTCCTAGGTGTCAGTGGGGATGTCGCACTTTATCAGGGAGGCTTTGAGGGTGTCCTTATAACGTTTCCGCTGCTTACCTTTGGCTCATTTGCTGTGGACGAGTTCCAAGTAGAGCGCTGGCTTTGGGAGTCTCATGTCTGGCATGTGAACTATGTGGCCTGCCCAGCAGAGCTGATCAAGTGTGGTCAGTGCTTCAATGCTGGGGATGTTGGCCTGAACAAGGACGCTAATGTTGGTGCATCTGTCCTCCCAGGGGATTTGTAAGATCTTGCGGAGACATCGTTGGTGGTATTTCTCCAGCGACTTGAGGTGTCTGCTGTACATGGTCCATGTCTCTGAGCCATTAAGGAGGGCGGATATTACTATGGCCCTGTAGACCAGGAGCTTGCAGCACTTCAGTGAGACCCCAACACTGCACGAGGTAGAAAAAGCCATAAGACAGCGAAAAAATAACAAGGCTACGGGAGTGGATGGAATCCCTGCTGAGGCACTGAAGTATGACGGAGAGGCACTGCTGGCGTGAATACATGATCTCACCTCTGGAGGGAGGAAAGCATGCCAAGGGATCTTAGAGATGCAGTGATCATGACCATCTTTAAAAAGGGGGACAAGTCCGACTGTGGCAACTACAGAGGAATCTCCCTGCTATCAGCCACTGGGAAAGTCATCGCTAGCGTCCTCCTCAACCGTCTTCTCCCTGTGGCCGAGGAGCTCCTCCCGGAGTCGCAGTGCGGATTTCATCCCCTCCGGGGCACAATGGACATGATTTTTGCAGTGCGACAGCTGCAGGAAAAATGCAGGGAACAGCGCCAGCCCCTATACATGGCCTTCTTCGACCTTACAAAGGCCTTTGACACTGTCAACCACGAGGGTTTATGGAGCGTCCTCCTCCGTTTCGGATGCCCCCAAAAGTACGTCACCATCCTCTACCTGCTCCACGACGACATGCAGGCTGTGATCCTTACCAACGGATCCATCACAGACCCAATCCACGTCCGGACCGGGGTCAAACAGGGCTGCGGCATTGCCCCAATCCTCTTCTCATAATGTTATACACTTCAAATGAAAGTGGTTTTCCAAACAGATAAATTGCAATCTGACCAAATCTCGCCAAAGACCAGCAACAGTTCGAAGTATACTCATCGGCTATTGGAACAGATTAAAAAAATATCGAAGATGAAAGCTTCTGTTGGGGAACGAGAGCAGATTTTATAATAATTTCAATTTTGAGGCTGGAGAGAACCTGGTTCTGGATGAAATATAATGAATAAATTTCAAAGGGAACTGCAATACCAAAAGAAATGCGACCTATGAAAGCCATAAATTTTTCACATGTGTATGGAAAACAAGGTCAGTATGTAACTGAATTAAGGTCTGACATTAAGACCTCTTAGTTTGGCAAACTGACAGAATTGCTAATACATGAAACAATAATTTGTGGAATAGAAGTTAATTCTCTGGCAGAAAGGCTGCTGAAAGAGCAAGACTGGGCCTTACGTAAAGCAATAAGCAATGAAAATAGGCTGTCCTTATGAGAATGGAATCATTCAGACTGTAGTTATGAAAGAAATTCAAATCAGAAAGCTGAAATGCTTAAAGCTAAAGAAGAGAAGGAAAAGAGAAAATTGGTGATTTTGAATCAACATAATCTCAAAAGTTTCCCAATCTTGGGAGAAGACGCTTTTAAACAATTTCCATCACACATGGTAAGTCTCAGCTTTATATTTCTAAACCAAAACCTAGAAATTGACATTCAACATGAAACATTAACGCAACATAAGGAGACTTGAAAGTTGTTATATTCTGCATCAAATTCAATCAGGCAATTAATTAGTATATTTAATCCTTTTTATCTCTGTGGGTCAGTTTTTGCCCTGAGCGGCGAATAAATTTTACCAGTCGTTCGCTCTCTACAGGGCATCTGGGACCTTTGTGAACAGTAAAGCAACTATCTCCTTAACCAATCAGATTGAAGAGTCATTAAAGAGCAGCGCAGAGTCTTAACCAGGAAGTGCAAGTTGGAATATTGAATTCAATGTCAAATCAGGTACAGGAAGTGAAATAAAGAGGGAAAGAAAGATTGGATTAATAGAGAGAGAAAAAAGGCACAGTAAAAAAAATTATTTATATTTAAAAAAAATCTCCAACAATAATTGTAAGATGAAGGAATGAGACACCGAAATTGTAAATTGTAATTTTCAATGGCAGAAAGGTTGTTTGGCAGTAATTAAGACTTATCATGATGGTAAAAGGGTGCTTACAGTGGAATGGAGAAGCCCTAACTTTTTCTGGCGAGTTTAGTTTGTTTCTATGAGGTAATTACAGCAACTTCCCGCCATTCAATGAGGCTAAAATTCCGGTCGGAGCTTTCCTTCAGACGAACGCCTCCGACCCTAAATATTTTTGCGAAAGTACTTGGTGGTCCCGGAGGCGAACTTCGATTCTGGTCGGAGGCCTTCTCTTCCCGCGCTTCGTAGCGTGTCGACGCCTTGGAGGTACGGACGGAGAAGATGGTATCACGTGGGATTAGACAACCAATCACGGTACAGTATTCTCATTGATAGTAATGGGAACTCCGTATCTCCGAGTTACTATTACTATCAATGAGAATAACCCCATAAACACCCAAAGACAACATAAAAAATAAAAAAACACCTCACATATTTAAAATTCATTGAAATTAAAGTTTTAGAAAAAATATATATTTGGGGGATTTTTTTTATAAGTGATTTAATAGGGTTTAAAATAAACGTACCTCAGTGGACAGGGTTTTTAAGATAAAAATGTGTGTTTGAATTTTGTTTTTATATGTTTTAAAACTGTTATGCTGGTAAAAGTAAGCAATGTGCCTGCTTTTACCAGGCGCAAGAGTTTGAAGGACATTCGCTGGGCAAGAGATGGACAAGTAGCCCAGTCTTTCCCAAGCAAATGTCCTTCCTGCGGGAATGCGGAAGATCTGTCAAGAGATATCTTAACAGGTCGGAAAAGCCGTTTTTCGGTGTATGCGTATTGCACGGCGAAAACCGGCTTTTACGAGGCCTCGCCGGGTCAGTACGCACCGGGTCAGTTCGTACGGACCCAGCGAGGCCGCGATTTCAGGGCCAAAGTGTTTGAATGGTGAGTCATACAGCGAGATGCCATTCTTGGGAAGCTTTTGGAAGAGCATCTCGGACAGCAACTTCTGGATTTCCGAATCTAACTGCGCATGTGTGGTTGCCGGAAGTTGCTGTCTGAGTTGCCTGTTAATAATGGTGAGCACTGTTAGCCTTACTGTTATTTTCCCTTTAGAGCAAGCGCTCTACTCGGAACTCCTTCACGGCAAACGAGTCAAAGGTGGGTATAGAAAACATTACAGGGACACCCTGAAAGCCTCCTTGATAAAATGCAACAACCCCACCGACACCTGGGAGTCCCTGGCCAAAGACCGCCCTAAGCGGAGGAAGTGCATCCGGGAGGGCGCCGAGCACCTCGCGCCTCATCGCCGAGAGCATGCAGAAACCAAGCGCAGGCAGTGGAAAGAGCGTGCGGCAAACCAGCCCCACCCACCCCTTCCCTCAACGACTGTCTGCTCCACCTATGACAGAGTCTGTGGCTCTCGTATTGGACTGTTCAGCCACCTAAGTACTCATCTTTAAGCAAGTCTTCCTTGATTCCGAGGGACCACCTATGATGATGATGATGACTATTATTTCTACAAAATCCAGCCCCTGATTATAATCATTGTTCATAAAGACAGAAGAGATGAGAAAGTATCTACGGGACAAGTGCACAATGCACTGTGACATTAAGGACTCCAAACCTAGAGCACTGACTATAACGGTTTCCAGATTGCTTTTTGCAAGATGAATTACTCTATTTAAAAAGAGCGATGATATGAAAATTGCTGAAGATAGTTTAATCAAAGAGTACACCCATTTTCATGAAGCTTCGCTATGCAAACCTTACAATCAAGAATGCAGAGTAAACAGTTCGTCAAATTAAAAGAAACAACAGATTCCTAAATGTTATGCTAAGCTTTTAGAAATCATAGGTTAGGCCTCAGCTGGAGTATTGTGTTCAATTCTGGGCACCATATCTTTGGAGGGATATCAAGGCTTGAAGAGAGTCTGAAGGAGATTTACCAGAATTGTACCAGGGATGAGGGGCTTCAGTTATGTGGAGGTACTGCAGAAGCTGAGATTGTTTCCCTTAGAGCAGGGAACATAAGAACATAAGAAATAGGAGCAGGAGTAGGTCATACGGCCCCTCGAGCCTGCTCCGCTATTCAATAAGATCATGGCTGATCCGATCATGGACTCAGCTCCACTTCTCTGCCCACTCCCCATAACCCCTTATCCCCTTATCGTTTAAGAAACTGTCTATTTCTGTCTTAAATTTATTCAATGTCCCAGCTTCCACAGCTCTCTGAGGCAGTGAATTCCACAGATTTACAATCTCTGAGAGAAGAAATTTCTCCTCATCTCATTTTTAAATGGGTGGCCTCTTATTCTAAGATCATGCCCTCTAGTTCTAGTTTCCCCCATCAGTGGAACCATCCTCTCTGCATCCACCTTGTCAAGCCCCCTCATAATCTTATACTTTTTCGATAAGATCAGCTCTCATTCTTCTGAATTCCAATGAGTATAGGCCCAACCTACTCAACCTTTCCTCATAAGTCAACCCCCTCATCTCTGGAATCAACCTAGTGAACCTTCTCTGAACTGCCTCCAAGACAAGTATATCCTTTAATAGAGATGTTCAAAATGATGAAGGGATTTGATAGAGTAGATAGGGAGAAACTGATTCCACTAACAGATAGATCGGTAACCAGAGGTTATAGATTTAAGGCAAATGAACTGGGCAGGGAGATGAGGAGAACTTTTTTTATGTAGCAAGTTGTTATGACCCAGAATGCACTGCCTGAAAGGGTGATGGAAGCAGGTTAAATAGTAACTTTCAAAAGGGAATTGGATATATACTTGAAAAGGAAAAATTTGCAGAGTTATGGAGAAAGAGCTGGGGAGTGGGACTTATTGGATAGCTCTTTCAAAGAGCCGGCACAGTCACAATGAACTGAAAGGTCTCCTTCTGTGCTGTAGAATTCTATGATTCTATGAATGGAAGTCCTGCTGTCTGGAATACACTTTCCATATTCCTCTGAGGTATCACGGCATCAAATCTCTCTGGGCTCCATCATTACATTATGGTAATTCTCCAATGATAAGTTTGTTGTTAGTTGCAATTGCATGGTATAAGATACAAGATCAAATACATGGAACTGGAGGCTTAGAATCCCATCACGAGAGGTGTTTTCATATCGGCAAAACATTGTCGATAGCAAACACAAGCAGTCACCTTGGGCCAAAGAATACTGTGGCAACAAGTGCGGGTCAGAGGCTGGGTATTCTGCGGCGAGTGTCTCACCTCCTGACTCCCCAAAGCCTTTCCACCATCTACAAGACACAAGTCAGGAGTGTGATGGAATACTCTCCACTTGCCTGGATGAGTGCAGCTCCAACAACACTCAAGAAGCTCGACACCATCCAGGACAAAGCAGCTGCTTGATTGGCATCCCATCCACCACCTTCAACATTCACTCCCTCCACCACCGGTGCACCGTGGCTGCAGTGTGTACCATCTACAAGATACACTGCAGCAACTTGCCAAGGCTTCTTCGGCAGCACCTCCCAAACCCGCGACCTCTACCACCTAGAAGGACAAGGGCAGCAGGCGCATGGGAACACCATCACCTGCAAGTACCCCTCCAAGTCACACACCATCCTCACTTGGAAATATCGTTGCTGGGTCAAAATCCTGGAACTCCCTCCCTAACAGCTCTGTGGGAGTACCTTCACCACACGGACTGCAGCGGTTCAAGAAGGCGGCTCACCACCACCTTCTCAAGGGCAATTAGGGACGGGCAATAAATGCCGGCTTTGCCAACAATGCCACATCCCAGAATGTATAAAAAAAAGAAGCCACCACTGACCACATTATTTCCGGACGCTTTATTTCTGAACCACATAACCTGACTGAATAACAATAACTTGTAGCAATCAGGATTGCCACCCTTCCCTCCTGAAGCCAAAGACTCTGAGGCCATCTATACCATCACTACAGCTGCCTGCTTGAAATTTTAAACTGGTAAATGTTCCTGAGTTTTAAGTACCACTAGCTACTAAATTACTGCCTGTCTTCTCCACAGTCTGAATGAATTCACTCCATTGTTGTCAGTTCTGAACTAGCCCTGCTGCTTCAGTCATCTGTGACAAGGGAAAAGATTTACAAGAATGATTCCGGGGATCAGGGACTCCAGTTACGTGGATAGACTGGAGAAGCTGGGCTTGTTCGCCTTAGAGCAGAGAAGGTTGAGAGGAGATTCGATAGAGGTATTCAAAATCATGAGGGGTCCAGACAGAGTAGATAGAGAGAAACTGTTCCCATTGGCGGAAGGGTCGACAACCCGAGGACACAGGTTTAAGGTGATTGGTAGAAGAACCAAAGGCAACACGAGGAAAAACATTTTTACACAATGATGGTTAGGATCTGGAATTCACGGCCTGAAAGGGTGGTGGAGGCAGATTCAATATGGCTTTCAAAAGGAAATTGGATAAGTACCTGGAGGAAAAAAAATTGCAGGGCTACGGGGAAAGGGCGGGAGGGTGGGACTAGCTGAAGTGCTCTTGCAGAGAGCAGGCATGGGCTCGACGGGCCGAATGGCCTCCTTTTGTGCTGTAACTATTCTCTGATGCTATGACTCTATCTGTCTAACCCTTCCTTGGTCTTCCTGAGCGTCTTGCTCTGTGTATCTCTGTGTGCAGGGCCATGAAAGGTGTTCCAGCTGACTTCCATTGAAACAGACCCAAAACCACTGTACTCATCTCTCCTTTCGGTATTTTTCATTAATATTCTTTGCAGTGTTTTCATGCTAGCTGATATCATATCCTCACTTCTGCCTAATCCTCAGTCATGGAGCACTGTCAATTCATTGTGAGAAATATTAAAAATGACTGAACTAGGAATTCCCTGCTATGGGTGGAACTGAACCACTCACACACACTCAACTGTGTTATGGTAGCTGATCCCAGCACAGATGGAAACAAGAATGGTCTCAGCACCCTGTGCTAGGGAAGGAAAACTAAATCAGCCAGTGTTAGCTGCGGCTCGGTGGGCAGCTCTCCGGCCTTTGAATCAGAAGGTTGTGGGTTGAAGTCCCACTCCAGAGACTTGAGTTAAAAATCTAGAGTGGCAATCCAATGCAGTACTGAGGGAGCACTGCGCTGGTGGAGATGCCGTCTTTCAGATGAGTTGTTAAACCGATGTCCCATCTCTTCACTCAGATGGATGTGAAAGATCCCATTGTGCTATTTCGAAGAAGAGCAGGGAACTTATGCCCGGTGTCCTGGCCAATACTTATTCCTCAATCAACATCACAAGAACAGATTAACTGGTGATTATCACATTGCTGTTTGTGGGAGCTTGGTGTGCACAAATTGGCTGCTGTGTTTCCTACATTACAACACTACCACATTACTACACTTGAAAAGTACTTCATTGGCTGTAAAGCGCTTTGGGATGTTTGTGGTTATGAAAGGCGCTATAGAAATTCAAGTCTTTCTTTTCTTTTAACATTCACATTCCTCATTACTGTCCAGTGACCTTTTGCTGAAAAATTAGTGCGGTTGATGGGACGGGAGTCTGTTTGGCTCTGATACTCTCCTCGGTCAACCAGCGTGCTGGCAAACACAACAAGAACAATTCAACTTGCATTTCTATCGTACCAATGTACTTCACAGTGGGAGCAATGGGGGTGGAGGGGTCAGATATCAGGCAGGACGGTCGAAGTGGGAGGTTTGGGAAGACTTGTCAAGGTGGGAAGTGTGGTGGTAAGGCAGATGAGTTCAGGAAGGGAATTCCAGAGTGAAAGGGCTCGCTCGGCAGGCTCACAGATGAAGAATGGCTACTTGGGTCAGATACCAGAGTGGGCAGTGCCCATAAAACCAAATCCTAGCAAGAAGAAGACATGAAGAAGAACATTGCATCTACATGGCACTTTTCATGTCCTTAGAACATCCTAAAGTGCTTCACAGTCGATGAGTTACATGTGAAGTGCAGTCACTGTTGAAACCTACAGAATGGAGAAAGATTGCAAAGTGCTGCAGTACAGCGGAACCTTGGGGGTACTTGTGCATGAAACACAAAATGATAGTATGCAGATACAGCAAGTGATCAGGAAGGCCAATGGAATCTTGGCTTTTATTGCAAAGGGGATGGAGTATAAAAGCAGGGAAGTCTTGCTACAGCTATACAAGGTATTGGTAAGGCCACACCTGGAATACTGTGTGCAGTTTTGGTTTCCATATTTACGAAAGGATATACTTGCTTTGGAGGCAGTTCAGAGAAGGTTCACAAGGTTGATTCCGGAGATGAGGGGGCTGACTTATGAGGAAAGGTTGAATAGGTTGGGCCTCTACTCATTGGAATTCAGAAGAATATCTTATCGAAATGTATAAGATTATGAGGGGGCTTGACAAGATGGATGCAGAGAGGATGTTTCCACTGATGGGGGAGACTAGAACTCGAGGGCATGATCTTAGAATAAGGGGCCGCCCATTTAAAACTGAGATGAGAAATTTCTTCTCTCAGAGGGTTGTAAATCTGTAGAATTTGCTGCCTCAGAGAACTGTGGAAGCTGGGACATTGAATAAATTTAAGACAGAAAAAGACAGTTTCTTAAATGATAAGGGGATAAGGGATTATGGGGAGTGGGCGGGGAAGTGGACCTGAGTCCATGATCTGATCAGCCATGATCTTATTGAATGGAGGAGCAGGCTCGAGGGGCCGTATGGCCTACTCCTGTTCCTATTTCTTATGTTCTTATGTTCTTATTAATAACAGTATCCACATTCCAAAAATAATGTATTAACTATGAACTAGCCCCCTGAGGGTGGAAGGCACACAAATGAGGGTGGGAGAGGATTGGAGAACTAACAAGGTAAGTGAGAGTTTGAAAACAGTGCAAAAGACTTTCAGTTTCGGCATGTCACCAGCATGAATATGACATTAGCTAGATCTCGGGCTAATTTCACATAGCTTAGAGTCATTAATGCTTGCAAAATTAATTAATATAATTACCTGCCAACGTTTTAAACCTAGAAATAACTGTTTGCAATATCAGAGAATGAATGTTCCATGTATTCCTTTTCCCTGCTATTTGTAAACAGAGGCTCAAACCCATTTATTTTACACTCTTTGAAAATCGTTCAGAAAATAAATGTATTCAAGTGCTCGTGTCGCACACAGTAATTTCTTAGGCCTGAATTTCAGCTTGCAAGAGCTGTTAAAAACTTAAAGCATGTAGTCAGTTATCGACAGGGAAAACAGATGTCTCTAACCAAAACACATGCCCCATGGAGATCTCGTCTTTAATGCACTGATGTCAAACTAAATTTGAAATGGTTTATCGTAATGGCTAAATAAGGTCAGCTCTACAGAGATGCAGATGAAAGTAATATATGGTAGATCACATTACACAGATTTTAGTGACCCATTCATACAGATTAATGGCTTGTTGGCATTGTTGGGAAAATACAAACACACATCTTTTAAGGCTCTGAGGGTCTTCAGCTGCAATTTAGGTGTTCATCCCCACCCCCCTCTAAATTGGACCAAATGTACCTCAACTCTGTTCCATTTACTCCTCATTCTCCGAATGGATGTGCTTGTTTTAAAGAGAGGACTGAAAGGGAAGGAAAATTGAATAAAAATGAGGTCACTTTTGACAATAGGCATGTGGATTTTGAGTTAGAATGAAACAACGTTAAGGTTCATGCTTTACCCTAACCTGGTAGCCGAGGCTAATGAGATAATATTTAAATCACTACATTTCAAATGTTTAATGGTACCTATCCTTACTAATGCGTGCACCCTCACTCTGGAAAGCAGGAAGAATGGATCAATTTGTTTTCTGACGCACAACTTGGGATAAAAAGCACTTTCAATGGGCCGTCAAATTTGAGCAGTAAGCAAATAGATTGGCAACATAAGAACATAAGAATTAGAAGCAGGAGTCGGCCATTTGGCCCCTCGAGCCTGCTCCGCCATTCAATAAGATAATGGCTGATCTTCTATCTCAACTCCACTTTCCTGCTCTATCCCCATTTCCCTTGATTCCCTTAATATCCAAAAATCTATTGATCTCTGACTTAAATATACTCAACGACTGAGCCTCCACAGCCCTCTGGGGTAGAGAATTCCAAAGACTCACCAACCTCCAAGTGAAGAAGTTTCTCCTCATCTCAGTCCCTTATTCTGAGACTGTGACCCCTGGCAACCAAGGGGAGAAGCTACATCAATGGAAATCTTCCCCACGCATTTGGGGTCGACCCTTCACAGCGGGTTATTTGCATAAACCGTATTATAATTTCCTGTCACAGTTCTGATAATATACGTGACTGTTGCTAAACAACGTGCATCATAAACATGGTTAAAGAGTGTTGACTGGTCTGTAATGTCTTTGTACCCCATCGTCTGTATCATCATCAGCATAGGCAGTCCCTCGAATCGAGGACGACTTGCTTCCACGTCAAAAAGTTTACAGGTGTTTCAATGAAGGACCTAAAATTCCAGGTCCCGAACTAAATCTTGAAGAGTGGAAGATGCCTGTACGTGGATTTTTTTAACGTGTGGTGGCCGTTGCACACCAGCCACCACACGGGCTTGACAGAGTTAGGTCTTGGTCCAGTAGCAAGGATTAGCCAAGACGACTGGAGAGCAGCTCTGCTGCACGGACCTAGTGCGCGGACATATCTGGGCCCCAAACTCACGCCTCTCCTGGGCCCCGATCACGTCCCACTACAATCTCTCGCTGCTCCTGCTGTCTCTGCCCACACTCCAATCACTGACCTGGACCTTGATGACATCCCTTTTCACTGCCGTTGCTCACCTGCTCCAGCACGTGCTGGAGGGGTACCCTGCCATGCTGCTCCTTCCGTTTCCTGGCCTGCTCCGATGGTGCTCGCAGGCCGGGGGCCGTTCAGCCTGCTGGGCTAGGCCGCCACGCTGCTCCTTCCGCTCCCCACTGGGGCCACACCCCAGCAGGCTGAGCGGCCCCCGGCCTGCGAGCACCATCGTCTGTAACTAGCACATTAACAGATATAATCCTTAATCAAGTGGATAACATTGACTAAATTGCTTACACGATAGAAACAAAAAGACAAGCTCAAATTCAAGGGGTATTCCTACTGTGGTGACACCCAGGGTAGGTTTTACTCTTCAGCACTTGGGTAAAAGAGCTTGGGGAGTGGAAACCCATACTGCAAAATTAGGCACAATTGGTTTATCCATTAAAATGAAAACTGTGAGCAGCTTGTGCCCAATGTTGTGGTGAGGGCTTCCACCCCCATCCCAACCCCACCCTCCCCCCAAGCTCTTTGACCCCAGTGCTGAAGATCAAAATCAACCCAGCACCCCCCAATGTCTGATTGCACTAGATGGCTGACTGTCAGGTGGAGCTGGATATATTTCCTGATCGGTGAAGGTAAGATATGACATTTCAAGTACCTCTTTTAGGCAGGTGTTAAAAAACTGCTCAACACCTGCCTAAAGATAGTTCACAAGAGAAATGTAGTATGAGCTCACCTTTGCCAATCAGAAGCATGTTCTGAAATGGTGACAGAATGTTATGGCTGTTGGACCAGTTTCAATAAAGACTGATTTCACACCAACTTTTATTTCCAAAAGCTTGTTGCCTGATAGACAATCTTCATTTGCTTCTTGCATTCAATCTCATTCTCCATTTAACAGTCTTGTTGCCTTTTCTATTTTGTCAATCTTTATGGTGATTTTGCTCCAATTAATTTTCCTCTCTTATTCCTCTGAAGATCCCAACATACTTCTGCTACAATTGTTCTTCTTCCTGCTTGTATCCAATCTCTCTGCCCCCACTTTCTCAGGCAACCAAAATTGTGGAGTTTATTTTTTGGTTACCTCAGTAATACTTTATATACAACAACAACTTGCATTTATATAGCACCTTTACTGCAGAAAAAAATCTCAAGGCACTTCACAGAAGCATAATCAGAAATAAATGGATGCCATGCCATATTTATTAGGATGGGGTGACCAACATCTTGGTCAACGAGGTGGGTTTTAAGGAGGGTCTTAAAAGAGCAGAGGAGGTAGGGAGGCAGAAGGGTTCAGGGAGGGAATTCGAGAGAGTGGGCCTGGATGATTGAAGGCATGGCTGCCAATGGGGTGGGGTGAAGGGATGAACAAGAGGCCAGAGTCAGAGGAACACAGACTCGCATATATTTTTTTTGCTAAAATGAGAAACGTGAGAAAGTTCACTCAGCAGGTTTTTGAAACCTACATTAGTGTTTCATTACTTCTTGGTGTACCTCCCCTTTGCTGGTACTTTTGCTTAACCTGGGTAGAGTCTTGCTCTATGGGCCCTGGTCCATTGCCTAAATTTCTCAATTAGAAAGTTACATGACTGAAGTGAGGTTCACACACTCTGTTCTGCAGAGAGGTCAAGCTTTCAGTATAATACACTGTTCTTCTCCATCCTGAGTTTTCTTTGACAACATCTGCGGGACTGGAATTTGATTATTTCTTTAGCATTTCGTTACTGTTTTATTTCGATGATAATACGACCTGTTGTCGCGCGCTTTTCCTAAATCACATTCATCATTCATTCTAGGCCTAAACTGTTAAATATTGATGCTAAGGTTAGCAGGAAGGGAAAAGAAAATGATTCCCTATTGTTTCAAATTATTTCAGGAATATAGGAAGCAGGATTATAGGGGTGGGGGGAGGGAGGATTTAAAAAAATAAATATGGTTAAAGAAATTGCAATGGACATTGGGAGACAGAGTAAGATACATTTCATTGTGAGGTATGGAACCATACAGACCTGCAAGGTCCCTGGTCCATTCTATCGGGATAGTCTAATTGGCACTGGTTCCTCTTGGCTGGATAGTGGTTATAAGCTCAGTGCCTACTTCTGATCACTTCCAATGGCCTCCTGATAGAAAGTGCATACATACAGATATGAACTGAGTATGGTATTGATCTCAGTCGTGATGCCTACCATAGTCAATTAGTCAGCCCACATTCAGGTTTAGAGACTGGTGTTTTGAAATAAAATCATTGGATTTTTTTTGCACTCTTTTGTAAGTCTGTAGGAAGGAATGATTTTACAATCTATTGGGTTCATGGAAACAAATCAAATCAGCCAATCAGAGCACACTTGCTGATGCACTAGTTAATGAACTAACAAGGCACTTAATCAATATTAGAAGTTTTCATGACTCCTGCAGTGGGACAAGGAAATCTGTTCAGAAAAGAACAGATAACGCCAATAGCCTTAACCCAGCATCAGCAAGCAAGGCCTCCAGATCTTTGGGAGTTGTGAAGGTAAGCAATGTGTATTCATGAGAATGCCCACAAACGCCCTTATTGCAAAGTTGGAGATGACAGCAACATATGCCTAAGCGTTCAAACCTTTGGTGTATCCTACTAGTGTGTGCCTCCTATTGCTTCAGACCTCCTTCCCCATCCTTTCCTGCTCCTTTTGCTTCACCTCCCCCCTCCCCCCAACTATTTCCTCCATTCATGCTGTTCAACACACAAAGAACCTTCTTCTGTGTTTGTGTGGCTGCACCACTGCTTTTGCAAACCCTTGGTGAGTCTCTCTGTATTTTCATCGCAAGGGTCAAACTGAGTAAGGTCAGTGCACAATTTAGGGGATGCATTAGGCTGCTGAATATGGATCAGAGGACTTTTCGTAGAGTGTCATTGGAAAAGGCAAAGGAACCAGTCTTTTTGTCGTCTGTTGAATGTGGAGTGTGCCTTATAAATGGAGGGCGCAGCCCATGCTCTAGGCCTGCATGTAAAGAATACCCACGGGTAAGATTTTGGAGGGCTACTGATGCCTCTGCAACTGTGATTCACCAATGGTATGTGCTATCCACAAAGTGAGCAAGTGACTTACATAATAACATAACATAAGAAATAGGAGCAGGAGTGGGCCATTTAGTCCCTCGAACCTGCTCCATTATTCAATAAGATCATGGCTGATCTGATCTTGGCCTCAACTTCACTTCCTTGCCTACTCCCCATAACCCTTGACTCCCTTATCATTCAAAAATCTGTCTATCTCCACCTTCAATATATTCAATGACCCAGCTCTGGGGGCAAAGAATTCCACAGATTTACAACCCTCTGAGGGAAGAAATTCTTCCTCATCTCCGTTTTTAAATGTGCGACCCCTTATTCCGAAACTATACTTGGTCTGATGCCTCTACCAATTGTATTCTGTGTTCCCACTTTCTGATGTGCAAGAGTCTGCTGGCTGATCCTCTCTGTGGGCGAGCATCTGGCCTTGGCTTATTGTCTCTTTGCACAGCACATCTTAGAGTAGGAACTCACTTTGTGTAGAATTGTGGACTTGTTCTCCCAAAGTGTTGCATTGTTTACTTGGACACCAGAGCTGCATCAATGCACCGTCCATGAATGATTCATGTTTATCCTCCTCCGCTCCTTTCTTCCAACAAACATTCTTCCTCCTCCTCTAAAGCGTTGAGTCCTTGCTGAGTGCTGTTTCACAGGTGCTGGGCACTGTCGGCTACATGGCCATTCATCCTGCATTAGCCTGCACACTGAGTGTTGGCAAACCATTTCACCATGGCAGCCAAACCCAATCATGTCCTCATCTGACGACCAACCGAGTGAGGGTTACTGGATCGTGGTCAGGTGTGGGAACACAGTGGGTATTTCCCCTCCCTAACCCAACTGTAACGGTCCTATTACCTGCGCAAGATCCCTGACATGGATAGATGCTCTGATCATGAAGGCACGGCTACAATGGTCAAGTCATGTGGTGCGAACATCTGATGGACGAATCCCGAAGAAGATCTTTTATGGAGCATTGACCACTGGGAAATGATTTTGTGGCGGACAACAAAACCGATATAAAGCCTGCTTGAAAGCGACTTGGAAACAGTACAAAATAGATGTCCCTAAGTGGGAACAACTTGTTCAAGATAAGAAAACCTGGCAAGAAACCATCCATGAAAGCACCTCCGACTGAATCCTGTCGAACTGCTGATGCTGAATGTAAATGCCATCTGAGGAAGTCTAGCCTGAAGAATCCAGATCCAAAACTTGGTGTATCGTGGACCCACTGTTCAATCTGCAGACGCTCATTCCCAGCAAAAATATGTCACATCAGTCACTAAAGGACTACAGAAAAGGAGGATATTCTAACTGTCTTCTTCGATATCGAGAGACGATTAGTTAACGTTACGCAGACTGTGAACTGTAATGTGTGCACCTGTGAGTATAGAGCTGTTGTAAGGGGCTGCTCCTCCTGATCTTTGGGCACCCTGTGCAGAGGGGAGCAGGCAGATCGGAAGGCCTCCTCATAGGACTGCTCCTGGACACAGCTAAGGGGGCCATCAGTCGGTCCAGGCAGCGGGCGATCGAGAGGGTCGTTCAGCCTGAGCCAGGGTGTCCCTGGAGATGGAGCACGCGGTGTCCACTGGTACGCTCACGGCCTTCTGTGAGAGGTGGATGCCGGAGGGACTGAAGTGCATCATCATCCTTGGCAACCAAATTTTAATTTGAACTGTGTGTTTAAAGTTTCATTTGTTTAAGTTTGTCGGTTTTAGTGCCGGCCCCCCCCACCTTTTAGCCAGGGGGCACTTGTATAATTTGTGTTTTTGATGCCCTCAAAATAAAAAAACAAGGGAGCACTTGATTGAACGTTTTTGGAGTGTGACCCCCCCCCCCCTTTAACCAGGGGGGACTTGTTCTCAGATACAACAAAAATAGTTGTAGAGCTGTTGTAAGGGGTGCTCCCCAAATTCTGGTTGCACTTCAGTCCCTGTGCGGAGGGGAGCGGGCCAGTTGGAAGGCCGCCTCGTAGGACTGCTCCTGGGCATGGCGTCAACCAGTCCAAGCAGCGGGCGGTCAAGGGGGTTGTTCAGCCTGACTGCCTGACTCTCTTCCGCGGTTACATCTGAGCCAGGGTGTCTCTGGAGATGGAGCACGCGGTGTCCACCGGTACGCTCGTGGCATTCTGCGCTTTAACCAGGGGCACTTGATTTATTTGAGTTACTTGATTTACAGGTGCAACTTAAAATAGTTGTAGAGCTGTTGCATTGTGAGTGGCTTAGCCAGTCACGTGATATTCACCAGACTCAATAAAACCCCAGCCAGTTGGGTTCAGGGTGTCCACGATGAGGCAGGTGGTTGTGAGCCTGGTGGATGAACTGTAGTGTGATTGCTAAATCTTTTGCTAATAAACCAACTCGTTCTTAATAGCAATGTGTTGTTATGAATTCTTAAGCAAAGAACCCATGAAGCAAATACATTACAGGAACCACACCCGGAACTTTCCTGGCATGAATGGCTCTGATTAGTCAGTGTTTGAACCAGAAGCGCCATTGGGGCAGCCCAGGTTAAAGTTTTAATGATGTTCCATCCGCATTGACTGTTAAAGCTGTCTGTAGTGTTCCCAGTCTAAAAATTAAGTTGGCAAATAATGCATCTAAGACTATTGTGAAAACATTGGCAAGTAATTTCTTGCACATTTAAAGTGAGCGAAGATTTAGACTGCATTGGCTCTTGGAAGATTTCCATTTGACCACTCAAATAAACCACCTGAGAAGTTGAGATTGTTGAAGTGGAGATTTTTGCAATGTTTCTTGAGCACAGGAGTCGTGCAGTGTTTATGACTTTATTATGTATGTATGTATATATCCAGCAGAGGGAGCTTAGTCTGAAGGTAATTCTGTCTTTAATTTGGTAAACATTCCGTTGAGCGATAAAGGATCAGCAAGTTAGAGCATGGCTGCTGAAAGAGTGACCTGACCAGGAACAAAGGCACTGTGACATTGTGCATTACAACAAAACGACTTCTCTTCAAATTGATTTAAACCCAGTGCCATACATAACAGGTGGTATGAGAGAAAGGGCTTGTGCGTGCGGTTACTGAGACCTTCAGAAAGAGTCGGAAGCATTATCCTGGGAATTACATACCTGGTAGCTTGATATTTATACAGGGACCGTCTGTTGCAGAGGAAGAAACTCCAGAGCATCTAGCAAAACCTAAAGGCAACAAATCATAAAAGTACACATGGGTTCATGGACATATAGGTCACCTCTAACAAACCCACTGGAATTTCTTACAGATGTAACTGAATATGGTAATATAGTTCGTATTACACATTGGATACTGCCTTGATATCTGGAGAAGCTGTTCCAGCACCTGAAGGTACTCATTCGACCACCTGTGGCCTTTAACCTCTTGGTCTCATCCTGACACCATCTCAATGACAGATTTCTTCCACAAGCATCTTAATTTGGGGCTTTGGACTCTAGAATCTGCTGACAATCCTGGTCCAGAGTATGCATCGGTCAGCGGATCCATAGGTTGAGGATCCATAGGTCCAGTGGATCCATAGGTCAGCAGATCCATTGTTGAGGATCCATAGGTCCAGTGGATCCATAGGCCAGCGGATCTATAGGTTGAGGATCCATAGGCCCAGTGGATCCATAGGTTCAGAGGATCCATATTCTGTGGTTTTGAGGAAACAACTTCATTAGTAATGGTTCTTCGAATGTTCCCATCCGTTGTGAGAAAGACTCCAAGGCACAATAGTTCTTAATCACTCTATCAGATCTTTCTTTTCTAAATGAAAGACTTTCTGAATCAGACGTTATGGTCTGTATGGCTGAATCTGACAAATCTTTCTCTTCTTCACTGCGGTGGGATCCTCCGTGAATCCATACCTCCTAATGTAAGGTCACCATCTTTCTTGCCTTTCTCGATTTTAATCAATCTCACAGTGATCATTGCTCCTCTCATGTACATCGAACACAAATTTCCCCTTCCCAGTATCCTCCTGTGCTGAAGATTCATCGCCCCGTCCCAAGTGGCAGGTGGACTTTCCACGCACGAGGAGAGGGGTTTAGTCAGCTCGGTACGTCTTTCCCTGACCAGCCTGTTCTTGGGTGACGTTGAGTAGCGCCCCCACCCACCCCCTGCCCCCGCCGCCCCCAGTCTTACTAGCAGAACACTAGTATATAATTTCCCAGAATATTTTAAACCGTGTTTTTCCCAGTCTTGGTATTTTTCCCCCAAAGTCTATAGCAGGGATGTGTTCAAACTTTTTGGCATTGTGGTATACTCAGTTGCTTATTATAAGAGTCTGTGGGCAACACATTGAGGGGGAGAAATTCATTATCGCCCCGTTTGGGGGGCGGTAACTTTTGAAATCCGGGAAACTTAGCGCCAGACGCTAATGTTGACCCACTCTCAAAAAATTTGGCTTTCGTGCTTCAGGAAGGAAGTGGATCACTAAATCAAGCGCGCCACTTCCTTCTTGGAGCGCGAAAGGACACGGGTGGGGCGTAGACCTCAGCAGCGATGCAGACTGGGCGGTGCAGCGCTGCCGCGTACAGAGGACCTTTCCCTCCATTAAAGGGAAAAGGCATCGCTGCAGGCTCGGCAATGTAAAACGATCTTACCTGGAGCACCAAGGGAGCAGCGAACCCATGCGATCAGCCCGGTACTCAAACAGAGACCCAGGCTGAACGATCGCGGGCAGGAAACCATCAACAAAGGTACATTTTTTTTTTACTTACCTCTTCCACCTCGCCTTTAATCGTCACCCCGGTAGCGTCCGGCCGCCCGAACCACGCCTCCTGCGGCTGCCGGTGTTTTTGCCCGGTGTTGCTGCAGGGGGCGAAAATGAATTTCGGGTCGGGGGTGCCAACGGGGGCGATGCGCATGGCGATGATGTCACGCTCTCTGGGCGCACGAGATCGGGGCGCAACGCTGAAGTGCCGCCGCCAAACTCATGTCCAATATGGCGGGGGTCGATGTCAGCGCCACGCCCGCAAAGGTAGTTACGTTAGTGCCCGCCGTGGGAGCTAATGGGATGTGCAATTGCCTCCAATTTCTAACCCCGAGTGATTTCTCTTACTAGTACTATTGCCAGCATAATCATTGAGGACCAGCTTAGAACGGCAGAGGTTTTCTGACCATTTTAATATTCTTTGGATGCTTTGCCACTCTTGTCCCCTTCACCTAATTCATGGTGTTGCCCTCCTGCCCCTCCCCCTCAGTTTAGAATGGCTATCTTCACCCCCATCTCCCAATCCATGCGGGCATGTCTTACTTGTCCGCTCCACTAAAAACTGGCACTGCTCCTCGCCTCTCCTGGTTCACTCTCCTCCTCTCCAATTGCATGCTGGCATTCTTCGGCCCCTCCAACTTCATGCTGGTGCTGCTGTTTCCCCCATTCCCCTTACACACACAATTCCCCTCCGCCCCCGCCATACACCCTCCGCATACCTCCTCCCCCTTCCCCCACACGCCCACACCCTCCCTTTCCCTCATACCCCCTCCCGCTTCCCTCCTACATACCCACCCCCTTCCCCCCCCCCCCGCTATACCCCCTCCCCTTCCCGCCACACACACTTCCTCTTCCCCCACACCCCAAAGAGATGACCACTGCACACTGGAGAAGGAATTCCCGGAGGGGATAGTGCAGAGCTGGGAACGAGCTGATGAGATGCGGAGGTGACCGTGGTGTTAATATATGTGGGCCAGGGAGCCCGAGCTTGTTGTATGTCCGCCATCCCTCATCTGTATGCCTTTTAGAGCCCAAACTTGCGATCACTGAATTGCTACTCCTCAATTTCCCTTGCCTCATTTCCTACTCATTTCTCCAACTAAAAAAAGTATATTCACTTTCATTAAAGATTCAATAAGATACCTTGCCAAGAGATGATTAAAGTGAACCTCATGGGATTATGAAAAAGGTTTTTCCTTTGGATAATGAATGAACTTGATACAGAACGGGAGAGTGGTTACCAAGCGTATTTATTTCATCTTGGCAGTGGCCCCATCAACCCTGCAACCCCTGTTCTGCACAACAATTGTTAATAACGTTCATTTATTGTTAGCTCGAAATCATGGGAGGAAAGACAAGGCATCCGGGAAATAATATTTGGTATTCAGAACTACATAGTGATGTAATTTGGTGATGATGAATGCAGATATTACGGGGGTTAAATTGGATAATTCCTGAAAATGGGCATGGGATTCTCGGTGTGTGATTAACCTGGTCCATTCATTGCATTGTAGGCAGCACGTTAAATTGGTGCTGCACGCTCTTTCAAATGATTGCTGCATGAAGCCAGCACTCCCTACACTGTTCATTGGCTGCACGCATCAGCAGGGGGCCTGATGTCACGAGTGGCGAGCACTACTTAAAGGCAGTCTGCACCTCTTAAAGGGGAGGTGCATTGTGGCTGCAAGAAGTGATGGTATTTTTTTCAAAAGTGAATCTGGGTTGTGATACTTTGAGCAATGACTGAACATGCAAGAGAGCGAGCACCGAGGTTTTCTGACAATGCACTGGAGATCTTGGTGGAAAGAAGGGGAGACATGCTGTATCCACAGACATATGCTCTGGGGGCAGTGGGAAGAAGTAGCGGCGGAGATCAATGCCAGGAGTGTTGCTTCAAGAACATGGATGCAGTGCAAGAAGAAGTTTAATGATCTGACACATCTGGTCAAGGTCAGTGACTTCATCTTCAAATGGCATATCCTACCAACTGCACCAGCCTCATCCACTGCTCAATTCACTACACCCCATCGCCTATCTACCAGCAATCCCTATCAATCAGTACTCAACCCTGAAATTCATATGCCTTACCTTAGCACTGTTGCAAGTCTCGCTCACATACATTGGCAGCTGTTCAACCATGACAGCCACTTCACCTAAAGATATTGCACAACACTGACACACTTCCTTCTCTCTTGTAGGAGAAGGTGGCATATAGCAGGAGGCAGCATGAAAGAACTTCAGGATAACAAGCACGCCTGCATGTTTTAACCTCCATGGGGGAGACAGTGCTGGCCATCTTGGGAAGGGGCATCGCTGAGGCTGTTGCCACTGGCAGTGCTGAAGGGAATGATGATAAGGGTATCTGCTTACCTAATCCTGCTTCTCACTTCCTACTTCTCCCTCACCCCTCAATCTCTTCTGACTCACCAAGCTGCAGATGGTGTAAGCACGCATTTCTTACTTTCTCCTCTCCCCTCACCATAACCCAAACTTTATCCCTTTTTCATGTCAGATACCCAAGAACTGGAGCCTTCTCAGTCAGAGGAGGAAGAGGCAGAAGACAGTGAAGATGATGAGACACCATCACTCGATCTTACACTTGCAGCACCAGCTCAGAGACTGACGCTGGACGTATTTAATTGGCTAAGATAAAAAAGGGATCTCCTGGTGGTGAGACACCGGGCACAAGTGCCCAGGAGTCAGGGTGGGGGTAAGGGTAGCGCAGGTGCCAGCTCGCCAGAGGGTGAGGTCTCACACTAGTTCTGCTGCAGAGGAGTCATATGAGGACTTTGATGGGCCAGGCTACAGAGAAGGCTGATGGGTGCACATAACCAAATGTTTGGTGCTCTGGAAAGATTACCAAAAAGCCTGTGTGCAATGTCAAGGAGCATAGAGGAGACCAACACCAACATGGCACAGGGCTTTGCGCAGAGCTTGGAGCCTGTCCTTTCCAACATGGAACGGGTGGTCACTTCCATTAGCCTACCTGTGGAACCCACTGTAATGACTCAAGAATCTGGTTACTATAAACTCACTCATGTGCAACCTGATCTATCTTTATTCCAGCCCAAGAGTGCCAGCTTGACAAAGACACACAGCTTATATACAGGTGACCAAGCACACATGCCACATGCGTACAGCCCGATGACCTCCGACCGCGGCGCCCTCTGGTGTCTGGTGACCCCCAAGCATTAACACGTAACATCCACCATGGTGCAGCATCTGATGGTCGATGTCACAGCTTCCACTGCAGCACAAACAGCTTCCATCAAAGCTCCGACTGCTGCCATCATGGCTCTGGATACTACGGTTCAAAGGGGCTTCCAGGGAACAGGCATACTGTCATTACAGCAATCCATCAACCTGTTCTCCAACAGATCAGTAGGATTGCTGAGGTGCCGCGCCGGGAGAGCGGCAGTGGTTCCATGGAGCATGAACCTGCTACCCCCTCTCAGGATGACAGCATTCCAGCTCTAACCCCTGCCACTCCACCAGTGCCCTTGCTGTTGCCTGTCAGCCACGAGCCCAGAATGCTGAAACCCAGGCCGAGACAGTGCAGTCTGAAGTCGGACCTTCTAGGCCCCGAGATTCCCATCCAAGGCCATCTGCAGGCTCCTCAATTGGAGGTCAGCTGCCTTTTCACCAGCCATGCTGCAGCCACTGGGGAAACAAGTGTAGGAGCTCTAGGATGGGCAGAGGCACATGTAGAGGTACTAAGAGAATGTACAAGGATGATTATTTATTTGTGTATACATTATGTCATGATTGTATTTATATATTCGGATTGCAATGTGCATTTTTTGGTGTTTTTGATTTGTGTTGCAGGAAAGAGGGCGACGTGATGGTCAGTGATTGAGGGAAGGTGAGGTAAGGACTGTTGTTGAATGGGGCAGTATGGTTGAGGTTACCGGTATCGCTCATTTATTATTTCATCGCCGTAGAGCTCAGCAGGAAGGGGCTGTTTACGTTGTAGCCTCCATTCCTCTTCCTGTTCCTCCACTTCCTGTTGCACTTCCACATCTTTCTCCTTCTTCTCAGTTTCTCATCTGATCGGTGCTTTCCTTGGAATGGCAGCATGCAACATACTACTACCAATCTTGCTACCTGTGATGTATCTAGCACTCAAATCACTGACTCCACACAGCCTGATGTTGTAGTAACTGCTGTGACCTTGGTCCTTTATTGTGTAACTCCAGAGTGCCCTTCAGGTGTGGTGGGCAGCCTTTTATACTCTGTCTCGCAGGTACTTTCGGGTCTCCCACCACAGCGCACCATTGTAACTATACATTTAATGTACATGGACAATACATAACATCTCACTCCCCCCCCCCCCAGTTCCAAAAACAAATTGGCGGTAACCTCGGCCTGGTTTGTCCTGGTTGATTTATGAGTGTGAGTCCATGACCATCCACTTCCCTCTTCCCCCCCATGTAGAGATAATGCTTGCGATCCGGTGCAAGCATGCGGTATTTGCAGTCCTTACATGGGTGATACAAGTACACAAACATAATCTCCAGTAGAAAGCAGGTACACATGGACAGTACATTTGTATGCGTTGAAGAGTTATATCAAAAGTTTGCAGGTACACTGAACAGTTATTAAATCCCAGCTCCACTGGGTGAGGTGTGGTGGCGGCATACTGCCCCTTTTTTGCCCGAGGTAATGGGCTGCTCTGAGACAGGGTATGGCAACTGGTGCGTTGCCTCTGTTCTCAGAAAATAGTTGCCTTTGCGGCTTGTCTGCAGCCGCTGAACAATTGCATAAATCACATAAAATCAGAAATCGCATTAATCCTTTTAACTGTGCATAGTGATATTAACTCTTCACCAGCTCGGTCGGCGCTGCTGCTGGTTCCAGCACCGCCAGAGTGGATGGTCATGGCCTCACTCTCAGACTTTGCAGGGGGGAGTCGACGGCCACCGCTGCTCTGTCCAACCCCACACACGCTTCCTTCGCTGCCATCCGATCCGAAGTTGGAGGCCTGCTCTGCCTGTGAACATGGGGGACAGCAGTCTGTGGAGGAATGAAGTCTTCCCAGCTCCCAAGGACCTTCCCCATCCATCTCCTGCCGAGTAGCATTGGCCCACCGCCTGCAATGATCCACAAAGGTAAACCGTGCGCCTCGCCACCGTGAGATACCTGCACATCTGCTCTGCCAAGAACAGGTATCAGTTCCTTGGTGTAGGTGCGCAGCTTCACCGTGACCGGGACCAGCTTAGGTCGTGCAGCTGGGTTGATCCACAGTTCATCAAAACTTTCCTGACTCATCAGCGACTGATCGAACCCTGTGTCCATTTCCAGACTCACTGGGACTCCGTTAATCTTGACTTCCATAATCGCTGGGGCCGAATCGTCGGTACACGTGTACAGTCCAAACGCATCATCTTCTTCTACCTGGGGCTGGGATGCCCGTCGAGCCGAACCACAATGCTCCTCGCTGGATAGCAGATCATCTACCATCTCCTCAGCCACATGGTGAGTCGTGTCTCTTTTGCACATACGCTGAAGGTGGCCTTTCGTGTGGCAGGTATTGCACGTATACTCCGCAAACCTGCACCGGTGAGCCTTATGGCTTCCTCCGCAGCGCCAGCATGGTGCTACTCGATTAGCCCCCCTCGGCGGACTCTGAGTTCCAGGACCCTGAGGTCCGTGCTCTCTGCCCTGGGCAGAGCCACGTTCTGCAGTTTTGTCCGTGACGGGTGCTATCCTGTGAATAGTACCTGCCGAGTTCGAGACCGTGTGGATCATCTGCTTGGTGCTGCAAATCGAGTTCATAAATGCCCAGCTGATGTTGATGGCCTGCTGCAGGCTGACTGTAGGTTCAGTAGATAGCAGCTTGTGAAGGAGCCCCTCATGGCCAATCCCCAAAACAAAGACGTCTTGCAACGCCTCGTTAAGGTGTGTGCCAAAATCGCACGGCGCCGCAAGTTTCCTGATGTCTGCAGCATATTTTGTGACATCCTGGTCCTCAGGTCTGCAGTGGTGGTAGAATTTGTGCCTGGCCGTGAGGATGCTCTCCCTCGGTTTCAGTTGGTTATGAATGAGTTCAATCAGCTCCTCATATGACTTGTCCTTGGCGCTCGCGGGTGCCAGCAAATCCCTGACGAGACGGTAAACCTCATCGCCACAACTGGACAGCAATATCGCCTTATGCTTCTCTATCAGTGCGCTCGTGTCCCCTGTCAGGTCGTTTGCTATAAAATAGTACTCGAGCCTTTCCGTAAAGGTATCCCAGTTATTACCCTCTGTGAAATCCTTTAGCGTGCCCAAAGTAGCCATGGTTGCGTGAAGAGCTCGTCCTTGTCACCAATTTGTGATGTATGTAGCACTCAAATCACTGACTCCACACAGTCTGGTGTTAGAAACATAGAAACATAGAAACATAGAAAATAGGTGCAGGAGTATGCCATTCGGCCCTTCGAGCCTGCACCGCCATTCAATAAGATCGTGGCTGATCCTTCCCTCAGTACCCCTTTCCTGCTTTCTCTCCATACCCCTTGATCCCCTTAGCCATAAGGGCCATATCTAACTCCCTCTTGAATATATCCAATGAACTGGCATCAACAACTCTCTGCGGCAGGGAATTCCACAGGTTAACAACTCTCTGAGTTTCTCCTCATCTCAGTCCTAAATTGGCTACCCCTTATCCTTAGACTGTGTCCCCTGGTTCTGGACTTCCCCAACATCGGGAACATTCTTCCCGCATCTAACCTGTCCAGTCCCTTCAGAATCTTATATGTTTCTATGAGATCCCCTCTCATCCTTCTAAGCTCCAGTGTATAAAGGCCCAGATGATCCAGTCTCTCCTCATATGTCAGTTCAGCCATCCCTGGAATCAATAGTAACTGCTATGACCTTGGTCCTTTATTGTGTAACTCCAGAGTGTCCTTCAGGTGTGGTGGTTAGCCTTCTATACTCTGTCTCGCAGGTACTTTCGGGTCTCCCACCACA
This sequence comes from Pristiophorus japonicus, assembly GCF_044704955.1. Classification (NCBI taxonomy): domain Eukaryota; kingdom Metazoa; phylum Chordata; class Chondrichthyes; family Pristiophoridae; genus Pristiophorus; species Pristiophorus japonicus. Next base: position 84,006,692 of record NC_091992.1, read on the forward strand.
GTGCCCCTTGTGGTGCACCATTGTAACTATACATTTAATGTACATGGACCATACATAACACTACCCTCTCAGCAGATTACTGCAATGCTCCTTCAGACAGTGGAAGCGTTACAGACTGTAATTCCTGTATTGGATTGTTCAGTCACCTGAGAACTCACTTTGAGAGTGGAAGCAAATGTTCCTCGATTTCAAGGGACTGCCTATGATGATACTTGAGGATACCGATGGCGTGCTCTATAATGATCCGTGTGACAGCACGGCTCTCATTGTAAGCCTGGGTACCGGACTAGATTCATCAGGCATGTCACGAGCGTGTAACCCATATCACCTAACAGCCAACTTTTGACTTGCTGTGGTGGGTCAAATACAGATGGAACAAAGGACTGCTGTAGAATGAAAGAATCATGACTGCTGCCAGGATAATGGGCATTCGTCTGCATGATAAGCTGCCTGAGGTCACACACCAGCTGCACGTTGAGGGAGTGGAATCCCTTTTGGTTCATGAAAATGTCCAAGTTCACATCAGGCACACGCAAGGCAATGTGCACACAGTCAATGGCACGCTGCACCGTGGGGAAGCCTGCAATCCATGCAAAGCCCCAAGGTCACTCTGCCTGCTTGTCTCTGGCAAGAGGGAATGAGATTAAACTGCCTCTCTGTGTAGAGCGAGCATCAGTGATGTCCCTCACAAAGCAGAGTACTGCAAACTGTCTGTTGTTGCTTATATCTCCAGCAGCAGCTTGGAAGGAGACGGTTAAATATTAAGAGTCATGATCACCTTGACAGCCACAGGCAATGCTGTCCTTGCCCTGCTTTGAGGTTGCAGTTGTGGCTGCAGCTGTTGGCAGATTTCAGTCATGACCTCTTTTGTGAAGTGACGACATCTCAGGCATTGGGCCTTGCATAAGCCGAGGTAAGACCATTGCCCCGTAAAAACCCTCGGTGAAAATGGCCTCCTGCTCCCCCTCCTTCTCCTCCCTATTTTATCTTGTCCTGTTCTGTGTGGCCTCTCTTCATTCTCCCAGTCATGCTCACTTCCTAGAGGAAGCCCTAGCTGGCCAACCATGTCTGGAAGCAACTTGTTTCAGCACAAGCTTTTAAATCAACAGAAATCTACTTCAGTACCAGCCAGACCACTCCCTGTAGACTACTCAAACTTTAGCCAAATATAGGAAAGCTCCAGAAACACGTACAATTGCACGAGCAGCCTGAAGAAACAATCCAACAACTAACCTGGAAGCAGTTCATGATCCCTTTAAATAGCGCTGTTGGGGGTCCTTCATGCCGTTTAACCTAAGTGAGGTTAAAACAGGACGCTGGTTGGAGTCTGGTGTTTGAAAATAGCAGCGTTGGCATCAAATCAGTGTTGCACACTGATTGACATCATAATCTGCCTGCTCTGCACGATTCAAGCGCAAACCCCTTTACCAAGTTAGCGTCCAATGCACTTCCCGTTGGAAGTGTGCAGGCAAATTGCAGACCCCATTTTCAAGAGTTAGGTAGCTGCATTGTGCCTAAAATAAAATGCGCTACAGTGCCCAATTTAGCACCCCCCCGCTACATGTTGTAAGTATTACCACAGTCGAAAAACCTGTGTGTGATGGCTGATTAAACATTGAAAACACTGTCACGTTGAATTGCAGTGATTAGATACGGTTCAAAGAAGGGCAGCTCCGATGGTTGCGAGCATTATATCACTTGAGTTGTGAGGTCAGCTCTATAAGATCTCCTGTTAGAAAAATGATAAATTAAGGGTTACATAAGCCGAGCCTTTAAAGTCGAAAACAGACTTGGTAAGATGGGTTCGGAAAAAAGGTATTTGTGCTGAACCAGGGGAAAGGGTGAAGGATTGTTTTGGTGAGAAACCGTAGGCGGAACACGATGAGAAGTGATGGGGGGTGGGGGGGTGGAGTTTAGTTTGGTTTTCACTGTTAGCGTCGCATGGAAAAGACAATTTGGCTCGGAGGCTCCCAGAATCTGCCTTATCTTCCTTCCATCGAAATGCATGAAAGGAAAATCCAGTGAGTTCTGTGAGGAGCGTGTGATCCTCCCTGCCACCTTTTCCTCTGTGCACTCCGCCCAGCCGATAATTAATGCCCAGGGGGTAAGGACGGAATCTACCGCAATTTCCTAACACATGGTGCTATAATTCTATACAGTACCATACTATACAGTGCAGCTACTCTGTATCGTCCATCTGCCCTTCCTCCTGCAACCTACACGTCTTCAAAATCCAAGTATGGCCTTCACCTAATCACCTCTTCTTAACCATCCAGGACAAAGCAGCCCGCTTGATCGCACCCCATCCACCACTTTGCACCTTCACTCCCTCCACCACCGGCGCACCGTGGCTGCAGTGTGTGCCATCTACAAGATGCACTGCAGCAACTCGCCAAGGCTTCTTCAGCAGCACTTCCCAAACCCGTGACCTCTACCACCTAGAAGGACAAGGGCAGCAGGCGTATGGGAACACCACCACCTTCAAGTTCCCCTCCAAGTTACACACCATCCTGACTTGGAAATAAATTGTCGTTCCTTCACCGTTGCTGGGTCAAAATCCCACGCAACCCCCCCCCCCCCCCTCCGCCACCCCCCCCCCACCCCCGCCACTCCCCGCTTTAAAGTTGAATTTCTGTCTCAGTTCCACGGATTTCCCATTTACCATTTCCGCCCCCGTCCCACCACTGAGCAGCGAGATGCTCGAGAGCGCTGTGTCAGCATTTACAATTCACCTGCATCATGTAGAGGAGACGCAGCCATCAAAATGACCTGAGCCTCCCGCCAAGAACATCTTGCGGGTGGGTGTGGCCCTATGGTCTGCCCCGGCCTGCAAAAGCCTGCCCACCACCGACCCCCGCCCCCCCGGCCTGCCCACCACACCCGCCCCTCCCGGCCTGGACCCCCGACCTGGCCCCCCCAAGCCTGCGCACCCAGCCTGCCCACCCGGTCTGCCCCCCCTCGCCCCGCCCTGCCCCGGCCTGTCCACCACCTGCCCACCCGGCCTGCCCACTGCCTGCCCACTGCCTGCCAGGACTAGAGATTAATAAATCGCAGAAACCTGCAGATTAATTTGAACGGGAAAAGTGTAATGAATAAACTTCAAGGGATGAATGCCAGATAAAGCTCGATTGCACCTGAGAATGTTTAAAGAAATAGGCCAGGACTTTGGGGACGTGTTAATTTTGATCTTCCAAAGCTCACTCGCCTCTGGTCGAATCAGAGAATTGGAAAGTAGCAAATGTTACAACCTTTCCTCAAAAAAGGAGAAAGCGACAAACCAATGACATGCCAGTGAATATAACATCAGTTGTGAGAAGATTGCGACAATCTATCCGGGTTAGAGGAAGTGAACAATTGGAAACGAATAAGCTAACTAGAGAAAGTCAGCAAAGTTTTGTCTACCATTTCTTGTTACAGATGCTGAAAGACCCGTTCAGCTTTTAATGGAGCTCTGTGGCTGATTACTGAAGTGTGGATGAAGAAGAATCAATGGCAGTTGTTGCATGGATTTTATGAAGCCATTTCATAAGGTACTGTACAAGAAATTGTCAACTAAAATTGAGGCCCAGTGAATTGGCGATAGCCTTGTGACTTGGGTAGGAAACGAGTTGGGAATTGGAATACAACTGGAATTTTCGGCTTGGTGCAATAGAAACATAGAAACATAGAAATTAGGTGCAGGAGTAGACCATTCGGCCCTTTGAGCCATTCAATGAGATCATGGCTGATCATTCAACCTCAATACCCCTTTCCTGCTTTCTCTCCATACCCCTTGATCCCTTTGGCCATAAGGGCCATATCGAACTCCCTTTTGAATATATCGAACGAACTGGCCTCAACAACTTTCTGCGGTAGAGAATTCCACAGGTTAACCACTCTCTGAGTGAAGAAGTTTCTCCTTATCTTGGTCCTAAATGGCTTACTCCTTATTCTTAGACTGTGACCCCTGGTTCTGGAACTCTCCAGCAACGCGAACATGCTTCCTGCCTCTAACCTGTCCAATCCCGTCAGAATTTTATATGATTCTATGAGATCCCCTCTCAATCTTCTAAACTCCAGTGGATACAAGCCCAGTTGATCCAGTCTCTCCTTATATGTCAGTCCTGCCATCCCGGGAATCAGTCTGGTGAGTCTTCGCTGTACTCCCTCAATAGCAAGAACGAACTTCCTCAGATTAGGCGACCAAAACTGAACACAATATTCCAGGTGTGGCCTCACCAAAGCTCTGTACAACTGCAGTAAGACCTCCCTGCTCCTATACTCAAATCCTCTAGCTATGAAGGCCAACATACCATTTGCCTTCTTCACTGCCTGCTGTACCTGCATGCCAACCTTCAATGACTGATGTACCATGACACCTCCCCTTGCACCTCCCCTTTTCCTAATCTGTCACCATTCAGGTAATATTCTATCTTCCTGTTTTTGCCATCAAAGTGGATGACCTCACATTTATCCACATTACACTGCATCTGCCATGCATTTGCCCACTCACCTGACCTGACAAAGTCACTCTGAAGCCTCTTAGCATCCTCCTCACAGCTCACACCGCCATCCAGCTTCGTGTCATCTGCAAACTTGGAGATATTACATTCAATTCCTTCATCTAAATCATTGATATATATTGTTAATAACTGGGGTCCCAGCACTGAACCCTGCAGCACCCCACTGGTCACTGCCTGCCATTCTGAAAAGGACCCATTTATTCTGACTCTCTGCTTCCTGTCTGCCAACCAGTTTTCTATCCACGTCAATACATTACCCCCAATACCATGTGCTTTAATTTTGCACACTAATCGCTTGTGTGGGACCTTGTCAAAAGCCTTTTGAAAGTCCAAATACACCACATCCACTGGTTCTCCCTTATCCACTCTACTAGTTATATCCTCAAAAAAATTCGAGAAGATTTGTCAAGCATGATTTCCCTTTCATAAATCCATGTTGACTTGGACCGATCCTGTCACTGCTTTCCAAATGTGCTGCTATTTCATCTTTAATAATTGATTCCAACATTTTTCCCACCACCGATGTCAGGCTAACCGGTCTATAATTCCCTGTTTTTTCTCTCCCTTTTTTAAAAAGTGGTGTTACATTAGCCTCCAGTCCATAGGAATTGATCCAGAATCAATAGAATGTTGGAAAATGATGACCAATGCATCCACTATTTCTAGGGCCACTTCCTTAAGTACTCTGGGATGCAGCCTATCAGGCCCTAGGAATTTATCGTCCTTCAATCCCATCAATTTCCCTAACACAATTTCCTGACTAATAAAGATTTCCTTCAATTCCTCCTTTTCGCTAGACCCTCGAACCCCTAGTATTTCTGGAAGGTTATTTGTGTCTTCCTTAGTGAAGACAGATCCAAAGTATTTGTTCAATTGGTCTACCATTTCTTTGTTCCCCATTATAAATTCACCTGAATCCGACTGCAAGGGACCTACGTTTGTCTTCACTAACCTTTCTCTCTTCACATATCTATAGAAGTTTTTGCAGTCAGTTTTTATGTTCCCTGCAAGCTTCCTCTCATACTCTATTTCCCCCCTCCTAATTAAACCCTTTGTCCTCCTCTGCTGAATTCTAAATTTCCCCTAGTCCTCAGGTTTGCTGCTTTTTCTGACCAATTTATATGCCTCTTCCTTGGATTTAACATTATCCCTAATTTCCCTTGTTAGCCAAGGTTGAGCTACCTTCCCCGTTTTATTTTTACTCCAGACAGGGATGTACAATTGTTGAAGTTCATCCATGTCATCTATAAATGTCTGCCATTGCCTATCCACTGTCAACCCTTTAAGTATTATTCGCCAATCTATTCTATCCAATTCAGGTCTCATACCATCGAAGTTACCTTTCCTTAAGTTCAGGACCCTAGTCTCTGAATTAACACCGTCACTCTCCATCTTAATAAAGAATTCTACCATATTATGGTCACCCTTCCCCAGGGGGCCTTGCACAACAAGATTGCTAATTAGTCCTCTCTCATTACACGACACCCAGTCTAGGATGGCCAGCTCTCTAGTCGGTTCCTCGACATATTGGTCTAGAAAGCCATCCCTAATACACTCCAAGAAATCCTCCTCCACCACATTGCTACCAGCTTGGTGAGCCCAATCTATATGTAGATTAAAGTCGCCCATGATAACTGCTGTACCTTTATTGCACGCATCCTTAATTTATTGTTTGATGCCATCTCCAACCTCACTACTACTGTTTGGTGGTCTGTACACAACTCCCATGAGCGTTTTCTGTCCTTTGGTATTCTGCAGCTCTACCCATACAGGGGTCAAGTTTCGGGCCACGCCTAGAACGGCACAGCCCCGACATGAACGCCCGTTTGTGCGAGAAAAATGTACCTTGCAATTCTTGGGCTCCCTGCAGGTCCCTTGGAGCTCAGCGCGGTGCACAGACATCAGCTGGGGATGGAGCCACAGAGTCGCGCCGATTCTGCAAGTGCAGGGGGGTGGGGCTAAGTTAAATGGGAGAAGGCCGTGCCGGCAACCCTGCGCATGCGCGTTGGAGCGCGCGTGCACGCACAGTAGGCCATAAACATTGGCACTCGGCCATTTTTAAAGGAACTTGAAGAAAATTGCTGATTTGTTTCGTGGACCTCTGGAAAGGCTTGGGATTGAATCTTGGTGATTTTTTTTGTGCCTGAAGGAGTGCTTTTAAAGCAGCACTGTTGAAGAAATCACCTGCTGAAATTTGCTGCTAAACTTCCAGAACAAGTGCTGCATTGGTGCATGCAAAATAAGGACTGTGTGTTTTGAAAAATAAGAGTGTCAATTCAATAGAGCAATGGAACAACGTCCACCAAAAACAAAGAATTTCTTGCATGAGGAAGTGGAGATATTAGTAAACGTCATTGAGCAGAGATGGCAGGAGCTGGATACCAGCAACAGAGGTCGCAAAAAAGTGCCACCTAAAGAAATGAAGAAACGCTGAAACCAAGTTGTAGAAGGTTACTGCGCAGTGATGCATACCAGGAGATCTGGAAGCCAGGGACGCCGCCCCTGACTCCTACATGGAAGGAAGGCCTGTCTGAAGCACCGCAGCTCAAAGGCTGCTGCTGCTTCACACAGGTAGGAATATTCAATATTTTGTATTTGCTTTGTTTATAATTTTTTATTTAGGATGGCTCCGCCCCCCCGCCCCCCCCCCCGCCTCATTCCCTACGCCTGATTTCTAAAGTGTAGGCAAAGTTTTTCTGAGTGTACAAAAATCTACACTTACTCCATTCTAAGTTAGTTTGGAGTATGTTTTCGTTGCCTAAACTTTCAAAACAGGCATAAGTGGCTGGACACGCCCCCTTTAAAAAAAAAAAAATCTGTTCCAAAATGAAACTGTTCTAATTGACTAGAACTGGAGCAAACTAAATGCTGAGAATTGCAATTTCTAAGATACTCCATTCTAAACCAGTTGCTCCAAAAAAATAGGAGCAGCTCAGGCCAAAACTTGACCCCACAGATTCCATATCATCCAAGCTAATGTCCTTTCTTACTATTGCATTAATTTCCTCTTTAACCAGCAATGCTACCCAACCTCCTTTTCCTTTCTGTCTATCCTTCCTGAATGTTGAATAACCCTGGATGTTGAGTTACCAACCTTGGTCACCCTGGAGCCATGTCTCTGTAATCCCAATTATATCATAATCGTTAATAGCTGCCTGCGCAGTTAATTCATCCACCTTATTACGAATGCTCCTCGTGTTGAGGCACAGAGCATCCAGGCTTGTCTTTTTAATACTCTTTGTCCCTTTTAGAATTTTGCTGTAATTGGCCCTTTTTGATTTTTGCCTTGGGTTTCTCTGCCCTCCACTTTTACTATTCTCCTTTCTATCTTTTGCTTCTGCCCCAATTTTATTTCCCTCTATCGCCATGCATAGGTTCCCATCCCCCCTGCCATATTAGTTTAAACCCTCCCCAACAGCACTAGCAAACACTTCCCCCGAGGACATTGGTTCCGGTCCTGCCCAGGTGCAGACCATCCGGTTTGTACTGGTCCCACCTCCCCCAGAACCGGTTCCAATTTCCCAGGAATTTGAATACCTCCCTCTTGCTCCACTCCTCAAGCTACATATTCATCTGAGCTATCCTGCTATTTCTACGCTGACGAGCACGTGGCGCTAGTAGCAATCCTGAGATTACTATCTTTGAGGTCCTACTTTTTAATTTAACTCCTAGCTCCCTAAATTTAGCTTGTAGGATCTCATCCCGCTTTTAACCTATATCGTTGGTACCTATATGCACCATGACAACTGGCTGTTCACCCTCCCTCTCCAGAATGCCCTGCACCCACGCCGAGCCATCCTTGACCCTTGTACCAGGGAGGCAACATACCATCCTGGAATCTTGGTTGCAACTGCAGAAATGCCTACCTATCCTCCTTACAATAGAATCCCCTACCACTATAGCTCTCCCACTCTTTTTCCTGGCCTCTTGTGCAGCAGAACCACCCACAGTGCCATGAACTTGCCTGCTGCTGCCTTCCCCTGGTGAGCCATCCCCCCCAACAATATCCAAAGCGGTATATCTGTTTTGGAGGGAGATGACCGCAGGGGACTCCTGCACTACCTTCCTACTCCTGCTCTGCCTGATGATCACCCTTTCCCTATCTGCCTTTGTAACTTTTACCTGCAGTGTGACCAACTCACTGAACGTGCTATCCACTACATCCTCAGCATCGCACATGCTCCAGAGTGAATCCATTCACAGCTCCAGTGCCATCATGCGGTCTAACAGGAGCTGCAGCTGGATACACTTCCTGCACACATAGTCGTCAGGGACACTGGAAGTGTCCCTGATTTCCTACATGGCACAGGAGGAGCATGACACGGGTCTGGGCTCTCCTGCCATGACTTAACCCTTAAAATAACCTAATTTTGCAACAATGCCAAAGGGTTCTTACTGACAATATAAGGAAAAAAGAAAAACTACTCACCAAACTACCAGCCAATCACTTACCCTCTTGGCTGTGACATCACACTTTGTTTTCTTTCCCTCCCAGGTCGGTGAGTCAGCACTGGTGGGGAAAACAAGACAAAGCAACATCTCCCGCTCCCACTTGCCCGAACTCGACCACTTACCAAACTCTTACCTTTGCACTCTGACCTACCGCTGCACTCAGAGCAGGTCTGCACAAAGCCTTCTCTTTATACTGTTTCTCGCTGACTCGCCACTGGCCAGTTAAGGGAGCCAGTTTTTACTAGCTGTCCAATTAACTAAGCTAGCTTGCTTGTTTGTCTCTGCTTAAACCTACAAGAATACTATCTGTTTAATATTTCAGTTTTACTTAAACGTAATCTTATTTCAACTTTAGAAGCTACTAGAAATTGTCACTAGTAATTTACACCAACCTTGAAATGGTTTAAAAGGGATTAACCCTTATAACTCTCCAACTTACCAAACTCTTACCTTTGCACTCTGAGCTCCTGCTGCACTCAAGTGATGTCCCTCAGTGTTGGGGCACCAGCTTTTCAAAGCAAGTGTATCTAGTTTTTCAGCTGATCCCAATCTTCAAGTGGCACTAAGCTACGAAATACAGTGACTTGTGAAGGATTGAGCTGAAAATGGACACAGATAAATAAGTAAGTAGAATAATGGCAGGTATAATTTAACTTGAGGTTGAGATGGCCAGGACACCAGGGACAACACCCACTTTTCTTCAAAATAGTGCTGTGGGATCTTTTACGTTCCACAGAGGGCAGACAGGGCCTCGGTTTAACATCTCATCCAAAAGATGGCATCTCCGACAGTGCAGCATAGCTTCAATACTGCACTGGAGTGTCAGCCCAAGTTTGGAGTGGGATTTGAACAGACAGCCTTCTGATTCAAAAATCAAGAGTGTTACCAACTGAGCCACAGGAACAACGCTTCCCTCCAGTTGGAGAAATCATAAGAAGGGGACACAATCTTAGAATTTGAGCTAAACCGGGATAAACATTTTCAGATGAAGGGCTGTAGGAATGTTGAAAGCACTGCCCCAGCAGACCACAGATGTAAAACTGATTAAAAGGGAGATGTGTAGTTATTTGGGAAGTAGAGCTATAGAGAAATGGCAGGAGCTGCTAGGGCTCACAAAAATGATAGAACGGGCTTGATGTGCTGAGTGGCCTATCCCTGATCCTGAAAATTCTTGGTCAAATCAATGACTTTGATAAATACAGGACCAATATCAGAAATTGCAATAGAACCATTCTATCCTATCAGGTACATCATTTTGCTCCAGTCGACACTTGGCTTTCCTCCTAACCTGAACACAAAATGTTCGACCACCATTTTTTTTTTTAAATCTCGCCTCTTTAAATCCTCTCTTTGTTTGCAGAATGATTTATTAAACCGACTGCGCCACAAATCTTCACAAATTGGCTATTTCTTGGCAAAACTAGCCGTACATCTATCAAGATTAACCTGCACCGTAGACGAGAGGTGTGGAACATAACAATACACGTAATAATCAGCTCTTGTCTCTTTGTTGGCAAGAAAATGTTTTTTCCCCAGAGGTACCACACCGGTGGCCTGAAAACACACCCTGCCAACAATATTAATGGGGAGCCAGCTACTTTGCATCGTATGTTTTGCTCTATGTACTCCGCATATATTTAACTAGACAGCATCCTCTAAATGTAACCGTATTAGCACAAGATAATGAAAACTGCAGTTGATTATTTTTGCTTTCTGTATTATTTAGCTTTAATGTTCTTGATTTTTGGGGATTCCTTGCCCAATGTTAATTCAGAGGCAAATACACCTGTTAGTTACCTAACTATCTCTATCTTCATAACTATTTATTGCTTTGTCTGTCTATATGTCTATGCCTCTTCCCCTGTGTATAATATCAGGATTCATGTGCTTGTAACGTTGTATGATTGAAAGATTGTCAATTATAGGCAGCCTCTACAATTGCTGATTGGTCCGTGGTAAACACTGTGGGTGAATTAGGTTGTTGGGAAAAGAATTTTCAGCTTATTTTCAGCTGGCATGGTAGTTTAAGTTCTGGATGCTGGGCATTTTACCCACTGTTTCCAGCTTTGATTTTCTCCTTGATTGCAGCCCAGGAGTACTCCAGCTATGTTGTAGGCTCTCTCTTTCTTCCAGCTTCGTCCCTGAGTGTTCTAGCTTTGACTCCAGCCTAAGTCTTGTCGAGGCACATCTCAAGGGTTCCAGATGTAATTTTCTGTCCCTGTATTCAAGACTCCAATAACCCCTCTAGTGCAGAAAAGTCTCCACCTGCCACCAACTTCCCGATTCTGGGACTGACAGCAACTCTACGGACGAACCCTGTTTAATATTAAAAGCTCCAAAACTCTGCATCAATTCTCGAACATGAAAATTTAGGGTGAAAGTGTGTGGAATAGCTAACCCAAAGGCTAAAGGCCTCAATGTCACACCCTCCTGGGCCTTAGCACTGTGTGTCACCTGTGGCTCCGTAGGACAGTTGGGAGGACAGACGCACCAATGTTAGCGTCCTCGACCAGGCCAACATCCCCAGCATTGAAGCACTGACCACACTTGATCAGCTCTGCTGGGCAGGCCACATTGTCCGCATGCCAGGCACAAGACTCCCAAAGCAAGTGCTCCACGCAAATGAGCCAAAGGTGGGTAGAGGAAACATTACAAGGACACGCTCAAAAGCCTCCCTGATAAAGTGCAACATCCCCACCAACACCTGGGAGTCCCTGGCCAAAGACCGCCCTAAGTGGAGGAAGTGCATCTGGGAGGGCGCTGAGCACCTCGAGTCTCATCGCCGAGAGCATGCAGAAATCAAGCACAGGCAGCGGAAAGAGCGTGCGGCAAACCAGTCCCACCCACCCCTTCCCTCAACGACTGTTTGTCCCACCTGTGACAGGGACTGTGGTTCTCGTATTGGACTGTACAGCCACCTAAGGACTCATTTTAAGAGTGGAAGCAAGTCTTCCTCGATTCCGAGGGACTGCCTATGATGATGATGATGTGGGACAGTACACAAGTCCCTCTCCAGAGACTTGACCACAAAATCCAGACTAACACTCCAGTGCAGTGCTGAAGGAGCTCTGCACTGTCGGAGATGCTGTCTTTCGGATGAGACGCTGACTGTCTGTTCCCTCAGGTGGACCTGAAAGATCCCGTGGCACTATGTCCAAGAAGAGCAGGGGAGTTCTCCCCAGTGTCCTGGTCAATATTTATCCCTCAACTAACACCAATGATCTGGTCATTAGCACATTGCTGCTTGTGGGAGCTTGCTGTGCGTAAATTGGCTGTCATGTTTTCCTACATTACAACAGCAAACACACTTCACAAAGTACTTGATTGGCTGTAAAGCGTTTTGGGACATGCTGGGGCTGTGAAAGGTGCTATATAAATGCAAGTCTTTCTTTCTTATCGCTCCCACCTCCCACATCAGAATAACAGACCTACAGGGCCCTACCCCTCCTGACCCAACATGGCTCGGCCTCAACCTCCAGACATCTGGATCCCTCCAACAGAAACACCTCAAAGAAATTCCAATTATATTTTATACAAAATGTACCAACAAGAACATTTAACTCCCCAATGGACATACAAATAATCTGAGTGAAATAAATTAGCGGTTTAAAAGTGGCAGTCAATTATTTCCACTCTGTTTTAAGGCCATAAATTAATAATGGGCTCCTACCAGCTGGAACCTTCCTCAGGTAAGATTTTTGAAATGGTTACAGACATCATTCTGAGAGCAAAATAATTCAAGTATCAGACTTGCCGCTTCTGTACTGTGCATAATTGAAGAGCTTGTGTGTGATTCGTATTCATCTATGTAAGTACATCAAGTCTCTAGCTACACTGAATTAACACAGGACTAGGAAGATGATCAGAATTCACTTCTGAACATTCACCAATTAATATGTAAACCAGCTCAGTCACATAAACTAACCTACGTATCATTTCTTTATGTGGGAAGATTTCATTGAGCTCTAATTGTTTATTCATTAAAAAATAATTCCTATCAGCATTGCAGTTTATAATTACACAAACAATTGTTTTTCAATTTCTTCCAGAACAACACCATAGGAGATTAACTAGTTCCTGTCGAAGATTACATCGAGGACTGCAACTGTGCTCTGAACTTGTGGATTTAAAAAGATATCCAGCGAGACAGGCAAACAGACGTGTATTTATAAAGCACCTTTCACGACCTCATGACATCCCAAAGAGCTTTACAGCCAACGAAGTACTTTGGAAGTGCAGTCACCGTTGTAATGTAGGAAAAGCACCTTGCAATGGTATGCCACCACGCTGTTCCAGGCCACCGCTCGTTGCTCTTTTTATGGCTCTGGCCTGCCGCTGGTGTTCTCACACTGATAGAGCGTGAGCTGGTGCAGGAGGGCGACGGCAACGAAGAGGGCGACTGGATTGGATGTCATCAAGGTCCAGGTCGGTGATTGGAGCATGGGCAGGTACAGCAGCGAGGTCGGGCGAAGGAGCAGCGAGAGATTGTAGAGCGACGGGATCGGGGCCCAGGAGAGGCGTGAGTTTGGGGCCAGAAGAGGCGAGGGCCCAGGGGCAGCACGGGCCAGCCCACACTGCGATATGTGTGCACACTAAGTCCGTGCAGCAGAGCTGGTCTCCAGTCGTCCCAGCTCTGTCAAGTCCATGTGGTGGCTGGTGTGCAATGGCCACCACACATTAAAAAAATCCACGCACAGGCATCTTACACCCTTCAAAATTTAGTTCAGGACCTGGAATATTAAGTCCTTCATTGAAACAACTGTGAACTCATCCCTTTTTGGCGTGGAAGCAAGTCATCCTCGCTTCGAGGGACTGCCTATGATGATGAAGCTGTTGGATTGATGATGATGATGATGTAGGAAAGGCATCAGCTAATGACAAAAGGGTTAAGGCCTCTCTTTCTATATATCTTTAAGGCCCATTTTCATGCTGGGGCCTTGAAATTATGCTGTGCGCATATTAGCGTACGGAGACTGAAGGCATTTGTATTAAATGGCCTACTCTCCGATTGAGCACTCCCAGAATGGAGCAGGGCCTACCGGAAGCCCTGGTTGGGAATCCGCCTGATTCAATTAAATGGATGGAGAATCGGGGACCGCATGCCTGTGATTTCCCAACCAGTGCTCTCTGTGAGCACCACTCTGTCCAACAGAGTCCAATTGGGGAGTCGGCTTTTTCTTTTGTCTCATAATATGCCTGTGGAGCACCTTGGGACGTTTTACTACGTTAAAGGCGCTATATACAAGTTGTTGTTGAAAGAAAGACTTGCATTTATATAGCACCTTTTACGACCACCGGATGTCTCAAATGCTTTACAGCCAATGAAGTACTTTTGGAGTGTAGTCACTGTTGTAATGAGGGAAGTGCAGCAGCCAATTTGCGCACAGCGAGCTCCCACACACAGCATTGTTATGTTGATTGAGAGATAAATATTGACCAGGACACCGGGATAACTCCCCTGCTCTACTTCGAAATAGTGCCATCAGATCTTTTACATTCACCTGAGCAAGTAGACGGGGCCTCGGTTTAACGCCTCATTTGAAAGACGGCTCCTCCGACAGTGCAGCATTCCCTCAGTACTGCACTGGAATGCCAGCCTAGATTTATGTGCTCAAGTCTCTGGAGTGGGACTCAAACCCACTACCTTCTGACTCAGAGGCGAGTGTGCTACCCACTGAGCCACGGCTGACCCTGAGACCTGTTTAGTAACATCATCATCATCATCATAGGCAGTCCCTCGGAATCGAGGAAGATTTGCTTCCACTCTTAGAATGAGTTCTTAGGTCGTTGTACAGTCCAATACAAGAACCACAGTCTCTGAGACAGTGGGACAGATAGTGGTTGAGGGGAAGGGGTGGGCGGGAAGCCTGGTTTGCCGCAAGCTCCTTCCGCTGCCTGCACTTGATTTCTGCATGCTCTCGGCGACGATACTCGAGGAGCTCAGCGCCCTACCCCCGGATGCACTTCCTCCACTTAGGGCGGTCTTTGGCCAGGGACTCCCAGGTGTCATTGGGGATGTCGTGCTTTATCAGGGAGGCTTTGGGAGTGTCCTTGTAACATTTCTGATGCCCATCTTTGGCTTGTTTGCCGTGGACGAGTTCCGAGTAGAGCGCTTGCTTTGGGAGTCTTGTGTCTGGCATAACTATGTGGCCTGCCCAGCGGAGCTGATCAAGTGTGATCAGTGCTTCAATGCTGGGGATGTTGGCCTGGTCGAGGATGCTAATGTTGGTGCGTCTGTCCTCCCATGGGATTTGTAGAATGTTGCGGAGACATTGCTGGTGGTATTTCTCCAGCAACTTGAAGTGTTTACTGTACATGGTCCATGTCTCTGAGCCATACAGGAGGGCGGGTATTACTACAGCCCTGTACACCATGACCTTGGTGACAATTTTGAGGGCCTGGTCTTCAAACACTCTTTTCCTCAGGCGGCCGAAGGCTGCACTCGTGCACTGGAGACGGTGTTGGATCTCGTCGTCAATGCCTGCTCTTGTTGATAGGAGGCTCCCAAGATAAGGGAAGTGATCCATATTGTTCAGGGCTGTGCTGTGGATCTTGATGACTGGGGGGGGCAGCGCTGTGTGGCGAGGACAGGCTAGTGGAGGACCTTTGTTTTACTGATGTTTAGCGTAAGGCCCATGCTTTCATACGCCTCGGTAAATACGTCAACTATGTCCTGGAGTTCAGCCTGTGTGTGCACAGACGCAGGCATCGTCCGCGTGCTGTAGCTCGACGACAGAGGTTGTAGCTACATCGGAAAATAGGAACAGGAGTAGGCCATTCAGCCCCTCAATCCTGTTCTGACTTTGTATTACAGCATGGCTGATCTGTACCTCAACTGCATTTACAATGACTCCAGATCCCTTGAACCCCTTGCCTAACCAAACTCACTCTTGAATATATCAACAAAGTCAGCATCCACAGTCTTTTGAGGGAAGAGTGTTCTAGATTGTATTTATGGGGCAGAAATTGCGGCCTCCCAGGACTGTACGGAGTGTCTATGGACCCGGGAAGACATCGCAAAAGACGGTTTTCGACGCACAATGCGCATGTGCTGAAAACTGGCTTTTCCGATCAGTCAGCTGGAGCAAGGACATTCAGGATTTATGCATAACTTGCCCGACAAATGTCCTGAAAACTCTTGCGCCTGATAAAAGCAGGCACATAGCCCACTGTTACAGGTGTAAAAGTTTTGAAATACGCAAAAACATTTTAAAATAAACTGATAAATACATTTTATTGTTAAAACCCTCCCCATTACGGCAAGTTAATTTAAACAATCATTTTAAAAACTTTTTAAAAATTGGAAAAATATATATTTTTTATAATACATAAATAACTTTAATTTAAATTAATAAAAATATGTGGTGTATTTTTTCTATTTTTTATTAGCGTTTTGGGTGTTTGGGCGGGTTTCTCATTCATAATAATGGGAACTCCAACTTACGGAGTTCCCATTATTATGAATGAGAACATACTGCACCTGATTGGCTGCCCAAAGCCATGTGACTGCAGCTCCAGCACTGCGCATGTCCCGACACGCGCATTGTTAGCGGAGTCCTCCGGACCGGGAACTCGCGTAGGCGCAGCAGCTTCAGGTAAGTACGCTTTTTAAAAGGTTTTTTACCCGATCGCCTGCGGGAAGCAGCCGACCGGGATTCCTGGGCCAATATGTTTCCCTACTGTATGTTATATGCTATTTTATCAAACGAGGTGCTTTGCTGGCATGTGATGCTGAGGGTAGAGTGTCAGTTCATTTCAGCCTGGATTCCTGCATCGGTGCTTTCATTGTGATGACTCATTGCACTTCACATTACGGCCCCTGCACTTACGTTGCATTTCTCCTGTCAGTGAGGGGGTGAGGCTACCCCTGGAGGAATGGAGAACCGGATGAAGAGGTGATTTTCAGGCGGCAGCAGCGATGGCGAAAATAAAACGGGGCAGAGTTTTCCAGAAATGGGGGCCAGATTGAGTTTGAAACTGCGCTGCTTAGGTCACAGTTCAAGTTTCCGCTAGAATTCATTGCACGTAAAGATAAACTCTTCCATGGGTCAGCGCAAGAGAACTGAATCGTTCCTTTTTATTCCATTGAATAGCATTCCTTGATGTAGTTAAGAGTGTTAATTATTTTTAATTAGGGCGTCCTTAAAAACTTAAAACGTGTCGAGTAGTGCCTGTGCGCTTTAAGCAAATGAACGCAATGTCAAGAGCCTTCCCGAAACCAGGGCAATCGGCAGAATCGCGTAATTTTGACCTGGGGTGTGGCCAAATTTGTGACCGGGGCCTGATTTGGGTAAATTGAATCTTGAACCAACGTAGACAATCACAGAAAACATGAACGTAATTGTTTTAAAACCCCTCCCCGACCTGTAGCACTGGTTTGTCCGATTACAATGGAATCTGGGTGCAAAACTAGTGGGACCAAGCAGAAACTCTGCCCCAACGCTTCTATCTACCTCCGGCCGCCATTTTGTCTGTGCACGGGTGGGCTGAGCACTCAGCCTGCCTATGTAGCCCAACGCTGACTCCTGATTCCTGCTCTGAGTTGTCTCTATCCAAGCCACAGTCGGTCCAGTGGCCAGAAATGTAGGTTGCACCTGACCGCCCTCAAACAACTGTGGACAGACCATTGTTTGTCACTGCTGATGCTGGGGAATCGACCTTGATGAGTAAACTGACACTCCAGTGCAGTGCTGAGGGAGCGCTGCACTGTTGGAGGTACCGTCTTTTGGATGAGACGTTAAACCGAGGTCCCGGCTGCTCTTTCTCAGCCGGACGTAAAACATCCCATGGTTCTTGTCATGTATGTATGCTTGGGGTTATTAGCCAAGAGGTGGCGCCACTGTCAGAGGTCATTGGGCTTTTGTATGTACGTGTGTGCGGCCCAGGAATAAAAGGCAAGCCATCATGTAATGTAATCACTTTGGGCCCTAATAAAGCAGAGCCAGGTTTGTACCTGTGTTAGTTTACAGTATTCAGCTTATCAAGTTATTATATACGTAACAGTTCTATTTCGAAGAAGAGCAGGGGAGTTCTCCCCGATGTCCTGACCAATATTTATCCCTCAATCAACATCATTAAAACAGATTATAAGGTCATTATCGCATTGCTGTTTGTGGGGGAGCTTGCTGCATGTAAAGTGGCTTCCCCGTTTCCTACATTACAATAGTAATTATTGGCTGTAAAGCACTTTGGGAGGTCGTAAAGTTATGAATGCCGCTGTATGGATACAAGCTCGTTGTTAAATGGGAGTGCGCATTACATCATGTGGGGAGCTCCAGCCTATTGCAGAATCACTTCTTGAATGTAAAAGGACATCAGAAAAATTAAGGACTACATTTTATTGTTGCCCTCTTCATCTTTTCTGCTTTCCACCCTATGATAGACCTTCCCTTTTGTTCTTTCCTCCCCTCCCCATTTCACTGCCCCTGCACTTGCTTAAGATTCTGTTATGTTATGTCTGTAATGCACTTATGAATGACTCCACGAGGCAATGTGTTGTACTCAAACTGTAGTGACCTTGGTCCTTTATTCGCAACTCCAGAGTGAGGCACAAGCATGGTGGGCAGTCTTTTATACTGGGCCCTGCACACCTATGCAGGTGACCCTCAGGTCTCCCACTGCAGTGCCCTCTGGTGGACAGCCTCTGCCTCAGGGGCAGGAAACCCCGGTCTCCACCCTCTAGTGGTGCCAGCATAATATATACACAGTGTAAACCTTATTGATAGTACATCAGGTAACAAGTCTCCATCTTATGCAACTATACAGTGACTACACACAGAGTATATCTATAGTCTGCATATATAACAAGTTACATCTCAAACTTTTCCAGTTCTGACAAAGGGTCACAGACCTGAAACGTTAACTCTGTTTCTCTCCACAGATGCTGCCCGACCTGCTGAGATTTCCAACATTTTCTGTTTTTATTTGAGATTTGAGCATCCTCAGAGTTTTGCTTTTGTGTTGTTGTAGCACCGGGTACAGCTTCCCCACCAGTGGGGTGGAAAAAATAAGGCCGAACGCATCCTATCTGGGTCATACTCTACGGGGCACAACCAGAGGGGCACTGCTGGAAGTCTAGGAGTGGGCTGCCCCCCTGTACCATCTGGCTAGCCCAAGAACTGAGTCCAAACAGAAAGAAAATGGGGATAATTTTTTTTTAAAGAAAGGAACACTGCTGAAGAGATTTAAAAATGGCAAATGCCCGTGTAATATGGCGCATAATAGCAGCTGTCAGCCTGCGAAATAGCAGTTTCAGAACAGACATTGTGAGACCTTTCAAAGCCGAACATTACAGGCTCCCAACACAGCTACAGTTAATAAAAGTCAGGTGGTGATGTGACAGATACGGTAAAAAAAATGACAGATGCACTTCCTTTAATCTACTGTGTGAGCTTCTGGTGGAAATCTAATTACTCTGCTTTGCCCCGAGGTTGTGGACATAACAAGGTCTCCAAACGGCTTGATCCTAATGTTGTCAGTTCAACAGAGTTGTCAGAATAAATGTCTGAGTCTGAAAAAATAAATAAATAAAAGCTGTGCCTCTGACCCAGCTGTATGATTGTTTCAATGCCGCTCCACGGGCTAGTCACATGATGGTCCCTCTGATGTTGATCAAGGATTAATATCTGGAGCCTGCAGTTACAGGCACACTCACTCAGGCCTTCCTGATGAGTTCTGGGGGCAGCAGATGCTCTCAGCCTGTGTTGTTGTGAGGCTACTTCTGAATATTGCCATTGCTTCTTCAACAATTTGTATTTATATAGCGCCTTTAACGTAGTGAAACGTCCCAAAGCGCTTTGCATGAGTACTATGAGATTTTTAAAAAAATTGACGCCAAGCCGCATAAGTAGAAATTAGCGCAGTCGACCAAAGGCTTGATACGTTTTAAGGAACGTCTTGAGGGAGGAAAGAAAGGTTGAGAGGTGAAAAGGTTTAGGGAGGGAGTGCCAGAGCTTGGGGCCGAGGCAACAGAAGGCACGGCCACTGATGGTTGAGCGATTATAATCAGGAATGCTCAGGAAGGCAGAATTAGAGGAGCGCAGATGTCTCGATTGTAAAGAAAGACTTGCATCTATATAGCGCCTTTCACAGCTTCAGGACACCCCAGAGTGCTTTACAGCCAGTGAAGTACAGTTGAGGTGTGGTCACTGTTGTAATGTTGGAAAAGCAGTGACTAATTTTGAGCACAGCAAGATACCACAAACAGCCATGTGATGAAGACCAGCTAATCTGTTTTAGTGATATTGGCCAGAATGAACCGATAAATAGTGTAGGTAAGATGGAATATGGCACCTTTATCTCAATCGGACTAACGTTTATATTTTAGTTTATCCCACGACCCCATGTCCTCTCTGTGTTTGTTGCAAAGAGATATTACTAAAGAATGTGTACAAAGATGACAAGCTATGGAGGTTCGATCTTTTAGACCCCGTTTTTCTGCATTCGAGGTGTAATATGATAGGATTGATGAGATTGATGCCATGCGGCAAAGACCTGCAGTTATTTAGCAACTTATCACATCGGTCCCAATTGTCCCAAAGGAGTTCACGCACAACGGGTTACTTTGTAAAGTGGTGACAAAGGCAAATGTGAGAGCTGATGCTGATCGGGTGCGGTTAGCTCGTATCTCACACGCACGCATGATCTGTCTACAGAGAGTGTTGTTTTGAGCATGTACTAGAGTTTGATCCACCTGTCGGGGTGATTTTCCATTCGGCAATGATGGTGCTTATTCCCCTGGGTTTGTCGTTGATGAAATTAATGCCTGTACAGGTAGAAATGTTCAATGTAGATAACCCCACATCATGGGAAGAGCTTCTCTCTTTCCTCTTGCTCTGATGGTATCTCCACTCAACATCTTGCTGGTGTGTGCCATCCTGAAGATTCGATCTTGTGATATATTCACAGAGCACAGCACACACAGCTTCCTAACATGGCAGGCAGCTCTCCGGAAACTGCCTAGTTCTGTTTAATGATTAACTCTGCACTTGCAGTACACAATACATCCACATCCACAGTGTGGCGCTACAAACATTACAAACTTACAGACATTACACTTCTCCCTCCTTAATGAAGAAGCCATCATAACAAACATCATACATAACTTCAATATTATACATAACACAGGATATAAACTTACTTTTTCCATATTTACAAATTTAACTTTAACACTTGTTTTCTATTTCGAAGAGGATACATTTGCTCTCGAACAGAACCTTCCAAACATGGTGTTGAATCTAAACTCATTTGAGACTCACCCTGAGGAACATTTTCCTCCATGGAATTTCTATGATTTTCATTTGAACTCACTCTAACTTCAGGCTCTTTGTTTTCCTGACTTGGACTCAGACTTTCATTCTGATTCTCTCCTGAATTTGTTTCCAGTACATTGGATTTAGGATTTGCTACTGGTATATCAAAACTATCTGATGAGTCAGAAATAATTGAATTATTCCCACCTTCAACTCCTTCCATGTCTGTAGGTAAAACATGATCAATATGAACAAACCTAACCTGTCCATTATCAAACATCTTTACCAAATATGTGCGAGGACCACATATCTTCACCACTCTTCTTGGTAACCACATTAACCATTTATGGGGCCCAAGTTTCCACACGATAAAAAACGGGCGCCCCTCCGAGCTGGGCACCCGTTTTTCGCACCACAAAGTACGCCTAAAAAAACCCTCCGTATTCTCCATCTCCCTGCAGGTCCTCTGGTCCTCGGCGCGGCGCAGCAGGAGCTGTAGGGGGCGGAGCTAGGACCCTGCGCCGAAAACAGTGCCGGGAGCTCTGCACATGTGCGCTACAGTGGGCACGCAAGTGCAGTAGCTCCAGGCGCCCGAAACTGTGTGGGAGGGGCCCGAAGCACGCAGCCCCTAGCCCTGGCCGAATGGCCTCACTGGGGCTGCGTGAATAAGGCTCCTCCCATGGCCAGCTCCTGCCGACTCCCGCTCCTGCTTTCCCCCCCCCCCCCCCACCGACCGGACTGGACCCGACTCGACCCGCCTGTCGCTGCCGCTCCTGCTTCCGCGCCCCCCCCCCCCTCCCGACCGGACCGGACCCAACTCAACCCATCTGTCGCTGCCGCTCCTGCTTCCCCGCCGCTCCTGCTTCCGTCCTCTCCCCCTGGCCGGACCCGACCCGACCCGCCTGTCGCTGCCGCTCCTGCTTACCCGCCACTCCTGCTTCCGCCCCCCCCCCCCCACCCCCGACCGGACCGGACCCGACTCGATCCGTCTGCATCTGCCGCTGCCGCTCCCGCTCCCGCTCCCACCCGACTCGACCCGACTCTACTCTCGCCCCCGGACTGGATCCGATCTGACCTCCCCCTCCCCGACCTAACCTCCCTTTCCCCGACCTGACCTCCCTCCCCGACCTGACCTCCCTCCCTCCCTCCCTCCCTCTCTCCCTCCCTCCCCCTCCCTCTCTCCCTCCCTCCCCTCTCTCCCTCCCTCCCCCGCCGACCCGAACCGAACCTCTCTCCCCGACCCGACCCAACGCCACCTACCTCTGGTGCTGGGGACGGGCCCTGCCCGAAATCTCGGGCCCGGCCCGTTCAGCCTTCGGTCCCAACGGCAAACCGCTTCCTAAAGGCCTGCCTGAAGAACTTTCACACAGGTAGGAACATGGTTTATTTAATCTTTTCTTTGCTTATAAATGTTTATTCAGGTTGGATTTATTTGTATAATATTTGTAGAAGTATAAATAAGGATTTATTGTAGAATTTAATGACTTCCCTTCCCCCCTTGTTCCCTATGCCTAATTTGTAACCTGCGCCTGATTTTTTAATGTGTAGAACAGGTTTTTTCAGTTCTACAAAAATCTTCACTTGCTCCATTCTAAGTTAGTTTGGAGTACGTTTTCACTGTGGAAACTTTGAAATCAGGCGTCAGTGGCCGGACACGCCCCCTTTTGAAGAAAAAATTCTGTTCCAAAGTAGAACTGTTCTACCTGACTAGAACTGCAGAAAAAAAAATGTGGAGAATTGCGATTTCTAAGATAGTCCGTTCTCCACCAGTCACTCCTAAAAATCAGGCGCAAATCATGTGGAAACTTGGGCCCATGGTGATGGTTCTTCACTCTCACCTTCTGGTTTAATTTCACACATCTCTCTTTTACTCTACCTCTATCCTGATTCTCTTTCTGTCATAATTGTGTCTCTTCTACGGACTGTGTCAAATTTGACTTTAACAATGAGAATCTGGTTCGAGGCTGTCGTTTGAGAAACAACTCTGCTGGTGTTCTACCAGTAGTTGTATGAGGAGTATTTCAATATGTAATCAAAAAATTAGCCAATTTGTTATCCAATGACAACTGTCGTTCGTTTCCTTGGATTTGGATTTAACATTTGTTTATGAATGCACGTTTTACAATTTGTACAGTGCGCTCTGCTGCACCATTCAAAGCAGGATGGTATGGTGGAACCTTGGTATGTTTCACACCATTTTTGCTCGTAAATTGTGCAAATTCTTCTGAACGATATTGTGGTCCATTATCCGAAACAATTGCTTCAGAGAGGCCAAATGAAGAAAATAATTTTTGAAAAATGTCCAATGTTTTACTTGTTGTTATTTTCTACATTGGAAACACCTCAACCCATTTCAAATGGCTATCAATCACAATGAACAATTGTTGTCCTTCTAACTCAGCAAAATCAATATGTAGCCTTTGCCACACCCTGGGAGGCCATTTCCATGGCTGTAATGGTGCTGGTGGTGGTTGCTTGCTTACCGATTGACATGTCGTACACTGACTCATGATGTACTCTCTATTTTTATCAAGACCTGGCCACCATCAATAACTGCGTGCAAAACTCTTGGTCAAGCACATTCCCAGGTGCTGGTCATGGAGGTCTCCTAATAATTTGGACCTGAATTTATTTGGTATAACCACTCTTGCACCCCACATGATACAATCTTTATCGACTGATAATTCATTCCTACGAATGAAGAATGGATGTGTATCTTTGTCTGTTACCTGGTTTGGCCATCCATTTGCAATATTCACATACACCTTTGACATCACTGGGTCATGATTGGTTACTCTACCAATCTCTTCAGCTGTGACTGGCAGTTCATCAATGTATGAAAAATGTTTTACTTGTTGTTATTTTCCACATTGGAAACACCTCAACCCATTTCAAATGGCTATCAATCACAATGAACAATTGTTGTCCTGCTAACTCAGCAAAATCAATATGTAGCCTTTGCCACACCCTGGGAGGCCATTTCCATGGCTGTAATGGTGCTGGTGGTGGTTGCTTGCTTACCGATTGACATGTCGTACACTGACTCATGGTTTACATATTAATTGGTGAATGTTCAGAAGTGAATTCTGATCATCTTCCTAGTCCTGTGTTAATTCAGTGTAGCTAGAGACTTGATGTACTTACATAGATGAATGCGAATCACACACAAGCTCTTCAATTATGCACAGTACAGAAGCGGCAAGTCTGATACTTGAATTATTTTGCTCTCAGAATGAGGTCTGTAACCATTTCAAAAATCTTACCTGAGGAAGGTTCCAGCTGGTAGGAGCCCATTATTAATTTATGGCCTTAAAACAGAGTGGAAATAATTGACTGCCACTTTTAAACCGCTAATTTATTTCACTCAGATTATTTGTATGTCCATTGGGGAGTTAAATGTTCTTGTTGGTACATTTTGTATAAAATATAATTGGAATTTCTTTGAGGTGTTTCTGTTGGAGGGATCCAGGTATCTGGAGGTTGAGGCCGAGCCATGTTGGGTCAGGAGGGGGGCACGGAGGGGTAGGGCATTCCCAGGTGCTGGTCATGGAGGTCTCCTAATAATTTGGACCTGAATTTATTTGGTATAACCACGTGATACAATCTTTATCGACTAATAATTCCTTCCTACGAATGAAGAATGGATGTGTATCTTTGTCTGTTACCTGGTTTGGCCATCCATTTGCAATTTACTCATACACCTTTGACATCACTGGGTCACGATTGGTTGCTCTACCAATCTCTTCAGCTGTGACTGGCAGTTCATCAATGTATGAAAAATAAAACACTTTTTCCCTATCGGGTGTAACATGTGGGGAAGGCAATCTAGACATTGCATCAGCATTACTATGATCAGCTGATCGTCTGTATTCAATATCATATGTATATGCTGACAAAATCAAAGCCCATCTCTGCATTCGGGCTGCAGCTAATGTTGGAACTAGAGACTTTGGATGGAAGATTGCTGGTAAGGGCTTATGGTCCGTAACGATGGTAAACTTACGACTATACAAGTATTTGTGAAATTTCTTGACCCCAAAAATTAAAGCCAAAACTTCCCTTTCAATTTGCGCATAATTACTCTCACTGGCACTGAGAGTGCGTGAAGCAAAAGCAATTGGTCTCTTCTCCCCACTACTTAATACATGAGAGATCACTGCCCCAACTCCATACGGAGAGGCATCACATGCTAGCTTAATCTCCTTAAATATGTCATAGTGAACTAACATGGTGCTCTCTACCAATTTGTTTTTACACACCTTGAATGCTCTATCGCATTCTTTTGACCACTTCCAATGGACCTGTTTTTTCAAAAGTTCATTCAGTGGATGTAATACTGTAGCCAAATTTGGTAGGAACTTCCCATAATAGTTCAAAAGACCCAAGAATGAACGAAGTTCAGTGACATTCCTGGGAGTGGGTGCATCCAATTTTTCCATGGTTAGATGTAAACCATCTTTATCTACTCTGTACCCTAAGTACTCCACTGAGTTTTTAAATAACTCACACTTACGAGCAGACACTCATACTCTGTGCTTCTCTAGCCGTTTGAGGACTTCATTCAAATTCAGCAAAGAGGAACTGTGAAATTAAATTATCAAGGAACATAAAACAAAATATTAAAATATTTTACAGGCACATCAATTAAAAAAAAGTAAGGTTGGGATGTGGGGAAAATGTTGGAATCTATCATTAAGGATGAAATAGCAGCGCATCTGGAAGGCAGTGACAGGATCGGTCCAAGTCGGCATGGATTTATGAAAGGGAAATCATGCTTGATGAATCTTCTAGAATTTTTTGAGGATGTAACCAGCAGAGTGAACAAGGGAGAACCAGTGGATGTGGTGTATTTGGACTTTCAAAAGGCTTTTGACAAGATCCCGCACAAGAGATTGGTGTGCAAAATCAAAGCGCATGGTATTCGGGGTAATATACTGACGTGGATAGAGAACTGGTTGGCAGACAGGAAGCAGAGAATCTGGATAAACGGGTCCTTTTCAGAATGGCAGGCAGTGACTAGTGGAGTGCCGCAGGGCTCAGTGCTGGGACCCAGCTCTTTACAATATACATTAACGTTTTAGATGAAGGAATTGAGTGTAATATCTCCAAGTTTGCAAACAACACTAAACTGGATGGCAGTGTGAACTGTGAGGAGGACGCTAAGAGGCTGCAGGGTGACTTGGACAGGTTAGGTGAGTGGGCAAATGCATGGCAGATGCAGTATAATGTGGATAAATGTGAGGTTATCCATTTTTGGGGCAAAAACACGAAGGCAGAATATTATCTGAATGGCGGCAGATTAGGAAAAGGGGAGGTGCAACGAGACCTGGGTGTCATGGTTCATCAGTCATTGAAAGTTGGCATGCAGGTACAGCAGGTGGTGAAAAGGCAAATGGTATGTTGGCCTTCATAGCTAGGGAATGTGAGTATAGGAGCAGGGAGGTCTTACTACAGTTGTACAGGGCCTTAGTGAGGCCTCACCTGGAATATTGTGTTCAGTTTTGGTCTCCTAATCTGAGGAAGGACGTTCTTGCTATTGAGGGAGTGAAGCAAAGGTTCACCAGACTGATTCCAGGGATGGCTGGACTGTCATATGAGGAGAAACTGGATCAACTGGGCCTTTATTCACTGGAGTTTAGAAGGATGAGAGGGGATCGCATAGAAACGTATAAGATTCTGATGGGACTGGACAAGTTAGCTGCGGGAAGAATGTTCCCGAAGTTGGGGAAGTCCAGAACTAGGAGACATAGTCTTAGGATAAGGGGTAGCCAATTTAGGACTGAGATGAGGAGAAACTGCTTCACTCAGAGAGTTGTTAACCTGTGGAATTCCCTACCGCAGAGAGTTGTTGATGCCAGTTCATTGGATATATTCAAGAGGGAGTTAGATATGGCCCTTACGGCTAAAGGG
This sequence comes from Pristiophorus japonicus, assembly GCF_044704955.1. Lineage (NCBI taxonomy): Eukaryota > Metazoa > Chordata > Chondrichthyes > Pristiophoridae > Pristiophorus > Pristiophorus japonicus. Next base: position 84,033,807 of record NC_091992.1, read on the forward strand.
TTCAAGGGGCATGGAGAGAAAGCAGGAAAAGGGTACTGAGGGAATGATCAGCCATGATCTTATTGAATGGCGGTGCAGGCTCAAAGGGCCAAATGGCCTACTCCTGCACCTATTTTCTATGTTTCTATGTTTCTATTAATATGTTATTATGAATTTGCCTATTTGGTGTTGAAATTAGTATGTCATCCAAATAACATACTACCCCTTCAATACCTTGCTAAATCTGGTTCATCACCCCTTGGAATATGGCAGGGGTGGAAGACACTCCAAACAGTAGCCTATTAAATTGATATAGGCCTAGATGAGTATTTATAGTCAAACATGACTTGGATTCCTCATCTAGTTCAAGCTGTAAGTAGGCATTCGTAAGATCCAGTTTTGAGAAGACCTGACCACCTGTCAGTGTTGTGAACAAATCTTCTATATTTGGCAATGTATTGGGGACATTACCCTCTAGAACCTGGTTTACGGTTACTTTATAATCACCACAATCTCTTACCTGACCATCGGACTTAGGTATAACAACAATGGGTGTAGCCGAATTACATCGATCTATCTTACAAATAATGTTCTCAGTCTCTAGTCTTTTAAGTTCTTGCTCAACTTTCTCCTTGAGTGCATAAGGTACAGAACGTGGCTTGTAGTAAACCAATCTAGCGTCCTTCTGTACCCTGACACTCGCCTTAAAGCCTTGGATCGGACTGCCCGTTTCGCAGAACACCTTCGGATACTGCTTGATAACCTCATCCGTTGATGAAAATCTTGCTTCCACATAGAAAATCTTACTCCAATCCAGCTTCAGTGAGCTCAACCAATTTCTTCCTAGTAAGGCAGACTTGTCTCCTGCCACTACTATTAGAGGCAAGTTCTGAAATTGATCTTTATATTTCACCGGTACGGTGATACGACCTACCACAGGAATTTTCTCTCCCGAGTAGCCTCGCAGCTCTATCTTGGATTTCTCCAGTTGGAAATCACGCAATTTGTCACGGTATAGTGACTCCGGTACTACACTCACAGATGCACCCGTGTCAATTTCCATTGGTATCTTGAATCCCACAACATCTATGTGGATTTTGATGCTTTCTGAATCGCTGTCCGTTAACCTCATGCTTCTGATGATGTATAACTCTAACATCTCCTCGTCCTGTTCTTGTTCTTCCATGCTATGTAGTCTTTTTGGATTTCTACTCATAGCTTTGAACGCTGGACTCATAGCTTTGGAAGCTGGTTTACCCTTCAGTCGGCATGCTTTCACAAGATGCCCAGTCTTCCTGCAGAAGAAACACTCTGCCTTCACGTATGGACAACTTTGAGCAATGTGTTGTCCCGGGCACCTATAGCATGACTTTGATGCTCTGTTAGAATTTCCAGTTCCTGAGACTTTGGGCCATGCCCGTCTTTTACTTTGAACCTGCAGGTGATTTACCTCGGTTTACTGACGACCGTAATTATTATTTAATTCTCGGGAATATTGTTCGGCCATGCCCATCGACCTCGCTGTCTGACAAGCAATCTCAAAAGTCAAGTCATCCATCGTCAATAACTTCCTTCTGATTGCATCATTTTTCACCCCACAAACAAAACGATCCTGTAATGCTCGGTTTTGAAAGTTTCCAAAATTATAGTGCATCGATAGCTTTTTTAATGCTATGATGTAATCAGTGATACTTTCATCAGATTTTTGATTCCAAATCCCAAAACGATAGCTTTCAGCAATTTCTAACGGTTTGGGGTTATAGTGCTGCTCCAGCTTCATTAAAATCTCTTTAAGCATTGTGTCCTTTGGCTCGTCAGGCACAAGCAGATTTACAAGGGTTTCGTGTAATGCCGGACCTGCCTCCGATAAGAAGATCGCTTTCTTACGTTCCAACACAGCCCGGTTCTGGATTGCATTGTCTGGAACTTTGATGATGTTATTTGCAATGAAATACATTTCTAGCCGATCCACATACACTTTAAAACATTCCCGGTCATGTCTATATTCTCCCAAATGTCCCAATACACCTTCCATTTAAATCTCTAGCTGTTCACACCGTGTGCTGTATTTTACCTCGGATTTTGTAGCTTTTTTTCTCAAGACAGAAACTTCCAAAGTCTCTCTGTCGGCTGGCTGAATCCTTCACCAACATAATTTAAGCTTTAAATCATCCGAAAAATCCCATCTTCCGTCGCCAAATGTGATATATTCACAGAGCACAGCACACACAGCTTCCTAACATGGCAGGCAGCTCTCTTGGAAGTCTCCGGAAACTGCCTCGTTCTGTTTAATGATTAACTCTGCACTTGCAGTACACAATACGTCCACATCCACAGTGTGGAGCTACAAACATTACAAGCTTACAGACATTACAGATCTTGCCTGACTTTTAGTGTTAAGGTAACTCCAAGACTGACTGGGTTGGGCATCTACAACATTCTCGGTTTTCTGTGGCTCAAAATAATTAACTGCAGTCTTGATGATCTGTTTCTCTTGGCTTGTCCTCTGTTGGCAAGGTGAGAGAAAAAACATGGGGAATTGAGCAGATTCCTTAGTTCAGTTGAGTTTTTCAGCTCACTGGCATAATTTGTATGCGCTACCTACTGGGAATCAGCTGCTGAACCATTTTCCCACAGAAGGAGGCCATTCAGCTCAATTAATGTACTATCCAATCAGGTCCACACCCCCACTCTTTCCCCATAGCCCAGCAATTGTTTTTCCTTTTTAATTAAATATCCAATTCCCTTTTGAAAGTTACCATTGAATCTGCTTCCACCACCATTTCAAGTAGTGAATTTCAGTTCACAACTCGGCATACAAAACAAGTCTCCAAATCTCCCCTCTGTTGCTTTTGTCAATTTTTAAAAATCTGTGTCCTCTGGTTACGGACCTGCATGCCAGTACCTCCTTATTTACTCAGTCAAAACCCTTCACACCATGCTGATAGTTCATTTTTCATGGCTCAGTGGGTAGCACTCTTGCACTCTGAGTCACAAGCTGGTGGGTTCATAGTCCCACTCCAGAGACCTGAGCACAAAAGTCCAGGCTGGAATGTCTGAGGGAACGCTGCACTGTCAGAGATGCAGTCTTTTGGATGAGACGTTAAACTGAGGCTCTCTCAGGTGGATGTAAAAGATCCCGTGGCACTATTTCAAAGAAGAGCAAGGGAGTTACCCCAGTGTCCTTGCCAATATTTATCCCTCAATCAACATCACCGAAACATATTATGTGGCTATTATCACATTGCTGTTTGTGGGAGCTTGCTGTGCGCAAATTGGCTGCTGCGTTTTCCATATTACAACAGTGACTACACTTCAAAAGCACTTCATTGGCTGTAAAGGGCTTTGGGACGTCCTAACGTCCTGAAAGGCGCTACATAAATGTAAGTCTTTCTTTAAAAAAAAACATTTCTAAGATGCTTTGTGAATGATTGGATTTTCATTCCTCAAAATCGACACGGGTGTCAAATTTTATTGGTGAAATAAAGGCAGGGCTGCAAACATTTGCTTTAAATTGATCAAGACTTGTGGCAGTGAAGGAGTTAAATCAACAGCAGCATCAGTTGGAATTGGTACAATTGCACGTCTGTAGTTGTTGAATACATAAAAATGTAAATTTAGTTGCAATCTGTTGAGATTTGGATGGAATAACATCTCGCGGCTTAATGTGGTAGACTGTCAGTGTTGTTAGACTTGCTGGTTTTGACCTCTGACTTTTGACCCACTGGGGATGTAAGCCGACCCTGTGCAACGCTCATGTTCTGAGCGATCAGGCCACGGGTCTGAGTGCAGGCACTGGCTCGCTGTCAAATCTGTCAGTCAGACGTGTGATGAGTTGAAATGGTTTCTCGTTTCGGAAAGTGGCGCTTCCTGGGGGAGGTGAAGTGAGAGCGTCGGGACGCCTGGGGAGAGGGAGGAGGACCTGACAGTGCCTTTCAGTGCTAACCATACGTCTTCAGTGGTGCATTCAGCTGAAAGTCCAGAATGGGGCTGAAGCCATTTTGGCTCAGTCAGCATTCTCTGCAGTGCTGTAAGTGACAGTGATTGAGAAGTCAGACTCCTTTAACAACACTGCCGACAAAGTGGCGAGAGGTAACAATGAATTGGCCTTTGAATTGGGGTGAAGCAGCCAGAGGTGGCACATCTTTTGTCACATGGAGAAGAGTAGCTCCCTCCTCTGAACATACCGGCCATTTTGAAAACTCTACGGCTGTGGCGAATCATGCCGACCATCCGATGGTGGTAACGGAACCTCGCCCATCTCTCCACAGCAGGAACGTGGTTTTCCTATCTTGCCCTCTTTTAGCTCGTCCACCTCAAACCTATGTTGCCTATTTCTTCCTTTGGCCAAGAGGGTCCACAGATCTCTCCCCCGCTGACGGGAGCAGCTGAGGGAGGTAAACATTTACACGGCCAGACTTGTGCTGGTTTTGTTTCTTGCCCCCTCCCCGGAGCTGGTGTATTGCAATTCTGGAGACAGGTCCATCCACCAGGCCACCCAGAATGTGGTGAACTTTACACTGACAACAACTTTTATATATTTATATAGCGCTTTTAAGCTTTCAGATGAGACGTTAAACCGAGGCCCCGTCTGCCCGCTCAGATGAACATAAAAGATCCCATGGCACTATTTCGAAGAAGTGCAGGGGAGTTATCCCCGGTGTCCTGGCCAATATTTATCCCTCAATCAACATAACAAAAACAGATTATCTGGTCATTATCACATTGCTGTTTGTGGGAGCTTGCTGTGTGCAAATTGGCTGCCGCATTTCCCACATTACAACAGTGACTACACTCCAAAAGTACTTCATTGGCTGTAAAGCGCTTTGAGATGTCCAGTGGTCATGAAAGCAGCTATATAAATGCAATTCTTTCTTTTTCTTTCTTTAACATAGCAAAATGTCCCAAGATGCTTCACGGGAGCGATTATCAGACAAAATTTGACACCGATCTACATAAAGAGATATCAGGACAAGTGACGAAAAGCTTATTCAAAGAAGTATGGTTTAAGGAGCATCTTAAAGGAGGAGAGAGAGATGGAGAGGGTTAGGGAAGGATCATAGGCAGACCCTCGAAATGAGGACGACTTGCTTCCACGCCAAAAAAGGATACGCTCACAGGTATTCCAATGAAAGACCTAATATTCCAGATCCTGAACTGCATCTTGAAGGGTGGAAGATGCCTGTGCGTGGACTTTTTTAACGTGTGGTGGCTGTTGCACACCAGCCACCACATGGGCTTGACAGAGCTAGGTCTTGGTCCAGTGGCAAGGTTTACCCAAGACGACTGGAGACCAGTTCTGCTGCACGGACCTAGTGCGCACACATATCATAGTGTGGGCTGGCCCGTGCTGCCCCTGGGCTCCTGGCCCCAAACTCACGCCTCTCCTGGGCCCCGATCACATCCCTCCACAGTCTCTCGCCGCTCCTTCGCCCCGACCTCGCCGCTCCTGCTGTATCTACCCACGCTCCAATCACCGACCTGGATCTTGATGACGTCACTCTTTGCTGCCATCGCAGCTCGCGCTGCTCCCTGAAGTGGCATGCTTCCATGCTGATCCTGGACCGCTCACCTCCGCTCCTTTTATGGTCCCGACCTGCCGCTGGTATTCTCACGCAGTTCGGGGCCTCCACGCTTAGGGTCTCAACGACTGCCAATGATGGGGCGATGGTAATCGGGGATGCACAAGAGGCTGGAATTGGAGGAACGCAGAGAACTCGGAGGGTTTACTTGGAAATCTGAATGCCAGCTGAGATTGGTACTTCAAGCCATGGCCCTCTGGACACATGTCGAGCACTTTTTGTCCAATTCATGCTTTGGAGAGCCGCAAGCGACATCTCCACCCATTAGCATCTGTTACCAAGGCTGAAGGACATAAGAAGCTACAGACACAAATGAATGGACAGGAAAGTCAAGATGCAGGCATGAATCTTCTGGCAATGACTGAGAGGGCCATCGCTCGATTCTGGGTTGGTGGAAGTGGTGCTGCATGAGGTGATGGAAAGGACTATCAGCATTGGTCAGCATTTGCAACCTGCCTGCAAGGAGGTGGAAACATAGAAAATAGGAGCAGTAGCAGGCCATTCGGCCCTTCGAGTCTGCACCGCCATTCAATCTGATCATGGCTGATCCTCTAGCTCAACACCATATTCCCACTTTTTCCCCATTCCCCTTGATATCTTTTATTTCTAGAAATCTATCTATCTCCCTCTTAAATATATTCAGTGGCTTGGCCTCCACAGCCTTCTGTGGTAGAAAATTCCACAGGTTCACCATCCTCTGAGTGAAAAAAATTCTTCTCATCTCGGTCCTAAATTTCCTACCCCGTATCCTGAGACTGTGACCCTTGTTCTAGACTTCGCAGCCAGGGGAAACATCCTCCCAGCATCCAGTCTATCCAACCCTGTCAGAATTTTATACGTTTCAATGCGATCCCCTCTCATTCTTCTACTCTAGTGAATACAGGCCTAGTCAAACCAATCTCTCTTCATATGACAGTCCTGCCATCCCAGGAATCAGTCTGGTGAACCTTCGCTGCACTCCCTCTATAGCAAGTTTATTCTTTTCTTAGGTAAGGAGACCAAAACTGCACACAATACTCCAGGTGCGGTCTCACCAAGGCCCTGTATAACTGTAGTAAGACATCCTTGCTCCTGTATTCAATGTGGAGCCACATTTCAGGCCTTCATGAATGTAGGATGTTCCACCCGATGCTTCATGGTGGCTGAAGTCAATCTTGCAGTGGATGACACATCTGGAGTCTGCTGACCCAGGCGCTGTGAATACAGTTCCTCATGATTTACAGGTGGGTGTGCCAGGGCCTGTGGAAATGACTGATCCTAGCCTCCAAAGTACTACCAATTAGGTCACGCTGGCTGTTCATCACCAGTGCACTGAAAGCATGAGATGCTGTGATCGAGGAACCATTACTGTTGATAATAAGTACCTCTGTTAAGTAGTACACAGAGGAATGTCATATGAACATATTCATCTACAATCATTGTCATTAGTAAATTCTGCTGCTCTTTTAACTCTGTCGGAAAGGTTTACTGGAAAGGGAAATAGGCCAGTTTTTTAACTAATTGAAAGCCAGAAGAACAGTGATTGACCTCATGAAGATAGTGGCGACAAGCAAGTATACTTGTTAACAACCCATGGACAAGGGCAGCAGGTGCATGGGAACGTCATCAACTCCAAGTTCTCCTCCGAGTCATACACCATCCAGACTTGGACATACATCGCCGTTCCTTCATCGTCGCTGGGTCAAAATCCTGGAACTCCCTCACGAACTGCACAGTGGGAGTACCTTAATCACACGGACTTCTCAAGGGCAACTAGGGATGGGCAATAAATGCCGGCCTTGTCAGAAACACCCACATCTCAAAGAATTATATAAAAAAAGGAACCTATAAGCATCTATGGCATGGAAAGGGTTAGAAATAATGATGAGATGCAAGTACATATGGTTAACATTTTGCATATACACTGCTTGATATCCCATGGGCATTGCACATGGGTAGTCAAAACCAAGTGCAGACTTTAGATGAAGAGGGGTTGAAGGACTAGGGATGATTTGGAGCAGGGCTTTATAATTCAGTCCCCAATTTAAAGTCATACAATCTGTTTTTATTTTTATAGAATACCTGATTTGTATTATTATTTATAGTTAAATAGTAACATGTATGATTACCTGGAATGCAGACAAGTAAATTGGTTAGAAGATAGGAGTTTCTCCTCAGTACAAGCTGTCTAACTAGGAGACACAAAACTGAGGCACTACAGTGCCATCAGTGGTGAGAGGCTGTAATTACAGTATGATAAGTTTATGTCGGCAGTTTCCATCATAAATGTAGATGTCGGAATTGGGTCCATTACAGACCCAATCCACATCCGGACCAGTGTCAAACAGGGCTGCATCACCGCCCCAACACTCTTCTCTATCTTCCTTGCTTCCATGCTACATCTCACAGTCAACAAGCTCCCCGCTAGAGTGGAACTAAATTACAGAACCAGTGGGAAGCTGTTTAACCTTCGCCGCCTCCTGGCCAGGTCCAAGACCACCCCAACCTCTGTCATTGAGCTACAGTAGGCGGACGACTCCTGCGTCTGCACACATACAGAGGCTGAACTCCAGGACATATTCGACGTATTTACTGAGGCGTACGAAAGCATGGGCCTTCCGCTAAACATCTGTAAGACAAAGGTCCTCCACCAGCCTGTCCTCACCGCACAGCACTGTCCCCCAGTCATCAAGATCCACGGCATGGCCCTGGACAACGTGGACCATTTCCCATACCTCGGGAGCCTCTTATCAACAAGAGCAGACATTGATGACGAGATTCAACATCGCCTTCGGCTGCCTGAGGAAAAGAGTGTTTGAAGAACAGGCCCTCAAAACTGCCACCAAGCTCATGGTCTACAAGGCTGTAGTAATACCTGCCCTCCTGTATGGACCACATGCAGCAGACACCTCAAGTCGCGAGAGAGGTACCACCAGCGATGTCTCCGCAAGATCCTACAAATCCCCTGGGAGGACAAATGTACCAACATCAGCGTTCTCGGCCAGGCCAACATCCCCAGCACTGAAGCACTGACCACACTTGATCAGCTCCGTTGGGCAGGCCACATTGTTCGCATGCCTGATACAAGACTCCCAAAGCAAGCGCTCTACTCGTAATTCCTTCACGGCAAACGAGCCAAAGGTGGGCAGAGAAAATGTTACAAGGACACCCTCAAAGCCTCCCTGATAAAGTGCAACATCCCCACTGACACCTGGGAGTCCCTGACCAAAGACTGCCTTAAGTGGAGGAAGTGCATTTGGGAGGGCGCTGAGCACTTTGAGTCTGATTGCCGAGAGCATGCAGAAAACAAGCGCAGGCAGCGGAAAGAGCATGCGGCAAACCAATCCCACCCACCCCTTCTCTCAACGACCAACGACTACCTGCCCTACCTGTGACAGAGTCTGTGGTTATTGGACTGTTCAGCCACCTAAGGATTCATTTTAAGAGTGGAAGCAAGTTCTCCTCAATTCCGAGGGACTGCCTATGATGATGATGAGATGTCGGAATTTATAATAGAAAAGTTGACAGAGGTTTAATATTACTAGTCGATCTCCCGTGGCATTGCTAATTGGAGTCAAGACCAATGCTGGTCCGGTGAAGTGGCATTAGAGGCTGTAGGATACTTCAAACAAGGCTGATGGACTTCATTACCCATTTTACAGCCATACATTCTGCAGCACCTCCACTGGCCGCAGGGCGTAATTACAGCGGGATGAATTTAACTGGCAATTTCCTTTGTAAATACAGATACAGTCAATTATACTAGAAATGAGTTGATAGGAAGTGGATACAACTGCGAGGGTTTTTAATATGTTTCATTGATAGATATGAATTCATTTTTTAGTAATGTAGTAATCCACTTTTAGACAGTTTTTAAAGGGGCAATATTTTTCTGGTAATTTTTAGTCAACCATTTTTGGTTTTCTGAACACAACTGTAAACAAAACTGAAACACATTGTTACATCTAAAAGACATCAGCCCGGAATTTGAGGTCGGAGGCTTCCCAGATGCGCCCGTAGGGGCTGCAAATTCCGCCCGTCACTTTGCCGTAACGTGATGGTGCCATGCTGACAATGATGCACAGCTGTTCCACTTTAAATAAAATCCTACGGCACAGGAATTGCAGTTGCCAATTTTAGCAGATGAATGGCAAACACTTTTGTCGGACATTCCTCTTTTAACAGAATGTGCTAACCTGTTTATTTGAAATGGGCTAGTGCATGCATCAAGATTGCAGACAGAGGAAAGTTGCACGGACTTGTAAGTGTTCATAATATCATAGAATCGTAGAATCATACAACACAGAAAGAGGCCACTCAGCCATCATGCCTGTGCTGGCTCTTTGAAAGAGCAATCCAATTAGTCCCACTCCCCTACTCTTTCCCCATTGCCCTGCAAATTTTTCCTTTTTCCTCTTTGAAAGTTACTATTGAATCCACTTCCAACACCCTTTCAGGCAGTGCATTCCAGATCATAACAATTCACTGAGAAAAAAACAAAAATCCTCCTCACCTCGCCTCATAAAGGTTCTTCATAACTTCCTTGTTTGTATTCTATGCCTCTATTTATGAAGCCCAGGATCCATACGTTTTTTTTAACCATTTTCTCAACCTGCCTTTCCACCTTCAACGACTTGTGCACATATACCCCATCCCCAGGTGTAGCTTTAGAATTGTACCCTTTAGTTTATATTGCCTCTCCTTGTTCTTCCTACCAAAATGTATCACTTTGCACTTTTCTGCATTAAATTTCATCTGCCACATGTCCGCCCATCCCACCAGTCTGTCTATGTCCTCTTGAAGTTTATCACTATCCTTCTCACAGTTCACTATACTTCCAAGTTTTGTGTCATCTGCAAATTTTAAAATTGTGCCCTGTACACCCATATGCAAGTCATTAATATGAACAAGAAATGCAGTGGTCCTAGTAGCGACCCCTGGAGAACACCACTGTATACCTTCCTCCAGTCCGAAAAACAACTGTTCACCACTACTCTCTGTTTCCTGTCACTTAGCCTATTTCATATCCATGCTGCTACTGTCCCTTTTATTCCATGGGCTTCAACTTTGCTGACAAGCCTATCATGTGGCACTTTATCAAACGCCTTTTGTTACATGTTCATGTAACCACATTAACCGCATTGCCCTCCTCAATCCTCTCTGTTACCTCATCAAAAAACTCAAATCAAGTTAGTTAAACATGATTTCCCTTTAACAAATCCATGCTGGCTCTCCTTAATTAATCTACACTTGTCCAAGTGACTGTTAACTTTGTCCTGGATTATCGTTTCTAAAAGCTTCCCCACTACCGAGGTTAAACTGACTGACCTGTAGTTGCTGGGTTTATCCTTACACTTTTTTGAACAAGGGTGTAACATTTGCAATTCTCCAGTCCCCTGGCACCAGCCCCGTATGTAAGGAGGATTGGAAGATTATGGACAGTACCTCCACAATTTCCACCCTTACCGCCCTTAGCATCCTAGGATGCATCACATCTGGACCTGGTGACTTATCTACTTTAAGTACAGCCAGCCTTTCAAATACTCTTTTTTTTAATCAATTCTTATCCCATCCAGTATCTCAGCTACCTCCTCTTTCACTATGACTTTGGAAGCATCTTCTTCGGGTTAAGAGAGATGTAAAGAACTCATTTAGTACCCCAGCCATGCTCTCTGCCTCCATGTGTAGATCTCTGTTTTGGTCCCGAATTAGCTCCACCCCTTCTCTTATTATTTATATGCCTAATGATTACCTTTTATGTTAGCTGCCAATCTTTTTGCATACTCTGTCTTTTCCTCTCTTATTGCCTTTCTCACTTCCCCTCTGCACTTTCTATACACAGCCTGGTTCTCAGTTGTATTCTCAACATGACATCTGTCATAGGCCCCTCTATCTGCTTTATCTTACTCTCTAACTCTTTCGTCATCCAGGGAGCTCTGGCTTTGCTGCCCTATCTTTGCCCCTCGTGGGAATGTACCTCGACTGTACCCGAACCATCTCCTCTTTAAAGGCAACCCATTGTTCCACTACAGTTTTGCCTGCCAATCTTTGATTCCAATTTACCCGAGCCAGGTTCCAGGTAAATCCACTGAAATTGGCCCTTCTGCAATTAAGTATTTTTACTCTAGATTTCTCCTTGTCCTTTTCCAGAGCTAATCGAAACCTTATGATACCATGAACACTGTTCCCAAAATGTTCCCCTACTGACACTTGCTCTACTTGACCCATCTCATGCCCCAGAACCAGATCCAGCAATGCCTCCTTCCTCATTGAGCCGAAAACATACTTCAGGAATTTTTCCCCCTCTCTGCCCTTTACACTTTTACTATCCCAGTCTATATTAGGACAGTTGAAGTTCCCCCATTATCACTACTCTATAGTTCTTGCACCTCTCTTTAATCGCCCTGAAAGTTTGCTCCTCCATATCCTTCCCACTAGTTGGTTGCCTATAGAATACACCTGCCAGTGGAAACAGTTTCTGCTTATTAATGTCTGCATTCTTCCAAAATCCTTCATGAGGTTATTAAATCTCCCAATAATCTACTCTGCTCTTAGGAGAACAGTCCCAGCTTCTCAACCCTGGTATCATCTGCTGATAATTGGCAATGATAGTTTTTATCTCTTAGAATTTTGCGTTGTTATTTTTACATCTGGATAATGTTAGGATTTCAGAAGTGACAGTTTCCCAGGAGCATATTTTCAGTTGAAGTTATAAACTCGGGTCCCTCTGCATCACCTTGATTCTCACTTGCTAAGTGTCAACCAGTGGCTCAGTGGGTAACACACTCGCCTCTAAATCAGAAGGTTGTGGGTTCAAGTCCCACTCCAGGAACTTGAGCACATAAATCTAGGCTGACACTCCAGTGCAGTGCTGAAGGAGTGCTGCGCTATCAGAGATGCTGTCTTTCAGATGAGACGTTAAACTGAAGCCCCGTCTGCCCTCTCAGGTACACATAAAAGATCCCATGGCACTATTTTGACGAAGAGCAGGGGAGCCCTGGCCAATATTTATCCCTCAATCAACATAACCAAAACAGTTTATCGAGTCATTATCACATTGCTGTTTGTGGAACCTTGCTATGCGCAAATTGGCTGCCGTGTTTCCCACATTACAACAGTGACTACACTCCAAACGTACTTCATTGGCTGTAAAGCGCTTTGAGATGTCCGGTGGTCATGAAAGGTGCTATATAAATGCAAGTCTTTCTTTTTTTTCCTAGTTGGTGCTCCAAATAAGAACCATCCTGTTTCCCTGATGATGGCAGGGACGGTGGGCGAATTCCCCGGGGGGGTGTTGAGCTGCTCTGTGCCCACGAGGGAGTTCAGGATGCCACCATGACTGTCACGAAGAAACTAAAAGCAGCACCCTTCTGAATGTTTCACAAATCGCACAAAGCTACCGAATTAAAAGAAAACAAAAACAAGCTTTTTTATTTTCATTCCCATATTTGTCCAGGGAAAGTACAATTATTTCGGCCCAATTTTCGGGTTGGTTGATGTTCGATTTTTCCTCTGCTACTGCAACAAAAATTGAATTTTCTGGCCTTTGGTTATAAGAACATAAGAACATAAGAATTAGGAACAGGAGTAGGCCATCTAGCCCCTTGAGCCTGCTCCGCCATTCAACAAGATCATGGCTGATCTGGCCGTGGACTCAGCTCCACTTACCCGCCCACTCCCCGTAACCCTTAATTCCCTTATTGGTTAAAAATCTATCTATCTGTGATTTGAATACATTCAATGAGCTAGCCTCACTGCTTCCTTGGGAAGAGAATTCCACACATTCACAACCCTCTGGGAGAAGCTAATTCCCTCTCACCCCGGTTTTAAATTGGCTCCCCCGTATTTTGAGGCTGTACCCCCTAGTTCTAGTCTCCCCGACCAGTGGAAACAACCTCTCTGCCTCTATCTTGTCTATCCCTTTCATTATTTTAAATGCTTCCATAAGATCACCCCTCATCCTTCTGAACTCCAACGAGTAAAGACCCAGTCTACTCAATCTATCATCATAAGGTAACCCCCTCATCTCCGGAATCAGCCTAGTGAATCGTCTCTGTACCCCCTCCAAAGCTAGTATATCCTTCCTTAAGTAAGGAGACCAAAACTGCACGCAGTACTCCAGGTGCGGCCTCACCAATACCCTGTACAGTTGCAGCAGGACCTCCCTGCTTTTGTACTCCATCCCTCTCGCAATGAAGGCCAACATTCCATTCGCCTTCCTGATTACCTGCTGCACCTGCAAACTTCATGCACAAGGACCCCCAGCTCCCTCTGTACTGCAGCATGTTGTAATTTCTTCCCATTCAAATAATATTCCCTTTTACTGTTTTTTTTTCCAAGGTGGATGACCTCACATTTTCCAACATTGTATTCCGACATTGCCAAACCTTAGCCCATTCGCTTAACCTATCTAAGTCTCTTTGCAGCCTCTCTGTGTCCTCTACACAACCCACTTTCCCACTAATCTTTGTGTCATCTGCAAATTTTGTTACACTACACTCTGTCCTCTCTTCCAGGTCATCTATCTATATTGTAAACAGTTATGCTCCCAGCACCGATCCCTGTGGCACACCACTAACCACCGATTTCCAACCAAAAAAGGACCCATTTATCCCGACTCTCTGCTTTCTGTTAGCCAGCCAATTCTCGATCCATGCTAATACATTTCCTCTGACTCCGCGTACCTTTATCTTCTACAGTAACCTTTTGTGTGGCACCTTATCGAATGCCTTTTGGAAATCTAAATACACCACATCCATCGGTACACCTCTATCCACCATGCTTGTTATATCCTCAAAGAATTCCAGTAAATTAGTTAAACATGATTTCCCCTTCATGAATCCATGTTGCGTCTCCTTGATTGCACTATTCCTATCTAGATGTCCCGCTATTTCTTCCTTAATGATAGCTTCAAGCATTTTCTCCACTACAGATGTTAAACTAACCGGCCTATAGTTACCTGCCTTTTGTCTGCCCCCTTTTTTAAACAAAGGCATTACATTAGCTGCTTTCCAATCCGCTGGTACCTCCCCAGAGTCCAGAGAATTTTGGTAGATTATAACGAATGCATCTGCTATAACTTCAGCCATCTCTTTTAATACCCTGGGATGCATTTCATCAGGACCAGGGGACTTGTCTACCTTCAGTCCCATTAGCCTGTCCAGCACTACCCCACTAGTGATAGTGATTATCTCAAGGTCCTCCCTTCGCACATTCCCGTGATCAGCAATTTTTGGCATGGTTTTTGTGTCTTCCACTGTGAAGACTGAAGCAAAATAAGGTCTCAGCCATTTCAACATTTCCCATTATTAAATCTCCCTTCTCATCTTCTAAGGGACCAACATTTACTTTACTCACTCTTTTCCGTTTTATATATCGGTAAAAGCTTTTACTACCTGTTTTTATGTTTTGCGCAAGTTTACTTTTGTAATTTATCTTTCCTTTCTTTATTGCTTTCTTAGTCATTCTTTGCTGTCGTTTAAAATTTTCCCAATCTTCTAGTTTCCCACTAACCTTGGCCACCTTATACGCATTGGTTTTTAAATTGATACTCTCCTTTATTTCCTTGGTTATCCACGACTGGTTATCCCTTCTCTTACCGCCCTTCTGTTTCACTGGAATATATTTTTGTTGAGCACTATGAAAGAGCTCCTTAAAAGTCCTCCACTGTTCCTCAATTGTGCCACCATTTAGTCTGTGTTCCCAGTCTACTTTAGCCAACTCTGCCCTCATCCCACTGTAGTCCCCTTTGTTTAAGCATTGTACGCTCGTTTGAGACACTACTTCCTCACTCTCAATCTGTATTACAAATTCAACCATACTGTGATCACTCATTCCGAGAGATCGTTTTACTAGGAGATCGTTTATTATTCCTGTCTCATTACACAGGACCAGATCTAAGATAGTTTGCTCCCTTGTAGGTTCTGTAACATACTGTTCTAAGAAACAATCCCGTATGCATTCTATGAATTCCTCCTCAAGGCTACCCCGTGCGATTTGATTTGACCAATCGATATGTAGGTTAAAATCCCCCATGATTACTGCCGTTCCTTTTTCACATGCCTCCATTATTCCCTTGATTATTGTCCGCCCCACCGTGAAGTTATTATTTGGGGGCCTATAAATTACGCCCACCAGTGACTTTTTCCCCTTACTATCTCTAATCTCCACCCACAATGATTCAACATTTTGTTCACTAGAGCCAATATCGTCTCTCACAACTGCCCTGATATCATCCTCTATTAACAGAGCTACCCCACCTCCTTTCCCTTCTTGTCTATCTTTCCGAATTGTCAGATACCCCCGTATGTTTAATTCCCAGTCTTGGCCACCCTGCAACCACGTTTCAGTAATGGCCACCAAATCATACCCATTTGTAATGATTTGTGCCGTCAACTCCTTTACTTTGTTTCGAATGCTGCGTGTGTTTAGCTCGAGTGTTTTAATACTAGTTTTTAAACCATGATTTTTAGTTTTGACCCCTCCTGCAGGCCCTTTATATTCATATATATTGTCCCTTCCTTTCACCTGTGGTTTACACTTACCCCAGTGCTACTCTGCTCTGTTGCCTCCTGCCTTTTGCATTCTTTCTTAGAGTTCTGTTCATCTGAGCTCTCACCCACTCTAACTAGCTCAGAGCCCTCTCCTGGGTTCCCATCCCCCTGCCAAGCTAGTTTAAAGCCCTCCCAACCTCACTATCAAAACCACCCGCGAGAACATTGGTCCCGTCTCTGTTAAGGTGTAACCTGTCTGACTTGTACAAGTCCCACCTACCCCAGAAGCGGTCCCAATTGTTCAGGAAACTAAAGCCCTCCCTCCTACACCAATGCCCCAGCCACGTATTTATCTGACTAGCCTTCCTATTGCTACCCTCACTAGTACGTGGCAATGGCAGAGATTACCACCTTTGAGGTCCTGGCTTTCAATCTTACTCCTAGCTCCCTAAACTCAGCTTTCAGGACCTCACCCCTCTTTCTACCTATGTACCAATGTAGACTATAACCATTGGCTGTTCCCCTTCCCTCCCCAGAATTCCCTGCAGTCGCTCAGTGACATCATTGACCCTTGCACCAGGGAGGCAAAACACCATCCAGATGTCACTTTTGCTGCCGCAGAAGTACCTATCTGCTTCCCTAACTATTGAATCTCCTATCACGATAGCCCTTCCCATCTTCTTCCTCCCCCCCTGTGCAGTTGAGCCACCCACGGTGCTGTGGACTTGGCCCTGGCTGCACTCCCCGGAGGCATCACCGCCCTCGCCAGTAGTCAGAATAGAGTACTGGTTGGAGAGCGGGATAGCCTCAGGAGACTCCTGCACTACCTGCCTCGCCATACTCTTGTGTGCGACGGTCACCCATTCCCTATCCTCCTGTACCCTTTTAATCTGTGGGGTGACCAATGCCTGAAACGAGCTATCCATGTACCTCTCGTTCTCTCGGATGCTCCTCAGTGCCTCCAGTCCTCGCTCAAGCTCCGAGACTCGGCGCTCGGGTTGGAGGAGCTGGAGACACTTCCTGCACATGTGATCATCCCCGTTGCGGGAAGCATCCAGGAATTCCCACATGGCACAGGTGTTGCATTCCGTTTGAACGAGCTGCCCTGCCATCCCACTAGTAACCCTTAAATTACCCAGCAAAAACACTGACTCCCACTACACACACTAAACAGCTATTTAGTAATTTATCCTCTTATCTATTAGAACACAAAATCAAAGAGATATACTCACCAGCCGATCAGCCAACCACTTACCAGCTTGGCTGTGACGTCACTTTTTGATTTCTTGGCCTTCCTCCCCGCACTGCTCGCTCACCGACTGCCACTGGGCCTTTGTATGCCGCTGACCCCGGACTGCCACTGACGCTGCTCCTCCCCGCACTCTGACGTCACCTCTCGATTTCTCACCCCTCTATCTTTATCATCAGTTGGTTCGCCTGGTCTCTGGGCCTCCGTCTCCTACTCTCGCACTCCTTATCAGCTGCTCTAGTGTCAGCACTGGTAGGAAAAACAAGACAAAACAGCACCTGCCACCCCCACTTGCCCAAACTCACCCACTTACCAAACTCACAAATGCCACTCTATGCTGCTGCACTCCATGCTCTGCATGAGCTGCCTCTTTTTAAACTGTATCTAGGTCAGATGACTCACTACTGGTCAGTCATTTACAGAACTGGTTTTAATTAGCTGCTAATTGCCTCCTGCTGGAGAGTTACCTTGTTTTATCTCTGCCTAAACCTAAAAGAATCCCAACTATTTAACTTTTCCCCATTAAATTAAACTGTTCCTTACTTAGAAGCTACTGGCAATTGCCATTAACAATTTACTCCAGCCTCCAAATGGTTTAAAGAGAATAACCCTTAAAACTCACCCACTTAACAAACCCACAAATGCCACTCTATGCTGCTTGGTTATAAGCTTTTTTTATCTGCACCATTGCTACAAGGTGTTGGATTATGGTTAATGTGTGCTTATATTAGACAGCCTTTGACTCCTACATTTAACGACAACATTTCTTGTGATTGTGAATTGGATTGACTGATTGCCGTGTTTTGATTAATGGTAGTAAGCTTTGAGATCGGTGCCTCTGTGATGTTTACCATTTTTCGGTCCATCAGGACTCCGTACTTACTGACAGGAACTACCGAGTGCCTTAACCTTTTCCCCTTCCCAAACTGCGAACGACTCCAAAATTATTGCCAGATGTTGTCCAGGAACAGCAGAGTGGCACAATCCCATATTATTCCAGATGTTTTAACAAGCTGACGCATCTGGAAAGGAGTAATCAATGCACCTATAGAAGACCTGTTCACTGGTACTAAATCTCAAGTATCAGTTTCAGACCGCTATGACTGTGAGACTGTGTTCTTCCCAGCAGTGCCAACATTGTCCGCTCTGTTTTCAAATAGTTCTCCTCAATTGTCGATGTTTATGTAGTGTTGCCACGTGTGTTGACAGCCCTTTCAGTCTTAATATGATGATAGTTCCATGATGTATGACAAGACTGAACACTTTAAGTTGAACTATTTAAATAAAAAAACTGCTGCCTCTATTGGCTTCCACGGGGCAGTTGTCAAATCAAATCTTGATAGTCTCGCCATTAAAAAGAAAGACTTGCACTTATGCAGCATCTTTCACAACCCGAGGACATCCCAAAGCAATTTAGAGCCAATTAAGTCATTTTTGAAGTAAAGGGCTGGATTATGTGGAGGGGGTGAACGGGTGCAATCGGTGGCGGGTTGGGTGGGAAAGTGATTCTTTTTACCCCACTGGGTCGTGACAACGCTGTGAACCCGCCCCCACTCGCCTTTACCAAATGTCGGGTCTGTCAGCGCTGAGCAGATGGGACACGCAGCGGCGGGGAAGGCAATTAAAATCATCAGCGACTTATTTACAGTCACTTAACAATGTTTTTCCCCAGCTTTTTGAATTTGACAGGTCGCCCACTGGTTTCCCGCTGTGCCTAGACCTCGTCTGTGAAGCTGAGGCGGGAGGTCACTGGTCATTGTTTCAGCTGCTGAGTTGACAACTTCAATGTCAAGTCAAAACTCCCAACTGATTGAGAAATGTTCCCTTAGCCATTAGCTTCTCTAAACTATGTTTTCTACATTACAACAGAGACTATGGGCTGGATTTTACGAACCTCGGCGGGTCCATGACAGACAACATCGGTGGTGTGTCCCGGCCCCACTGCTGGCTCCATCCTGCTGTTTGGAATAAATTTACCTTGATTGGGCTTGTTAAGCCAGCCCAACACATTTTCCGGCCAATTAGAGGAAGCAGGTCTGGTGATGTCATTTGATGATGCTTTATCAGCCGAGTTCTTTAAAGGGACCATGGCCAACTTTAATTTGACATTTGTGTTGTCTGTGTTCCACAGCATTGAGGTGCTGCAAACACTGACAAGCACTGCATAAAGGTGCACGGCTGCACCCAGGCTCTCCCATGACTCCCTTAATACGCAGGGAGGTTCCTTTCCCTTCCAATGGACGGAGGAGCCCTCCACAGGAGATCAATACAGCCTGGATGCACATGAGGCCACAAGCAGGGATGTTGTCAGGAGGAGCTGACTGCAGTGGTGCAAAACTTTCAATGATTTCAGTAGATCAAAAAACATTACTGCAAAGTCACACTCAACCTCATCCTGCTGTGCCATTCATCACATCCTCATCATTCTGCCTTCCCTACCTTACCCGTGCACGTCCTTACTCACACCAACTTATCTTGCACCTCCACCCATCCCTCTCACTCTCTCTCTATCTACATTATCAGTTCCCCATCTCACTAGCCACCACTCACACTCACACTCATCCTTGTCCAATCATACCAACTAACAACACACAAGGGTAGCTACTTGGGTCCTTTAGCCAATGTTCATGTATAGTTAATGTTGATGTGTTGTCAAACATTGAAATCTTTATTTCCAGCACTTTGCATTCCTGGACAGATTGATGGGCACTTTTGGAAGTGGCTTAGTGAGTTGCAGTGAATGGTGAGATATAATACTCCCACCCCTCCCCACAATGCTGATGAGTGTGAAGGGAATGGGTTGAACATTGCAGGGATGGTTTATGGAGCTGGTGTGGGATGGTGCCATCCTGGTGCATTCTGTGGCAGCCAAGGTGTACAGCATGGTGAAATAAATGTGGCCATGGTGAGGCTATCCCTGGTCTCCAGGGCAGCAATGTGGTGCGGTGCTAATGCCCTGTGTACTACACAGCATCAGGCGATTGTGGAGAAAGTTGGTGCCATTGGTGGTGATGCTGGTGTGTTTTGTGATGTTGGTGTTGGGGCTGATCGTGGGAGGATTCTGAAAACCAAGGTGAGATTTTGTCACGGGCACCGTTGCTGCTGGAATAGACGGCAGGTGATGTTGAGATGACAGAAGCGATCTGTGAATGGTGGGAGAGGTTGCTCCAAGGAGGTGACAATGAATAGAGAGTTCACTGCAAATATTTCCAAACTGCATACAGCTCAAAAATCTGTTCCAAATCCTGAAAGCTTCAGCCTTTGAGATTGGAAATTGAACAGCTGTGAAATGGTAGCTTCTATACCACTTCTGCAACTGTCAACTAGCCAAAGCAATGGAGCATCACTGAGAACTCTACACTTACTTGGCGTGAAACCCGAGGGGCGGCAAATCCATCAAAAATTTGGTAAAATTGCAAGTGCCTGCTTTCAACCATCTTAACTACCATTTCAGTACCTTGTAATGATATTATTTACCTGCTCTGCCACTTGCTGTTGGGTCTGCTATCCGAGCGCAGATCTGACAGAGGTGGGTTCCGAGCGGGATCTCGCCCCGCTGTCAATCACGGCCATTTTGACAGCGGGCTCGCCTCCAAACCCCACTCGCAGGGCCGGGAAGATTCCGGATTTTGTGTGTATAAGTGTTTCCTAATTTCACTCCTGAAAGGCCAGGCTCTAATTTTTAGACTATGCTCCCTAGTCCTTGACTCTCAACCAGCGTCAATAGTTTCTCTCTCTCTACCCTATCTCTTTCCCTTAATATGTTGAAAACTTCGATCATATCACCTCTGAACCGTCTAAATTCCAGGTGGTGCAGCCCTAATTTCTGTAATCTCGTCTCATAATTTAATCTCTGGAGTCCGGGTATCATTCTGGTAAACCTACGCGGCACTCCCTCCAAGGCCAATCTATCCTTCCTCAGATGTGGTGCCCAGAACTGCTCACAATACTCCAGGTGTGATCTAACCAGGGTTTTGTACAGCTGCAGCATACATAACTTCTACCCCTTGTACTCTAATCCTCCAGATATAAAGGCCAGCATTCCATTAGCCTTTTTGATTATTTTCTGTACCTGTTCATGACTTTTTAATCTGTGTACCTGGACCCCCCAAGTCTCTTTGGACCTCCACAGTTTTTAAGCTTTGCACCATTTATAAAGTACCCTGTTCCATCTTTTTCAGGTCCAAAGTGAACAGTGATGTGTATGCATAAATAACTGACAAACTGAGCCAGGAGAAATGTAACTCAACTTAACTGTGCTTTTATACAACCCAAAATGGTGTCCCCAAAACCTGCATGAACCAGCATGAGTACAGCAACTGTGAATAGCTCCCGCAGGGTCCCAATGCCCGTCCGGTGAGCTGAAACCAACAAACAGAGTATGAACACAACAAATAGAAAGTGGACCATCCTTCAACTGGCAGAAGGAAGAAGGTTTGTAGATTCAGATACGCAATGGACCCAAGGCACAGTCGCATTAGGCCAATCTAACCTTCACCTATAATATCAGAATCCTGAGTAATCTTACCCAGCAATGTGTGAGCGGCCTTTGAGATGATTTCAATGCATAGCTGGTAGTAATGATAGCTTGTTTTAAGTAATCAATTACCATCACGAAAGCTCCTGAACATTTGTCGTGTTTCCAGACTGCTAAGGAATGAAGGAAAATGAGAGGAAAGGCAAGCTGGGCTGAATTCACAGGCTGAATTGTACAAGTGAGGCTTTCTGTGGACTGCACCACAGGCCTGTATAACATTCTGAATGATGACATATGTTTTTAATTTTTGTACGGTTTTATATTTTGACAAGGAAAATATCTTGTGATTTATTCACCCTGAAATCAGATTTTTATAATACTAAGAGGTGAAAGTGTTTAATAAATTCTCTAATAAAAGGCAGCACTTTGCTGGAATAATTCAGTTGAATGGTGGTGATTGAAATATGCTAATTGAATTGATTGAAGCAATAACATAATTTTAATAAGATACATTTGAACCTGGTCCACAAGTGGAGGATTGCAAGACCAGCATACTAGCTCAGTTGATAGGTTTGTTCCCCAATGTGCTACTCAGTTGTACAGACCAGGACGGTTCCAGTTTTCATTCCTGATTGTTGCCGAGTTAATTGACCTTAGTCAAGTAATATTACCGTCCTGACGATTGACCTCAGTGACCCTGAGCTAACAAGAGCACGAATCAGTGCGAGTTGCCATGCTGCACGCTCTGCTGGACACTGTGGTTGTAGGGCGAGAATAGGATTGCATCTGGCTGTGATGCTGCTCATGGACGAATGGCCCACTGGCAGTCACAGTGTAGGGTCATCGATTGGCCATTGGGGTGAGGTACTGAAAGGCAGCTGAGGCTGTGGAACCTGTGCATCAGCATGAGTTAATGCCTTCATGAGAGGAAAGGAGAAAGTTGGAGCAGAGGGTATAGAGAAGGATAGTATAGGGTGGAGACGTTAGGTATCTACAGAAGGAGCCCCTGATGTTACAGTTCATAGTCTGCCACATAATCAGAAAGAACAGAAAGCTCATGTTACACAATATGGCGAATGAAGTGGAACCCTGGTATTGAAAAGAAAGAAAAGACTTGCATTTATATAGCGCCTTTCACGACCACCGGATGTCCCAAAGTGCTTTACAGCCAATTGGCCAGGACACCAGGGAGAACTCCTCTACTCTTCTTCAAAATATTGCAATGGAATCCTTTACATCCACCTGAGAGGGCAGATGGGGCCTCGGTTTAATGTCTCACCCCAAAGACGGCACCTCTGACAGTGCAGCGCAGTGGTACTGTACTGCATGTGTCAGCTTAGATTCTTGTGCTCAAGTCTCTGGAGTGGGTCTTGAACCCACAATCTTCTGGCTCAGAGGCAAAAGTGCCACCCACTGGCCACTACTGACACTTTATGCAGCACTCATTGTATTCTGGCGGAAGCCAAAGATTTGCCGGGATACTATTTCAGGTTTCCTCCTTCACTGTCTCTACTGTGAGTCAATATACTTGGTATCATGGCTCAGAACATAAAGATATTACAAGCAGAACAGCCGAACAGGCAGACTAGAAGATCAAGCAGCCCATGTCATGTAGAATGTGAAATTGTTTTGTTACAGTTAGGTTATCAGATCACCTGGATTTACTAATTTTAATTATTAGCTTGACTTACTGTGAATGTGGGTTAAAGGTAATGTGGATTCAGATGAAGACTTGGTTATCAAGTTCCCAGGCTAAAAGGTGGCGTGTTTCATAACTCACTGCCATATACTTATAGATGTATAAGCCATTAAGGTTATGAAAGCATTTTATAGGGTCGACATAGAGAAGATGTTTCTATTCGTGGGGGAGACCAAAACTAATGGCGATAAATATTAAATAGTCACTAATGGGTAATCACACCAATGGGTAATCATACCCAATGGGTAATCACACCAATGGGTAATCACTCCAATGGATAATCACTCCAATGGGTAATCTCACCAATGGGTAATCACACCAATGGATAATTTCACTAATGGGTAATCACACCAATGCGTAATCACTCCAATGGGTAATCTCACCAATGGGTCATTTCACCAATGGGTAATTTCACTAATGGGTAATCACATCAATGGGTAATCTCATCAATGGGTCATTTCACCAATGGGTAATCACACCAATGGGTAATTTCACTAATGGGTAATCACACCAATGCGTAATCACTCCAATGGGTAATCTCACCAATGGGTCATTTCACCAATGGGTAATTTCACTAATGGGTAATCACATCAATGGGTAATCTCATCAATGGGTCATTTCACCAATGGGTAATCACACCAATGGGTAATTTCACTAATGGGTAATCACACCAATGCGTAATCACTCCAATGGGTAATCTCACCAATGGGTCATTTCACCAATGGGTAATCACACCAATGGGTAATCACACCAATGGGTAATCTTACCAATGGATCATTTCACCAATGGGTAATCACACCAGGGTCATTTCACCAATGGGTCATTTCACTAATGGGTAATCGCACCAATGGGTAATCACACCAATGGGTCATTTCACCAATGGGTCATTTCACCAATGGGTAATCTCACCAGTGGGTAATCACATCAATGGGTCATTTCACCAATGGGTCATTTCACCAATGGGTCATTTCACCAATGGGTAATCACACCAATGGGCAATCTCACCAATGGGTCATTTCACCAATTGGTCATTTCACCAATGGGTAATCACACCAGTGGGTCATTTCACTAATGGGTAATCTCACCAATGAGTCATTTCACCAATGGGTCATTTCACCAATGAGTCATTTCACCAGTGGGTCATTTCACCAATGGGTCATTTCACTAATGGATAATCACACCAATGTGTAATCTCACCCATGGGTAATCAAATCAATGAGTCATTTCACTAATGGGTAGTCACACCAATGGGTAATCACACCAATGGGTAATCACACCAATGTGTAATCAGACCAATGGGTAATCTCACTAATGGATCATTTCACCAATGGGTAATCTCACCAATGGATCATTTCACCAATGGGTAATCTCACCAATGGGTCATTTCACTAATGGGTCATTTCACCAATGGGTAATCACACCAATGGGTAATCACATTAATGGGCAATCACACCAAATGTGCGCAGATCACTTTTGTCTTTTTTTCTCCCAATTTCCCTATCTCCTGACTCGTGCTGGAGTAGGGTTTCCCGAGGGTCTTCTGGTACCCCACCATGATATATGTGTTGGCCTCGAGATTGAGCATCAGTGAGAATTCTCTCTCCCCTTGCTATCCCCTTAATCACATGGATTAAAGCAATAAATCACTATTGCAAATATTGGCAATCATAATGCTGATCACAGTGTTTACATTTGGGCTTTTTCAAACACCAGTTTCCTTGACATCAGTCTCTGTGAGCAAGACACCTCCTATGAACTGAAACCTGTTACACCGAGTTAGCACAGCTGCAGCCTAGCAACTAATCTGGATCATCATGAATTGCTTCCTGTAGAATACATACGATGTTCACTATGCCTCCTGTCACTGAAGTATTCGGATAGGATCGCACAGTTGGAGAGTGTTATACAGGTTAAGCAACTCCCCTGATTTATTTACAAACAAAATCATTCACACACAAGTAAAACATATGCTATACGACATAAGCAGCAACATATCTCCAAGCTGGGTTGCCTGTTTTAAAGAGTTCACAGTTGTTCCAGCACTGCTCAGTATAAACTCTTGGAAAGGCAATAGCGGGTGCCTTATCCAAATCTGTCTGTAACGGCACAAAGAATATAAATTGAGGAGCACAAGAAGATTCCTGACTTATAAAGGTAATTTGTCTTTTGATGTTCTATTAATTTCTGTGAAGATGGTGTTACCTGTTAAGGTGGATTATATTGAGCATCACAGCAATGTTGTCCCATAACAATGATGCCCGTCCTAAGTCACACTACACAATGGAGCTCAGCAAGTATGGAAACCGAGCTATAGGCTTCTCGCAGTTAATTCGTGTTGGATTGCCCAACCCTGCTAACATTACTGAGACAGCAGTGACAAACAATATAACTATATATGATTAACCATTAAATTTCTCTCCTCGTTCAAAAGTAGTCTCTAATTTGATTAATTCTTGATCAAAGCTCCCTGGTGCTCCAAGACTGACAAACAGGGCCTGACCATCTGTGGGTCTGTGATTCCAGTGGAAGTGCTGCGTATCCCCACCCTGGCCCACTGCAGTATGTGGTATCAGGCGGAGGGTCGCTCCTTCGAATAACTCTGGTGGGCATCTCTGTCACTACGGGCACATCTTGGGCACCTGCTGTAGCAGGAGCTGGGCGCAGGGCCCAGCAGTAGCTTACCTCTTAGACATGCTGCTTTGGCCTAAAGGTAAAGTTTAAAGGACCTAAAAGTCCCTTTTGTACAAAGGGTCCTTCAAGCCTGAAGCCTCTCCGAAACCAAGGCCCAGGTCTGGACCCCTCATCTGGGCCCTCAGTCACAAGGCTGGTACACACCCACTTCACCCAATGGGCTGGCTGCATGGCGGATTCTGGGCTGAGGACAAGAGAGCCCCTGGCCTGGGAGTCCCCTCCTCTGGCCATTCCATCTCTGGCACAGGGGACTCCACAGTGACTTACATCAGAGGCTATGGTCTGGGAGACCTAGATTCCAGCCTAATTGACAGGCCTTCCGCCACACTGCTGTCCAACTGATGGACGAAATGTAATGGAAGGAACATAGGAGCAAGAGGAGGCCATTTGGCCCTTCGAGCCTGTTCCGCATTTCAACTAGATCATGGCTGGGCTGTATCTCAGCTCCATCCACCTGCCTTGTTGCTGCAGGTTTTTGAGGTCGCTGTCTCTGAGCAGCCATGTTCAGTTTCTCATAGAGTGCTCGGAAACCGTTCACCATCCCTTGTAATAAACGTCCATCCCGAGCATGCACAGCTGGCAGAAGGAAAGACCATTTTCATCACAGCAGGTTTTCTTCTTTCCAAAAACAGGCCTGTATTTATTTGCATTTTACCGACCTCTGTTTTATAAAAGCCATTTTAGATTGAAGATTTGAGTTGCAAGCATCAATCGCAGCTGTACATGTTAAAAAGCAAAATAATTTGTAAAATGGTGACTAGGATTGGTGCAAACAGTGACTTGGAAATAAAATCCACCCGGTAACAGAATGCGGTAAATTTTCACACATGGCCTGCATCATTTTGCATGTTGAAGTGTGCCTCATACTCAGGGGCATGTTGAGGGGCTATTGTTTAGTTTGTGCAGTGAGTGGGAAGCCTTGCCTGCTGGCTGCACCTATCAGAAAATTGCTGGCACTCTGCCCATGAGCTGGCATCGTGAGCTTGTCGAATTATCCCCCTGTGAGTGGCCATTTTATGTGGAAGCACTTTAAAGGATGTCCTTCAAAAAGTATTTTCTCACTTATATAAGAACATAAGAATTAGGAACAGGAGTAGGCCATCTAGCCCCTCGAGCCTGCTCCGCCATTCAATAAGATCCTGGCTGATCTGGCCGTGGACTCAGCTCCACTTATCCGCCCTCTCCCCGTAACCCTTAATTCCCTTATTGGTTAAAAATCTATCTATCTGTGACTTGAATACATTCAATGAGCTAGCCTCAACTGCTTCCTTGGGCAGAGAATTCCACAGATTCACAACCCTCTGGGAGAAGAAATTCCTTCTCAACTTGGTTTTAAATTGGCTCCCCCGTATTTTGAGGCTGTGCCCCCTAGTTCTAGTCTCCCCTATCAGTGGAAACAACCTCTCTGCCTCTATCTCGTCTATCCCTTTCATGATTTAAAATGTTTCTATAAGATCACCCCTCATCCTTCTGAACTCCAACGAGTAAAGACCCAGTCTACTCAATATCATATGCTCACGTAATATATCTGCTCTCTGCTGCGAACAGTTGAGCTACGGTAAGATCCTAGCAACAGCAAGCCAACTAGTTATTATATTGTGAGTTTAACACAGTGAAATATCTGAAACCACTTCACAAGGTGGGGGATGGGAGAGGAGAGCACAGGACACACAAGGAAGCATTAGGAGAAGAGTTAGAGGAAGGGATGGAAGGTGAGGTTTGAGGTAGGTTTTGAGGAGTCATGGATGGTGGCAAAGGGGTTTAGGAAGGGAATTCGAGAGTGCAGCAGTGTGGTCACTGAAGGCTCTATCATTGATGGTGGGGGGGGGGGGGCGGGGGGAGCATGACACAGTACGGACTCAGGAGAGAAGGAAGGAAGGAAAGACTTGCATTTATATAGCACTTTACAGCCAATGAAGTACTTTTGGAGTGTAGTCATTGTTGTAATGTAGGAAATGCTGGCAGTGAATTTTCACACAGCAAGGTCCCACAAACAGCAATGTGATAATGACCAGATAAACTGCTTTTGTTATGTTGATTGAGGGATAAATATTGGCCAGGACACCGGGGATAACTCCCCTGCTGTCCGTTCAAATAGTGTCATGGGATCTTTTACGTCCACCTGAGAGAGCAGACGATTTAACGTCTCATCTGTAAGACGACACCTCCTACAGTGCAGCTCTCCTTCAGTACTGCACTGGAGTGTCAGCATAGAATGTGAGCTGTACTGTAAGGTGGGTGGGGTCAGTGACATGTGCAGTAATGTGAAGAGAACCTATCAACACCTGGCATGGTCCAAGTTGCAAAGCTGGGACATCCTATTTAAAATCTGACTTTGCATTTGATTGGCCCAGTGAGGCAGGATCTGCTTTGCAGCTTTTAAGCTGAATGTGGAAGGAACTGCTGAAGAGAAGGGGAACAGAGTGTGTGAGTTCAACACAAATGAATCTAGCACATGGGGATTGCTAAAGTCATAAGGCCAAACTCCTCAACTTGCCCTTGCCCTTCCACATACAAAGCTCACCGTGGGTCAAGGAGAAAGTGAACTGCTGGACTTGGTCCAGGAGACAAGGGCAGCAGATGAGCAGGCAACAATGTCACCATTTAACTGCAAACCACACAGTAAGTCACACAGGGATTAACCTCACAGGGCTGAAGGCCAGCTCAATCCAGGTGTATAAATCTATGAAGTGTAAAGGGCTGGATGGGCACCCTCACGGAACAGAGGGCCAAGAAAGTGTAACGCGACCATCAATAGGAGGTGCCAACTTCTGAAACTTTCTGTGGAGGAAGGTGGAAGGCCTCCTGAACATTGTAAATATGGATGGAGTTTCGGTAATATTTGATGCATTGGAAAATGGAACCTTGGACAATTTTGGTCGCAACTAAAACAATCTGAAAGTAATAAATTCTCACCAATGTGAGCAATGGCATGAGAGGGCTCATAGTAGATATATAAATGGCGACTGATTACATCATTCCACAATATTTAAGGTCCAATCTGTTGCACATTATTACTCTGTGGTGAATGTTCTAATTAGTTCCCTGTGAGACTGCAGTTTATACTAATTTGGGATTTGAGTGCTAATTGTGCAGATCCTTACTAACGACTTACATTGTCTGCACAGCCGCTATCTATCGCCCTTTGTCCTCAAAGTACAGAAGGCCATGTACGCTCGAGGTCTTCTGCAACCGGTGGGCACCGGAGGGACTGGAGTGCATCATCACCTCTGGAAACCACATTTTGATTAGATTTGCTAGGTTTCCTTTGAACGTTTTTGGTTAGTTTTCAGGTTCGAGTGGTGCCCCTTTAACAAGGGGGGCATATGGTTGAATTCAATAGGCAAATCGCCAGCATTTAAAAGAGTTGTGAATTAGGAGCTGATTTAGTGGTTGTAGGTTGTTTGACTCTCCAGAGGTATATATCAGGCACCAGTTTGCAAAAGCACAGCAGGCCATATAAGAACACTGGAAGCAAATTTGTAATCTCTGTCGGAATCTGAATGGACCTCGGCCCTATTGTTTGGCGGAACCTCATTGAGCATCAAGGGTTAAATATTACTGAAATTACAAGGCGCTGAGCTCTCATCGGTGTGGCAACAATTTATGAAAGCTTGAAAGCTACATCCATAGAGACCTCTGACTTCTACAAGAAAGGAATCATTGTTCAGAAAAAATAAAAAGAGGTTTTAAATTTATCTTTGTACTTCAGCTACCCACTGAGCCAAGCCGAACACTTTTTTTGCTGTTTATTTTGGAAGAGACTTTAAAACCCAGGCGCTGTTCCAGTGGTATAAGTGGGCGTTAAAGATCCAATGGTACTATATGGAGAGGGACAGGTTGTTCCCCTGGTGTCCTGGCCAGCATTCGACTAAGAACAGATTGCTGTTTGTGGGACTGTGAAGTTTGCCTACATAACAAGGATCAGTGCTTGACCCTCAGCTATACACAATCTATATCAATTATTTGGATGAGGGGACCAAATGTAATATATCCAAGTTTGCTGATGATTCAAAGCTAGGTGGGAATGTAAGTGGTGAGGAGGATGCGAAGAGGCTTCAAGGGGATATGGACAGGCTACACCCCTTAAAATGAAGTTCGGGACCTGGAATGTCAGGACCCTCATGGACATCATCATCATCATCATCATAGGCAGTCCCTCGTATCGAGGATGACTTGCTTCCACGCCAAAAAGGGATGAGTTCACAGGTATTTCAATGAAGGACCTAATATTCCAGGTCCCGAACTACATGTTGAAGGGTGGAAGATGCTTGTGCGTGGATTTTTTTAACATGGGGTGGCCGTTGCACACCAGCCACCACACAGGCTTGACAGAGTTAGGTCTTGGTCCAGTGGCAAGGATTAACCAAGACGACTGGAGACCTGCTCTGCTGCACAGGCCTAGTGCGCACACATATCACAGTGTGGATTGGCCCGTGCTGCCCCTGGGCCCTCGTCTCTTCAGGGACTCGAACTCGCACATCTCCTGTGTCCCGATCATGTCCCTCTACGAACTCTTGCCATTCCTCCGCCCCAACCTCGTCACTCCTTCGCCCCAACCTCCCCGCTCCTGCTGTACCTGCCCGCACTCCAATCAGCAACCTGGATTTGTGTGACGTCAAATTCAGTCGCCCTCTTCATAGCCGTCGCCCTCCTGCAGCAGCACGCACTGCTCCCTGCAATGATATGCCGCCACACGTTGCTCCCTCTAATGGCCCCGGCCTGCTGATGATCACGACTGGAATGTCATACTCCTATCGTTGCCTGGGAACTCAGACGTTTCGATATAGGCAGCGCCGCCTTAAGCGAGATGCAGTGGGCGGAAGGCCAGCTCAAGGAATAAGGTGGTGGTTACACCTTCTTCTGGATAGATAAACCAGAAGAATGTCCGCCTCCATGGGGTTGGCTTCGCCGTAAAAAATGAGCTAGTGGGCCATCTGAGAGACTCCCCCTGCAGAATAAATGAACGCCTCATGATCCTTCAGCTCAACCTAGCCCAGAACTAGTGTGCTACGGTATTCAGCGCATACACCCCAACACTGGAAGCTACAAACGAGACCAAAGAGAAATTCTACTCCAGTCTCGAACAATCCCTGTCCTGAGTCCCAACGAGCGACAAGCTGATCCTCCTGGGTAACTTTAATGCTGGAGTTGGAAAGGACACAGACCTCTGGAGAGGGTTGATTGGCAGAGATGGGATAGGGAAAACCAACTCAAACAATACCCTCCTCCTAACGAAATGTTCAGAACATGGCCTTGTCATAAACAACACCTTGTTCCGTCAGAGTGTAAGTGGTTTCTCTTGGGTGTTTTCGATGCACCCTCATGTTACAATAGTTCTAGACCTGGGAGTGATTACTGTACTGAACAGATGAATGAGTCACGGACAAATACCTCGATCTCAACCGTCAATGCTTTATTAAAGCTACCTCAACACAGCAAAACAAGTAAATACAGTGACGATGTAATACAATACAATACCCTGGCGTGTCTAAACCACCCCTATCGCATAGTACCCAATGTCTAAACCCACTGCTCGGATCCACAGTGTACCCCTGACTCTGTACCGACTGGCTGGGCATACCCCTATGGTCCTCACAGCAAAACATCCCCACTAAAACCCTTCTAAAGTTTGGTTGGGAGAACACACGACACCTCCTCACACAGTGGCTGTGATCTTAAAGATGCATGGGCAGTGATGATGCTCACCGATTCGTTGGCTTACTCGTTGCTTCTCCTGGTGAAAACGTGTCTCTTCTGGTTCCGTACTGTCTATGGTTTCTTCTCTCTGTCCCAGACAGAGTGCTCGGTCCTTGTAGAGGTGAAGCAAGTGAGAGCGAGAGAGAGAGAGATGGCCACATGGCCACCTTTTATATCCAAAGTCTGTTTGCTTCTTCTGGCTAAATAAAGTTTTTCCTTGTTTCGAGGCTTCTGTCTGTGTGGCCCATGTGTATTCCAGTGATGGCTGGTGATGGGTTTTCGCTTCCAATCGGTCTGTGCTTAATGGCTTTCTTTTGTTCTGGTTTCCCGCATCTCGGGGATATCTCATCCAGGTAACGGCTCTTTGACGAGTTCACATTGTTCCATCTTTGCCCATTACCTGTGATGAGTTGCCTTTTCCTGGACATAGTAACGTGTCCCAGACCACCACCGTCCATCAGATGTGGATTTTTTGTGTACAACATGGAAAAATACCTGGGCCCCTCCCACAAGGCTGCCAGCTCTTTTCTGCAGTGAAAAATATTAAAACGCAATCCTTGGGGAGCCAATGCTTACAAGAGATACAAGTACAAGGCCTCATGGCAAAACCCTTGCTCCAAGCACTAGCATATGCTCGACTACGTCATCGTCCGAGCGAGGGGCCGCAAGGACGTCCACATCACCCGCGCCATGACAGGAGCTGACGACTGCTGAATGGACCACTGCCTAAACCACTCTGTTATCTCCACCAATGTAGCCCCAAAACAGCAACTTCCACCTGCTTCATGATGACATGCAAGCCGTGATTGTCATGTATTCAACCAGCATTGTAACCCATGTATAAACTGACCTAAGTTGTACACCGTGAGAACACTGACCACTAGGTGGGAGACACTCCTAACTTGGACCTTCAAGTATAAAAGGGGAAGCTCCACCCACCTTCATCACTTGAGTGCTAAGGAATAAAGGACAGGTCACAGACTGACCTTCTCTCAAGCATGGGCCTCGTGTGCATTTATACTGTATCGTAAGGACGTATCAATGGCGACAAGAAACTGGGATTTAAACCACGCGAGCATGGCCACTAGCAGAACAGATGAGAGGTACTGTGTTAAGGAATGGTTGGGACAGAGATTCAACATTGTTAAAGCAGCACACAGTTCTCCAGGCAGACAAGGGCAGTCAGGCATGCCCCAACATGTAGTCGAACCCAGAGGGGGAGTTCGACAGAGACAATGGCAAGCTGAACAGCGATTCACGCCATTGCAAGGGACAATGCGGCCAGTAATGGGGCCATCAACACCTGTTAATGGTGCACTCAAGGACAATAACAGGGGCAGTCAGGGATGATCGACTGGCAAGGGACCTTTTGTTTCAAACCGCAACTCATGCTGGAGGCGTGGAGGCATACATTCAGCCGGAGTTTTCAGAGATGAGCAAAATACCTGCAGAAATTGCAGAAGTGGACACTGGGGGAAATCGCTGGAAGCTGAAGTTCAGCGAGTTCATGTGGAGCACGTATACAGTTCATACACCAGGACGCCACTGATAATGATGAAAGTGCTCCACAATGGCATCCCAGTATCAATGGAGTTAGACACGGGGGCCAGCCAGTCCCTGATGGGTATCAAACAGTTCGAAAAGTTGTGGGCGTCCAAGGCCAGGAGGCCAAAATTATCGCCGATTGACGCACAGCTGCAGACTTACACAAAGCAGATAATTCCGGTGCTAGGCAGCGCCACGGTAGTCGTGACCCACAAAAATTCGGAGAACAGGTTGCCACTCTGGATTGTCCCAGGGGACGGTCCCGCAATACTGGGGAGGAGTTGGCTTGCTGTCATGAACTGGAAATGGGGCGATGTCAATGCAATTTCCTCTGTGGAGCGAGTATCATGCTCACAGGTTCTGGACAAATTTGACTCATTATTTCAACCCGGCATTGGCACTTTCATGGGGGCCAAGGTAGTGATTCACATAAACCCGGACGCCAGACCAGTACACCACAAGGCCAGAGCGGTGCCGTACGTGATGCGGGAAAAGATAGAAGGCGAATTGGACCGCCTGTTGAGGGAAGGCATCATCTCGCCAGTCGAATTCAGTGACTGGGCGAGCCCGATTGTGCCGGTGCTCAAGGCAGATGTGTCGGTCAGGATATGTGGCGATTACAAGACCACCATCAATCGGGTGTCACTCCAAGACCAGTACCCGCTACCGAGAGCGGAGGACCTCTTTGCGACGCTATCCGGTGGCAAACTTTTTTCAAAATTGGACCTGACCTCAGCTTACATGACCCAGGAGCTGGCGAGTGAGTCGAAGAAGCTGACCACCATCACGACACACAAGGGGTTGTTTGAGTGCAACAGATGTCCGTTCGGGATTCGCTCGGCCGCCGCGATCTTCCACGAAATATGGAAAGCCTCCTCAAGTCGATTCCAGGGATGGTGGTTTTTCAGGACGACATCCTCATTACGGGTTACGATACTGAAGAACACCTCCACAACCTGGAGGAGGTGCTACGCAGACTGGACCGGGTAGGTCTGCGACTGAAAAAGGCGAAGTGCGTCTTCCTAGCTCCAGAGGTAGAATTCCTGGGGATGAGGGTAGCAGCAGACGGGATCAGCCCTACTGCATCCAAGACAGAAGCGATCCAGAGAGCACCCAGACCCCGTAACACGACGGAGCTGTGTTCGTTCCTGGGGCTCCTGAACTATTTTGGTAACTTCCTTCCCAAATTGAGCACGCTGCTAGAGCCACTACACGTGCTCCTATGCAAAGGTCGCGAATGGGTCTGGGGGGACAGCCAGGAAAGGGCTTTTAATAGAGCACGCAATTTGTTATGTTCCAACAATTTGTTAACGCTATATGACCCATGTAAGAAACTTGTGTTAACGTGCGATGCGTCGTCCTATGGTGTCGGGTGTGTGTTGCAGCATGTCAATGCCAAGGGTCAGTTACAGCCGGTAGCTTATGCCTCCAGGAGTCTGACCCAGGCAGAAAGGGGCTACGGGATGGTAGAAAAGGAGGCGCTCGCATGTGTATATGCGGTAAAGAAAATGCACCAGTACCTGTTTGGCAGGAAATTTGAGCTGGAGACAGATCACAAACCCCTAACTTCCTTTTCGGCCGACAACAAGGCCATAAATGCAAACGCATCGGCCCGCAGACAGAGGTGGGCACTCACGTTAGCTGCCTATGACTACACAATTTGGCACAGACCGGGCACCGTAAACTGCGCCAATGCACTCAGCAGGCTCCCATTAGCCACCACTGAGGGGGCTACCGAGCATGGTGCTGAGATGGTCATGGCTGTTGAAGCTTTCGAAAGTGAAGGCTCACCCGTGACAGCCCGTCAGATTAAAGTCTGGACAAATAGAGACCCGCTATTGTCTCTCGTTAAGAAATGTGTCCTGAATGGGGATTGGGCAGCCACGTACAGGGCATGCCCTGAGAAATTTAAACCATTTCACAGGCGCAAGGATGAACTCTCGATTCAGGCCGATTGCCTACTGTGGGGAAACCGCGTAGTCATGCCCCAGATGGGCAGAGAGGTGTTCATCAGAGAACTCCACAATGGGCACCCGGGCATTGTCACGATGAAGGCAATTGGCAGGTCACACGTTTGGTGGCCAGGGATAGACGCAGATCTGGAACATTGTGTTCGCAGGTGCAACACGTGTGCCCAGCTGGGCAATGTGCCCAGAGAAGCCCCCCTTAGCCCCTGGCCATGGCCCGCCAAGCCTTGGTCACGCATCCATGTGGACTATGCAGGTCCTTTCATGGGGAAAATGTTTTTGGTTGTAGTAGACGCCTACTCCAAATGGATCGAGTGTGACATTTTAAATTCAAGCACATCCTCTGCCACGGTAGAAAGTCTATGGGCAATGTTCGCTGCCCACGGTCTACCGGACACCTTGGTCAGCGACAATGGCCCGTGCTTCACAAGCACTGAATTCCAGGACTTCATGGCAGGCAATGGAATTAACCATGTTAGAACGGTACCATTCAAGCCGGCCTCAAACAGCAGATAATCAAACAGGGGATGCTCAGATTCCAAGGGAGTTCCCTACAAACCCGCTTATCACGCCTCCTGTTGGCCTATAGATCCCGACCACACTCGCTCACAGGGGTTCCACCCGCAGAGCTACTAATGAAAAGGACACTCAAAACCCGATTATCCCTTATACACCCCACCATGAAAGAAATTGTCGCGAGCAGGCGCCAGTCACAATATTGCTACCATGACAGAAATGCGAGGGCGCGATGTATTGCTGTAAATGATCCTGTTTTTGTCCTCAACTACGCTGCAGGGCCCAAATGGCTCGCAGGCACTGTGGTTGCCAAAGAGGGAAATAGGATTCTGGTAGTTAAACTTACCAATGGACAAATCTGCCGCAAACATGTGGATCAAACAAAAAGGAGGTTCAGCAACCCCATAGAAGAAGCAGAGGAAGAACACGACATAGAGTTCACTCCACCACAGGTGACCGAACACCGGAACCAAAGGGAGGAGAGCCCAGTCACTGTGGGCAGTCCGGACAGGCCTGAGGCACTGCAAACAGCAGACACTCAGGCCAGCGCCCAACAACCGGAGCCCCAACTCAGGCGCTCTACAAGGGAGCGTAAACCACCAGAGAGACTCAACCTGTGATCCCGATAAGATTTTGGGGGGGGGAGGTGATGTCATGTATTCAATCAGCATTGTAACCCATGTATAAACTGACCTAAGTTGTACACCGTGAGAACACTGACCACTAGGTGGGAGACACTCCTAACCTGGACCTTCAGGTATAAAAGGGGAAGCTCCACCCACCTTCATCACTTGAATGCTAAGGAATAAAGGACAGGTCACAGACTGACCTTCTCTCAAGCATGGGCCTCATGTGCATTTATACTGTGTAGTAAGGACGTATCAGTGATCATGACCAACGAACCCACCACAGACCTCAATTCACGTATGGACCGGGGTCAACCAAGGCTGTGTCATCACACCAACGTTCTTCTCGATCTTCCTTGCTGCAATGCTCCATCTCACCCTCAGCAAGCTCAATGCTGGAGTGGAGCTAATCTACAGTTCAACCTCCGCCGCCTCCAGGCCAGATCCAGGGTTGTCCCATCCTCTGTCATTGAATTGCAGTATGCAGATGACGCTTGCGTCTGCACACACTCCGAGGCTGAACTTCAAATCATCGAAGCGAAGCGTACGAGAGCATGGGCCTTACATTAAACATCTGTCAGACAAAGGTCCTTTAGCAACCTGCTTCCGCCACACAGCACTGCACCCCAATTATCAAAATCCATGACGAGTCCTTGGACAACGTGGACCATTTTCCATACCTCGGGAGCCTACTGTCAACAAGGGCAGACATCGACTACGAGGTCCAACACCGCCTTCGGTGTGCCAGTGAAGCCTTTGGTCGCCTAATGAAGAGAGTGTTTGAAGACCATGACCTCAAACCTGGCACCAAGCTCATGGTCTACAGAGCAGTAGTGATGCCCGCCCTCCTATATGGCTCAGAGACATGGATTATGTACAGCAGGCACCTCAAAGCACTGGAGAAGTACCACCAATGCTGCCTCCGCAAGATCCTGCAAATCCATTGGCGCACCAACATCAGTGTTCTCATTCAGGCTAACATCCCCAGAATTGAAGCGTTGACCACACTCGATTAGCTCTGCTGGTTGGGCAACATTGTCCGCATGCCCGATACGAGACTCCCAAAACAAACGCTCTACTTAGAGCTCCGACACGGCAAGCGACAACCCAGGCACCCTAACCACTAGTCCCTTCAACCAACTTTCCTTCAACCACAGTCTGTCCCACCTGTGACAGAGACTATAGGTCCCGCTTAGGACTCATCAGTCATCTGAAAATTCATTTTTAGTGTGGAAGCAAGTCATCCTCGACTCCAAGGGACTGCCTAAGAAGAAGAAGGACAGGCTAAGTGAGTGGACAAGAACATGGCAAATTGAATATAATGTGGAGAAATATGAAGTTATCCACTTTGGTAGGAAAAATAGATAAGCAGAGTATTTTTTAAACGGTGAGAGATTGGTAAATGTTGGTGTTCAGAGGGACCTGGGTGTCCTTGTACACGAATCACTGAAAGTTAGTATGCAGGTACAGCAAATAATTAAGAAAGCAAATAGTATGTTGGCCTTTATTACAAGAGGATTTGAGTATAAGAGTAAAGACATCTTACTGCAATTATATTGGGCCCTGGCGAGATCACACCTGGAGTATTGTGTACAGTTTTGGTCTCCTTACCTAAGGAAGGATATACTTGCCGTAGAGGGAGTGCAACGAAGGTTCACCAGACTGATTCCTGGGATGAGGGGATTGTCCTGTGAGGAGAGATTGAGCAGACTCGACCTATATTCTCTAGAGTTTAGAAGAATGAGAGATGATCTCATTGAAACATACAAAATTCTTACAGGGATTGACAGGGTAGATGCAGGGAGGCTGTTTTCCCTGGCTGGGAAGTCGAGAACCAGGGGTCACAGTCTCAGAATAAGGGGTTGGTCATTTAGGACTGAGATGAGGAGAAATGTCTTCACTCAGAGGGTGGTGAATCTCTGGATTCCTCTACCCCAGAGAGCTGTGAAGGCTCAGTCGTTGAGTATATTCAAGACTCGATCAAGATCGATAGATTTTTGGATATTAAGGGAATCCAGGGATATGGGGATCGGGTGGGAAAGTGGAGTTGAGGTCGAAGGTCAGCCATGATCTTATTGAATGGCAGAGCAGGCTTGAGGGGCTGAATGGCCTACTCCTGCTCCTAATTCTTATGTTCTTATAATGATAGTCACTGGATTTGAAAGTAATTTATTGTGTGTGAAGTGATTCCAGCAGTTCTGAGGCGGGTCATCCAATACTATATCAATGTAAGGTTTTCACATTGTGCGATAATGAATCTTATGTCTAAACGTTATATAAGTGAAAATACAGTAGGAATACCGCTGCAGCACTGCTGCTGAAGCTCAGTCAAGTGTTTTCTTTGTAAATTAGGTGTGGGTTGTCTATTCCTTTTGGATAATATGAAAGACCCATAATAACTCAGAGCGCTGTGGATGTGAGTGAGCGAGCATTGATGACCTATACAGTATGGAACCATTCCTTTAGTCTGTGACACCAAAACATCCCTGGAATCCTGAGCAGAGCCTTCAGTCTGAATGTTGAGCCCGCAATAATCAAATTAACAGACAGTAAGAGTATCACACACTACTGAACGTTTCTAGTCGGCTATGAGTGAGTTGTTTCACTGCGATACATGGCTCAATGCTCTGTGGTGTTCTTTGGGGACCTTGCATAGTTTTCATCTGTGTTTTAAGTTCTGGACTTGTTAACTGTGTAATTATATTTGCTTTTATTTTTACACTTTACCGAATTGCACCAAGTTAATCCGCTTTATGTTTCTTCATGGCAAATACCGGACGAGCAGCTGGCCATCAGAAGCCATTTTATGTTAAAACAGTTACAGGTAATTATTGTGACTCCAACATGTTCTTCTTCATTTCTATGTATTTCAATTGAGCTATTTGTATAATTATTGTGTAAACTGCATGGGAGGAGTTACTGTGCACCAGACTGGGATATAAATGACTTGTTTCACTCTCATTGCCAAGTTCAGGATCCACTCCAACTGAGTTACCTGAAGAGATTCAGTCCCCATCCACAACAACAACTCGCAGTTATATAACGCCTTTAACATAGTAAAACGTCCCAAGGCGCTTCGCAGCAACCTTATTAGACAAAATTTGACATCGAGCCACATAAAGAGATATTAGGATAGGTGACCAAACCAAACTTGTGGCCAAAGAGGCAGGTGTAAAGGGGTAACTTAAAGGAGGAGAGAGAGTTAGAGAGACGGAAAGGTTCGGGGATGAAATTCCAGAGCTGAGGCAGCTGAAGGCACTTTACCGAATTGCACCGGGTCAATGATGGAGCGAATTAAATCGAGGATGTGCAAAAGGTCAGAATTGGAGGATGCAGAGATCTCGGGAGGTTTGTAGGGCTGAAGGAGGTTACAGAGATAGGGTGGAGCAAGGCCATGGAGGGGTTTGAATGTAAGGATGAGAATTTTAAAATTGAGTCATTGCCAGACTAGGTGCCAATGTAGGTCAGCGAGCACAGGGATGTTGGGTGAATGGGACTTGGTGTCTACACACTAAAGCTCCCCAACAGGTGATTCAAAAATATATATATTTATTCATGGGCATTGCTGACAAGGCCAGCATTTATTACCCATCCCTAATTGCCCTTGAGAAGGTGGTGGTGAGCCACCTTCTTGAACCGCTGCAGTCCATCATAGCAGGTTTTTTTTTGATACCACAGAGTGGCTCGCATAGGGCAGTTAAGAGTCAACTACCTTGCTATGGGTCTGGAGTCACATGTAGGCCAGACCAGGTCAGAGCAGCAGGTTTCCTTCCCTAAAGGACATTAGTGAACCAGTTGGGTTTTTACAGCAATCCAGTAGCTTCATTGTCACCATTACTGATTTTAGCTTTTTATTCCAGATGAACTGAATTTAAAAGCTGCCGTGATGGGATTTGAACTCACTTCTCTGGATCAGGTGTCTAGGCCCCTGGATTACCAGTCCAGTAACATAACCACTATGCTACCGTACCCACTGCACAGCCCCAAGGCGGCAGACCAGCAGGTCCCAATTCTATCTCCAGTCTGTGCTGAGTTGGCTCGTTTCCTTTGGGGCAGCAATAGGTTGGTTGCAGTTGCCCTCAGCTGTGAAGGGCTAGGCAGGTCCAGCTTCATTGCATCTGATTGCTATTCGTTGAATCACCCTGGAAATTGTACCCCTGCTCCCTGCGTGCCCGTTTTTGAGCATGATCGACTTTCCAGGCCACGGAGTTCGCTTTGAGAAAAGCTATTTAGTCCCTGTCGCCCAATCTTTCCAGCAGACCTTATACAACATGTACTGTCATAGACTGTCCCCAATTTGTTCAATCTCCTGAGGGAGCTGAATAACATTTCTAAGAGCAATTTTCTCCCTGATCCCCAAAACCAATTGAGTAAAAATTGCAGAATATCAATCGGACATTACAAAACAGCTGCGTTCTACAGCTGACAGTTCCATGGGCTCAGCAAGGCTTGGAATCATCGAGTATTTAATCATCAATATCTGTGGTGATCGTTACGGCTTTCATTCCTGTTCAATGGCCGAGAGGTATATTGGAGTTTACACCAGATTTCCACCTGTATTAAGGGTCAGAGTGATGAGGGTTTCAGATATTGAGCCTGTGATTATATTGCAGAAATGCTCCAGCTAAGATTAAAATGATTTCATTATTAGTATTGTACCAATCTGAATTTATATGGGAATGTGTTTAACATTAGCTCAATATTCCTCATCTATAAGCCTGTATTTCAATGACTTTGAGGAATCAGTTAAAAATTATGCTGATTCCGCCTTTGCTCAAGTCACACAAGAACTCTGCCAGAAAGAACTAATGTGTATTGATGTTAAAAAAATAACTAAGGAACTGAATGGTTATTTCACCTCGGGGCATTTGATTTGAATGCAGCTAAGATTTCTAGGATGAAAATGAGTGCTGTCTGTTAACTGGAAGGGTCCTATGTGAAATAATTTTGGCAGTGTGAATCTTGTTCCTAGCTGGGGTATGTCCACACACACAAACTGCCCTTAATCTGGCTCTGTCACTCCGAGTTTGACAATCTTATTCAGAGAGGCTACATGAAATGATAGTGTGGAAAATGGAATATGTCGCAATGAAGCAGTTAGAGTGCTTCTTCTTATATAGGTGCCTAACATGCAGGGAAGCCCAGCACCATGTTTAAGACCCTCCCAATCCATATAAAAGTAAAGTTTCTGTTTCCCTAATATACAGCGCATGGCCTCTCCTCATAGGTTACTCAATCCCAGAGAATTCCGGCACAAGTTGACAAGGGTCATAGTTTAGGAACTCCAAGTGTCTGTTGAGGTACTACTGGTGCTTAACCACACAGGTTACTTCCGAGTTTCTTGCCGATTGTCCAGCTAGGACCACCTTACCTATTCGGGGCTTAGTATGAAGAATCAAGTGGAAAGAATGCTAGCTTCCAGGGATAGGATTATACCTCCAGAACTTATTGATGAGTCAGGCTGGTTGGCCAATCATCAACAGGGCCCTGTTATACTGTGGATGTATCTGACTCAATTATTGAACTACAGAGTCTGACACAAAGAATTGACTCTGTTCCAATCTTTCACTGCCAACTGGGCCCAACTCAATCCGATGAAAACCTCGCTTACGCCTCCCACCCCTGCCCAAGGTGTATGGTCCAAAACATACCTGAGGGCTTACGCCAGCGATGTAGTGCCCTGAAATTTAAATGTCTTTGTCGTTGAACTGCCGGTCTGATGTAAGTGAGGCCCGAGGCCCAATATCAGGTGGTCTTTGGGTTTACCTGTTCTGGCACAGGTAACATTCCCTACACCCAGTTCGAACCAGCAGACCACTTTCTAGACCATGAGTTCAAATCCTACCACAGCAGTTTGAGAATTTGAATTCAATTTTTTGGAAAAAAAAACTGGTTATAAAAAGCTGTAATCTGTAAAAGTGACCATGAAGCTGTCGTTTTGTTCCAAAGACCAACATGTTCATTAATGTCCCTTTAGGGAAGAAAACCTGCCGTCCTTACCCGGTCTGGACTATGTGTGACTCCAGACCCGCACCAACGTGGTTGACCCTTAACTGCCCCTGAAGTGGCTGAGCAAGCTGCTTAGTTGCATCAACTGCTACCGCAGCGGTTCAAGGAGAAGGCTTATCTCCACCTTCTCAGCGATGGGCAATATCTGTTGGGTTCGCCAATGATGACCACATCCTGAGAATGAATTTTAAAAACTTAGATCACTGGGTGAGTCCTGGCAATAATACGGCACTGGTGAAAGGAAGTGCTGCATGGCTTTCAAAAATGCCTGGAACGGGCCATCCAACAACTCATTTTGTAGGATTGGTGATTATGGACAACCATGCCTCACCAATCTTTGAGGGAGATA
Organism: Pristiophorus japonicus; assembly: GCF_044704955.1. Lineage (NCBI taxonomy): Eukaryota > Metazoa > Chordata > Chondrichthyes > Pristiophoridae > Pristiophorus > Pristiophorus japonicus. The sequence goes on from NC_091992.1 coordinate 84,076,668, forward strand.
AGCTCAGTGTGTCTGCAGTATATCCATATATGCATCTTGCAGCTAGAGTATACATCCCAGGTAGAATGCAAGATTTGGTTTTGCGTTCCCACAGCTTTCTGCTCCTTCGTGAGATCCACGCGAGGCACCAGATTGAAAGCCTTATGCTAACTGGGAAAACACTGTCACTGGGTCTCCCCTGAGCCTTATCTCAGTCTGCAATCCTGTATAATGCTATAATGTGCCCCAGTTATACCGCCTGAGAACAAAATGCAACCAGTTGTTTTTTGATTACACTGCGTATCTCCAACCCATCAGACATGCCTGCCACAATGATCCAATGAACCATTTAAGAGCCAAAGATATCAGTAAAGTACCTTTGTAGGTTTTGGTCTCAGTGTGATCTCCCCCCTTGTGGATAGAAACCACAATTTTTCTCTGCAATACTGAGGGTAATTTTGCCTCAAACTAAATTCTATTCCTCAGCAAAAAAGACTGCATTTATATAGTGCCTTTCGCAACTACCAGACATCCTAAAACAGCTAATGAAGTAATTTTTTGAAGTGTAGTTGCTGTTGTAGTATAGGAAACATGCCAGTCAATTTGCACACATCAAGCTCCCACAAACAGCAATGTGATAATGACCAGATAATCTGATTTTGTCATGTCGATTGAGGGATAAATATTGTCCAGGACACCAGGGATAACTCCCCTGTGAAATGTACCATGAGATCTTATACATCCACCTGAGAGAGCAGATGATACCTTGTGTTTTAACATTTCATCTGAAAGATGGCACCTCCGACAATACAGCGTTCCCTCAGCACTGCACTGGAGTGTCAGCCTGGAGTTTTGTGCTCAAAGTCTCTGGAGTGGGACTTGAACCCACAACCTTCTGACTCAGAGGTGAGTGCACTACCAACTGAGCCACAGCTGACATTGAAGACCAGCTCCAAGGCAAGCTATTAGTAGACCTCTAGCCCTACTTACAACAGATTGGTAAACTCAGCATGAACGAGATCCCCACTTGACACCTTACCATCAGCCAAGTCATGGGGTGTCCACTTTCTCTCAGTGGTTCACTAAGCTCTGCTATCTGTGCACTTACCTCCTCATTTTGTACGTAGATGGATCTTTGGTGGGACTTTTTTGGTCCAATGTCAACTGTAATGTATTTGCTTTATGGGTTCTTTGCTTAAGAATTCATAGCAACACATTGCTATTAAGAACTAGTTGGTTTAATAGCAAAGGTTTAACAATCACACTGCACATTACCAGTTCATCCACTAGGCTCGCAACTGCATACCTCATCGTGGATGACCTAGACTCAACTGGCTGGGGTTTTATTGAGTCTTATGAACATCACGTGACTGGCTATGCCACTTACAATGCAACAGCTCTACAACTATTTTCGTTGCATCTGAAAAACAATGTAAATTAAATGCCCCCTTATTAAAGGGGCACTAAAACCGACAATTTAACAAATTAAACTTTAAAGTTTAAATGGTCAAATTAAAATTTGGTTACCGAGGGCGATGATGCACTCTAGTCCCTCTGGCGCCCACCTCTCGCGGAAGGCCGCGAGCGTACCGGTGGACACCGCGTGCTCCATCTCCAGGGACACCCTGGCTCGGATGTAACAGCAGAAGAGAGGCAGGCGGTCGGGCTGAACGACCCCCTCGACCACCCGCTGCTTGGATGGGCTGATGGCACCCTTGGCCATGCCCAGGAGCAGTCGTTCCGACGTGCCCGCTCCCCTCCGCATAGGGTGCCCAAAGATCAGGAGTATGGGACTGAAGTGCAACCAGAAATTGAGGAGCAGCCCCTTTAAATAATGGAACAGGGGCTACAACCTCGCACATTCAATAAAAACATGGAACACGGACTCTTCCAGACCGCAGAAATTGCAGGCGGCCTGGGAGCCCATGAATCGACTTAAAAATTTATTGCACGGGACTGCTCCATGCACCACCCTCAAGGCCAAGTCCCCAATAAATAGGGGGAGGATTCCCGCGTAGAGTGCACTCCATCGGGGCCCCCCGCCTTCTCCGGACGGCAACGTGGTGCGCCATGGCGTGTCCGGATGGCAAACGAGGATGGCAAGGTTGAGAATGTGCAGGAGCAGCCCGTACAGAAATCCCCTCCGCGCAGAACTGAAAGGCACGGAAGGGATTTCCCCAACAACAGCTCTACAACTCTTTTGATTGGACACAAAATTAAACAATTAAATCAAGTACCCAACAGCTCTACACTCTTTTGTAGAAAACATAAATAATTAAATCAAGTGCCTCCTGATCTGGGGTACACTTCAACCACTTATCAATGCCGTTTTTTTTGGTGATTTTTGTGGGGTTTATTTGTGGGTTTTTTGGGCATTAAAACCATAAATTTTACAAGTGCCCCCTATAAAAGGGGAGGGGGACACTAAAAATCCGGCAATTAAAACAAATTAAACTTTAAAACATATAAAATCAAATAAAAATTTGGTTGCTGGGGGTAACGATGCACTCCAGTCCCTCCGGCGCCCACCTCTCATGGAAGGCCGCGAGCGTACCGGTGGACACCGCGTGCTCCATCTCTAAGGACACCCTGGCGTGGATGTACGCGCGGAAGAGAAGCAGGCAGTCGGGGCTGAACAACCCCCTAGACCGCCTGCTGCCTGGACCGGCTGATGGCACCTTGGCCATGCCCAGGAGCAGTCCTACGAGGAGGCCTTCGGACCTACCCGCTCCCCTCCGCACAGGGTGCCCAAAGATCAGGAGCGTGGGACTGAAGTGCAAGCAGAAATTGAGGAGCAGCCCCTTTAAATAGTGGAATAGGGGCTGCAACCTCGCACATTCTATAAAAACATGGAACACGGACTCCTCCAGACCACAGAAATTGCAGGCGGCCTGGGAGCCCGTGAACCGACTTAAAAATTTATTGCACGGGACTGCTCCGTGCACCACCCTCCAGGCCAAGTCCCCGATAAATAAAGGGAGGACTCCCGCATAGAGTGCACTCCATTGGGGACCCCTGCCTCCTCCGGATGGCAAGATGGTGCGCCATGGCTTGGCAGCAGCTCTACAACTCTTTTTGTTGTGATCAATTAATCACGTGCACCCTGAATAATAACGTTAGGCAGCGCCCGCAGTGCAACAGATTCGAAATTCTCCTGGAGTTAGTGCTGTGAAGTAACCACTGAGCTAAAGCCAGTGCCCAACAGCTCTACAAACCTGTGAGCATCCTCACAGTTGCATACATTACACCACCAACAACAGTAACTGATTACAGTGCACTCTGTGGACCCTGAGGGTGCAGTCACAGTGTTGTTGAAGACTACTGAATTTACCAATCAGTGGCATTAGTCCGACAGAATCCTATTCAGCGTGACTAATGAGAAACGTTAACCGTAGGAAAAAAATAATGTCGGGTAATTTTTGTGTAATTGTGAGATCTTGCAGATGATTGCGGCCTGCTGATCCTGCCTCATCTCCCTAATAACCCTCCCTATGCATTACATCACAATCTGCCTTCACAGCCGTTTAGCAATGTTGTAAAGAGGCTCAAGCTGCAAAGCCTCTCTGCTTTTACCAATCATGTTTCCCTTACAGGACCCAGCTTAGTGAATAAGGCTTTTTGACTTCAATTTGTTTATGATGTCATCTTTGGAAACAAGAAAATCACTGGCTGTAACCTCTGCCACTAAGTCAGCACGTGCATAGACCTGCTCAATGTTTTCACAATCAGCATATCCTCCGTGTGACTGAGTGCTTTGGCAAGATCTCTCACAGCACAGAGGCCATCAACCGTCCTGATTTGTCCGACATGTCTTGAGTGAGGCCTTCATCTTGCCCAAAACCGCTGACAGCTGCCTTCTCCATTAAGGCCTGTCATCCAAAGTTTCCGATTGATACTCATCATCACAATTGGAAAGCAAAGGCTGTACCTCGCTATTCGCCCAATGTGATTCAAGTGGCTTCACACAGGAGTTCGACCAGAGATTCTTTATTGGCACAAAGTGGTTTCAGCATTGTGGCGATACAAAATGTGCAGTCTTAACTGACTTGTAGAATGTCTGGGCAACCATTCATTGGAGTGAGATTTTCTGTGCGTGGACAATTCAATATTTGCATGAGGTATGAATTCATCATAAGTCAACTATATAAGCTGGCAGTTGTAAAAGTGTCATGTATGTCACATTACTGTATCTTACCATGCTATACATGAATGTAACTGGATATGACCTGTAACAATAAGCATATCTCACCGCCAGGGGTGCACTTGCAGGAGACACTCCATACCTGTCCCACTGTGGTATATAAAGGGAGGTCTCAGGCAAATGCAGCACTGGAGAGCTGGAATTAAAGGTGTCTGTTTCTCACGCCTGAGGTTGAATTTTTGGGCAGAAGGATTGCCGCTGATGGAATCCGCCCAACCGAATCCAAAACCGAAGCGATTTGGTGCGCGCCTTTCTCGGGCTACTCAATTACTTTGGGAACTTTATGCAGAACTTGAGCACGCTGCTGGAGCCTCTCCACGTGCTACTCAGAAAGGGGTGTGATTGGTTTTGGGGGACGCCCAAGAACGCGCCTTCAATAAGGCACGCAACCTTCTATGTTCCAAGAGTGTTTTAGCCTTTTTTGACCCAGGTAAAAAGCTAGTCCTTACGTGTGATGCGTCAGCGTACGGGGTCGGGTGCGTTTTATAGCATGTCAATGATGCAGGTAAATTGCAACCCGTTGCTTATGCCTCCAGGTCACTTTCGCGGGCGGAGCGCAGGTACGGTATGGTTGAGAAGGAGGCGCTCGCGTGCGTGTACAGTGTCAAAAAGATGCACCAATACCTTTTCGGGGCCAAGTTTGCGTTAGAAACCGACCACAAACACCTCACCTTCCTGCTATCCGAGTGCAAGGCAATAAACGCCAACGCCTCGGCGCGCATTCAGCGGTGGGCACTCACGCTGGTGGCTTACGACTACACGATAAGGCAGAGACCAGGCACAGACAACTGTGCCGATGCGCTTAGCAGGCTATCCCTGGTGACCACAGAAGGGTCCGACGAACAGGACTGTGAGATGGTCATGGCAATCAATGTCTTTGAATCCACAGGTTCGCCCATGACGACTCGCCAAATCAGAGCCTGGACGACCAGCGACCCCACGTTATCTCTAGTTAAAAGATGCGTTTTAACCGGTGACTGGGCAGAGGCTCACGATGCCTGCCCCGAGGAGGTCAAACCCTTCCATAGGCGCATGCATGAACTCTCACTACAGGCAGATTGCCTGATGTGGGGCAGCCGAGTGGTTATGCACTTACGAGGCAGGGAGGCGTTTGTCCGGGGGCTCCATCGCGAGCACCCGGGGATCGTCCTTTTGAAGGCCAGATCTCATGTCTGGTGGCTGGCATTGACGCGGACTTGGAGCTCTGCGTCCGTTGGTGCACCATTTGTGCCCAACTCAGTAATGCCCCCGGGGAGGCCCCCCTAAGCCCCTGGCCCTGGCCCACCAAACCGTGGTCGCGGGTGCATGTAGACTGTGCGGGCCCTTTCATGGGCAAAATGTTCCTCGTAGTCGTTGATACATTTTCAAAATGGATCGAGTGCACCATTTTAAACTCAAGCACCATCTCCACCACTCCATTCCTGACATATTGGTCAGTGATAATGGTCCGTGCTTCACCAGCGCAGAATTTCACGATTTTATAGTTGACCACGGTATAAATCACGTTAAGACGGCACCTTTCAAGCCGGCCTCCAATGGCCAGGCGGAGCGAGCAGTGCAGATCATGAAACAAGGCATGCTCAGAATCCAAGGTCCTACGCTGCAGAGCCGCCTGTCGCGATTGCTGCTGGCATACAGATCTCGTCCGCATTCGTTGACTGGGGTTCCTCCCGCACAATTATTGATGAAACGAACCTTAAAGACCAGGCTCTCGTTAATCCTCCCAGACATGCATGAAATTGTTGAGGCTAAGCATCAAAAGCTAACTGAGTATCATGACCGAAACTCGAGGGGTAGGTGGAATGAGATAGGGGACAAAGTGTTTGTGTTAAACTATGGCCGGGGTCCCAAATGGCTTGCAGGGACAGTAACAGACAAAGAGGGAAACAGGCTACTGGTTGTACAAATGGACAATGGCCAAACCTGCCGGAGGCATGTAGACCAAGTAAAAAGTAGATTCACTGATAACACTGAAGAACCAGAGGCAGACTACAATGTGGAACTCACACCACACCTGGTGGACAGACAGATGGAACAACCTGAGAAAAAGGCAGTCTCAACAGACAGTCCAGGCGAGATACCAGCAATCACACCGAACGAAAAAAAGGCACCAAGGCAAACAACTGAACCACAACTAAGACGCTTCACGCGAGAGCGCAGACCACCTGAGAGACTGAATCTATAAAGGCAATAAGACCTTGGGGGAGGGTGATGGCATGTATCTCACATTACTGTATATAACTGTATCTTACCATGCTATACATGAATGTAACTGAATATGACCTGTAACAATAAGCCTACCTCACCACCAGGGGTGCACTTGCAGGAGACACTCCATACCTGTCCCACTGTGGTATATAAAGAGAGGTCTCAGGCAAGTGCAGCACTGGAGAGCTGGAATTAAAGGTGCAGGTCCTGAGTGACCTTGACTTCAGCATGTGTCTCGTGTAAGTCAGTACATTAGAGTCAGGACTTAACAAAAAGAAAGAAAGACTTGCATTTATATAGCATCTTTCACAACCACCAGACATCTCAAAGCACTTTACAGCCAACAAGGGTGCCAAGAAAGTGAGCGAACGTCACGGCGAAAGGTCGGCAGGAAACGCAGAAGGAGAGTCGCTCTGTCTGCCTCCTCAAACTGATGAAGCAGGTTCACACCGACAGCGGCATCTCCTCCAAGCCCAAGAGTACTTTTGGCGTGTAGTCACTGTTATAATGTGGGAACGCGGCAGCCAATTTGCGCACAGCAAGCTCCCACAAACACCAATGTGTTAATGATCAGTTGTGCTGATTGAAGGATCAATATTGGCCAGGATAACTCCCCTGCTCTTCTTGGAAATAGTGCCATGGGATCTTTTACATGAGAGAGAGAGCAGATGGGGCCTCGGTTTGTCCGAAAGACAGCACCACCAACAGTGCAGCACTTCCTCAGCACTGCACTGGAGTCAGCCTAGATTTATGTGCTCAAGTCCCTGGAAATACACACGAACTCTCTGGATGCACTGCTATTGTAGTCTGCAGTATGACATATTACTCCTATGTTCATTTATGCAGTCAGTTGAATCATATCATGAAATCTCGTTATATTTTTGGCTGTTTTAATAGAATTACAGATCACAAATCTGCTCAGATATTCCAAGATGTCAACTTCGTTCAGTTAAAGTTAAATTGCCCCGTGACTTCAATTATTTCTGATTTCTTCCCTGTGCCCATTGTTTTCCTGGGTCGCGGGTTAAGAGTGACCTGAATGTAACTATCCTGAGCACTTAATCCACCTTTCCAAAGAGTATTATTGTCGATCCCATAACTGCAATCACTCTGTGAACATGGGTTTATCTAAAGATTTGCAGAGCTTAAACGGGATTAACTGCAAAGGCATCGGAATCGCAATTGCTAAACATTTGCAGAACATGAAAGTTATTACTGTCGAGATGTTCCGGTAATATTTTACCAAGCCTCTCCTCTGGCTATTCTGGTCCATTTTTGTTGTCCTAATCTAGACAGAGTTCAGAAGCATTTTTCTTAAATATAAAGACATTCTTACAGACGCTAATTCAGCGATCCTTAACGATGACTTGTGCTGTTGGTGCACATCCTATCTGTTACAGGGCTGCAATTTCATTAACGGTTTATTGACTTTCCACCACCTTAATGTGGGCAATTCACACACTGCTATCAGCTAAAAACTGGAATAAATTGGCATGATGCGCAGGTGACACTTCATTCAGATACTCCTGCACAGCTAACACCACCTGCTTACCAAGCAATAGCGACTGCAGGGGAGCTCAGAAGTTGAAAGTGACAATGTCTGAGGAGCACAAACAAGCACCCAACAAGGGCGCCAAGAAATTGAGCAAACGTCACGGCGAAAGGTTGTCAGGAAATGCAGAAGAAGAGTCGCTCTGTCTGCCTCTGCAAGCTGACGAAGCTGATTCATACTGACATCGGCATCTCCTCCAAGTCCAAGAGCATTGTGAACTCCTTTGCGAAAGATACCGTGGGGCGCGTTGCGAGTGAAGCTGCGAGTGAAGTCCCATTAGAACAAGCGCTCGAGCGCCAGCTCGCGGGACATCCCGAGCCCATGTACCTGCTGCTGCTCGGACAGCTGGCCAAACGCGTAGTGTCGGAAAGGATAAAGGCTGTGACCACGTTGACTCGCTCCCAGTACAACTCCACTGTGATATATTCTTTGTAACATCAGAAACACACACATACACAAGATGGCTCTACAGGAATTTGTCATGTGACCTAGCCACATGATCCTTTTATTATACACATCAGCAGTTGCATTACCACAGTAATCCACTAGGTGGAGCAGTAGTCCACTAAGGGGAGCTCTATATTACATCCACAATACACTGAAAGAAAAACACAAGCTCCCGAAGCTAGATACAGATAAGAGAATGTTATCCTGCGATTGTAGGCTGCTCCGAATGTTTGAATAGCCCCCTAACTTCTAAAATGGCTGCCAAGATTCCCCATCAAATATAAGGAGCTGGATTTTTGGCTGTACTCATTTTGGGGTGGTAATGGCGGTGGGGCAGTAAAGTTTGCGCCCGGCAACAGTTTGCGCTTCAGTCAGCAAAATTGGGCAGCTGGGCCCTGAGTGTGGGGCGGAGCGCTAAGGGAGATGTTCTCTTAGGGCGCTAGGCCGGCTGAGCAAGGGAAAATCTCGAACTAAACAGCCAGCCTGGGAGCGCTCTGAGATAGGCCTGGGGAGAAAAGAAAAACCTGAAAAAACATCCCCAATACGTAGCCCACGCCACCACAACATAACTGGCAAAAAAAAGAAAAAAAACAACCACACTTATCTGAGGTGGACATTACCTACCTCACTGCAGCCGGTATAGGTTGGACCGCCCGCTTTCAGAGCAGGGGGGCGCTGCGGGGTGTACGGGTCGGGCGGGAGTCAAAAATCGAGCCGGTGTCGCAACCAGGGGGCGTCGCATACCGGCTCGCCTCTCCCGGGCGGTAATGCTCCACGTCCCGCTGAAACCGGCCCCGAAAACCCCGGCGGGGCGCTGGAAGTTGGCCATCCGTCCAGGAGAGCTTACCACTGCCACTGCCGCCCCTCCGGGCTGAAAACTGAGGCGAACAGGACCGGAAAATCCAGTTCAAGATCTGTTCTATTTTCTCAGAATGGATTTGGGGAATTCAGGTGGTCATTGTGTTGCAGGGTACTGTGCTGCTCCATTGATTGGGGGGCGGCGGGCCGGGGGGGGGGGAGAATGAGGGAGGAATAAATAAAATGAAAGCAAAAAGAAAAGCTAACAAAAATAGGATGGAGAAAAGCAAGAGAGAGTGAGAGAAAACAACAAAAAGAGGCTGAGGAAATAAACAAATAGCGAATGGTCCCTTATTAACCTATTTTATCATCATAATGTGGGAAAGTTGCTTCTTTTAGGTGGACAATAGCACGGAAAGTTCACTGGCATGAATGGCAGCAAATATTAGTTCCAGTTGGTAAGACAGAATCATTAGCAAGGTTTGAGCTGATGATCTAGGCTGGCCTACTAACGGAGTGCTGCACTGTCGGAGGGGCCATACTGAGGGAGTGCTGCACTGTCGGAGGGGCCGTACTGAGGGAGTGCTGCACTGTCAGAAGGGCAGTACTGAGGGAGCGCTACACTGTTGGAGGGGCCGTACTAACAGAGGGGCAGTACTGAGGGAGCGCTGCACTGTCGGAGGGACAGTACTGAGGGAGGGGCATTGTCAGGGGGGCAGTACTGAGGGAGCGCTGCACTGTCGGAGGGGCCGTACTGAGGGACCGTTGCACTGTTGATGTGGCAGTACTCAGGGAGGGGCATTGTCGGAGAGGCAGTACTGAGGGAGGGCTGCATTGTCCGAGGGGCCGTACTGAGGGAGGGCTGCATTGTCGGAGTGGTCATACTGAGGGAGGGCTGCACTGTTGGAAGGGCAGTACTGAGGGAGCGCTGCACTGTCGGAGAGGCAGTACTGAGGGAGGGCCGCACTGTCGGAGGGACAGTACTGAGGGAGCGCTGCACTGTTGGAGGGACAGTACTGAGGGAGCGCTGCACTGTCGGAGGGACAGTACCGAGGGAGGGCTGCTACTGTCAGAGGGGCAGTACTGAGGGAGGGCTGCATTGTCGTAGGGGCAGTACTGAGGGAGGGCTGCACTGTCGGAGGGGCAGTACTGAGGGAGGGGCATTGTCGGAGAGGCAGTACTGAGGGAGGGCTGCATTGTCAGAGGGGCAGTACTGAGGGAGTGGCATTGTCGCAGGGGCTGTACTGACGGAGGGCTGCATTGTTGGAGGGGCAGTACTGAGGGAGGGCCGCACTGTCGGAGGGACAGTACTGAGGGAGCGCTGCACTGTTGGAGGGACAGTACTGAGGGAGCGCTGCACTGTTGGAGGGACAGTACTGAGGGAGGGCTGTACTGTCAGAGGGGCAGCACTGAGGAAGTGGCATTGTTGGAGGGGCAGTACTGAGGGAGGGCCGCACTGTCGGAGGCGCTCTCCTTCAATGTGACATTGAAGCAATGTTTCTGCCTATTCTGGTCTTTCCGGTAGATGTTAAAGATCTCACGATACTACTTGAAGAGGAGCAGGGGGTTCTCTTGGTGAATTGGCCCATGTTCCTTCCTCAAGCAGCAACCACCAACTGGTCATTCATCTTATTGCTACTTTTGGGATCTTGCTGTGCGAAAGATGATGTCCACATTTGCCTACAGTATTTTAAAAAACAATTTGTTTTCTTTGAAGCACTTGAAGCAAGTTGTTTGGAAATGATCAAATGATATATAATCGCCGGTATTATTCTATACCAATAGTAATGGATACTCCAAACTCCTAATGCAACAATTCACCAGGAAAATGCGGAAAACTTAAATAGCACCACGATATCTACTGTCTAAAAACGAAATGTCACAGGGAATAAAGCTGGCTTTGGCCAATATCAAATCAGCCGCCTGCTACACATCACTCATCCTTTTAATTTCTATTAAAGTCAACGGAAATGATTTACACTCTGAGCAAAAGTCAAAAAGACCCCACTTGAGTTTGTTACAGCTTTGCAATGGACCCACCAACCGCAACCCCCTATCCCACCCCCCAAGTGTTAATTCTCTAAGTGGCACAGTACTTAAAGGGACAGGCGCATACAAAATGGTTGCAACAATTTCCCGCCTGTCTAATTTGATTTTTAATGGGCCTAGTGTTTTACTTTCTCCCCCACCGCCGCCCCGCCACATCTTTGTTCCTAAAAACTGCACCGTGCCAAAAGAAATAGTGTTCGACTGATTTGCCATTTGCCAGGCGGCCCGTACTAATCTGCTGTAATACTTACTCAGCAGCAGTGTGTGCAGATTGATCTCTATTACTTACAACTCCCTGGGGTCCAGCCTTCTTATTGGTCTGATCAGTTCATCAGGTCTGCAACACGGCCATCAATCTCCCCCGAACCGTGCTGTGCTGGTGCTGGTGCTCTGATTAGCTGATCTGTCAGAACCCCAGTGACTGGCAGCGAAGGGACGAGTAAACCTGACACAAGAGATGGTGGGCCCCTTTTTTTTTTAGTTGTCCCACAAGGGCTGTTATTTAAATGCTTTGGTGATAAATTTACAGAGCAAGCAAAACGCTTTAAAAGGCGCTGACCCTTGTTCTATAATCTTCCTGTGCCTGAGCGGTGGGGCAGTCCGCACACCAGCGCAAAGATTACAGTTCTCAAAAAAGAGAAATGAAACATCAGTGATGAAGATTTAGTGCTGAAGCGTTGACTGTTTCTCTCTCTCGGCTCTCTCCCTTCCTTTTGCTGTTTCTCTGCCTGCATTCCCAGTGTGTGTGTGGGTGTGTGCGTGTGCGTGTGTGGGTTTGAGAGTGTGGGTGTGTGTGTGTGGGTGTGTCTGTGTGTGTGTGTGGGTGTGTGGGTTTGGGTGTTTGTGGGTATGTGTGTGTGTGTGCATGTGTGTGTTTGTGCGCGTGCATGAATGTGTGTGCGTGCGTGAGTGTGTGCGCGCATGAGTGGGTGTGTCTGTGTGTGTGTGTGTGTGTATGGTGGGGGGGGGGTGTGTGTGTGTGTGTGTGTGTGTGTGTGTGTGTGTGTGTGTGTGTGTGTGTGTGTGTGTGTTGTAAAGGGGTGTATATATTTCTGTGAGTGTGTGTGGGACAGCCTCGATCCTTTATCCCGTGACACAGCTGCCCCAGATTTTGTGCTGGCTCGTTAACGAGGTAACAAATTTAGATTTACATTGACATGAGAAACAAATAATGAAATAAGGTGAGGTGCAGATATCATTAGTCAGGCAGGGAGGTCACCTTGTGTGATTGGTTGTGCCCCTTATATGATTTGTTTCTTGGACACATCTTCAACAAATTCAATTTAAACACAAATATTCCCCTCTCTGAAGCCCAGACACAGCAATTTGAACAAGTACCCAGCTGACCCGCCTTTCAATAAAACAATTTATATCTTGAAATTATTGTTTTTTGGCCACAGTTGCAATCAATAATGAGATGTAAACACAAAACAGAGGACTCCTCTCATCCTAGTTGATTAGAAATTGTAATCTTATTAAGATTTGTTGTTAGGGTATAGGCTGAGCCATCTCATCATAGAAACAAGGTCGTTTGTGCAATTAGCTTTTTAAATCTGCCTCTTTGTGATGTACATGGTTTACATATTGTTTGTGTGCATGGGCCCTAGGCTCTGGAATGGTCTCCCTAAACCTCTGCCTCTCATCTTTAAGATGCTCCTTAAAACCTACCTCTTTGACCAAACCCCCTGTCCTAATATCTCACTCTTTGGCAGTGTCAGTTTTTGTCTGATTATGCTTCTGTGAAGCATCCTGTCACATTTTACTACATTAAAGGTGCTATAGAAAGAAAACCGTGCATTTATATAGCGCCTTTCACAACCACCAGACACCACAAAGCGCTTTACAGCCAATTAAGTACTTTTGGAGTGTAGTCACTGCTATAATGTGGGAAATGCGGCAGCCAACTTTGCACACAACAAGCTCCCACAAGCAGCAATGTGATTTGCTTTGTTGATTGCGGGATAAATATTGGCCAGGACACCAGGGATAACTCCCCTGCTCTTCTTCGAAATAGTGCCATGGAGTCTTTTATATCCACTTGAGAGGGCAGACAGGGCCTCAGTTTAACATCCCATCTGAAGGACAGCACCTCCCAACAGTGCAGCGCTCCCTCAGCACTGCACTGGAGTGTCAGCCCAGATTTATGTGCCCAGGTCCCTGGAGTGGACTTGAACCCACAACCTTCTGACTCAGAGGCGAGTTTGGACCCCGCTGAGCTACAGCTGACAGAGCTATATAAAGGCAAATTGTCATTGTTGTGTCCACATAGCAAGAAAGGTATGCCAGGTAAACCAGATCTTTATTTGGATTTTGATATTGTCAATGTGTATCACCTGTGCTTAAGGAGCAAGGTGGACCTACAAGTCGTGCCTTTGAGCATCAAAAGGGATTTGAAGCATCTGACTGAAGTAAGCTGGGGTGCAGACACCACCAAGGTTGAAAAGATGATTGAAAGAAGACTAGCTGAATTGAGAAATAGTGTTCAGGCGATGCATGTTTACATGTCTGTAGCGGAGCATGTATACGGTTGTATTTGTCAAGTGGGTTGTGTGTATAGGAGTGTTTGTGTGTGCGTACATGTGCGTGCGTGCATGTGTGTGAATGTGAGTGTAAGGGTGTGAGTGTGTGCTGAGCATCTCGAGTCTCATCGCCGAGAGCATGCAGAAATCAAACGCAGGCAGTGGAAAGAGCATGCGGCAAATCTGTCCCACCCACCCTTAGCCTCAACGACTGTCTGTCCCACCTGTGACAAGGACTGTGGCTCTTGTATTGGACTGTTCAGCCACCTAAAGACTCATGTTAAGAGTAGAAGCAAGTCTTCCTCGATTCCGAGGGACTGCCTATGATGATGATGACGATGAGTGTGCGTGTGAGAGTGTGTGCACATGCAAATGGAAACATGACAAACCCGGATCCCATCTTTCTCATCATCATCATCATCATCATAAGCAATCCCTCGGAATCGAGGAAGACTTGCTTCCACTCTAAAAGTGAGTTCTCAGGTGGCTGTACAGTCCAATACGGGAATGACAGTCTCTGTCACAGGTGGAGCAGACAGTGGTTGAAGGAAAGGGTGGGTGGGGAGTCTGGCTCCTTCCGCTGCCTGCGCTTGATTTCTGCATGCTCTCGGCGATGAAACTCGAGATGCTCAGCGCCCTCCCAGATGCTCTTCCTCCACTTTGGGCGGTCTTTGGCCAGGGACTCCCAGGTGTCGGTGGGGATGTTGCACTTTATCAGGAGGCTTTGAGGGTGTCCTTGAAAAGTTTCCTCTGCCCAACTGGGACTCGCTTGCCGTGTAGGAGTTCTGAATACAGCGCTTGCTTAGGGAGTCTTGTGTCGGGCATGCAGACAATGTGGCCTGTCCAACGGAGCTGGTCGAGTGTGGTCAGTGCTCCGATGCGGACGATGTGGCCCGCCCATCTTTCTATGGTGCAGCATGTTGTAGCATCAGCACATGACAATGCTGCCTCAGGTTTTGTCTTTTGATATTAAACATGTTTCAATTTTTAGATTTTAAATGCTTGTAGATTGCAGTGGACAAGGGAATATTGAGGTAAAGAATTCCACAGCTCTTAAGTCCTGGGGATAATGTCAAGAGGAGGAGATGGTGTGATGAATTAAAGGGTGTGATTTTCTTACCACTTGTGGGGAACACTTATTCCCAGAGTGCAAAGCACAGGAAGAAGGGGTAGAAATCCATGACAACGGACTCTTCCCCGTTATGTGCACACAAACACTGGGGAATTACAGCCCCAGAATTACTGAGACGATCCCCGAAAGGAGCGAGGGCTTGACCTGCTGACACCTGCAATAGACACAGGACGAAGGCTGCAATGGTACTGAGGTTCGAGGCGGCGATTCACTGTTGCCCGCTTTTGCTCTCTCACCTGTAATGTAGAGCTCCCTCCAGTGGACTACCATGGTAATGCATGTGCTGATGTAAGTACAATAAAGGATCATGAGACAAGGTCACATGACAACTTCCTGCAGCGCCTTGTGTGTAGTGTGCTTAGTGATGCCGTAAAGAATATATCATTCACCAAAGACCGATATCACCCTCTGCGCCTTCAACAGCTGTGAGCTTTCCCCCCTCACGCCTAGGCCCCAGGCCAAGCCCTCCGCTGGCCCTGTGTCGCAGGCAGGTTGGAGCCATGCCAATGATCTGGCCCACAAATCCAGCTGGGTTCAGGGCAGGCTCTGCACAAGGCATCATACCCAAGTGTGGCTGGGAGGAGGAAAATCGGCCATACGATTTCAAAGTAACGGAAGTCGAGCTGCATTTTAAAAGGCCAATGGATGCCAGGTACTGATTTCACACATTCCAGCGATTGGTTGAGAAAACCATGCTTTTTCTCATAGCTCACATCTGGAATAACCAAGGTTGCAGATTGGCCTGACCACAAGGTAATGGATCATTCTATTTCTCCCCTAAACCTTTTGAATCGTGATGTGTTTCATTGGCCTCTGGCTAAGCAGCCAGCTGCTTGAGATTTGAAAGTCGGTGGGAGTACGAGGTTAAGTAGGAGTACGCGGTGAGTTGAAAGCACAGGGTCTCGTGCTTCAAGCATGAGCCCTCACCTGTCTGCACTCCCCTTTTGTCACACTTTGCTTCTTTCTCAGCCGGGAATTTGTTTTTAATGCTTCAAGATGCAATGCTCCCACCACGGGGAAAAACGGGCCCTCGTCCAACTGAATGGGCTGAAGAATGGCTTTGATTGAACGCATGAGGAGCAGAAAGAAGCATGCATAGAATTCCATAGGCCCCGATATTTACCGGACGCACGTTTAGAGCATGGGGGAGGAGTTATGGACGTGCTTTAATTTTTTTCCCTAAGTTTTCCCCACCCCCTGCAACAGATTGATAGGCCGGATCCATCGGGAAAGGCTGTAGCCCAGGAGCAGGTAGGTGGTGGTGTTGGGGGCGGAGAGATTGCGGGGTGGGGGGGGGCGGAGAGATTATGGGGGTGGGGGGTTGGAGAGATCGCAGGGTGGGGGGGAGGGGCGGGGAGATTACAGGGGTGGGGGGGAATGGAGAGATCACAGGGTGGGGGGTGGCGGTGGGTGGGGTGGCAGAGAGATTGTGGGGTGGGGCGAGAGATCGCGGAGGGGGCGGGGGGAGAGATCGCGGAGCGTGGGGGTGGAGAGATCGCGGATGGTGGGGGCGGAGAGATCGCGGAGGGTGGGGGGGGGTGGTGAGATCACGGGGGTGGGTGGGAGAAATCGCGGAGGGTGGGGGCAGAGAGATCGCGGGGTTGGGGGTGCGGTGGGGGTGGTGAGATCACGGGGGGGGTTGGGAGAGATCGCGGAGGGTGGAGGGGAGTGGTGGGGGGGTGGAGATATTGCGGGGTGGTGGGGCTGATGGGAGATGGCGGGTAGAGCCCGGTTTTTGGAGGGGGGCGATCACGAGGGGGGTTTCGGGGAAGCTGACAGATTGTGGGGACGGAAGGGTTGATGATCGTGGGTGTTGGGGCGGGGGGTCGGTCAGATCATTTGGGAGGGTTTACAGGGTTAGCTTGTTGGGCCTGGAGGTAACACTTACCTCATGGATTCAGCCCTTCTCGCCTCCATTTACCTGCCAGGTTTCCTGAGGCCCGGGAAATTTGCCAACATTCGATCATAATAGAAACCGTGGTAAAATGATGGCACGCAGCCTCCTTAAAAGGTTTCAAAAACCGACCCGCCTCCTGAGAGCGTATTGATCACCCCCCCCAGCCCCGTCCCGCCTCCGTTAAAAACAAAAGTGGCCAAGCTTGTGGCAGGTTGGGTTCAGGTATGAAATTTAATACATTTTAACTTCCCACCCAACCCAAACCCACAAGTTTTGGGGGGTTAAAATAAACCCATAGAGTTTACATCACAGAAACAGAACATTTGGCCCAACTGGACTACGCAACATTTATGCTCCACATGACCTTCCTCCCACCCCTCTTCATCCATCCCTATCAACAGATGCTCCTGATCCTTTCTCCCTCATGTGCTTTTCCAGCTTCCCCTGTGTTATTTGCCACAATTACTCCCTGTGGCAGTGAGTTCCACATTCTAACCACTCTCTGGGTAAAGAAGTTTCTCCTGAATTCTCTATTGGATTTATTGGTGACTACCTTATACTTATGGCTCCTAGTTTTGGTCTCCCCCACAATAGAGGGGTAGGCACATATGCAAACTCATTTAAGACAAGGAACGCTAACGAGAAGTGGGGTGGGGTGAGGGGAGACTGTGAAACATTGGAACATCATATAATCCTTCAATAAACAAGAGGGTGGGATGGACATAGGATGAGACATAGCGACGATCACCGAAACACTAAAGAGGACAGAGGAGAATTAATACATGTTAACAGAACTCACACTGCTCAACTGGAATTTGCTTCTTTCTGCATAATAAATGTCGGTTCAAATGTATAACTCTGCCCAATGCTGCCTGGGTCATATTGAATCAAAGTGTTTGGGCACTTTCTGCCAACAGCATGGGATGTCCCTGGATGAAGGTGAAGTCACCTGGAGCCCACAGCCATTTTGCAGGAGGGAGTTAACTCTTTGAGGAGAGGATTGGAGCAGAGGAAGAAAGACGTTAACAACCTCACGACGTCCCAAAGTGCCTTACGGCCCAGGAAGCATCGTGATAATGACCAGATAGTGGGGCTGAAATTCCAGCCTTGCCGGGTCCATACGGAATGTGTATGAACCCCGGTAAGGCCCTGCAAAAGCCGCGTCGAAAACCGTCTTTTCCGATCGGTCAAGTTTTTGCTTGACAGATCCTCCGCATTCCCGCAGCCAGGACATTCGTGTGGGCGAGATCGGGCTAATTTGCCCAACTCTTGCCAACGAATCTCCTTCAAACCCCTGTCTCTGGTAAAAGCAGGCGCAAAGCTTACTTTACCAGTGTAAGTTTTAAACGCATAAAAAGAAAAGAAAAACAAAAGACAGAAAGGAGATGAGGAAAAGTGGAGGGCAGAGAAACCCAAGGCAAAGAACAAAAAGGGCCATTGTACAGCAAAATTCTAAAAGGACAGAGGGTGTTAAAAAAACAAGCCTAAAGGCTTTGTGTCTTAATGCAAGGAGTATCCGCAATAAGGTGGATGAATTAACTGTGCAAATAGATGTTAACAAATATGATGTGATTGGGATTACGGAGACGTGGCTCCAGGATGAGCAGGGCTGGGAACTCAACATCCAGGGGTATTCAACATTCAGGAAGGATAGAATAAAAGGAAAAGGAGGTGGGGTAGCATTGCTGGTTAAGGAGGAGATTAAGGCAATAGTTAGGAAGGACATTAGCTTGGATGATGTGGAATCTATATGGGTAGAGCTGCAGAACACCAAAGGGCAAAAAACGTTAGTGGGAGTTGTGTACAGACCTCCAAACAGTAGTAGTGATGTTGGGGAGGGCATCAAACAGGAAATTAGGGGTGCGTGCAATAAAGGTGCAGCAGTTATAATGGGTGACTTTAATATGCACATAGATTGGGCTAACCAAACTGGAAGCAATACGGTGGAGGAGGATTTTCTGGAGTGCATAAGGGATGGTTTTTTAGACCAATATGTCGAGGAACCAACTAGGGGGGAGGCCATCTTAGACTGGGTGTTATGTAATGAGAAAGGATTAATTAGCAATCTCGTTGTGCGAGGCCCCTTGGGGAAGAGTGACCATAATATGGTGGAATTCTGCATTAGGATGGAGAATGAAACAGTTAATTCAGAGACCATGGTCCAGAACTTAAAGAAGGCTAACTTTGAAGGTATGAGGCGTGAATTGGCTGAGATGGATTGGCGAATGATACTTAAGGGGTTGACTGTGGATGGGCAATGGCAGACATTTAGAGACCGCATGGATGAACTACAACAATTGTACATTCCTGTCTGGCATAGAAATAAAAAAGGGAAGGTGGCTCAACCGTGGCTATCAAGGGAAATCAGGGATAGTATTAAAGCCAAGGAAGTGGCATACAAATTGGCCAGAAATAGCAGCGAACCTGGGGACTGGGAGAAATTTAGAACTCAGCAGAGGAGGACAAAGGGTTTGATTAGGGCAGGGAAAATGGAGTATGAGAAGAAGCTTGCAGGGAACATTAAGACGGATTGCAAAAGTTTCTATAGATATGTAAAGAGAAAAAGGTTAGTAAAGACAAATGTAGGTCCCCTGCAGTCAGAATCAGGGGAAGTCATAACGGGGAACAAAGAAATGGCGGACCAATTGAACAAGTACTTTGGTTCGGTATTCACGAAGGAGGACACGAACAACCTTCCGGTTATAAAAGGGGTCGGGGGGTCTAGTAAGGAGGAGGAACTGAAGGAAATCCTTATTAGCCGGGAAATTGTGTTGGGGAAATTGATGGGATTGAAGGCCGATAAATCCCCAGGGCCTGATGGACTGCATCCCAGAGTACTTAAGGAGGTGGCCTTGGAAATAGTGGATGCGTTGACAGTCATTTTCCAACATTCCATTGACTCTGGATCAGTTCCTATGGAGTGGAGGGTAGCCAATGTAACCCCACTTTTTAAAAAAGGAGGGAGAGAGAAAACAGGGAATTATAGACCGGTCAGCCTGACATCAGTAGTGGGTAAAATGATGGAATCAATTATTAAGGATGTCATAGCAGTGCATTTGGAAAGAGGTGACATGATAGGTCCAAGTCAGCATGGATTTGTGAAAGGGAAATCATGTTTGACAAATCTTCTGGAATTTTTTGAGGATGTTTCCAGTAGAGTGGATAAGGGAGAACCAGTTGATGTGGTATATTTGGACTTTCAGAAGGCGTTCGACAAGGTCCCACACAAGAGATTGATGTGCAAAGTTAGAGCACATGGGATTGGGGGTAGTGTACTGACATGGATTGAGAACTGGTTGTCAGACAGGAAGCAAAGAGTAGGAGTAAATGGGTACTTTTCAGAATGGCAGGCAGTGACTAGTGGGGTACCGCAAGGTTCTGTGCTGGGGCCCCAGCTGTTTACACTGTACATTAATGATTTAGATGAGGGGATTAAATGTAGTATCTCCAAATTTGCGGATGACACTAAGTTGGGTGGCAGTGTGAGCTGCGAGGAGGATGCTGTGAGGCTGCAGAGCGACTTGGATAGGTTAGGTGAGTGGGCAAATGCATGGCAGATGAAGTATAATGTGGATAAATGTGAGGTTATCCACTTTGGTGGTAAAAACAGAGAGACAGACTATTATCTGAATGGTGACAGATTAGGAAAAGGGGAGGTGCAAAGAGACCTGGGTGTCATGGTACATCAGTCATTGAAGGTTGGCATGCAGGTGCAGCAGGCGGTTAAGAAAGCAAATGGCATGTTGGCCTTCATAGCAAGGGGATTTGAGTACAGGGGCAGGGAGGTGTTGCTACAGTTGTACAGGGCATTGGTGAGGCCACACCTGGAGTATTGTGTACAGTTTTGGTCTCCTAACCTGAGGAAGGACATTCTTGCTATTGAGGGAGTGCAGCGAAGGTTCACCAGACTGATTCCCGGGATGGCGGGACTGACCTATCAAGAAAGACTGGATCAACTGGGCTTGTATTCACTGGAGTTCAGAAGAATGAGAGGGGACCTCATAGAAACATATAAAATTCTGACGGGGTTAGACAGGTTAGATGCAGGAAGAATGTTCCCAATGTTGGGGAAGTCCAGAACCAGGGGTCACAGTCTAAGGATAAGGGGTAAGCCATTTAGGACCGAGATGCGGAGGAACTTCTTCACCCAGAGAGTGGTGAACCTGTGGAATTCTCTACCACAGAAAGTTGTTGAGGCCAATTCACTAAATATATTCAAAAAGGAGTTAGATGAGGTCCTTACTGCTAGGGGGATCAAGGGGTATGGCGAGAAAGCAGGAATGGGGTACTGAAGTTGAATGTTCAGCCATGAACTCATTGAATGGCGGTGCAGGTTAGAAGGGCCGAATGGCCTACTCCTGCACCTATTTTCTATGTTTCTATGTTTCTATGTTTCTAAACACACATTTTTATGTTTAAAAACTTTGTCCACTAAGGTAAGTTTATTTTAAACTCGATTAAAACACGTAAAAAAAAATCCAAAGAATATTTATTTTTCTAAAACATTTAATGAACTTTCATTTCAATTAATTTTAATTCTGTGAGGTGTGTTTTTTATTTTTTATTATGGTGTTTGGGTTTTTTTCTCATTGATAGCAATAAGAACTCGGAGATACAGAGTTCCCATTGCTATCAATGAGAATACTGGACCGTGATTGGTTGCCCAGTCTCACGTGACTCCACCTTCTATGTGCGAACCTCGAGGACGGGGGTGCACTCCGCAGCGCGGGAAGAGAAGGCCCCCTGACCGCAATTGCAGGCACCTCCGGGATCACCAGGTACTTTCGCTAAAGATTCTCGGGTTGGAGGTGTTCATCCGAAGGAAGCCTGCGACCGGAAATTCAGGCCCATTAAATCTGTTTTTTAGTGACATTGAGGGATAACTATTGGCCAGGACTCTGGGGAGACTTCCCCTGCTCTTCTTCTGAATCGTGCCATGGGAGCTTTTACATCCATTTCAGATAGGGTTACATAGAAACAAAGAAAATAGGTGCAGGGGTAGACCATTCGGCCCTTCGAGCCTGCACCACCATTCAATAAGATCATGGCTGATCATTCCCTCAGTACCCCTTTCCTGCTTTCTCTCCATACCCCTTGATTCCTTTAGCCAAAAGTGCCACATCTAAATCCCTCTTGAATTTATCCAATGAACTGGCATCAACAACTCTCTGCGGTAGGGAATTCCACAGGTTAACAACTCTCTGAGTGAAGAAGTTTCTCCTCATCTCAGTCCTAAATGGCCTACCCCTTATCCTAAGCCTATGTCCCCTGGTTCTGGACTTCCCCAACATCAGGAACATTCTTCCCACATCTAACCTGTCCAGTCCCGTCAGAATCTTTTCTATGAGATCCCCTCTCATCCTTCTAAACTCCAGTGAATAAAGGCCCAGTTGATCCAGTCTCTCCTCATATGACAGTCCAGCCATCCCTGGAATTAGTCTGATGAACCTTCGCTGCACTCCCTCAATAGCAAGAACATCCTTCCTCAGATTAGGAGACCTAAACAACACAATATTCTAGGTGAAGCCTCACTAAGGCCCTGTACAACTGCAGTAAGACCTCCCTGCTCCTGTACTCAAATCCCTTAGCTATGAAGGCCAACATACCATTTGCCTTCTTCACTGCCTGCTGTACCTGTATGCCAACTTTCAGTGACTGATGAACCATGACACCCAGGTCTCGTTGCACCTCCCCTTTTCCTAATCTGCCGCCATTCAGATAATATTCTGCCTTCATGTTTTTGCCCCCAAAATGGATAACCTCACATTTATCCACATTATACTGCAGCTGCCATGCATTTGCCCACTCACCTGACCTGTCCAAGTCAACCTGCAGCTTCTTAGCATCCTCCTCACAGCTCACACCGCCATCCAGTTTAGTGTCATCTGCCAACTTGGAGATATTACACTCAATTCCTTCATCCAAGTCGTTGATGTATATTGTAAAGAGCTGGGGTCCCAGCATTGAGCCCTGCGGCACTCCACTAGTCACTGCCTGCCATTCTGAAAAGGACCCGTTTATCCTGACTCTCTGCTTCCTGTCTGCCAACCAGTTCTCTATCCACGTCAGTACATTACCCCCAATACCATGCGCTTTGACTTTGCACACCAATCTCTTGTGCGGGACCTTGTCAAAAGCCTTTTGAAAGT
Organism: Pristiophorus japonicus; assembly: GCF_044704955.1. Taxonomy (NCBI): domain Eukaryota; kingdom Metazoa; phylum Chordata; class Chondrichthyes; family Pristiophoridae; genus Pristiophorus; species Pristiophorus japonicus. Next base: position 84,099,599 of record NC_091992.1, read on the forward strand.
CCAAATACACCACATCCACTGGTTCTCTCTTGTCCACTCTGCTAGTTACATTCTCAAAAAATTCCAGAAGATTCGTCAAGCATGATTTCCCTTTCATATATCCATGCTGACTTGGACTGATCCTGTCACTGCTTTCCAAATGCACTGCTATTTCATCCTTAATGATTGATTCCAACATTTTCCCCACTACTGATGTCAGGCTAACTGGTCTATAATTACCCGTTTTCTCTCTCCCTCCTTTTTTAAAAAGTGGTGTTACATTAGCTACCCTCCAGTCCATAGGACTTTGGGAGGATGAATTCCTGGAGGTTTTATCACATGACCTATTGTCACAGTCAAGCCTTGCCCAGTCAAACAGCCTTTTTTCCCCCACCTGCAATATTTTTATAATTAATAAACAAAAGTGTTCAAAAACTTTTTTTTTACATTAATGCTCCTATTTTTCTGTGACTGATCACAGCAGTGTCCAGAACAGATTTATCTTCAATTTTTGGAGATTCCAGGGCAATCCTGGAGGGTTGGCAACCCTAATCTGAGAGAGCAAACAGAAACTCGGTTTAACGTCTCATCCGAAAGACGGCACTTCTGACAGTGCAGCACTCCCTCAGTACTGTGCTGGAGTGTCAGCCTGGATTATGTACTTTATTCTCTGGACTGGGACTTGAACCAACGATGTTCTGACTCAGAGGGGAGAGTTCTACTCATTCATCATCACTATAGGCAGTCCCTCGAAACCGAGGAAGACTTGCTTCCAGTCTAAAAATGAGTTTGGGGCTCAATTTTCCCCAAAGCATTTTATTGGCGTACTTGAAGAGTTACGCTCGATTTTTTGGGGGGCATAAGCACGCCCCAAAAAATGTTCTAAGTTTCCCCATTGGATTTCTTCATTCTCCCGGTTCTTTCTTTCTTTCTCTCTCTCTCGCTCTCTCTCTGTGAACTGGGTACCGAGAATGGGACCGGACCGGCAAGCCCTTCGGGCGGGGTTGGAGGTAAGTTGCTGCTATGTCTTTTTCAATTCTTTTAGTGTGTCCGGCCATATTTCTTTAACCCAACGGAAGGTTTTTCTGCAGAGGCCACATCTGCTGGCCGAAGCAGAACTGGAGTAACTCTTAGCTGGCCTAAATGGCCAGAATTGGCATGGGTGGCTGGTTACGCCCCCTTTGGCTGAAAAAAAAACTGCCCTAAAGAATCGTAACTAAGTGAATTACGCTGGTGCAAATTGATTGAGGAAACTGTGGTTTCAGGTGACTGAACAGTCCAATACGGGAATTACAGTCTCTGTCACAGGTGGGGCAAACAGTGGTTGAAGGAACGGGTGGGTGGGACAGGTTTGCAGCATGCTCCTTCCGCTGCCTGCGCTTGCTTTCTGCATGTTCTCGGCGACGAGACTCGAGGTGTTCAGCGCCCTCCCGGATGCTCTTCCTCCACTTTAGGGCGGTCTTGGGCCAGGGACTCCCAGGTGTCGGTGGGGTTGTTGCACTTTATCAAGGAGGCTTTGAGCCACAGCTGACACCTAGTAACGGTGATGAAAAAAGCTACACTATGTATATATATAAAAAATCTCATCCAGACGAGCCATTCCGTCCCTTCGTATGATCAGGTGGAAGGTAGGAAAAGATACAAGGACACAGACACCATTAAGTAGAGGCTATCAGTTGCCAAGTGGGTGGTTAAAAAGTTAAAACGTGAAACTTTTAATGAACAACTCTGCAGATGTGTTTCTCTCCAGGAGCCGCGCTGTTGAAAATGTTAAAAAGCTAGATCTCCACAGAGCTGCTGTTGTGTCGGGAGGTAGCAGCTGATCACAGCAGGTGTTCAGGCTAGACCAGAAGCTGCAGGGTTAGTTTTATGTATTCATCTAACTAATATCCTCCTCGGGGATGGTTAAGTGACAGCCACCCGAGGGATCACAGAGGCACTGGGAAATGATCGTCGGCACACGATGGACGGGTGTTAACGTGTAGTTCGTTCAGAGTATTTGGGTTTTGCTGGAAGTCGTACAGGATCCCATTGTACAAGTTGGTGAAAGCAGTGATTAATGGGATGGTGTGTGGTGAGGGGGAGATTTCCTCTATTCACTCTGCTTTAGAGACTGGTAAACACAGCAGGAAGAGTTCCTCAGTCACAATTTCCAGCACAATGATAAATGCATTTTTGGAGACCACACTCATGATTTATCCAGAAATATCAATCAAAGGGCATCTTCCTTCTCTCTAACTTCTCTTAATGGTTGCCTCCGTTAATTTTGCCCTCGATTACCCGACCTTTGTGGTCTTTCGTGTGATGGAGGATGAAACCAGTAACTGCTGTAAAACCATTTGCGATACAAAATGTGTCAGTTCAGGAGAGAGCCACTCGGCCCATCGTACCCTGTGCTGGCTCTCTGAAAAAGCTAACCATTCATTGCCATTTACCTGCCTCTTCCCCATATCCCTCCTGTTCATTTATTTTCATTTTTTAAATATTTATCCACTCTCCTTTTCAAAAGTACTTTTGCATTTTGTTTCCACCACTATTTCTGGTGGAACATGCCATTACTTAGCAACCCTCCTTGTGTAAGACCAAAATCTCCTCACCTCTCCCTTTGTTTGTTGTGATAGCCTTAAACTTCTGCCTTTAGTTATTGACTCACTAACCAGTTGAAATAATTCCCCCTTTTTTTTTTAAATCCCTCATAATTTTAATCAGAACAAGAGGGCATAGCCTTAAAATTAGAGCTTGGCCATTCAGACGGAGTTTTTTCAGGAAGCAATTCTTCACGCAAAGGCTAGTGGAAATCTCCAAAAAGCTATTGAGGCTGTGGGGTCAATTGAAAATTTCAAAACTGAGATTGATAGAGTTTTGTTAGGCAAGGGTATAATGGGTTGTGGGGATGGAAGAGATTACAGAGATTGGGCTTTTAAACCCTAAATCTCCTTCCACTTAGTGCCATCTTTACTCTTTTTAATCAAGGCTGACACTCCAGTGCAGTACCGAGGGAGTGCTGCAATGTTGGAGGGGCCGTCTTTCGGATCTGACGTTAAACCTAGCCATGTATGTAGTAGATTAAAGGGTGATGTAATTGAGGTGTTTAATATGATAGGATTTGATAGGGTAGATAGAGAGAAACCATTTCATCTGTGGGGGAAGTCCAGAACACGGAGGCATAACCTCAAAATGCGAGCTAGGCCATTCAGGGGTGATGCCAGGAAGCACTCGTTCACACAAAGGGTGGTGGAAATCTGGAATGCACTCCTCCAAAAGCTGTTGAGGCCGGGAGTCAATTGAAAGCTCCAAAACTGAGATTGACAGATTTATTTTAGGCAAGGGTATTATGGGTTACGGAACCAAGAAGAGTTGATGGAGCAAAGATACCGATCAGCCACGATCTAATTGAATGGCGGAACAGACTCGAGGGGTTGAATGGCCTCCTCATGTTCCTATCAGATCTCCTCATGACCTTCTCTGCTGTCATGAAAAGAGCCCCAGTTTCTCCAAACTCGATTCTATCAGGTATAGGTAACATCTTCCAATCTTTTCATTCACGTTTTCCCTCCTCTAAGTTTCTCCTCTATCTTTTCCTCATACAGCTTATCAGGAGTCTCTTGGGCGGATGCTCCAATAACTCCTGAATTTTGATCTAAACCGGGAGGTTTTAAAGGACCTTGCTCTGTGCTCCCTTCTGGGTCATTCTTACAGGACTGTTTTAAAATCATCTTCTCAAGCCTACATGGAGGGTGAGACATAATGGCGTGAGTGAGGTCTCTCTGAGGTGGGTTGAGGAGCTGGCCCTTCTATTGATGGTGACGTCACTGGGATGGAAGGTATTGCCATGCGCGCTCCATTGAGTTGGTTTGAGCTACAGGGACTTAACTTCAGTTTTTCTGCACTCCGCCCTCATTACTCAGACATTCAAACCTCCCAGTGCGTGGTCACTCCTTACAAAACCGAGCCTTCCCACAAGTCTCATTGTGCAGGACTTTCTTAATTAAGAGGGTTCGTGATGAAAGAAGAAAAAAAAGAAAGTACTGGAATTTCTTTCACAACCTCAGGACGTCCCAAAGCGCTTTACACTTTTGAAGTGCAATCACGGATGTAACGTAAGTAACGCAGCAGACAATTTGCTCACAGCAAGATACCACAAACAGTGATAAAATAAATGACCAGATAATATTTTGGGGTATTGGTCCAGGACACCAGGGAGAATTCCTTTGTTCTTCTTTGAAATAGTGCAATGGGATCTTTTACATCCACCCGATAGGGCCTCAGTTTAATCTCTTCCGGTAGACAACACCTCCGACAATACAGCACTCCCTCCGTACTGCACTGGAGTGCCAGCCTAGATTTCATGCTCAGGTCTCTGCATTGGGGCTTGAACCCACAACAACCTTTCAGGGAAGTCTTGCTACAGCTATATAAGGTATTGGTGAGGCCACATCTGGAATACTGCATGCAGTTTTGGTTTCCATATTTACGAAAGGATATACTTGCTTTGGAGGCAGTTCAGAGAAGGTTCACTAGGTTGATTCCGGGGATGAGGGAGCTGACTTATGTGGAAAGATTGAGTAGGTTGGGCCTCTACTTATTGGAATTCAGAAGAATGAGAGGTGATCTTATCAAAACGTATAAGATGATGAGGGGGCTTGACTAGGTGGATGCAGAGAGGATGTTTCCACTGATGGGGGAGACTAGAACTAGAGGGCATGATCTTAGAATAAGGGGCCGCCCATTTAAAACAGAGATGAGGAGAAATTTCTTCTCTCAGAGGGTTGTAAATCTGTGGAATTTTCTGCCTCAGAGAGCTGTAGAAGCTGGGACATGGAATAAATTTAATTCAGAAGTGGACAGTTTCTTAAACGATAAGGGGATAAGGGGTTATGGGGAGCGGGCAGGGAAGTGGAGCTGAGTCCATGATCAGATCAGCCATGATCTTATTGAATGGCGGAGCAGGCTCGAGGGGCCGTATGGCCTACTCCTGCTCCTATTTCTTATGTTCTTATGTACAATCTGACTCGGTGGTGGTAATGTTACCACTGAGCCATGATTGACTCTCAGACACACGAACCGCATGGCAGCTTGAACTACCTGCATCTGCAAGGACTTCCTTTCCTTCTTTGATATAGCACCTTCTCAGGTTAATGCAAATGTATCAGAGCATTTCACACAATGAACTACTTTTAAATAGAGGAATCCATCAGTGATTCTCTCGGATATAAAAGCAGAAAATGCTGGAAATCTCAGCGGGTCAGGCAGCGTTGGTGGAGAGAGAAGCAGAGTTAAAGGTTCAGGCTGATCTGGGAATCATTAGGAAATGGTAACAGCTTTAGCAACATCAAGGAGAAAAGTGGGCAGAGCCAAAGTGAAGTTTGATTTTATTTAACAATTCCACAATTAGAAAAGTAAATAACTGATCTGGCAGCAAAAGATGGTGCCAAAGTTTACTAATGATTTTCCTTGAAATAAAAATATAAAAATTACTTAATGGAGTGAGAGACTGAGGCAGCGAGTAAGGAGAAAGCTAATATTACCACAACTTTAAATAGGGCTGTGTTACACCTCATTAATTTCAGTTAGCTTTCTGCATATTTTTTTGGTCTCAAAGGGAATTGACTTCATTCTAAGTGTTAGGAGGTGGGAAACACTTTGAATAAATGCTCCTCTTGTGGTTTAAAACCCTCATTATAAATAGTATCGCTGTATCCTGAACCCTCAGTGGCCTGGCTTGGGAACACAAGGCAAAGTATTAATGTCCAAAGCAGAATGTTTCAAGATCAAGTTGGCTCACCCTTTAAATGGTGCTACACATGTAGTGAGGGGCACCGCTTCACTGTGTATGTGTGTATGTGTGTGTGTGTGTGTGTGTGTGTGCGGGTGAATGTGTGTGCGAGTGTGTGTGTGTGAGTGCGTGTGTGTGTGTGAGTATGGGTGTGTGTGTGTGGGTGTGTATGTGTGCAAGTGTGTGTGTAAGTGTGTGTGGGTCTGTGTGTGTGGGTGTGTGTGGGTGTGTGCGGGTGTGTGCGGGTGAGTGTGTGTGCGAGTGTGTGAGTGCGTGTGTGTGCAAGTGCGTGTGCGTGTGGGTGTGTGTGTGGGTGTGTATGTGTGCAAGTGTGTGTGTGGGTGTGTGTAGGTGTGTGCGTGTGTGTGGGTCTGTGAGTGTGTGTGTGTGTGGATGTGTGTGTGTGTGGGTGTGTGTATGGGGATGTGTGTGTGTGTGTGCGAGTGTGTGTGTGTGGGCGTGTGTGTGCAGGGTGTGGTTGTGGGTGTGTGTGTATGTGTGTGTGTGGGTGTGTGTGAATGTGTGTGGGTGTGTGTGAATGTGTGTGCATGTGTGTGGATCTGTGAGTGTGTGTGTTTGTGTGCAGGTGTGTGTGCGGGTGTGTGTGCAGGTGTGTGTGCAGGTGTGTGTGCGGGTGTGTGTGCGGGTGTGTGTGCGGGTGTGTGTGTGTGTGTCTGTGTGTGAGTGTATGTGTTTGAAGTTTGGAGCGCGAGGCTGGAGCTGTGGGCAAATCAAAAAAAGCTAGCCACGACAGCAGCAGAATCAACAACGTGGAGGTCGGGAGTGGCGAGGAGCTGGTCGGGACCGGCGAGGAGCTGAGGTCGGAAGCGGAGAGGAGAGGATGAACGAGGCACGGAGGAGCGGAGGGGTCAGAGCCCAGAGCCCAGAGCTGGAGCAGCGTGGACAGACCAAGGGAAGGCGCAGCATGGGCCAATAGTGAGGCTGTGAGGTTGTGAGGCTCACATTGTGTTCTATGAATTCCACGTAGAGAGAGGTCCTGTGGGAAGCAGGAAGGAAGGAGGACAGTAGGAGTATGTTTGAGTTTGTGTGTATGTATTGGCACATGTGGCGGAGCCTGGTCTCCAGTTGTCTTAGATCCCCTTGCTACTGGACCAAGACCTTGCTCCGTCAGCCCGTGTGGTGGCTGGTGTGCAACGGCCACCCCACGTTAAAACAATTCACACACAGGCATCTTCCACCGTTTAAAATGAGTTCATCAGTCACCTGAGTATCCATTTTTAGTGTGGAAGCAAGTCATCCTCGACCCCGAGGGACTGCCTATGATGATAATGATGTGTGTGTGTGTGTGTGTGTGAGAGTGTGTCTGTGTGTGAGAGTGTGTCTGTGTGAGTGTAAATGAGAGTGTGAGTGAGAGTTTGTGTGTATGTGAGTGTGTGTAAGTGTGTGTGTTTGTGAGAGTGTGTGTGTGAGTGTCTGTGTGAGAGAGTTTGAGTCTGTGTGTGTGAGAGTGTGTGTGAGTGAATGTTAGAGTGTGTATGTGAGTGTGTGTAAGTTTGTGTGGGAAAGTGTGTGTAAGAGGGTGTGGGAGAGCGAGAGTCTTATGTGTGAAAGTGTGTGTGTATAAGAGTGTGTGTGTGAGTGTCTGTGTGACAGAAAGAATTTGAGTGTGCGTGTGGGGGGCAGTGTGTGAGGGTGTGTGGGGGTGAGTTTGAGTGAGTGAATTTGCGTGTTTGAGTGAGTGTATGTGGGAGAGTGTGTGAGGGTCTGCAAGTGTGTGTGAGCATCTGTGTGGGAGAGAGCTTGTGAGAGTGCATGAGAGTATGCAAGTGCATGTGAGTCTGTGAGTGTGTGTGTGTGGGAGAGTAAGAATCTGTGTGTGCATGGGAGAGTGTGTATGTTTGTGAGAGAGTGTTTGAGTGTGTGAGGGAGTGTGTATGTGTGTGTGTTTGTGAGAGTATGGGTATGTGTGTGTTTGTGAGAGAGTATTTGAGTGTGTGTGGGGGGGAGAGGGTGTTTGTTTGTGAGAGAGTGTTTGAATGTATGTGTGGGGGAGAGGGTGTGGGTGTGTGTGTGTTTGAGAGTATGGGTATGTGTGTGGGTGTGTGTGTGTGTGTGCGTGTGTGTGTGTGTGTGGGAGTGTGTGTGTGTGTGTGTGTATATTTGTGAGAGAGTGTTTGAGTGTGTGTTTGGGAGAGTGTGTGTGTGTGTTTGTGAGAGTATGGATATGTGTGTGTGTGTGTGTGTGAGAGAGAGAGTGTGGGTGTGTGGGGGGTGAGTGTGTCTCTGGGAGAGTGTGTGTGAGAGTGTGTAAGAGTGTGTCTCTGGGAGAGTGTGTGTGTGTGAGTATGTATAAGAGTGTGACTCTGGGAGAGTGTGTGTGTGAGAGTGTGTATAAGTGTGTGACTCTGGGAGAGTGTGTGTGTGAGAGTGTGTGTAAGAGCAGGAGTGTGTGTAAAACACAATTTCTTTCTGAATCCTGCCATTATGGCAGGTGCTAAATGAACACCTGCCATCTGTGCCCTGGATCCACAGCAACAAGGTTTTATATTAATTCTCATGTTAAATAAACCTTGCCTGGAGGTCTATTTGCAGACCTTTGAGTGCTGTCTGTGTGGTGAGGTCAGAATCAAGAATCAAATGATGTCTGGTTCTCCAGCGGGGAGTATGTGGCCACAATCTCCAGTGATAGTGCCCAGTCCTAGCCCACCTTCCCTGATATCTGTCGGTGCAGTGAGAGGGCGATTTGTGGCTGTGTTCCCTGGCAGCTGATGGCACTTTGCCAAGTGACAGATTATCTGTTTGAATACCTTTAAAATAGGGCTGTGTTAGATTTCATTAATTCCATCCCTAATTAAAACCGAGATACATTTTACAAAGGAGCCTAGAAATTACCACATATTCATACTTGTTTGAAAATTCCTCTGCCCATTCATTTAACGGAAGCTTCATCTGTTTAAAATAAATAGGCCAAGGCCTCCACTGAAGTCACAGGCAGAGGAAGCTAGATAAACACATGAGGGAGAAAAGATTGAAGGTTATGCTGCTATGGTGAGATAAAGAGAGGGTGGAAAGTGGCTGGTGTGGACTATAAACACCAGCACAGACCTGTTGGGCCAAATGGCCTGTTTCTGTGCTGTACATTCTACATAAAAATAAAAGACTTGCTTTTATATAGTGCCTTTCACGATCTCAAAGTGCTTTACAGCCAATTATATACTTTAGAAATACAGACACTGTTGTAAGGTAGGAAACACAGCAGCCAACTTGTGCACAGCAAGCTCCCACAAACAGCGATGTGAAAATGACCACATGATCTGTTTTTTAGAGATATTGATTGAAGGATAAATATTAGCCAGGACAATCCCACTGCTCTTCTTTGAAATAATGCCATGGGATCTTTTATGTCCACCTGAGAGAGCAGACAGGGGCCTTGGTTTAACATCTCATCAGAAAGACAGCACCTCCGACAGTGCAGCACTCTCTCAGCACTGCACTGGAGAGTCAACCTAGATTTTGTGCTCAAGTCTATGGAGTGGGATATGAACCCACAACCTTCTGACTTCAAGGCGAGAGTGCTACCCACTAAGCCACAGCTGGAACTCTAGTTCGATGTCATCTGTGGTTAAGACTTTAAGCATTTTTACAACCTTAACAAACAGCAATTTCTGATCTCAGCCATTCACACAAGAGAATGTGCAGGGCAGCAGTAGATGTGACAATATCATATAAGACTCAATAAAGGCAATTTGTTATATCTGACATGAAAATGCACAACAATTAAGGGGAGATTTAATAGAGGTGTTCACATTGATGAGGGGTCTTGATAGGGTAGATCGGGAGAAACTGTTTACTTTGGGAGGAGGGTCGGTAACCACAGATTTGAGATCATTGGTAAAAAGAACCAGGAGGAAGATGAGGAGAAATGATTTTACGCAGAGAGTTGTTATGATCTGGAACGCACTGCCTAGAAGGGTGATGGAAGTAGATTCAATAGTAACTTTCAAAAGAAAATTGGACAAATACTTGAAAAGGAAAAATTTGTAGTGCTATGGCGACAGAGCAGGTGAGTGGGACTAATTGGATCACTCTTTCAAAGAGGCAACACAGGCACGATGGGCCGAATGGCCTGATTTTGTGCTGTGTAATTCTATGATTCTGTAATAGATTATGCCTAACAAGGCAATTGTAGAGTGGTTAGATCTTATACTTACCGACCTACGGAGGTGTTCTCTCGCAGGTCAGGAGGGGGCCACGATGCTCCAGGGCCTGCCACTCCAGCTCTTATACTCCCCGCAGGTCGGGAGGCGTGGGGGCTGAAGCGGCGGGCCCTGGAGCATCGTGGCCACCCGACCTGCGGGAGAACATCTCCGCGGGTCAGGAAGTATAAGAGCGGGAGCGGCCTACCACTACAACTTCCAGTGGGAGCTGCTCCAAGTGTGCGACGGCTTCGAGGTAGGCGATTGGGTGACGTCATCAGGACCCAAGTCGCTGTTTGGATCGTGGTCAGGAGCATCGGCGGGGGCCTTGGTATAGCAAAGGAGCGGAAAGGACGTGGTGGAGGTGCGGCTAGTGTTTTGTGGCGGAGGAGCGGCGAGAGATCGTGGCGGAGGTGCGCCAAATGAGGGCACGGGGCCCAGAAGAGCCGAGGGCCCAGGGGCAGCACGGACCAGCCCACACTGCGATATGTGTGCGCACTAGGTCCGTGCAGCAGAGCTGGTCTTCAGTCGTCCTGGTTAACCCTTACCACTGATAAAGGCCTAGCTCTGTCAATCCCGTGTGATGGCTGATGTGCAACAGTCACCATACGCTAAAAAAATCCACACACAGGCATCTTCCACCCTTCAGTTGGAGTTCAGGACAGGAACATCATGTCCTTCATTGAAACATCAATGAACTCATGTGGAAGCAAGTCATCCTCGTTCGAGGGAGTGGTTAGAATGTAGTGTTTTAGATGAGTATGGTGCGGGTGCAAATCATCCCACAGCCTTCACGGTTTCTGTAAGTGATTGCTGTTGATTATCACAGTTACCAGACATTACCTACATTTCCTTTCACCCATTCACCATGTCCCGTTCACCAATCACCCTGTGCTCGCTGACCTACATTAGCTCGCGGTCCAGGCAATGCCTCGATTAAAAAATTCTCATCGGTGTTTTCAAATCCCTCCATGGCCTCACCCCTCCCTATCTCTGCAACCTCCTCCAGCCCCACAACCCTCTGATATATCTGCGCTCCTCCAATTCTGGCCTCTTCCACATCCCCGATTTTAATCGCTCCACCATTGGTGACAGTGCCTTCAGGGTATTGGTGAGGCCGCACCTGGAGTACTGTGTGCAGTTTTGGTCACCTTACTTAAGGAAGGATATACTAGCTTTGGAGGGGGTACAGAGACAATTCACTAGGCTGATTCCGGAGATGAGGGGGTTACCTTATGATGATAGATTGAGTAGACTGGGTCTTTACTCGTTGGAGTTCAGAAGGATGAGGGGGTGATCCTATAGAAACATTTAAAATAATGAAAGGGATAGACAAGATAGAGGCAGAGAGGTTGTTTCCACTAGTCGGGGAGACTAGAACTAGGGGGCACAGCCTCAAAATATGGGGGAGCCAATTTAAAACTGAGTTGAGAAGGAATTTCTTCTCCCAGAGGGTTGTGAATCTGTGGAATTCTCTGCCCAAGGAAGCAGTTGAGGCTAGCTCATTGAATGTATTCAAATCACAGACAGATAGATTTTTAACCAATAAGGGAATTAAGGGTTATGGGGAGCAGGCGGGTAAGTGGAGCTGAGTCCACGGCCAGATCAGCCATGATCTTGTTGAATGGCTGAGCAGGCTCAAGGAGCTAAATGGCCTACTCCTGTTCCTAATTCTTATGTTCTTATGTTCAGCTGCCTAGACTCTAAGCTCTGGAATTCCCTCCCTAAACCTCTCTGCCTCTCCACCTGTCATCTTTTAAGACGCACTTTAAAATCTATCTCTTTGACCGAGCTTTTATCACCGGGTCCTACCATATCCTCATTCCGGTGGCTCGGTGGCAAACTTTGTTTGATAACACACCTGTGAAGCGCCTTGGGTTGTTTTACTCTGTTACAGGCGCTATACAAATGCAAGTTGTTGTTGTTGCAGAACTCCTTTCACATTTCTCAGGGGGCACCCAGAATCCCAAACAGTCACATCCACATGTGACGATTGGCCCACCTGAATTGCTGGATTTGCTGGTGGTGTTACATTGGAGCGGTGCTTCAACTATTTTAAGTTGAACCTATAAATCAAGTGCCCCTTTATTAAAGGGGCACTGAAACCAACAAATTAAAAATAAAACTTTTCAACAATAAACGGTCAAGGGGGATCTTTCAACTATTTTGAGTTTAAATCAAGTAGCCCCTTTTTAAAAGGGCACTAGAGCCCATAAATCCAAATTAACGGGAACTTTATCAAATTAAATTGAAATCTGGTTGCCGGGGGTGATGCTGCACTCCAGTTCCTCTGGTGCCTACCTCTCACGGAAGGCCACGAGCGTACCGGTGTATGGTGCTGTGGAGTATTGACCACAATCCCACACATTGACCGACCCGATTTAAACTCCTGCGGGCTTTCGGGGGCGGGGGCAGATAAAATTGCGGCAGTGTGCAACTCACTGGGTCCGGTCCATACCAACTCCGCCAGCCACTTTAGCAGGGGCTGTCGAGGGCCTCAGGGGGATTCAAACGCTGGCAGTCTGATGACCTCAATCAGACGCCAACGCGATTTTAACTTTGGGCCGAAAACTGCGATCAGAGGCTTCCGATCGGAAATTTAAAAAAATGAAAATACCTGTTAGTCCCAGAGGAAAGTACACGTGTGCTCTGAGGCCGAGCTGCGCAGTCCAGCGTAGGGGCCCCCGTGCTCCAGGAGCGTATGCGTATCCTGGGATCACGTGGGCCTGGACACCCAATCACAATGTAGTATCCTCATCCGTAGTAATGGGAGCTCCGAGCTCCGAGAACGCCCCAAAGTCAAATAAAACATAAACGTAAATGAAGAAAAAACACTTCACTTTTTTAAAATGAATGGAAATTGCATTAAATTAAATGTTTTAGAGAAAAAATTATTAAAAAATTGTTTTAATAGTGTTAAAAATAAACTTACCTTCATAGACAGGGTTTTTAATATAAAAATAAGTAATAACATTTATTTTTTCTAACTTTAAAACTCTTATGTTGGTAAAAGCTGTCCTTACTGCTGCTTTAACCAGGTGTAAGAGTTTGAAGGACACTCGCTGGGATGTGCTGGAGTTGTCAAAAGATATTTTGACAGTTTGCAAGTGCCGGTTTTAGGCACATGCGCATTGCACGCCGAGAGCTGGCACTGGCGGGGCCTCTAAGGTTGGCGTTTGCACGTCGTACGCACCCATACAGACCGCGATTTCTGGTCCATGTGTCGCGAGGTCGGTGTCTAGTGCTGGCCTCCCCCGAGAAACCCGACGCCAACGAGCAGCCGGCCCAGAAGAGATCCAAGATAGTAAATGTTCCTCTCGGCGCCACAAGGAATCCTAGGGCCTTACCTGCCATAACCCCCATACTCCAGACATTGGACTCAATTTTCCCCAAAGCTGTTTTTTGGTGTACTTAAAGAGTTACGCCTGTTTTTTGGGGGGGCCCAACTACGCCAAAAAAAAAATCATCCCAGATTCCCCGTTTGAATTGTTGATTTTGGCGCTGCTGAGCCAGTCCTTTAGCTTTGGGGGTGGAGCCTAAAATCTGCGCCAAAAAGATTGGGTTGCCAGGGTAACCAGGGACACACTGCGGGCTGAGGCTGGAAAGTGAAAGATGTGACAGCCAGCTAACAGCAACTTGCACAAGCACATTACACATTGCAGCAACTTACCTCCATTAAATTATTAAAGTATGACAAAAGTCTATCTCCCCCTCCTTCGCCCCCGCTCACCCCCCCCCCTCCCGATGCCACCCCCCCTACTATCCCAGACCAAAGGGCCTCCCCCTCCTGGTACCCGCTCCTAACTCTGGCCAAAAGGCCTCTGCTCCTCTCTCCTCTCTCCTCTCCCCCTCTCTCTCCCTCTCTGCTGCTGCTGTCCGAGCCGTGGAACTGTATCTGCTATGCTGATTTCCTTACCTGTGCCGATTTTTTTAACTGCCCAGAAGATTTTTCCACAACGGTCACATCCGCAATCGTAGGGAAAATTGGAGTAAAATGGAGCTGGCTAAACTTGCTTAACTGGCCAGAAACTTGTGGCTGGCAGGTTACGCCCCCAATGAGGTAAAAAAAAATGAACTTAAAAAATTGTAACTAACTGAGTTATACTGGCACACAATTTTTGGGAAAATTTGGATTTTAAAAATTTAGGCCCCAAAAAGTGGCGTGCGCCAACAAAACGCGCAAATAACTGGGAAAAATTGAGCCCTTATCCTTAGCCGGGGACTGTAACCTCTGGTAGCTTCCTGCCCCGCCCGCCCGCACTCGTCCAGCGGCACTACGTCAGTGACACCAGATTCGGGCGGGAGTCGGGCCTAGCGGTTAAATGAGACTCATGTCAGCGAGCCGAGGGCAGCCTAACCCATTGCCCTGTCGCCACCACCGCCCCCAATGCTCCCCCCTCACTCCCAGTGGCAGCCTAACCCATTGTTCTGTCGTTCCTCCCCCACCCCCTCCACACTCCTCCCTCACTCCAAGTGGAATCCGGGGGCTACTGGTACCGGATCCCAGCTATCATGGTCGCCAGAGATGTAAGCGGTTTTGATCCTAGCCCAATTGCTAGAGGGACGGTTTGAATCGACCCCACCTTATGAGAATTCTATATCTGGGGATTATTATTCAGAGTGTAAATGGGATAAGTCACGGACAGGAAGGCACTGGTGAAAAATCATAATTTTATTTGATCTAACATATATTGGCTAAAAACATGCACAAAATCACTGTTTCTGTGGAGAATAAAATCCAGGTTACAAACAACATACATACAGTACAGAAATGAGACCTAGTAACATGCAGTAATTCCCTGGTGAATTCTAACTCCACCCCTACCAATGAATTACCCAGTCAAAGCTTCCTCCCCAGAATAGCCCTGAAAAGCTTCACTTCTGAGTCTCACCCAGCTCGCCTGGGATCTGGTTACCGGCTTGGGACACTTGCGGTCATGCTCACCACCACACACACGGTTGGTTTCCTCGCTCAGCTCAGCCGTGGGAAGTCACTGCCTGGTTTTCAGTCTAGGTGGCTTCTTCTGTGGAACTGCGGCTTCCTCCAGGTACATTGATCTTGGTGGAGCGAGAGCGAGAGGGAGAGAGAGAGAGCTCTAGATTCAAGCTGCAAGCTGCAAGCTAAAAATAAAGTGGCAAGAGGCTGTCTTTATGGGAGTCTTGCTACCCACTATCTTTCCCGCCAATCTTTAAAATCCCCATTGTTTCTAAGCACAGGTATTTAGTCAGTGATGGGCCATCCAACCCATGTGTATTGGGCTGATAGCCCTTAATCTGGGCATCTCTCTCGGTCTTTGTGTTGGGGAAGACCTGGCTCCTCTTTGGCTGGCCAGGCTAGTGGGTTCATTGTTCTGCTCTTCTTCTGAGGTGGGGGTGAGAGGTGCTTTTGCATATTAGAGTGACTTTGTCAATGACCCCCCTTCCTGGCCGACAGCTCTTTTGTCAATGGATGACTGACAGCTCTTTTGTCACAGCTAACTGCCATACGGTCTCTGGAGTTTTAACAAAAACCAGCCTTTTCACTTAACTGCGCAGGGTGACCCCATCACAGGGAAAGTACCCTCAGAAAAAAATAAAATCCGCAAAATATTCTCGACTAAGTCCATTCTTTAAACAGAAACCTTGCGATCTCTTCACTTGTTAAGAGAAAGTAACCAGATAGAGAACCGGCCGCTCCCCATCATATAATAATGGCCAGGAGGAGAGTCAACCTGCTCCTTCTCACCTATTTCTAGCTGCCGGTTTTAAGAACGACTTAGACAGATGTGTCTTTGAACAAGCTCACGGCTGTCCCTTGCACAGAGAAAGAACGTAAAAGCTGGAGGGAAATTAAACATGTTTTCAAATGAATTGGGGGAGGAGAACTAAATACAGCTGGAATCTCAAAAGATAATTAGGAGATTTTTATTTCAGGTGTAATTTTTTAACACTGAGCTGAGCCTTGTATCCCTTTCAACAGCCCAGTCAAGACAATGATTAACAATGACACACCTTTTAAGCATTGGGTCCTGTTCTACCAATGTTCCTTGTACAAATTAAAAGTACCTGTGTTAGTCCCATTGCCGTTAATTGTACATGTCTTTCATCTTTTGCAACCAAGTAATTTTTCACAGTTGACTTAAATTTATTCAGCTATGAGGGCACTGAGGGAGGATTCACTCCCACAGAGGCCTGTGTGCAGTTTAATAACGTGCTGCTTTGACTTTCTCTCCTTGTGACTCGCGGGTGCAGTAATGAGAGTGGATGCCACCTCCACAACCTCCACAGTGTTGTCTCCAATCCGGGAGAAGGATTTAACTCTTCCCTCCACCCCGGTTACCAACTTCAAATGGAAGTTCAAACACAGGCATCAACATCAACAGACAAGGATCTTTTCATTTAACACTGGCCAGGCCGCCAGCTGTGCTATAGGCCGTGAGCAGGCCGGGGCCAATAGAGGGAGCAGTGTGCGATGGCGGGCCACTTCAGGGAGTAGTGCGTGCTGCAGCAGGAGGGCGACGGCTGACTGCAGTGCGGGCAGGTACAGCAGGGGTGGCGAGGTCGGGACAAAGGAGCGGCAAGAGTTCGTAGAGGGATGTGATCGGGGCCCAGGAAAGGCGTGAGTTCGGGGCCCAGAAGAGGCGAGGGCCCAGAGGCAGCACGGGCCAGCCCAAACAGCAATATGTGTGCGCACTAGGTCCGTGCAGCAGAGCTGGTCTCCAGTCATCTTAGTTAACCCTTGCCGCTGGACCAAGACCTAACTCTGTCAAGCCCGTGTGGTGGCTGATGTGCAACGGCCACCACACATTAAAAAAATCCACCCACAGGCATCTTCCACCCTTCAACATGGAATGTCAGGTCCTTCATTGAAACACCTGTGAACTCTTCCCTTTTTGGCGTGGAAGCAAGTCATCCTCATTTTGAGGGACTGCCTATGATGATGATACTGGCCACTCAGATACAGTGGGCTCGATGGCATCTTAACAACTGAGCATCAACAATGTAACATCGCCTGTTCCACCCCTGCTGCAGCAGACTGTCAATTCTTCAGCAAGACAATTTGACTCAAATAAATAGTTTGATGGGTCCTAGGGCTGATCGCGCATTTCCATCGCTCCACCAATGGTGGCCGTGCCTTCAGCTGCCAAGGCCCTAAGCTCTGGAATTCCCTCCCTAAACCTCTCTGCCTCTCTCTCGCCTTTAAGTCGCCCCTTAAAACCATCATCTGTCTTGCTATCTCTTTAGGCGGCTCGGTGTCAAATTTTGTCCTGTGAAGCGCCTTGGGACATTTTACCATGTGAAAGGTGCTATATAAATGCAAGTTGTCATTGTTGATTTTACAAATGATGGAGAGCATTGCTGACCAGCTGTCGGGGAATTAGGAATGTATTCCCCTTGATTTTCTGTCAGTCGGTTTAAAATTGTGGGACTGCACCTATAAGTCCTCGATATTGTCTCCCGGGCAGAGGGGCTCCAGTCTGAGGGCAAAATTGGCCCTAACTTACTGCCAAGCACTTGGAACAGGTATGGAATCTGTTCAGTTTGTGATGTAAAGGACATTTCAGGCCTTAAACTATCACATTCTCTCTCTCTGGTACCATCTACATAGCCAGTCACAGAAAGAAAGAGAGACAGAGAAAGAGAGATAGAGAGAGATGTTGAGAGAAATAGAGAGAGAGAGAGAGAGAGACAGAGACAGAGAGACATAGAGAGAGAGAAAGACAGAGGGACATAGAAAGAGAGAGAGAGAGAAAGAGAAAGACATAGAAAGAGAGAGAGATGTTGAGAGAAATAGAGAGAGAGAGAGTGAGAGACAGAGACAGAGAGACATAGAGAGAGAGATGTTGAGAGAAATAGAGAGAGAGACAGAGAGACATAGAAAGAGAGAGAAAGAGAGAGACATAGAAAGAGAGAGAGATGTTGAGAGAAATAGAGAGAGAGAGAGAGACAGAGGCAGAGACAGAGAGACATAGAAAGAGAGAGAGAGACAGAGAGACATAGAAAGAGAGAGAGAGATGTTGAGAGAAATATATATATATATATATATATAGAGAGAGAGAGAGAGAGAGAGAGAGAGAGAGAGAGAGAGAGAGAGAGAGAGAGCTACAGAAGGGCAGAATCTGAATGGAAACAGATTTTCTGCAGAAGGCGTCCCTGAAGATTGTTAGTCAGGCCCCACCATGATTACCCTCCAGTGATGTGTTAAGTCCCCCCCACAGTCAACGTTTTCAAAGGCCATCTCCATGACAATAATGGGGAAGAGGTTCAAGAGCAGCAGAGAATATTTCCTCAGGTATCTTTATGCCAGCCTCTACTTAGAAGTTAAACTTTTTCCTTATTTGTTGAGATGCCTGACAAGTTAAATCGGTTCAAGACTTCAAGCCGAGTGCCAAATACGGATAACTTTTATGAGGCCCCACCATCGGACCATAGACACCGATATTTGGGGGAGAGGAGCCATTTTGCGGAGGAACGGGTTTCCCTCAGGTCCTGCTGAATTTAGCGTTTTTTTGTCTCCGTTTCCTGGCCGCAGCCGGCCAGATTGAGAGGTTGTCGGGGGGTGGGGGAGGGGAGTTGGTGGGGGAGGGGGGGTTAGGCCTTTGGCACCAGGCTGGAGTGGGGAGAGATTGGAAGGGCTGGGGGTTGGGTGGTTTTGGATGTGTTGGGGGGGGGGGGGCAATCAGAATGTTTGGGGAGGGCGGGGGAGATCGGAAGGGTCGGGGTGAGATCGGAAGGGCCAGTGGGGGAGATCAGAAGGGTTTAGGGGGGAGATCAGAAGGGTCGGGGCGGGAGATCGGAAGGTCGGGGGGAGATCGGAAGGGTTGGGGGTGAGATCGGAAGGGTCGGGGGGGAGATCGGAAGGGTTGTGGGGGGGAGATTGGAAGATCGGGGGGAGATCGGAAGGGTCAGGAGGGAGATCAGAAGATCGGGGGGAGATCGGAAGGGTCGGGAGGAGATCAGAAGGGTCAGGGAGAGATCAGAAGGGTCATGGGTGGGGGGGGGGGGGAGACCGGAAGGGTGGGGGAGGTCAGAAGGGTCGGGGGAGATCGGAAGGGTCGGGGGATGGGGAGATCGGAAGGATCGGGGGGAGATCGGGTCAGGGGGAGATCAGAAGGGTTGTGCGGGGGGAGGGGGAGATCGGAAGGGTGGGGGGGGAAGTCAGAAGGGTCGAGGGGAAATCGGAAGAGTTGGGGGATGGGGAGATCGGAAGGGTAGGGGGAGATCAGAAGCCACAGCCAGGGATTGCAGAGGAGGGAGTGAGGGAATGGAAAGATGGGGCAATCGGATAGGTTGGGTCGGTGGGAGATCGTGGCTCGGATGAGGAGGCGCGTCCGATTGTGGGGGGCGTGGGAGGGGGATCGGCCGATCATGGGAATGGTTTCCCGGTAGCTTGATGGACCGGGGCGAAGCACTCCAGCTCCTCCTGGCCCACAAGCAGTGCTGGAAAGGCACTTACCTGCTGGATCCAACAGTTCTCGCCACCCTTCAGCTGCCGGGTTTCCCGACACTCGGGAAACATAGCCGACCAGCGTAACATTTAAAATGGAGGTAAAATCTGAGGCTCGCAGTCTAATTACAATATTTAAATGAGTGACCGTGGGTTGCATTCTGCCTCCGTTAAAACCGGAAATTAGCAAGTTTGAGGTGGGTTGGGTTCAGGTTAGAGATTTTTAACATTTTAACACCCGACCCAAACACATCGTTTTTGGGGGTTAAAATTCCACCCATAGAATCATATAGCACAGAAGGAGACCATTCGGCCCATCATCCCTGTGCCACCTCTTTGAAAGAGCTGTCTAGTTAGTCCCACTCCCCTGCTCTTTCCTCATATCTCTGTAAATTTTTCCTATACAAGCATTTATCCAATTCTCTTTTGAAAGTTACTATTGAATCTGCTTCCACTACCCTTTGAGGCAGTGCATTCCAGATCATAGCAACTCGCTTCATAAAAAAATTCTCCTTAACTCCCCTCTGGATTTTTTTCCCAATAACCTTAAATCAATGTCGTCTGGTTACCGACCCTCCTACCAGTGGAAACAATTTCTCCCTATGTATTCTCTCAAAACCCCTCAAAATTTTGAACACCTCTCGTAAATCTTCCCTTAACCATTTTTGCTCTAAACAGAACAGTTCCAGCATCTCCCAGTCTCTCCACATCCTTCTCTTCTTCGGCAATACCTCGGAGTCGAGGATGACTTGCTTCCATGCTAAAAATGAGTTCTCATGTGACTGAGGAGTCCAATGCAGAATCTACAGTCTCTGTCACAGGTGGGGCAAACGGTGGTTGGAGGAATGGGTGGGTGGAGTGCTTGGGTTGCCGTGCGCTCCTTCCGCTGTTTACGCTTGGCTTCAGCTTGCTCTCGGCGTAGAGACTCGGCGAGGTGTTCGGCGTTTCCCGGATGCTTTTCCTCCATTTTGAGCGGTCTTGGGCCTAGGATTCCCAGGTGTCAGTGGGGATATTGCACTTTGTCAAGGAGGCTTTGAAGATGTCCTTGAAGCATTTCCTCTGCCCGCCTAGGGCTCGCTTGCGTGTCGAAGCTCCGAGTAGAGCACTTGTTTTGGGAGTTTAGTATCGGGCATGGGGACGATGTGACCCGTCCATCGGAGCTGACCGAGCGTGGTCAATGCTGGGGATGTTGGTCTGAGTGAGAACACTGACGTTGGTGCGCCTATCCTGCCAATGGATTTGCAGGATGTTGCAGAGGGAGCATTGGTGGTACTTCTTCAGTGCTTTGAGGTGCCTGCTGTACATAGTCCATGGCTCTGAGCCATATAGGAGGGTGGGTATCACCACTGCTCTGTAGACCGTGAGCTTGATGCCGGAATTGAGGTCCTGGTCTTCAAACACTCTCTTCCTCAGGCGACCGAAGGCTGCACTGGCACACTGAAGGCAGTGTTGGACTTCGTCGTCGATGACTGCCCTTGTTGCCAGTAGACTCCCAAGGTATGGAAAATGGTCCACGTTGTCCAAGGCCTCGTCATGGATTTTGATAATTGCAGTGCAGTGCTGCATGGCGGGGGCAGATTTGTTCGAGGACCTTTGTCTTACGGATGTTTAGTGTAAGGCCCATGCTCTCGTACGTTTCGGTGAAGGTGTTGACGATGGCTTGGAGTTCGGCCATCGAGTGTGCGCAGACGCAAGTGTCGTCTGCGTACTGTAATTCAATGACAGAGGATGGGATGACTTTGGACTTGGCCTGGAGGTGGCGGAGGTTGAACAGTTTTCCGTGTGTTCTGTAGATAAGGTCCACTCCAGCGGGGAGCTTGCTGAGCGTGAGATGGATCATTGCAGCAAGGATGATCGAGAAGAGCAGCCCTGCTTGACCCCGGTCCAAACGTGAATTGGGTCTGTGGTGGATCCCTCGGTCAGGATCATGGCTTGCATGTCGTCGTGGAGCAGGTGGAGAGTGGTGTCAAACTTTTGGATGCAGCCGAATTTGAGGAGGACTCTCCATAATCCCTCACGGTTGACAGTATCAAAGGCCTTTGTGAGGTCAAAGAAGGCCATGTACAGGGGTTGGTGCTGCTCCCTGCATTTCTCTTGGATTTACCGTGCGATGAAGATCATGTCCATTGTGCCCCTTAGTGGGCGGAATCCGCATTGCGACTCTGGGAGGAGTTCTTCAGCCATAGTGAGAAGGTGATTGAGGAGGATTCTTGCGATGACTTTCCCTGTGGCAGCCAGCAGGGAAATTGTTCTGTAGTTACCACAATCGGACGTCGCCTTTCTTGAAGATGGTCATAATTACCGTTTCTCTGATGTCCCCAGGCACGCTTTCCTCCTTCCAGGTGAGAGAAATGAGATTGTGTATTCACTACAATAGTGCTTTTCTGCCATGTATTAGTGCTTTGGCGGGAATTCCATCTGCTCCAAAGGCCTTGTTGTTTTTCAGTTGTTGGATGGCCTTTTCTTCCTCATGCTGGACTGGGTTTGTGCTGAGATGGCGGCGGGTAGCATGCTGCGGGATGGAGTCGAGGTCACTCACGTCGAAGACAGAGATTCGGTTGAGGAGATCTTCGAAGTGCTCCTTCGAGCGAGCACTGACTGCCTCTCTGTCCTTGATCAGTACCTCTCCATTCTTAGCCAGCAGTGGGGTAGGGCCTTGGGTGCTTGGGCCATAGGCGCTGAAGAATCCACGAATGTCGTGGTTGTCGGCTAGCTGCTGGATCTCCTACGCTTTCTCCACCCACCATCTGTTCTTTTTGTCGTGGATTTTTTGTTGGACCTCGGCCGTCAGACGTCTTTCTTGCTCTCGAATTGTGTTGCTGTTTCCAGTCCAAGAATGTCTTGCGCTTACGGCTTATTAGCTCCTGGATCTCCTGGTCATTCTCGTCGAGTTGCCTGGTTGAATGACCGAACGTCTCTTCGCAGGTGCTGATTATGGAGGCCTTGAGGGCAGATCAGGCATTGTGGACATTCTGCATCTCTGGGTCACTGGGAGTTGCCAGGTTTGCAGTGAGGCGCTGGCTGAATAGTGCTTTCTTTGCCGGGTCATGGAGTGCTCCAGCGTTGATTTTCCTACGGAATTGTTTCTGTTGCCATCGCTGATTTGGGGCTACGTTGATGGTGATGACGGAACGGATTAGGCAGTGGTCCGTCCAACAGTCATCAGCTCCTGTCATGGCACAGGTGATGCGCATGTCCTTGTGGTCCCTCGTTTGGACATTGACGTAGTCTAGCAGATGCTAGTGCTTGGAGCAAGGGTGCTGCCATGAAGCCTTATACTTGTCTTTCTGACGGAACAGGATGTTGGTTATGACGGGGCCATATTCTAAGCATTTCGTCAGGAGCAGGGTACCGTTGGAGTTGGTTTTCTCGACCCCCTCTCTGCCAATCACACCTCCCCACACCTCCAACTCTGGCGTTAAAGTCACCCAGGAGAATCAGCTTGTCATCTGTTGGTCCTTGGGACAGGGATTGTTCGAGGCTGGAGTAGAATTCCTCTTTGGTCTCATCTGTAGCTTCCAGTGATGGGGCATATACGCTGAAGACCGTAGTGCATTGGTTCCGGGCTAGGGTGAGCCGAAGAGTCATGAGGCGTTCATTTATCCCACAAGGGGAGTCTGAGACAGCCAACTAGCTCATTTTTTATGGCAAAGCCTACCTCATGGAGGCAGCGATATTCTTCTGGTTTACCGTTCCAGAAGAAGGTGTAACCACCACCTTGTTCCTTGAGCTGTCCTTCCTCTGCCCACTGGGTCTCACTTAGGGCGGTGATGTCGATGTTGAAACGTCTGAGCTCCTGGGCAATGGTAGCAATTTGCCATTCCGGTCTGTCGCTGTTGGGGTTGTCCAAGAAGGTCCTGACGTTCCAGGTCCCCAATTTCATTTTGAAAGGTGGAAGATGCCTGCGTGTGAATTCTTTTAATGTGGGGTGGCCGTTGCACACCAGCCACCACACGGGCTTGACAGAGCAAGGTCCAGTGGCAAGGGGGTCCAAGGCAACTGGAGACCAGGCTTCGTTGTATGGACCTAATACATACAAACAGACATACTCCTACTGTCTTCCTTTGTCCTTCCTGCATGGCCTCTCTCCCTGGGTTTCATAGGACGCAATGGTGGCCTCACAAACTCGCTGTTGGCCCGTGCTGCGCCGCTCCTGGGCCACGACCTCGCTGCTCCTGGGCCACGCCCTCTGGGCCTCACTGACCTCTCCACATAACGGAAGTGTCTCATCCCTGGTACCAATCTGCTAAATGAACAGTAATGGAGTCTCGGGATATTTACGTCACAGGCTACAGCCCCGAAGCAAATGACTGAGAGGATGTGGCGACGCTTGCAGTAAACATGAATGAACCATTGGATACCAGTGAGGTTCCCCAAGACGGGAAGCAAGCTAATGCGTGACCGATTAGTAGAAAAGGGGAAGAACAACACAGGCAGATAGGAGCCCCGCAGCCTAATATCAGCAACAGGGAAATAATGGGAACTGCTCTTTGGAGAGGGTGCAGGCAGGCCTCATGCACAGGAATAATAAGAAACAGCTGGACTGGATTTCGAAGGAGAAGACCCTGAAATTGTACAATCGGATTCCAGCGGACACTTGATAATCTGCTTATTTGAAAGTCCTCTGCTATTTTAGTGGAGGTGGTAACTCAACAACAACAACAACTTGTATTTATATGGTGCCTTTAACATAGTAGAACATCCCAAAGCACTTCACAGGAGTGTTTTATGACAAAACAAATACATTTGACCACCGAGCCACATAAGAAGAAATTACGGCAGATGATCAAAAGCTTGGTCAAAGAGGTAGGTTTTTAAGGAGCGTCTTAAAGGAGGAAAGAGAGGTAGAGAGGCAGAGAGGTTTAGGGAGGGAGTGCCAGAGCTTGGGACCTAGGCAGCTGATGGCACAGCCACCGATGGTTGAGCGATTATAATTAGGGATGCTCAAGAGGACAGAATTTGGGGAGCGCAGACATCTCGTGGGGTTGTGGGGCTGAAGAAGATTACAGAGAAATAAAGTCTTCACTAAATGAGTTGAGAGAACGATTACAGAGGGGTGCATTCGGTTTAGAGGTGTCAGCCGTGGCTAAGTGGCCTCCGTGTCAGAAAGTTGTGTGTTCAAGCCCCGTTCCAGACACTTGAGAATGAAATCTAAGCTGACACCCCAACGCTGCACTGTTGGAGGTGCCGTCTTTCAGTTGCAACATTAAACTGAAGCCACGCTTGGCCTCTCAGGTGGATGTAAAAGATCCCAGTGGCGTTCTGGTCAATAATGACCCCTCAACCAGCATTACTAAAACAGATTATCTGCTCATTATCACATTGCAGTTTGTGGGATCATGTCATGCACAAATTGGCTTCCTACAAAATGCTGCAGTACAGAGAGACCAAGAGGTCCTTGAGCATGAAACACAAAAAGTTAGTATGCAGGTACAGCAAGTAATCAGGAAGGCAAATGGAATGTTGGCCTTTATTTCAAGGGGGATAGAGTATAAAAGCAGAAAAGTCCTGCTACAACTGTGCAGGATATTAGTGAGGCCACACCTTGGGTACTGTGTACAGTTTTGGGCTCCTTATTTAAGGAGGGGTATACAGGTTGAGCATCCGAAATCCGGAAACCTCGGGACTGAGGCCGTTCCGGATTCCGGGTATTTCCGGATTTTGGAACGACTGTGCCTGGGCCGAGGTAGGTGGGGTTGGGCCGCCAAGGTAAGGGGGCGTGGTCAGCCCGCTGAGGGCCGGGGCGAAGTCGGGTCGCCGAGGCGGGGGGGGGAGTCCGGATTTCGGAACATTCCGAATTTTGGAACTCTGGATTTCGGATGCTCAACCTGTACTTGCATTGGAGGCAGTTCAGAGAAGATTCATTAGGTTGATTCCTGAGATGAGGGGGTTGACTTATGAAGAAAGGTTGAGTAGTTTGGGCCTATACTCATTGGAGTTTAGTAGAATGAGAGGTGATCTTATTGAAACATATAAGATAATGAGGGGGCTTGACAAGGTAGGTGCAGAGGATGTTTCCGCTTGTGGGGGAATCTAGAACTAGGGGGCATAGTTTCATTTAAGACGGAGATGAAGATGAAAAGCCCCAGTGAGCTGTGGAGGCTGGGTCATTGAATATAATTAAGGTGGAGATAGACAGATTTTTGAGTGATAAAGGAATAAAGGGTTATGGGGAGCGGGTGGGGAAGTGGAGCTGAGCCCAAGATCAGATCAGCCATAATCTTATTAAATGGCGGAGCAGGCTCGAGAGACCAAATGGCCTACTCCTGCTCCTATTTCTTGTGTCCTTATAATCAGAGAAATCAGTGAAACTGATGAAAACTTGGGCTTTACACATGTGACACGGGCTGTGAAGCGCTTTGTGATGCCCTGAGGACGTGAAAGGCATACTGTAAGTACAGGTTCTTTATCTTCTTTTGGACTGCAAAAGTTCCCTGGCAACAATTTCAGGGCCAAAGCTGATAGTGAAGCTCCATGCGAGATAGTTTACTGGGGGGTGAAGTTCCACAGGGGTTCTCCTACTCATCCGCTATAACTGCGCTGAAACAGTCACAGAAACCCCGGTAAACCGATTTTGCTGGCCTGAACCTGATTATTCTGTCCACCTTCAGTCGGGATATTGGTGGCCATTTCTTTGGCTTTGGCGTTCCAGAGTTTCAGAGGCCCTTCCATCAAAGATGCGGGAGACAAGGAGCAAACCCCCATGGGAATTAACCCACCTGAACTTTCAGGAAGGTTTTGAAAAGGTTGCACATGAAGGACTTCTGATTAAATTAGAATTGTTCCTATCTCTATACACCTTACTAAATGAACCACTCATATAATGATTTTTCTCTTAAATGGTTTATTCCTGTTTCCATGTTGGAACTGCAAGTTTGAAAGTTACTATATGCACAAATAAATGAATGTTTTCTATAATAATAGCACCTTTCTTCTTGAATACTTAAACCCGTTACTTGGAATTCAGGACAGAGCTTCTACAAGAGTCTGTTAATATTTGTAGGGGCTCACTAAGAGGGTAGAAATATATGCATATGGTTCCAGTGAAGGTATCAATATTTGTAGGGGTTCCCAAGAGTAGGTCACTGTTTGCCAGAGGTCCCGGGGTGTGTGTAGATATTTGTAGGACACCTCAATAATGTGTACGTATTTTCCTGAACATGTCACTATTTGCAGTAGGTTCCAGTAAGTGTGTTAGTATTTGCAGCTAGTTCCAATGAGTGTGTCAGTATTTCCAGGGAGTTCTAGTGAGTGCATCACTATTTGTAGAGGGTTCTAGTGAGTGCCTCAGTAGTGTAGCGGGTCCTAGTGAATGTGCTAGTATTTCCAGGGGAGCCTAGTAAGTGAAACAGTATTTGCAGTGAATTCTAGTAAGTTTGTCACTATTTGTAGAAGGTTCTAGTTAGTGCGTCAGTATTTGTAGAAGGCCCTAGTGAGTGCGATAGTATTTGTAGAGGGTCTTAGTGAGTGCGATAGTATTTGTAGAGGGTCTTAGTGAGTGCGATAGTATTTGTAGAGGGTCCTAGTGATTCCAGGGATGGCTGGGCTGTCATATGAGGAGAGACTGGATCAACTGGGCCTTTATTCACTGGAGTTTAGAAGGATGAGAGGGGATCTCATAGAAACATATAAGATTCTGACGGGACTGGACAGGTTAGATGCGGGAAGAATGTTCCCGATGTTGGGAAAGTCCAGAACCAGGGGACATAGGCTTAGGATAAGGGGTAGGCCATTTAGGACTGAGATGAGGAGAAACTTCTTCACTCAGAGAGTTGTTAACCTATGGAATTCCCTGCCGCAGAGAGTTGTTGATGCCAGTTCATTGGATATATTCAAGAGGGAGTTAGATATGGCCCTTACGGCTAAGGGGATCAAGGGGTATGGAGAGAAAGCAGGAAAGGGGTACTGAGGGAATGATCAGCCATGATCTTATTGAATGGCGGTGCAGGCTCAAAGGGCCGAATGGCCTACTCCTGCACCTATTTTCTATGTTTCTATGTGCCAGTATTATAGAGGGTCCTAGTGAGTGTGACAGTATTTGTAAAGGGCCCTAGTGAGTGCGATAGTATTTGTAGAGGGTCCTAGTGAGTGGGTCAGTATTTGTAGGGGAGCATTGGAGGGAGCTGTTTCACTATTTATAACAGCTCGAGGTGAGTGTATCAATATTTGCAAGATATCTGTATTCCTCTCACGAAAAAGTTTGAAAACCATTCGATTCGTGAAATCATAAAAACACGATACAAACGCACTTGCGATGTAACTGCACACAGCGACCAGGGCAATTCGTCACCCAGCGTAGCAACGTTGTCACTTTAAATCAGGACAAAAGGCGGCGAATGCCTCTTTTCTTTTATTAGGCGACAGAACAATCTCTCCTTGGTATTGTGCCGCCTCGGCGGTGCGAACATATGGGCTGACGGATTTTACACTCTTCAGACTGGCTTCTCACATTGCAATCTGTGAGGGTGCAAGATGTTCAATTAATCCAAATGGGTTTTTGGCTCCCGTGTTTTAACATGGCAGCACTAGCTACACGTCTGGGCACAGGACATCTCCTAGGATCCTTAATAAATGGAGCTGGTACTAATCAGGAGCCAAGAAGTCAGGCAACAAACGTCAAGACAATCTCTGCCAGTTACTAACAGAGCACAGTGCAGCAGGAGAACTGCCAGCTCCAATACAAACGGGAAGGATGCAGACACATTGCCTTGACATCCGAGGAAATGCTGCACACAGGATGCACTGCAGCAAGTATGGATCAAATAGAATTGTCTTGCCCTGTCTAGAGCTAAGATAAGAAAGAGAAAAACATTTATATAATGCCATTCACGACTGCAGGACCTGCGTGAAATATTTGTAACGGCGCTGTTGCGATGTAGGAAATGTTGCAGCCAATTTGCACAAAGGAAGCTCCCACAAACAACAATGAGATAATGACCAGATACTCAGATTTTTTTTTTAGTGATGTTGGTTGAGAGATACATATTAGCTCTTCTTCAAATAGTGCCATGGGATTTTGGTTCCAGTGAGTGTGTCAGTATTTGTAGGGGGTCCCACGAGTAGGTCTGCATCTACCTTGTCGAGCCCCCTCAGTATCTTCAGCCAGGGGGAAACATCCTGTCTGCATCTACCCTGTCAAGCCCCGTAAGAATTGTGTCATCATAGGCAGTCTCTCGGAATCGAGGAAGACTTGCTTCCACTCTTAGAATGAGTCCTTAGGTGGTTGAACAGTCCAATACGAGAGCCGCAGTCCCTGTCACAGGTGGGACAGATAGTCGTTGAGGGAAAGAGAGGGTTGGACTGGTTTGCCGCACACTCTTTCCGCTGCCTGCGCTTGTTTTCTGCATGCTCTCAACGATGAGACTCGAGGCACTTAGCGCCCTCCGGATGCACTTCCTCCACTTAGCGCGGTCTTTGGCCAGGTACCCCCAGGTGTCGGTGGGGATGTTGCACTTTATCAGGGAGGCTTTGAGGGTGTCCTTGTAACGTTTCCTCTGTCCACCTTTGGCTCGTTTGTCATGAAGGAGTTCCGAGTAGAGCACTTGCTTTGGGAGTCTTGTGTCTGGCATGCAGACAATGTGGCCTGCCCAGCGGAACTAATCAAGTGTGATCAGTGCTTCAATGCTGGGGATGTTGGCCTCGCCTCGGGAGCCTCTTATCAACAAAAGCAGACATTGTTGAGGAGATTCAACACTGCCTCCAGTGCGCCAGTGCAGCCTTCAGCCGTGTGAAGAAATGAGTGTTCGAAGACCAGGCCCTCAAAATTGCACCAAGCTCATGGTCTACAGGGCTGTAGTAATACCCGCCCTCCTGTTTGGCTCAGAGACATGGACCATGTACAGTAGACACCTCAAGTCGCAGGAGAAATACCACCAACGATGCCCCCGCAAGATCCTACAAATCCCCTGGGAGGACAGACGCACCAACATTAGCGTCCTACGAAGAATTGTGTATGTTTCAATGAGCTCACCTCTCATTCTTCCAAACCCTAGAGAATCCAGGACTGAGCCGAGTTAGCTGCTTTCGAGTGTGGCAACGGGGCACAACAGGCCTCAGCTTCCCTGGGAGAGAGACAATGGATTCCCGTCCCTCATGGTTGTGTACAACGAGCCCGGTTGGAAGGTGCCCCGTACATGATGTCTTGAAGAGGACCAGCCCGGGCTTTGCTACGATGCTCGCTTGGAGGACTAGACAACTCGCACTCAGCGTCCAGCCTCACACATTGAGCCAAGTGCCAGAGAGCAGCTGCTACCCATAGACCCAAGCATTAGCATAAATCAGTGCCTTCAGAAGAGTGGAAATAATTGAAGAGGAAAGTAAAACAATTCCCCCCGCCCCCAACCCCCCACCCCCCGCCACCCTCCCCCCGGGCCTTCTGCTGTACCAGTTTAGTTCTGCTACAGCCTTAATTTAAACAGGGAAGCAGTTCACTATTAGAACAAATCATCATAGGCACTCGCTCAGAGTCGAGGAAGACTTGCTTCCACTCTAACAGTGAGTTCTCAGCTGACTGTACAGTCCAATGCGGGACCTACAGTCTTTGTCACAGGTAGGACCTTCAGTGGTTGAAGGAAAGAGTGGGTGGCGTCTTTGGATTGATGCACGCTCCTTCCGCTGTCTACACTTGGTTTGTGCTTGTTCTCGGTGATGAGACTCGAGGTGCTCAGCGCTCTCCCGGATGCTCTTCCTCTACTTTGGGCGGTCTTGGGCCAGGTAATCCCAGGTGCCGGTGGGGATGTTGCACTTTATCAAGGAGGCTTTGAGGGTGTCCTTGAAACGTTTCCTCTGCCCACCTGGGGCTCGCTTGCCATGTAGGAGTTCCACGTAGAGCGCTTGCTTAGGGAGTCTCGAGACGGGCATGCGGACGATGTGGCCTGTCCAACAGAGCTGGTCGAGCGTGGTCAATGCTTCGATGCTGGGGATGTTGGCCTGAGCGAGAACACTGATGTTGGTGCGTCTATCCTGCCAATGGATTTGCAGGATCTTGCGGAAGCAGCGCTGGTGGTACTTCTCCAGTGTTTTGAGGTATCTGCTGTATATAGCCCACATCTCTGAGCCATATAGGAGGGCAGGTATCATTACCGCCCTGTAGACCATGAGCTTGGTGCTGGATTTGAGGTCCTGGTCTTCAAACACTTTCTTCCTCAGGTGACTGCAGTGAATCTTGGAAATCCCTGGCCCGTGCTTGCTCAAAGTGGAGAAGAAGCATTTGGGAAGGCGCTGAACAGTATGAGTCACTTCGGCGGGAGCACGCGGAAGCCAAGTACAAACAACGGAAGCAGCGTATGACAAACCAAGCACCCCACCCACCCATCCCTCCAACCACAACCTGCCCCACCTGTGACAGGGACTGTCGGTCCCACATTGGACTCATCAGCCACCTTTGAACTCATGTTAATGTGGAAGCAAGTCATCCTCGACTCCGGGGGACTGCCTAAGAAGAAGAGAACATTTTTCTTTTACTAAATCTCGGGATATGGACGTCGCTGGCTAAGCCAGCATTTATTACCCATTCCCGAGTTGCCCGTGAGAAGATGGTGGTGGGCTTTCTTCTTGATCCACTGCAGTCCGTGTGGTGAAGGTATTCCCAATGTGCTATTAAGTAGGGAGTCCTAGTGATAATGAAGGAATGACGACGTATGTCCAAATCAGGATGGCGTGTGACTTAGAGGGGAACTTGAAGGCGGTGGAGTTCTCAAGCACCTGCTGCCCTTGTCCTTCTAGGTGGTAGAGGTCATGGGTTTTGGATGTAACAACAGTAGCTCATTGTACGGGTAATAGTGCTACCTGTGAGCAAGGCTGGCAAAATCCATTTCCTTTTTCCATTACACTAGACTGCGCCTTTGTTATTACACAGGGACCAGAAGAGGCGAGGGCCCAGGGGCAGCACGAGCCAGCCCACACTGCGATCTACAGACAGTAGGAGCATGTGTGTGCACTAGATCCGTGCAGCAGAGCTTGGTCTCCAGCCGTCTTGGTTAATCCTTGCCACTGGACCAAGACGAGCTCTGTCAAGCCTGTGTGGTGGCTGGGGTGCAATGGCCACCCCACGTTAAAAGAATCCACGCACAGGCATCTTCCACCCTTCAATATGTAGTTCGGGACCTGGAATATCAGGTCCCTCATTGAAACACCTGTGAACTCATCCCTTTTTGGAAGCACGTCATCCTCGATACAAGGGACTGCCTATGATGATGATGATGATGATGTGATGATGATAGATGTCATAGGTTTGGGATGTAACAACAATAGCTCATTGTATGGGTAATACTGAGCAATGTGATAAGCCACTATATAGATGAAAGAATGTCCACTGTGAAGGGAATAACAGCTGAGCCTGATCCCTTCAAGATCACCTATTGACAAAACATTCATTTTCCAGAAATGCTCCCCGGATATAGTGATTAGGAGCAGGAAGCCTTGATAATTTTCACAATCCCTTGCTCAGGGATTATGAGGCCAATTATACAGCCCCACTTCAGCTAAGATTAACTAACTCAATACAGACCAGAGATTAAATATGGGCTCTTCCTAATCCATATGGCTCATTACCACTCCATGTTGTGCATTGACCCACTAAGCCTTCAGAGTCTCCTGGGAAGAGTAGTCCTGAGTGTTGTCAGCTATCGCCTGCCTCCTCAGATTTATTTTCTCCTTATCTTTTGCTTTGCTTGTGGCGCACACCATTGGCTGGCTGATGGAAGAGTGAGTAACCCAAATCCCTCTACGATAAATTTAGCCTCAGAGTTTTCCCTCTCTCCTTATGTTCAAGACACTGTGACCAGACTCTGCCTCCTTCAAACAGACCAGTTAGGACCAGGAACGCACCAAGTGGGGAACCAATGCCTGAGCACAATCCCATCACACCACTGCATTGCGTCCATCGAGTCCGCTCTTTTAAAGGGCGGTACGTTTTATTACTGTGACTGGGAAATAATAAATAACAGAGCAAGAAGAAGTATTATTAACGCAATAAAACATCTCAAGGCACTTCACAGAAGCATAATCAACACTGAGCCAAAGAAGCAGGGATTAGGAGGGGCAATTGTGTTAGGAATACAATAAGTGGCGACGAGTATACAAATCCAACGCAAAGATGCAGCAAACTGTGGGCATCCTGGAGAAGTTCTCGGAGGATGAGGACTGGGAAGCCTATGTCAAACAGCTAGACCAGTACTTTG
This sequence comes from Pristiophorus japonicus, assembly GCF_044704955.1. Lineage (NCBI taxonomy): Eukaryota > Metazoa > Chordata > Chondrichthyes > Pristiophoridae > Pristiophorus > Pristiophorus japonicus. The sequence continues at coordinate 84,132,119 of NC_091992.1, forward strand.
TAGCCAACGAGCTGGACGGAGAAGGAAGCGCTGCAAAAAGGAGAGCGGTTCTCCTCACGATCTGCGGGTCACCAACCTACAGCCTCAAGAATAATTTTCTGGCTCAGGTGAAACCCACAGATAAGTCGTATGAGGAGCTGTGTACACTGGTTCGCGAGCATCTTAACCCGAGGGAGAGCGTGCTGATGGCAAGGTATCAGTTCTACATGTGCCAGCGATCTGCAGGTCAGGAAGTGGCGAGCTATGTCACTGAGCTAAGGCGACTTAGAGGACAATGTGAGTTTGATGGCTACCTGGAGCAGATGCTCAGAGACTTTTTTGTACTGGGCATTGGCCACGAGACCATCCTATGAAAACTTTTCACCGTAGAGACACCGACCCTCAGTAAGGCCATTGCGATAGCACAGGCGTTTATGTCCACCAGTGATAACACCAAACAAATCTCTCAGCACACAAGTGCTAGCAATAGTCATAAATTAACTGGAACTGTGTTTGCGAGCAGAAATGTACAGAGCAGAAACCACGAGTCTGCAACTGCCAGCAGGCCTCAGGTGACCCAGATGACTCAGAGTCCGCAACAAAAGATGAATGCAAGGCAATTCACACCTTGTTGGCATTGTGGAGGATTCCATTTAGCTTATTCACGCTGCTACAAAGTGTATGTTTGCAAGAGCTGTGGAACAATGGGGCACCTCCAATGAGCTGCAAGCTCTGCAAAACCTGCAAACCACCACATAGCAGAGGAAGATCGGTCCATGGTGGATCAAAGCAATTTTGAGCCTCAGAGAGAGGAGAGATGCTGAAGTACATGGGGTGCACACAATTTCGACGAAATGTCCACCTATAAGGCTAAATGTAAAATTGAATGGCTTAGCCGTAGCCATGGAACTGGACACTGGCACTAGCCAATCCACAATGAGTAAAAAGATGTTTGAGAGATTGTGGTGCAACAAGGCACTCAGCCCAGCCCTGAGCCCCATCCACATGAAACTGAGAACGTACACCAAAGAACTCATCACTGTCCTGGGCAGCGCTATGGTCAAGGTCACCTATGAGCGCACGGTGCACGAACTGCTACTCTGGATTGTCCCGGGCGATGGCCCACACTGCTTGGAAGGAGCTGGCTGGGCAAAATCCGCTGGAACTGGGATGACCTCCGAATGCTATCACATGTCGATGAGGCCTCATGTAGCCAGGTTCTTAACAAATTTTCTTCCCTTTTTGAGCCAGGCATTGGAAACTTTTCCGGGGCGAAGGTGCAGATCCACTTGGTCCCAGAGGCACGACCCATTCACCACAAGGTGCGAGCGGTACCTCACATGATGAGGGAGAGAGTGGAAATCGAGCTGGACAGGCTGCAACGCGAGGGCATCATCTCCCAGTGGAATTCAGCAAGTGGGCCAGGCCGATTGTTCCAGTACTCAAAAGTGATGGCACGGTCAGGATTTGCGGCGATTATAAAGTAACTATTAGTCGTTTCTCGCTACAGGACCAATACCCGCTACCTAAGGCAGACGACCTATTTGCGACGCTGGCAGGAGGCAAGACGTTCACCAAGCTCGACCTGACTTTGGCCTACATGACGCAGGAGCTGGAGGAGTCTTCGAAGGGCTTCACCTGCAACAACACGCACAAGGGACTGTTCATCTAAAACAAATGCCCGTTTGGAATTGGGTCGGCTGCAGCGATCTTTCAGAGAAACATGGAGAGCCTACTCAAGTCGGTACCATGCATGGTGGTTTTCCAGGACGACATATTGGTCACGGGTCGGGACACCGTCGAGCACCTACAAAACTTGGAGGAGGCCCTAGGGCTGCAGCTGAAGAGGTTGAAATGCATCTTCATGGCAACAGAAGTGGAGTTTTTGGGGAGAAAGATCGCAGCGGACGGCATTCGGCCCACAGACGCCAAGACAGAGGCTATCAGGTACGTGCCCAGGCCACAGAACATCAAGGAGCTGCGGTCGTTCCTGGGACTCCTCAACTATTTTGGTAACTTCCTACCGGGTTAAGCACCCTCTTAGAGCCCCTATATGTGTTATTGTGTAAAGGTGAGAACTGGGTATGGGGAAAAAAACAAATAATTGCTTTTGAGAAAGCCAGAAACATTTTATGCTCCAACAAGCTGCTTGTATTGTATAACCCGTGTAAAAGACTTGTGCTAGCATGTGATGCATCGTCGTATGGAGTCGGGTGTGTATTACAACAAGCTAACGTTGCGGGGAAGTTGCAACCTGTCGCCTATGCCTCCAGGAGCTTGTCTAAGGCTGTGAGGGCCCACAGCATGATTGAGAAAGAGGCATTAGCGTGTGTGTTTGGGGTAAAGAAAATGCATCAGTACCTGTTTGGCCTCAAATTTGGGCTGGAAACCTATCACAAGCCCCTCACATCCCTGTTCGCTGAAAACAAGGGGATAAATACTAATGCCCCAGCCCGCATACAAAAGGTGGGCACTCGCGGTATCAGCGTATAACTATAACATCCGCCACAGGCCAGGCACCGAGAACTGTGCGGATGCTCTCAGTCGACTACCGTTGCCCACCACGGGGGTGGAAATGACGCAGCCTGCAAACTTGTTGATGGTGGCACAGCCTGCAGACTTGTTGATGGTCATGGAAGCATTTGAAAATGATAAATCACCTGTCACGGCCCGCCAGATTAGCACTTGGACCAGCCAAGATCCTCTGCTGTCCCTAGTAAAAAACTGTGTACTGCATGGGAGCTGGGCCAGCATCCCCGTTGAAATGCAAGAGCTAATCAAGCCATTCCAGCGGCGAAAGGTCGAGCTGTCCATTCAGGCAGCCTGCCTGTTGTGGGGTAACTGCGTAGTGCTACCCAAAAAGGACAGGGAGACATTCATCTCGGATCTCCACAGCACACACCCGGGTGTAGTAATGATGAAAGCGATAGCCAGATCCCATGTGTGGTGGCCCAGTATCGATTCTGACTTAGAGTCCTGTGTATGGCAATGCAGCGTGTGTGCTCAGTTGAGCAACGCGCCCAGAGAGACACCACTAAGGTTGTGGTCCTGGCCCTCCAGACCATGGTCGAGGATCCATGTAGACTATGTGGGCCCGTTTCTCAGTAAAATATTCCTGGTGGTGGTGGATGCTTTTTCAAAATGGATTGAATGTGAAATAATGTCGGGAAGCACTGCCACTGCCACCATTGAAAGCCTGAGGGCCATGTTTGCCACCCATGGCCTGCCTGACATACTGGTCAGCGACAATGGGCCATGTTTCACCAGTGCCGAATTTGAAGAATTCATGACCCGAAATGGGATCAAACATGTCACCCCGGCCCCGTTTAAACCAGCCTCCAATGGGCAGGTAGGGCGGGCAGTACAAACAATCAAACAGAGCCTTAAACGAGTCACAGAAGGCTCACTCCAAACCCACCTGTCCCGAGTACTGCTCAGCTACCGCACGAGACCCCACTCGCTCACAGGGGTGCCCCCGCTGAGCTACTCATGAAAAGGACACTTAAAACCAGATTCTCGCTGGTTCACCCCAACCTGCATGATCAGGCAGAGAGCAGGCAGCAGCAACAAAATGTAAACGATAGTCGCGCCACTGTGTCACGGGAAATTGATCTGAATGACCCTGTGTATGTGCTCAACGATGGACATGGTCCCAAGTGGATCGCGGGCACGGTGATAGCTAAAGAAGAGAGTATGGTGTTTGTAGTCAAACTAGACAATGGACAAATTTGCAGAAATCACCTGGACCAAACGAGGCTGCGGTTCACAGACTGCCCTGAACAACCCACAGCACACATCCAAAGGACCAACGACACCACCCCGGACCAGGAAATTGAACCCATCATGCCCAACAGCCCAGCAAGGCCAGGCTCACCCAGCAGCCCTGCGAGGGCACAGCCAACACACCAGAACAGACATTTGTACTGAGGCAGTCCACCAGGGAAAGAAAGGCTCCTGACCGCCTCACCTTGTAAATAGTTTTCACTTTGACTTTGGCGGAGAGTGATGTTGTGTGTCTGTAAAGCATGCACTCCCATGTTCTGCCACCAGGGAATGCATCCCTTGAAGTCCCAAGGGATCCCAGCATCCCTTGGGAGCACTGTATATAAGCCGGCCCCTAAGGCCTGTTCTTGACTCTGGAGTGTCTTAATAAAGACTGAGGTCACTGTTACTTTAACCTCCCTGTGTGCAGTCTCATCTGTGTTAGGAACACAATACTAACTTTGTACAAGCACAATTTCACTGGCCCAGCGTTGTTTGATCGTGATCTTCCGATACCAGCACAAACTGCAATCATGTTACGTCTGGGTGCCGAACTGCTTCAGAAATCCCGACACAGATGCAGTATAGAGCACTGCCAAAGCTGCATTTAAATTAGATGCAAATGGAGTTAATGTAGATCTCGGCTTATGTGTACTGGCACGCTGGGGTGCTCCAGAAGGAGTAGCAGCAGGGAGCGGCACGTGGGAGCAAAGGCTATTTTCTGTGCAGTTTTACTTCTTTCTGATTTTCTGCTACTTGTTCACAAGCTGCATTCTCCCACTTCCTGATTTTTTGCCTCTTATGGTCTTTTCTACCATCACTGCTCTGCACTAACTTTGATGCCATTGATCCAGTGTTTCTGTGGCCTACCCCTCGGTGGAGTGCGCTGAAAGTGGGCATGCAGCATAACTACTGAGTGCTGCTTGGCATTTATCTGTGCCATGTGTGCAGATCGTCGGGCCCTGGAACATCGTGGGCGGAGGTGCGGCGAATGAGGGTACGGGGCCCAGAAGAGCCGAGGGTCCGGGGGACAGCACGAGCCAGCCCACACTGTGATATGTGCGTGTACTAGGTCCGTGCAGCAGAGTAGGTCTCCAGACGTCCTGGTTAACCCTTGCCACTGGATAAAAGGCCTAGCTCTGTCAAGCCCGTGTGGTGGCTGATGTGCAACGGTCACCACACGTTAAAAAAATCCACGCACAGGCATCTTCCACCCTCTCAGCTGGAGTTCAGGACTGGAACATCGGGTCCTTCATTGAAACATCTGTGAACTCTTGTGGAAGCAAGTCATCCTCGCTCGAGGGACCGCATATGGTAGGTGTCCAGAGTCTGAGGAATTGAGCTTGTTGATCATCTGCGCTGGAACCTGCTCTATTCTGACCTGATACAATAGCCTCCCACTTCTCATTCTCTCTCTATTCCAAAGTGCTGCAAAGTGTTTCAATATTCTCTTGCTCCCCTTGTGAAATGAAGAATCTTTCATTTGGAGCTCATTCCGTGACTTTGAATCTTTTTCTCACTGTTCGCCTCTCGAGCTCCCCCTCACACAGCATTGCCGTTTCTGGCCTCATCCAAAACTCTGCTGTCCGTATCCTGACTTGTACCAAGTCCCACTGACCCATCACCCCTGTGATCCCTGACCTACACTGGCTCCCGGCCCAGCAACCCCTCAGATTTAAAATGATCATTCTTGTGTTCAAACCCCTCCATGGTCTGGCTCCATGTTATGTCTGTAACCTGCTCCAGCCCTGCAGCCCCCCGAGATCTCTGCGCTTCTCCAATTCCGGCTTCTTGTGCATCCCTGGCTTCCTTCGCCCCACCATTGGCGGCCGTGCCTTCAGCGGCCTGGGCCCTAAAATATGGAATTCCCTCCCTAAACCTCGCTGCCTCTCCACCTCTCTCTCCTCCTTTAAAATGCTCCTTAACATCTATTTCTTTGACCAAGCTTTTGGTCCAAATATCTCCTTATGATGCTCGGTGTCAAAATATGTTTGATAACGTTCCTGTGAAGCACTTTGGGATGTTTTATTACAGTAAAGGTGCTATAGAAATGCAAGTTGTTGTTGTCTATATCTACGCTGCCCAGTTTCCTGCTGTGCGGGTTAGTTTGAAATCACCCCATTTATCTTTAATTGAGCACAGGGCGTACTTATTTATTTAATGCAATGCTGCCTTGTTGTCTTAAAGGGGCAGGTCACATTAATCACAGCTGTACTGTATCAGCAAAATAACACATTGTATGTTATATGTTGTCTGCTCCTGACTTCTCTCCTCTTGAGTATCCCTGATTTTAATCGCTCAACCAATGGTGGCCGTGCCTTCTGTTGCCTGAGCCCCAAGCTCTGGAATTCCCTGCCTAAACTTCTCCGCCTCTCTTTACTCCTTCAAGACGCTCCTTAAAACATACCTCTTTGACGAAGCTTTTGGTCACCTGCTCTACTTTCTCTGTATGTGGCTCCGTTTCAAATGTATTATCGTATAATACTCCTGTGAAGCGCCTTGGGATGTTTCACTATGTTCAAGGTGCTATATAAATACAAGTTGTTGTAGACTTTATAAAGCAGCGGGTCATGCTACTTACAACGTCATGGGAGATCTGCTGGTATATAATGAAATTAGACAAACACAAGTCCACTTTCTAAATGGGTAAATTGTTGTCACAAACTTTTCGCCATCCCCAAAGCAGCCAAATCTCATTGCACACTGTTCCTGGCAACTTCATGGATCTTGCCTGTAAAACATCTCTACTGATCACTATTTCCCTTTGCAGTTTGTATGTGTTTTAAGAACATAGGAAATAGGAGCAGGAGTGGGCCGTACGGCCCCTTGAGCCTGCTCCGCCATTTAATAAGATCATGGCTGATCTTCGACCTCAACTCCACTTTCCTGCCTTAGCTCCATATCCCTTGATACCCTTACCTAACAAAAAGCTACCAATCTCAGTCTTAAAAACTCCAATTGTCTTAACATCCATGGCATTTTGGGGGAGAGAATTCCAGATTTCTACCATTCTTTGTGTGAAAAAGCACTTCCTGATTTTGGACCTGAATGGCCTAGCTTATGGTCTAAATGGCCTATTCTGGTTCTTAATTTTCTTCTGTTCTTGTGAAGAAAGACTAGCTACCTGATAAAAAATAGAAATATTGGAACAAAACTTTATTGCCAGCTACCTCAAGCAAAAAAAATAGTATATTTTAAAGGGATAATGATCACTGGGGGTGGCGCACGTCCTGGTGATATCACCCACAAGCAACCGTGACCTTCCTGGGATGTGGATGACATCATCCTAATGTGAAGGATATCACCTCAGGATGATCAAGATGTTTCCTAGCAACCTCGCAGGACCAGCTTTCCTGATGGTTCCTGCAGCTTATGGAGCATGTGACTGGGCCAAACAGGCCAGACAGATCCCAGGTTTGATCTCAGCCGGTGATGTGACTGTCGTTAGGGCACAGTTTGCCTCAGCCCCCGTTTCCATTTCCTGGCTAACCAACAGCTCTATCTGGAATTGCATGAGTGGCGATAGGATGGGGGTTGGCAGTAATGCCCCCCAAGATTGAATACCTACCCAATCCTGGGTGACGAATAATTGGCGACTGGCACGGTACCACAGAACTCGTGAGTTTCCTTGGAGCCACTGCCGTTCCGCTGTCATAACTTCACCGGAAGCGCGGTGCAAACCCTGTGAGCAAAGGCTTCACTTCTGAGAACATTACAGTGGCAGACACGGAGCAGCTCTGAGGAAATTCACCCCACAACAGGGGTCTGTGAAAGTAAACCACATCAAGAAGTCAAAGAGAGAGAGAGAGATAGTGTAAGAGAGAGATAATGTGAGAGAGCGAGAGAAAGCAAGAGTGGAAGAGCAAGGGAGAGAGAGAAAGAGATAGGGAGAGCAAGAGAGTGAGAGAGCGAGGGAGAGATAGAAAGCAAGAGAGAGTGAGAGCAAGAGAGGGAGGAAGAGAGAGAGAGAGAGGAAGAGAGGAAACAGAGACCTGAGCTGATAATTTAGGCTGATACTCCAGTGCAGTGCTATAGAAGTGCTGCACTGTTGGAGGTGACATTTTCGGATGAGACGTTAAACTGTGATGAGATGCTCACCAGGAATTGAACCCACGACCTTCTAGCTCAGAGATGTGAGTGCTACTATGGGGCCACAGCTAAAGACCTTGCAGGATAAGCACCAGTCTGTGTAAAACATGGCACAACAGTTTGTCCAGAATACCCTTGGCAATAATCAGTCTAGAACACTTTGATTAAATAGCTCGACTAATAGCCTGTGTATTTGATGCAGTGTGAGAACTGATTGTTTGCAGTTTCACACACTCCCAACAACCAGACGTTAACCTTTGAGTGTATGCTCACAGCAGTGCCAGTGTTAAAATATGACGACTCCTTAAAACAAAGTGGTGATATTCAGAAAATCCCATCTATAAAGGCATACAGAATGTGAGAAGCTGTGTAGATGAGCTTTTTGTACAGAATGTTGATAATGCATTTAATTTGTGAAATCCCAGAGTCTGATGTGGTTGGGTCTGGGGCCATAGGAATATGAGAATATTAGGAACAGGAGTAAGCCATTCAGCCCCGTGGGCCTGCTCCACCATTCATTTAGATATTTTTCCTGCCTTTGTTCTATATCCCTTGATACCCTTAGCAAACAAGAATGTATCTCTGTCTTGAAAGTTCCAGTTGTCCCAGCAACCACAGCAATTTGGGGGAGAGAGTTCCAGATTTCTACCACCTTCTTGATTTCTCTCCTGAATGGCTTACCTCTAATTGTAAGATAATGTCCACTTATTTAAAAAAAAAACCTCAATCCCTCTTTGTTTCTGTAACCTCCTCCAGCCCTACAACCCTCCAAAATCTCTGCATTCCTCCAATTTTGGCCTGTTTGCGACACCGCTTTTTATTGCTCCAACATTGTCGGCTGTGTCTTCAGCTGCTGAGGCCCTAAGCTCTGGAATTCCCCCCTGAATATCACCGCCTCACTACCTCTCTCCTCCTTTGAGACATTCCTTAAAATCTACTTCTTTGACCAAGCTTTTAGTCACCTGTCCTGACCTCTCCTTATGTAGCTATGTGCCAAATTCTGTCTGATAACACTCCTGTGATGCGCTTTGGACATTTTACTTTGTTATAGACGCCATATGAATGCAAGTTGTTGTTCTTCTTCCTTCTCCCCAACCTCTGTCTGAGGCTGAACTAGACTGTTCACAACCTCGGTGTCATATTTGACCCAGAAATGAGCTTCCGACCACATATCCGCAGCATAACTAAGACTGCCTATTTCCACCTCCGTAACATCGCCCGTCTCTCTCTACTGCTGAAGCCCTCATCCGTGCCTTTGTTACCGCTAGACTTGACTATTGCAACGCACTCCTGGCCGGCCTCCCACATTCTACCCTATGTAAACTAGAGGTGATCCAAAGCTCGGCTGCCCATGTCCTAACTCGCACCAAGTCCCGCCCACCCATCACCCCTGTGATCGCTGACCTACATTGGCTCCCGTTAAACAATGCCTCGATTTTAAAATTCTCATCCTTATTTCCAAATCCCTCCATAACCTCAACCCTTCCTATGTCTGTAATCTCCTCCTGCCCCACAACCCCCTGAGATGTCTACGCTCCTCCAATTCTGCCCTCCACCATCAATGGCTGTGCCTTCTGTTACCTGGGCCCCAAACTCTGGAACTCCCTGCCTAAACCTCTCCGTCTCTCTACCTCTCTTTCCTTCTTCAAGACGCTCCAGAAAACCTATTTCTTTGACCAAGCTTTTGGTCACTTGCCCTAATTTCTCCTTATGTGGCTCGATGTCAAATTGTTTTCTTTCATAATACTCCTGTGAAGCGCTTGGGATGTGTTACTATGTTAAAGGTGCTATATAAATACAAGTTATTATTGTTGTTGCTCCCATACTAGGAAATAGTATCTCTGTATCTATCCGATCAAATCCTTTTAACATTTTAAACACCTCGATCAGACAACTCCCATTCTCCTTTACGCAAGGGAATTCAAGGCAAGTTTATGCAACTTGGATTGGGTGGGGTGGGTGGGGAGATTTCTTCTGGTCATTAAGAGTAAGTGACACTGTAACCGTAACCTGAAGACTTCCTGTGTTTGCTAATTCTTGCAACATCATGAATGGGTTCTGAGGCCCTTATGGAAGAGTGTACATAATATGATAGATTTTATATTAAGTTTGAAAGTGATTTAGTTAAATATGAAACTAGGGTCTTAAATCTAAACAAAGCAAACTACGTAGGTGTGAGGGGCGAGTTGGCTAAGGTAGATTGGAAACTACATTAAAAGATATGATGGTAGACAAGCAATGGCTAGCATTTAAAGAATTAATGCATAATTTTCAACAAATATACATTCCTTTAAGGCATGAAAACTCCACAGGAAAAGTGGCTAACAAGAGAAGTTAAAAATAGTATTAGATCAAAGGAAGAGGCTTATAATGTTGCCAAAAAGAGCAGTAAGCCTGAGGATAGGGAGGGTTTTAGAATTCAGCAAAGGAGGACCAAGAAATTGATAAAGAAAGGGAAAATAGACTATGAGAGTAAACTAGCGAGAGACATAAAAACAGACAGTAAAAGCTTCTATAGGTATGTAAAAAGGAAAAGATTAGCAAAAGTAAATGTGGGTCCCTTACAGGCTGAGACAGGAGAAATTATAATGGGGAATAAGGAAATGGCAGAGAAATGAAAACAAAGGGCTAGAAATTTGGTATCGCCTGCTTTGAGTGGGATATTCAGTTGTATTGCCCCAAGAGGAGAGTGGAGCACTAAGGGAAGCATTGCACAATCCTCTTTGGGCGCGAAAGACCCATTGCGGGATGGGAGCGCTTCTCAATTTGAGATGCTCGGATACCGGCATCCTAGCACCTAAAGAGGTGAGGTCGACCACGTGAAACCTGCAAAACAATGGACGGGAGGCTCCCAACAGCCTTCCACAAGTAAGCGAGGTAAGTAATTGTTAAAAATTTGACTCTCAATACTTACCTCTTCAGTCCTTGCGATATCGCTCCGGGATCCTCTGTGAATTGTCTGCTTCCCGCTGTCGGGTGTAGCGTCAGGCACTATGGCAGGCCAAAACAGTCACTTTTGGAAACGCATCACAAAGGGATCGTTGCACACTTGGTGACGTCACCAAGTGGGTGGCGCTAGAGTGCGCAGCGCTAAATGACAGCGCCGCCACTAAACCACCAGTGAAGTTCGTGGCAGGCTGTCACAGTACGGCGCTCAGGCGGAAGGGGTTTACCGGCCTCTTAGCGCCCCTCTCAGGTGCTAATGGTGGCACTAAACAACAGAATTTTGCCACCTTTGTATCTGTCTTCACGGAAGAAAACTCAAAAAACCTCCCGGAAATAGTGGTGGACCTCTAGCGCGAATGAGGAACTGAAAGAAATTAGTATTAGTAAAAAAATAGTACTGGAGAAATTAATGGGACTGAAAGCCAATAAATCTAAATGTAACTAATGGGGTAATGCAAGGATCAGTGCTTGGACCTCAGCTATTCACAATCTATATCAATGATTTAGATGAGGGAACCAAATGCAATATATCCAAGTTTGCTGATGATACAAAGCTAGGTGGGAATGTAAGTTGTGAGGAGAATGCAAAGAGACTTCAAGGGGATAGAGACAGGCTAAGTGAGTGGGCAAGAACATGGCAAATAGAACATAATGTGGAGAAATGTGAAGTTATCCACTTTGGTAGGAAAAGTAGAAAAGCAGAGTATTTTTTAAATGGTGAGAGATTGGGAAATGTTGGTGTTCAGAGGGACCTGGATGTCCTTGTACATGAATCACTGAAAGTTAACATGCAGGTAGAGCAAGCAATTAAGAAATCAAATGCTATGTTGACCTTTATTACAAGAGGATTTGAGTATAAGAGTAAAGATGTCTTACTGCATTTATATAGGGCCCTGGTAAGACCGCACCTAGAGTATTGTGTACAGTTTTGGGGGCTGAAATAACCCCTTTACGCAGTACCAATTAGCGCCTCCACCCAGCGCTAAAGGAGCGGTAATGAGTTAGCGCATGGGCGGGCGGTCACATCGACCCGCTTGGAATTGCCCCCATCTTCGCCAATGGTGCTACAGCCTGGCGCTCCGCTCCGGCATCGCTCGAGACCTCCTCTGCGCATGCGATAATGAGGTCATCACCGTGCAAGTTGCCTCGTGACCACCCTGGAAGCTTAAATTGCCCCACACCCCTCCAAATAACACTTGCCTCTGCAAACAACAGCTTTTGCTCTCAGTTTGAAGTCGTCAGGCTGCATCGGCAGCGAGATTTTCGAGATTTTTTTTTGTCGGTCAAATTTTTCCCCACTTTTTCTCCATTTGCAGAGCACAACATTCTGTGCCAATCAGGGGCTCAGTGTTAGCCTCCAGCAACTTCACCATCAGAGGATGGTTCGCAGAAGACAACCGCACGATTGTTTAGCCAGGCAGAAGCCTCGGGAGAGGGAAAGAGAAAGGCTCCCACTGGGAGAGGGATATGCACTGGGAGGAGGACCTGCATTGGGAGAGGGATGTGCACTGGGAGAGGGACCTGCACTGGGAGAGGGATATGCACTGGGAGAGGGACCTGCACTGGGAGAGGGATATGCACTGGGAGAGGGATCTGCACTGGGAGGGACGTGCACTGGGAGAGGGATGTGCACTGGGAGAGGGATATGCACTGGGAGAGGGACCTGCACTGGTAGAGGGATCTGCACTGGGAGAGGGATATGCACTGGGAGAGGGATGTGCACTGGGAGAGGGACGTGCACTGGGTGAGGGACGTGCACTGGGAGAGGGATCTGCACTGGGAGAGGGAAGTGCACTAGGAGAGGGATCTGCACTGGGAGAGGGACCTGCACTGGGAGAGGGACGTGCACTGGGAGAGGGACGTGTACTGGGAGAGGGATCTGCACTGGGAGAGGGAAGTGCACTAGGAGAGGGATCTGCACTGGGCGAGGGTCCTGCACTGGGAGAGGGACGTGCACTGGAAGAGGGACGTACACTGGGAGAGGCCCATAGAGAGGCCCATGCTCTGAGGATCAGGGAGAGGGAGAAGGACAGACACAGGCAAATGGAAAGGGACAGGGAGAGGCAAGGGGAACAAGAGCAGCAGGCAGAGGCATAACAGCAGGAGAATGCAGAGAAACAGCAACAGCAGGACCAACATGAAGAGGTCCATGAGGATGCGGGCAGAGGAAGACACTTACACAGATGCGCCAACAGAAAGCCGTATGCACCCAGGGTGCTTCGCCAACAGTTTTCCTACTTCACTGAGGAACAGTGTGTCCAAAGACTGCGAAGACAGCTATTCCATCTGCTGCAGCCACAACTTGAGCCTCAAACAAGGGTGAGAATGGCTCTCTCAGTGGCAGTGAAGGACACCATCCCCCTCAATTTCTATACCAATGGATCTTTCCATGGGAGCCACAGCAGACATCTGGAACATCTCCTAGTTTGCCGCCCATTACTCCATTCGTGACATCAAAGATGCTCTGTACAGAAGGAGGATGGAATGCATCTTATTTCCCATGACCAGACAGAAGCAGCTGGTGCGGTCAACTGGCTAATTCAGGATGACGCGCTTCCCCGTGGTGTAGGGTACCCATAGTCTGCACACACGTTGCCTTGAAGGCTCCGCACCACAATCCTAAGATCTTTCAAAGGTGCAAAGATAGCACTCACTCAATGTGCAGTTGGTGTGTGACCACACACGCACACGAATGGCTGTTAATGCCCGCTATCTTGGCAGCAATCACGATGCCTTCATCCTGTGCCAGACCGGTGTGCCAACTCTGTTCCAGCCACCAATGCAGCTCCCCGAAGACAATGGGCTACCCGCTATGCATCTGGCTCATGTCTCCCCTCCACAAACCCACCACTCTTGCCCAGCACTCTTATAATGACAGTCATGCTACCATCATTGAGCTGACCATTGAGCTGAAGCAACGGTTTCGCTGCCTTGACTGCTCAGGAGGAGTCCTGCAGTACTCGTCTGACTGGTTGTTCTTATTCGTCGTCGTCTGCTGCATTCTTCACAACCTGGCAATCTTCAGGGCACGGCCATTGCCAGAAGACATAGTCTGTTATGTATTAATACTTGGGGGCATCAGACACCAGAGGGCGCCGCTGTCGGAGGTCATCGGGCTGTATGCATGTGGCATGTGTGCTTGGTCACCTGTATATAAGCAGGGTGTCTTTGTCACACTGGCACTGTTGGACTGGAAAAAAGAGGGATCAGGTTGCACTGAGTGAGTTTACAGTAACCAGACTCTTGAGTCATTACATAGCCGTTGCCCCTCAGGAGGAGGAGGAGTAGCAGGAAGAGAATGAGGAGCTGTAGGAGGAGTCACAGCCAGCAAAAGATAGAAAGAAGAAACGTAAAAGTGGAGGGCAGAGAAACCCAAGGCAAAAAGCAAAAAGGGCCAAATTGCAGCAAAATTCTAAAGGGGCAAAGTGTGTTAAAAAGACAAGCCTGAAGGCTCTGTGCCTCAATGCGAGGAGTATTCGGAATAAGGTGGACGAATTAACTGTGCAGATAGCAGTTAACGGATATGATATAATTGGAGACATGGCTCCATGGTGACCAAGGCTGGGAACTCAACATCCAAGGGTATTCAGCATTTAGGAAGAATAGACAGAAAGGAAAAGGAGGTGGGGTGACGTTGCTGGTCAAAGAGGAAATTAACGCAATAGTAAGGAAGGACATTAGCTTGGATGATGTGGAATCGGTATGGGTGGAGCTACGGAATACCAAAGGGCAGAAAACGCTAGTGGGAGTTGTGTACAGACCACCAAACAGTAGTAGCGAGTTTGGGGACAACATCAAACAAGAAATTAGGGATGCGTGCAATAAAGCTACAGCAGTTATCATGGACGACTTTAATCTACATATTGATTGGGCTAACCAAACTGGTAGCAATGCGATGGAGGAGGATTTCCTGGAGTGTATTAGGGATGGGTTTCTAGACCAATATGTCGAGGAACCAACTAGAGGGCTGGCCATCCTAGACTGGGTGATGTGTAATGAGAAAGGACTAATTAGCAATCTTGTTGTGCGAGGCCCCTTGGGGAAGAATGACCATAATATGCTAGAATTCTTTATTAAGATGGAGAGTGACACAGTTAATTCAGAGACTAGGGTCCTGAACTTAAGGAAAGTAACTTTGATGGTATGAGATGTGCATTGGCTAGAATAGAGTGGTGAGTGATACATAAAGGGTTGACGGTGGATAGGCAATGGCAAACATTTAAAGATCACATGGATGAACTTCAACAATTGTACATCCCTGTCTGGAGTAAAGATAAAATGGGGAAGGTGGCTCAACCATGGCTAACAAGGGAAATTAAGGATAGTGTTAAATTCAAGGAAGAGGCATATAAATTGGCCAGAAAAAGCAGCAAACCTGAGGACTGGGAGAATTTTGTAATACAGCAGAGAGGACAAAGGGTTTAATTAGGAGGGGGAAAAGGGAGTATGAGAGGAAGCTTGCTGAGAACATAAAAACTGACTGCAAAAGCTTCTATAGATGTGTGAAAAGAAAAAGATTAGTGAAAACAAACGTAGGTCCCTTGCAGTCAGATTCAGGTGAATTTATAATGGGGAACAAAGAAATGGCGGACCAGTTAAACAAGTACTTTGGTTCTGTCTTCACGAAGGAAGACACAAATAACCTTCCGGAAATACTAGGGGACCGAGGGTCTAGTGAGAAGGAGGAACTGAAGGAAATCCTTATTAGGTGGGATATGGTGTTAGGGAAATTGATGGGTTTGAAGGCCAATAAATCCCTGGGGCCTGATAGTCTGCATCCCAGAGTACTTAAGGAAGTGGCTCTAGAAATAGTGGATGCATTGGTGATCATTTTCCAACAGTCTATCGACTCTGGATCAGTTCCTATGGACTGGAGGGTAGCTAATATAACCACTTTTTAAGAAAGGAGGGAGAGAGAAAACGAGTAATTATAGACTGGTTAGCCTGACATCAGTAGTGCGGAAAATGTTGGAATCAATTATTAAAGATGAAATCGCAGCACATTTGGAAAGCAGTGACGGGATCGGCCCAAGTCAGCATGGATTTATGAAAGTGAAATCCTGCTTGACTAATCTTCTAGAATTTTTAGAGGATGTAACTGGTAGAGTGGACAAGGGAGAACCAGTAGATGTGGTGTATTTGGACATTCAAAAGGCTTTTGACAAGGTCCCACACAAGAGATTGGGTGTGCAAAATTAAAGCATATGGTATTGGGGGTAATGTACTGACGTGGATAGAGAACTGGTTGGCAGACAGGAAGCAGAGAGTCGGGATAAACGGGTCCTTTTCAGAATGGCAGGCAGTGACTAGTGGGGTACCGCAGGGCTCAGTGCTGGGACCCCAGCTATTTACAATATACATTAATGATTTAGATGAGGGAATTGAGTGTAATATCTCCAAGTTTGCAGATGACACTAAGTTGGGTGGCAGTGTGAGCTGTGAGGAGGACGCTAAAAGGCTGCAGGGTTACTTGGACAGGTTAGTTGAGTGGGCAAATGCGTGGCAGATGCAGTATAATGTGGATAAATGTGAGGTTATCCACTTTGGTGGCAAAAACACGAAGGCAGAATATTATCTGAATGGTGACAGATTAGGAAAAGGGGAGGTGCAGCGAGACCTGGGTGTCATGATACATCAGTCATTGAAAGTTGACATGCAGGTTCAGCAGGCGGTGAAGAAGGCAAATGGTATGTTGGCCTTCATAGCTAGGGGATTTGAATATAGGAGCAGGGAGGTCTTACTGCTGTTGTACAGGACCTTAGTGAGGCCTCACCTGGAATATTGTGTTCAGTTTTGGTCTCCTAATCGGAGGAAGGACGTTCTTGCTATTGAGGGAGTGCAGCGAAGGTTCACCAGACTGATTCCCGGGATGGCAGGACTGACATATGAGGAGAGACTGGATCGACTGGGCCTGTATTCACTGGAGTTTAAAAGGATGAGAGGGGATCTCATAAAAACATATAAAATTCTGACGTGACTGGACAGGTTAGATGCAGGAAGAATGTTCCCGATGTTGGGGAAGTCCAGAACCAGGGGACACAGTCTTAGGATACAGGGCAGGCCGTTTAGGACTGAGATGAGGAGAAACTTCTTCACTCAGAGAGTTGTTAACCTGTGGAATTCCCTGCCGCAGAGAGTTGTTGATGCCAGTTCATTGGATATATTCAAGAGGGAGTTAGATATGGCCCTTACGGCTAAGGGGATCAAGAGGTATGGAGAGAAAGCAGGAAAGGGGTACTGAAGAAATGATCAGCCATGATCTTATTGAATGGTGGTGTAGGCTCGAAGGGCCGAATGGCCTACACCTGCACCTATTTTCTATGTTTCTATGTCACAATGCGCCAACACCGTCTGGATCCTGCATGGGAGATCCGAGATCGTCTCATAAGATCTCAGTTCCAGTAAGGTTCTCGCCGCTTACCATTTCCTTTGTGCCTCCCCATAAACACATCAATGACACCTTCCTTCCATAACACATGCCCAATCATGAAATGAGATACAACACCAAACAGTAAACATGAGAATCAATATTTATGTGTAACATCAACATAACATCATTCTACCTTGTGCATCTCCTTATATTCCTTTTTACATAAACCTACCCTATTACTTTGTCTCCGTGTCTCCCCTGTGGTTGCAGCATGGCTGGAGGAAGGCTGCTGGGTTTCTGGGCCAGAGACTACAGATGGCCTTCTTGGACACCCTCGACCAGCTCTGGGCCTGGAAGGTCCGGCTGCAGACTGAAGCACCTCAGGCTGGGCAGTGACAGTCTAGGCTGGCTGGGTAACAGCCGTGGATAGTTGCAATGACGGAGTGGCAGTGGTGGGATCAGAAATGCTGTCGTCCTGAGAGAAGACAGCAGGTTACCGTTCCACTGAGCCAGTGCCACTCCCCCGGGGCAGCACCTCAACCTCCGCACCAATCTGATGGAGCACAGATTGCTGGGCCGCTGCGGCACTGTGTGATCCCCGGTGGACCGTGATGGACCCAGCGGCGATAGCAGCAGTCAGGACTTGCATGGCATTGTGCTGAGACTGCATGAGAGCAGTCTAAGCATCCATGCGAGCAACCATTGACTCTATTGCAGCACCAAGACATTGCATTGCTTCCGTCTATACCCTAGTAGAAGCTGCCACATCGCCCATGAGAGGCCTCATGAGGTCTGGATCCGCATGGTCCGTCTGGGAGTCCACCATCGTCTGCACACTGACAATAATAGGCTCCATGGTGTGCGCAGAGCTGTCTACAATGCGGGAGGCATACTCCTTCACGCTCCTTACCACTTCCTACAGGCTCTCGAGCCCCTTTCATGTCGGAGTGCAAGGCCATCACTCTTTGTTCAAACGCCTCCTTATCGAGGTCCTCATCTGAGTCCTGTGAAGAAGAACTCATGCGTGAACTCGCCCTCCGGGGAGCTGGCTCCCGAGCTTGCCTTATCCCTTGACCCTGCTGCAGCCCACTAGGCCCCAGTGCATCACCCAGTGCCGACCCCTCCACTAAGCTCAACTGCAATGACCGCATACTCCCAGTGTCTGAGCTGGTGAGTGTGAGTGTGAGAAGCAGTGATGTGGTGCTTGGATCATCCTCCTCACCATCTTTCCCCTCCTCCTCCCCCTCCTCCTACCTCTCCTCCTCCTTCCCCTCCTCCCCATCCTACTCCCTCTCTTCCTCTTCCCTCCTCCTCCCTCTCCTCCTCCTCCTCCTCGTCCCCCTCCTCATTCCCCTCCTTCCTCTCCTCCTCCCTTTCTTCCTCCTTCCCCTCCCTCTCCTCCTCCCCCTCCTATCCCTTCTCTTACCCCTCCTCCTCCTCCTCCCCCATTGCTTCTCCCTGCAGACTGTGTATGGGGTGGGGGAGGCTCAGGCACAAGCTGGGCTGCGGGCAGGGCAATGTCTGAAAGCACAAATGGCACAAGAGTGGCATTAAGGTGAGGGAAGGGGGGCAGTCATGCAGGAGGAGGGGTAGTCAGAATGTGGAGCGGCTAAATGGCCAAGCCTTCTGCTTTAAATGAAGGTGGGGTGAGAGGAAGAATTTCACTGACCAATGTTGGCCCCAGCAGGCTCGGTCCCCACTGCCAGGGGGATGGCCACATGCGGGCAAAGTAAGGCGAAGTACTGACTCCTCCAGGTCTGTGAGCTGGTGCAGTTCGGGCTCCCCACTCCTGTTTGCTGCTGGTGCAGCTTGTTATGTGCCATCTGGGCCTGCAAACGAAAGGAAGCTTGGTGAGGCACAGTGCAGTTATGTGTGTGGAAGAAGTACATGGGCAGCTTAAGCAGCTGTGGGTCTAAGAAAAGCATCAACTGTGGCAATAACTGTGAGCAGGCATATCCTGAGTTAAATGCTGCTTTGTAACTGTCATGTATTCAACTATCATTGTAACCCATGTATAAGCTGACCTAAGTTGTACACCTTGAGAATACTGACCACAGGGGGCGAACTTGTGGGAGACACTCCTAATCTGGACTTTCCAGTATAAAAGGGGAAGCTCCACCCACCTTCAGTGTCTTGAGGTCTTGGTAATAAAGGTAACTGGTCACAGAGTGATCGTTTTTCAAGTATGGGCCTTGTGTGCATTTATACTGTATAGCAAGGACACATCATTGGCGACGAGAAACTGGGATTTAAACCATGCGAGCATGGCCACTAGCAGCACAGAAGAGAGGTACTGTTTTGGTGATGATTGGGACGACTTTATTGAGAGACTACAGCAAAGTTTTGTCACTAAGGAATGGTTGGGACAGGATTCGGCCGACAAACGCAGGGCTCATCTCCTGACGGTTTGTGGATCCAGAACGTACTCCCTGATGAAGGACCTTCTAGCGCCAGAGAAGCCGGCGGACAAGACGTTCGAAGAGCTCAGTAAGTTGATCGGGGAACACCTTAAACCGGCGAGCAGCATGCACGTGGCGAGACACCGGTTTTACACGCACCGGCGGCGAGAAGGGCAAAGCGTTCCAGACTTCGTGGCAGATCTCCGGCGACTGGCGAGCCTATGTAAGTTCCCAGATGCATGCAGAGCGGAGATGCTGTGAGACTTTTTTATTGAGGGCATCGGGCACGCTGGGGTTTTCAGGAAACTGATTGAGACCAAACACTTGACCTTCGAAGCGATGGCTCTGATAGCCCAGACAATTATCTCAGGGGAGGAAGTGACCAGAATGATTTATGGCAAAAAATCTTGGCTCAAATGCGGCAAACGACCAGGGAGTCAACATTGTTAAAGCGGCACACAGTTCTCTAGGCAGACAAGGGCAATCGGACATGCCCCAGCATGCAGTCGAACCCAAAGTGGGAATTCAACAGAGACAATGGCTAGCTGAACGGCGATTCATGCCATCGCAATGGACAATGCGGCCAGTAATGGGCCCATCAACACCTGTTAATGGTGCGCTGAAGGACAGTTACAGAGACAGTCAGAGACGATCGACTGGTAATGGACCTTTTGTTTCCAACAATGGGTCCTTCAGCTCATGCTGAAGATGTGGAGGCAAACACCCAGCCAGAGCTTGCAGGTATCAGCAATATACCTGCAGAAATTGCAACGTCAGTGGTCACTTGCCGCATATGTGCAGGAAGCCTGCAGCCAGGTTGATGTAAGAGGAGGACGGGCCCGATGTAAGCCCTACGAGGCCAAATGAATACTGGGGTAAATCGCTGGAAGCTGAAGCTCAGCGAGTTCATGTGGAGCACATATACATTTCATATACCAGGACGCCACCGATAATGATGAAAGTGCTTCTCAATGGCATCCCAGTATTAATGGAGCTGGACACGGGGGCCAGCCAGACCCTGATGAGTATCAAACAGTTCGAAAGGTTGTGGGTGTCCAAGGCCAGGAGGCCAAAATTATTGCCGATTGACGCACTGCTACGGACATATACAAAGGAGATCATTCCGGTGCTAGGCAGCGCCACGGTAGTCGTGACCCACAAAGATTCGGAGAATAGTTTGCCACTCTGGATTGTCCCAGGGGACAGTCCCGCACTACTGGGGAGGAGTTGGCTTGCTGTCATGAACTGGAAATGGGGCGATGTCAGTGCAATTTCTTCTGTGGAGCGAATATCATGCTCACAGGTCCTGGATAAATTTGACTCATTATTTCAACCTGGCATCAGCACTTTCATGGGGGCCAAGGTAGTGATTCACATAAACCCGGACGCCAGGTCAGTACACCACAAGGCCAGAGCGGTACTGTACGTGATGCGGGAAAAGGTAGAATGCGAATCGGACCGCCTGCTGAGGGAAGACATCATCTCGCCAGTCGAATTCAGTGACTGGGTGAGCCCGATTGTGCCGGTGCTCAAGGCGGAAGGGTCAGTCAGGATATGTGGCGATTACAAGGCCACCATCAATCGGGTGTCACTCCAAGACCAGTACCCGCTACCGACAGCGGAGGACCTCTTTGCGACGCTATCCGGTGGCAAACTTTTTTCAAAATTGGACCTGACCTCAGCTTACATTATCCAGGAGCTGGCGAGTGAGTCGAACAAGCTGACCACCATCACGACACACAAGGGGTTGTTTGAGTATAACAGATGTCCGTTCGGGATTCGTTCGGCCGCCGCGATCTTTCAGCGAAATCTGGAAAGCCTCCTCAAGTCGATTCCAAGGACAGTGGTTTTTGAAGACGACATCCTCATCATGGGTCATAATACCGAAGAACACCTCCACAACCTTTAGGAGGTGCTACGCAGACCGGACCGGGTAGGGCTGCGACTGAAAAAGGCGAAGTGCGTCTTCTTAGCTCCAGAGATAGAATTCCTGGGGAGGAGGGTAGCAGCAGACAGGATCAGACCTACTGCGTCCAAAACGGAAGCGATCCAGAGAGTACCCAGACCCCGTAACACGACGGAGCTGCGTTCGTTCCTGGGGCTCCTGAACTATTTTGGCAACTTTCTTCCCAAATTGAGCACGCTGTTAGAGCCGCTACACGTGCTCCTATGCAAAGGTCGCGATTGGGTCTGAGGGGACAGCCAGGAAAGAGCTTTTGATAGAGCACGCAATTTATTATGCTCCAACAAACTGTTAACGTTATATGACCCGTGTAAGAAACTAGTTTTAACATGTGATGCGTCGTCCTATGGGATCGGGTGTGTGTTGCAGCATGTGAATGCCAATGGTCAGTTACAGCCGGTAGCTTATGCCTCCAGAAGTCTGTCCCATGCAGAAAGAGGCTACGGGATGGTAGAAAAGGAAGCGCTAGCATGTGTATATGCAGTAAAAAAAATGCACCAGTACCTGTTTTGCAGGAAATTTGAGCTGGAGACAGATCACAAACCTCTAACGTCCCTTTTGGCCGTCAACAAGGCCATAAAAGCGAATGCATCGGCCCGCATACAGAGGTGGGCACTTACGTTAGCCGCCTATGACTACACAATTCGGCACACACCGGGCACTGAAAATTGTGCCAATGCACTCAGCAGGCTCCCACTAGCCACCACCGAGGGGGCAACCGAGCATGCTGCTGAGATGGTCATGGCTGTTTAAGCTTTCGAAAGCGAAGGCTCACCTGTGACAGCCCGTCAGATTAAAGTCTGGTCAAATAAAGATCTGCTACTGTCTTTGGTTAAGATTTGTCCTGAATGGGGACTGGGCAGCTACGTATGGGACATGCCCTGAGGAGTTTAAACCGTTTCATAGGCGCAAGGATGAACTCTCGATTCAGGCCGATTGCTTACTGTGGGGAAACCGAGTAGTCATGCCCCAGAAGGACAGAGAGGTGTTTATCAGAGAACTTCACAATGAGCCATGGTCACGCATCCATGTGGACTACGCAGGTCCTTTCATGGGAAAAATGTTTTTGGTTGTAGTAAACGCCTACTCCAAATGGATTGAGTGCGCCATTTTAAATTCAAGCACATCCTCTGCCACGGTAGAAAGTCTACGGGCAATGTTTGCCCGCATGGTCTACTGGACGTCTTGGTCAGCGACAATGGCTCGTGCTTCACAAGCACTGAATTCCAGGACTTCATGGCAGGCAATGGAATCAACCATGTCAGAACGGCACCGATTAAGCCGGCCTCAAACAGCCAAGCAGAACGAGCAGTGCAGATAATCAAACAGGGGATGCTCAGAATCCAAGGAGGTTCCCTCCAAAGCCACTTATCACGCCTCCAGTTGGCCAATAGATCCCGACCACAATCGCTCACAGCAGTTCCACCCGCAGAGCTACTAATGAAAAGGATGCTCAAAACCAGGTTATCCCTTATACACTCTACTATGAAAGAAATTGTTGAGAGCAGGCTTCAGTCACAATGTGACCATCATGACAGGAATGCAAGGGCGTGATGTATTGATGTCAATGACCCTGTTTTTGTCCTTAATTACGCTGCAGGGCCCAAATGGCTTGCAGGCACTGTGATTGACAAAGAGGGGAATAGGGTTTTGGTAGTTAAACTTACCAATGGACAAATCTGCCGCAAACACGTGGATCAAACTAAAAGGAGGTTCAGCAACCCTATAGAAGAAGCAGAGGAAGAACATGACTCCACCACGGGTGACCAAACACCGGAACCAAGTGGAGGAGAGCCCAGTCACTGTGGGCAGTCTGGACAGGCCTGAGGCACTGCAAACAGCAGACACTCAGGCCAGCGCCCAACAACCGGAGCCCCAACTCAGGCGCTCTACATGGGAGCATAAACCACCAGAGAGACTTAACCTGTGATCCCAATAAGACTTTGGGGGGGAGGTGATGTCATGTATTCAACTATCATTGTAACCCATTTATAAGCTGACCTAAGTTGTACACCTTGAGAACACTGACCACAGGGGGCAAACTTGTGGGAGCCACTCCTAACCTGGACTTTCCGGTATAAAAGAGGAAGCTCCACCCACCTTCAGTCTCTTGCGGTCTTGGTAATAAAGGTAACTGGTCACAGAGTGACCTTCTCTCAAGTATGGGACTCGTGTGCATTTATACTGTATCGTAAGGACATATCAGTAACCCTGTAAGAGTCGTGGGAACAGACAGAGGCTCACATTTTCATAGGTAAGAGTCGGGGGAACATTTACTCACTTTCACTACACGAGTGAGGTTGCAGAACATCTTGCGATACTGTGTGGGTTTGCAGTCAAGGACGGAGATGCCCGACACCTCGGTGCTGCCTCTGCCCAGAGAGCTGTGAGAAGCTATGGAGCGGGCCTCCCAGCTCGAGGGGAAAGGATGGCCCTCCTGTCCTCCACTGCCCCCACCAGTGTCTCCCATTCGGAGTTTGGGAACCACGTGGCCCTTGTGCTGCCTCTCCCAACTGCCATGACGGCCCACACTAAGCAGCTACTGATCTGTGAGGAACAAGAAAATCAGCAGAACAAACCTGCAAGGCGTCCCCTTTGAGAAGCCCAATGACCAGGTGACTGGTTATGAGTGAATCAAACTCACCTAAAATTAGCTGCTCATTACCTCCAGCTCCCCTCCACCGTCCCGGCATCGCCCCTCCACCGCCCTGGCATTGCCCCTCCACCATCCCTCCATCCCCCTTCCACCACCTCTGCAGCACCTCTCCACTGCCCCTCCATCGCCCCTCCACCACCTTTGCAGCGCCTCTCCATCGCCTCTCCACCGCCCCTCCACCACCTCTCCATCGCCCCTCCATCGCCCCTCCATTGCCCCTCCATCGCCTCTCCATCGCCTCTCCATCGCCTCTCCATCGCCCCTCCATCGCCCCTGCAAGAGCTTTGCTTGCTCCGGTTGAAGTTGTGGCATTTCTAAGAAAAGAAGAAATGGTACACGACGATTGTGATACACGGTGTAGTTGCCCTGAACACCATGTTTCATGGCACGCACAAGCATGTTTTGGATCTGATGAAAGTCATGCTCAGTAGACAGCGAGAGGGCAAAATTGGACTCTTTTGCACCTCCCGATAGCACCTCCGGGGGGGCGCTAACGGGGCGCAAATGGGTTTACGACCGGGCGTGGCGAGATCGGCAACTCCCGCTAAATTCACCAGGAGTTTAGCGGCAGTAGTACGTGTTGCGCCCCGATCTCTTTTGCCCGGAGATTGTGACTTCATCGCCATGTGCATCTCTCTGGTAGTGGCTCGGACCCAAACTTGTGTTCCGCCCCCTGTAGCATCGTCGGGCGACAACATCAACAGAGGCAGGAGGTGTTCATCGGGTGTCCGGGGGCTTCGGGGGCGATGCTTAAAGGCGAGGTGGCCACGGTAAGTAAAAAAGACGTACCTTCTCACTTGCAGGTTTTTTCGTGGGTTCCTGCCCGCAATCGATCAGCCTGGCACTCTGCTCGTGTGCCGGACGATCACGTGGGATCGTGGCTGCTGTTGTGCAGAAGGTAAGTTGTTTTTGTTCGCAGAGCCTGCAGCGATGGCTCTTCCCTTTAAGGGAGGGAAGGAGCCTGCCTACGTGGCAGTGCAGCACCGCCCAGTGTACAGCGTTACTGTACTCACCGTCCCGCCTGCTGCCTCTCGCGCTCCAGAGAGGAAGTGGTGTGCCTGATTTAGCACTCCACCTACTTCCTGGAGCGCAAACACACAATTTTTAAAAAAGTTTGAAACCATTAGCGCCTGGCACTAATTTTTCAAATTTTTTAAAGTTAGGGCTGCGAATTTCTTCCCCTTAATGCATACTGTTACATTTCGAAACATAGGAACAGGATTAGGCAATTCAGCACCTCGAGCCTGTTCCGCCATTCAATTAGATCACGGCTGATCTGTATCTTAACTCTAACTCCCGCCATGGTTCCATAACCCATAATACCCTTGACTAACAAAATTCTCTCAATCTCAGTTTCAAAATGTTTAATTGACCCCCAGCCTCGACAGATTTTTGGGGGGGAGATTTCCAGGTTTCCATTATTCCTTGTGTGAAGAAGTGCTTCGTCATCTCACCCTTGAACGGCCTGGCTCTAATTTTAAGGTTACACCCCACTGTTCTGGACTCCCCCACCAGAGGAAATCGTTTCTCTCTACTTAACCTATTAAATTCTTTAATCATCTTTTACTCCTCAGTATGACTGCTCTTTAATCTTCTATACCCAAGAGAATACAAGCCTTAGTCTCTGCAATCTGTCCTAATAATTTAACCCTTTTAGCTCCGGTATCAAAGATCAGCTCCTCCAGTTTGTGCAGAACGCAGGCCTTCTACAATCGTCGAGCATAGGGAAGTCCTGCTACAACTGTTGGTAAGATCATACCTGGAGTACTGTGTACAGTTTTGGTCTTATTTAAGGAGGGATATACCTGCATTAGAGGCAGTTCAGAGAAGGTTCACGGGGTTGATTCCTGAGATGAAGGGGTTGTCTTATGAAGAAAGGTTGAGCAGGTTGGGCCTATACTCATTGGAGTTTAGAAGAATGAGAGGTGATCTTATTGAAATGTATGAGATTCTGAGGGGGCTTGACAGGGTAGATGCAGAGAGGATGTTTCCCCTCGCGGGGGAATTTAGAACTAGGGAGCATAGTTTCAGAATAAGGGGTCGCCCATTTAAAATGGAAATGAGGAGGAATTTCTTCTCTCAGATCGTTGTAAATCTATGGAATTCTCTAACACAGAGAGCTGTGGAGGCTGGGTCATTGAATATATTTAAGGTGGAAATAGACAGATTTTTGAATGATAAGGGAGTCAAGGGTTATGGGGAGCAGGCAGGAAAGTGAAGTTGAGGCCAGGATCAGATCAGCCATGATCTTATTGAATGGCAGAGCAGGCTTGAGGGGACAAATGTCTTACTCTTGTTCCTATGTTCTTATGTTCATGGTGACCTCCTTAAGCAATGTAAGGGATGGTACCTGGTAAAGGTTACCACCTGTCCTGAAACAGGCAGGTCCGCCTGTTTAATCTGCTGCGAGGAGGATAACATGTACTGATTAAGCAGACGTCATGGAGTGAGAAGATGCAGCATTGAGTGTATGTATGGCTTCACCAGCTGAACGTCTAAGCCCTGAATGACTGCAATTGCACTGCCCATTCCATGTTTGCAATCATTAGTCAGTCATCAGTCATTCTCATCTGCAGCTGCAATACGTTTCCCTTATATTGCCTTGCTCTAATACTTAATCAACAGTCTTTATTAGTTTCCTTTGTGCTGCACTTCCATCACATTACGAGCTCAATATACTCTTTGTGAAGATAGTCCAGCAGGCAAGCCTGATACCTGAAACCTGTGTTTGCTATCCGTTTATGGCAGGTTTATGTTACTCACTTTCACCATTGCCCACCTCTGCACTTTTCTTCAGGTCCCTCCATGTGTGAAGGGCTTTATCTCCTGTGTGATAACCTCCCACGTACCGTGCACCTCCTGTTTGTCAGTGAGCTGCCCTTCCTGTCCGGAAAGGAACATTTTGCCAGGCCCCCACAGTCTCACCATCTTTCCACGACTCCTCTGCCAACCGAGTTTTGCAAAATGTGTTCCTGCTCCACCACTGTGGGAAACAGTGCACTCCACAGCCGCATTGTCCAACTTTATACCAATTAATCAGCCACTGGTTATTGAATGACTTTGAACCATTATTGCAAGTGAGGTACAACTGGCTTTTAAGTTGTACATCATGCAGCACAGAAGGAGACCATTAAGCCCACTGTGCCTGTGCCAGCTCTTTGAAAGAGTTATCCATTGGTCCCACTCTCCTGCTTTTTCCCCATAGCATTGCAATTTTTTTACTTCTCAATATTCCTCCAATTCTTGCCTCTTTCACTGCCCCAGTTTCCTTCACTCCTCCATTGGCAGCCTTACTTTCAACTGCCTTAAAGAAAGAAAGACTTGGATTTCTATAGCGCCTTTCACGACCACTGGACATCTCAAAGCGCTTTACCGCCAATGAAGTACTTTCAAAGTGTAATCACTGTTGTCATGTGGGAAACGCGGCAGCCAACTTGCATGCAGCAAGCTCCCACAAACGGTAAAGTGATGATGACCAGATAATCCAGTTTTGTTATGTTGATTGAGGGTTAAATATTGGCAAGAACATCGGGGATAACTCCCCTGCTCTTCAAAATAGTGTCATGGGATCTTTTCCGTCCACCTGAGAGAGCAGATGGGGCCTTGGTTTAATGTCTCATCCGTTTACCGTCTCAACTGTTCAACTACCTGGGCCCTAAGCTCCGGAGCTCCCTCCCTATACCTCTCTGCCTCTCCAGCTCTCTTTCCTCCTTTACGTCACTCCTTAAAACCTACCTCTTTGAATAAGCTTTTGGTCACCCGTCTTAATAGCTCTTTATGTAGCTCAGTGTTAAATTTTGTCTGATTACGCTCTCGCGAAGTGCCATGAGACATTTTACATTTACGACGTTAAGGGTGCTATTAAATGCAAGTTGTTGTTATATATTCAGTTCCCTTTTGAAATGAGGCAGAAATAGACAGTTTCTTAAACGATAAGGGAATAAGGGGTTATGGGGAGCGGGCAGGGAAGTAGACCGGAGTCCATGATTGGATCAGCCATGATCGTATTAAATGGCGGAGCAGGCTCGAGGGGACCATATGGCCTACTCCTGCTCCTATTTCTTATGTTCTTATGTATGTTCTTATAACCACTCGCTGCGTTTACTGGAACAGCATGAAGTTAAAACAAAACCATTGTTTGCTTTGTGTCCAGACAGAAATTTCTCATGAGGGAATGAAAGGAAAGGCGTACTTTTGACTTCATCGTAAAATGGGTTGCCGATTCGCTGGCGCCCATTTTACACTGTCACGCGACGTCGAAGTTACCCATTCTCCGCAAAGAAAAGTTGCATGCTGAGGATTTGCGTCTGAAACAACCAAATTGCAAGCTGCTTCAGTTGAGCTACATATAGTCCCCAAAATTGTTAATTTGGGGTTAGAATGTGATCAGATCCTGGTCCAACGCACATTCCCTCCTATTGCAATTTTGTTGGAAAATCGAAGCTGTATTTCCTGCCCCGTAGGGATCTCTTTCTTCATTATAGTTTAAATATGGTGTAACAACACTGCTCCAGTACTCGAAGGGTTGACTGCTTCCTGCATGTTGCAGCCGTACAAGGCAAGGGAGCAAATTGAAGTAAAGTGAGTTAATTCAGGGCAGGTTGATTTAAATTCAGGTCTGATTTCCTATGGGATTCAGGTTAGTGTGGACCAACAGACTCACAATTTCGCTATCACAATAATACAGTAAAAAAAAAACTACTGAAAGTCATCTGTTACTGGATGCCTAGGGTTTAAGTAATCTATTTCTGTCAGTTATCACCTAACTGAGTACCTTCTGACAGACTCTACATCACAGGCCTCCTCTCGGTCTCTAGCTTGCCTAATAAACACTTCATAATCATCGTGTGCTGTGCCTGTAGCACCGCCAACTAACACTATGCCAGGGCCAGCTTTCTGGCCAAGTGAGTGTTTCAAATATGTCAACCAGCTAGTGATGGATAGAGCTGTCGGCAGATTACAGGGAAGCTCGGCCAAATGAACAAATAGTCCATGAATCAGGAAATAAGATGATGTGACAACTGGCTCATACTTCCAAGGCGCTGGTCTGAAATAGTGGCTCCAAATCTCACACCGACGTCAGCAGATAATTGGACAGAAGGTGATGCTGATTGTGGCGTTGTTTTCTGCCAACGTTTTGTTTACTTGTTGCGAGCATTCGTGTCCCTCTCCCTGGTGTTAGGAAAAATTACAGTAATTAAATCGCGCAGACAGCTGCGGGGTACTTGTGGCACACTATAGCTTCACTGAGCTTTGAAAACAACCTGCCATCCACTGAACGTCCGGGTTCACACATGAAGTATTGCCGGTTGGATGAGGGAACTAGTGCCTGCCAAACGATATCCCAGCAGCAATCAGTGGGTGCTAAACTCGATATCCTCTCAAAACAGGCGTGGGGATCGCGATGCGTGAATAATCCGCGCCCGTTCAATGTGATGAAGGGAAAGAGATAGCAAGGATCTATTTCCCTTAGCAGCGGGGGGGAGGATAACAACCAGTGGGCATAGATTTAAAGCAATCAGTAGGAGGTTTAGAGGGGATTTGAGGGGAAATGTTTTCATCCAGAGGGTGTTGGGGTCTGGACCTCAATGCCTGAAAGGGTGGTAGTGGCAGAAACCCTCTCACATTTAAAAAGTACTTGAATGTGCACCTGAAGTGCTGTGACCTACAGGACCACGGACCGAGAGTTGGAAAGTGGGATTAGGTTGGATAACCCTTTGTCGGCCGGCGCGGACACGATGGGCCAAAATGGCCTCCTTCCATGCTGTAATTTTCTATGATTCTATGACCAACTTCGTGCTGCCTGCCAATTAATATGATTGTAATGTGCAACCAGCGCTGTTGAGTGGCTGCACGCTTCAGCAGGGGGCCCAAAATTGTGAGAGGCTAGTACCACTTAAAGCTAGTCTGCACTACTTAAAGCTAGTCTGAACTGCTTAAAGCCAGCCTGCACTAGTTAAAGCCAACCTGCACTACTTAAAGCTAGCCTGAACTGCTTAAAGCTAGTTAAAGCCAACTACACTACTTAAAGCCAGCCTGCATCTCATAAAGCCAGCCTGCACCTGTTAAAGGGGAGGTGCATTGTGGCTGGAGCAGGGGGTTGGAAGCCGTATGGAATTCATTCTGATGAGGAAAAAGACGTAATAATTGCACAACATGGGAGAGAGCAGGCTCCCAAGATTTACGATGCTGCACTGGAGGCCTTGATGGAGGAGTTAAAGAGGAGGAAAGATGTACTCTATCCACAAGGGGCCAGAAGGCTCACCATACAAACTCTCAGAAGGCAGTGGGACAAGATAGCTGTGGTGGTCAATGTCAGGAGGCAAACCCTGAGGACCTGGATGCTGTGATGCAAGAAGAAACTACGAACTTTACATATACATCACAAAGAGGCCCAATCCAGCCTGTATGTGAAAGACTAAGCACAAAAGGACATTGCAATTACCAAACTAATATTTCCATCAGGACACAGTTTTTCGAAGATCAACCCACCCAAGACATATCAACTTTAATGAGCCCGACAAAATATTACAAAGAAGAACCAAGCCCGCCAAAATTATACAAAAGGATTGTGAACAGATTGGGTGGCAAGATTAGAACACTGGAATCGCATAACTGCCCCTGTTTTCAACAGAGGTTAGAGGGGGAGAGAGGTGGTCACTACTACCTCATCAAGACAAGGAGAGAAACCAACGTGACAGTTGTAAAACTAACTTCTCCAGCCTCGAAGTCTTGAAGTTCTGAAGGAAGGAAGAACATCACCATCTACCATTAACTATCAAAAGGATTGGTAAGCATAAGTCCCTGCCCTGGAATCTAACCTAGCTAGAATTAGGTATTGGGAGGTGGGAGGTATAATTTTACTGCACCTCCCTTTGAATGTATAGTGTATGGTAATTTATTAGAGTGATTATAAGTTTGACCTTGTACCTTTCCTTATACTGTTCTTTATTAGAGTGATTTTAAGTTTGACCTTGTACCTTTCCTTGTATTGTTCTTTATTAGAGTGATTGTAAGTTTGGCCGCGTATTTTCTTACTAGAGTAATAAGCCTGTATTACCTTGACTGTAATAAAACCAAAGTTCTTTGCATCAAACTAGTGTCCTCTGCACTTCTGTCATGCCCCCCAAATAAATCCAGAGTACAGAACCCAAGGGAGGGGGAGCGATTCGAAACTGCTCAAGTTGGTCAGAAGGGAAGCTGACCCCCTCATAGAGACCACAACACACCCCAAACACCCCCCTTACAAAATGGCGACCGCGGCCGGACTCTGGTACATGGGTTGTGATGTAGAGAGTGCTGGTTTGGGGCAAAGAACCAAAATGGAAGAGAGGATTTCCTCCTATGTGTATAAGAAGGTGAATGTAACTAAGGAATGGCTGCTTAGTCTATTGCGCGCTGAGCGTCTGGCTGACGCTGCAGCCCAGTGGACAGCAAGTAAAGATCACAAAGAAGCAGTAGAGAAAGCAATTTGGTTGGTCTGTCTACAGCGACAGGTCCAGCTGCTAGACAGAATGAATGAAACATTACAGGCAGAGTTATGGGAATGTGCAGAGGACGACCAGGAAAGGGTTATGTCAGAAGAAAGATTATCAGGAGAACTCCGTAAGCTAAAACAGAAAGGACCCAAATAATGGAAATGTTTAAAAACAGTCAGGACTATTTTCAATGTCAGGTTATCAAGGCCAAAAGTAATAAAGTAATGAAAAGTCACTGAGAGAGGAAAGTACTTGCCTCACCCTACAAGTAAAAGAGCTCCAGGAAAGATTAAAAGATGTGCAAGCAGCGTATAAAGTAGCTAGCACTAATGGGTTTGAATTGGGAGACCATGGTCCCTGCCAGCAACAAATTAAGAGTTTAAACCTTGCTCTGTCCAAGGCAAAAGGCATGGTATGCCTAATAAGCCCGGGTACGCCCCAGGTAAACCTGGAAGAGAAGGAAGAAACTACCTGGCCACCACCTGTGGAACTGGTGACTACACCGGTGCAGCAGGAAGGGCAAATCAGTTGCGGGGCGGACAGGGATAGTGAACCACCACCATCTGTAGCACCGAGTTTCAGTTTGGCTTGGCCGCAGGGAGGAGAGGGAGGCGAGCCAGAACAGGGAGAGACAGAACCAGGGCCAATGTGCCCGGTCCGGCATCAGAAGTTTGGCCCGCCCACCCTTAACGGGGGTCCAGGGCCCCTGGAAAGTCAGTTTGTGGTCCCCCACACTCCCCATCAACTTAGGGCTATGATAAGCCACCTGGGAAAGCTAACTCCAAAGGGAAACCCCTCGGTTCACTTTATGGAAGTGGAACAGGCAGGGGATATTAATGGGTGCGATGATGCAGAAATGGCAAAGGTGCTTCTCCTATCTCTAGACAGCAAACTGTACCAGTCCCTCTCTACTGAGAGCAAAAGAGGACAGAAAACACTTGTTGCCATCCAGAAAGACATTTTAGAAGCTATGGGCTGCAATGACGGGAGTCCCTTCTCTAGAGTAGAGACAACGGTGCAGCTCACAGGAGAAACCCCACAGGCTTTTTCAGACCGACTGTGGCTGGTGTACAAAAGTGCTTGTAGTGGGGGCACAGACAGAGATCACTTAAACCCGGACGAATGAGCTTACTGGCTCCAAAGTCTAGTAGCTAACAGTTTACCCAGAATAAGAACCAAGGCTGAGGCCTGGTTCGACCCCAGAGAGCCCCAAGCCACAGAACAAGGAGTGCTTAGGCAGCTGACCCTAGCTTACAGAAACGACAGAGGGACAGAAGAGCACCCGCAAATGGGAAGGGTTCACGAAATCCGACCTAACCAAGATAAGAGGGAATGGCGCCACGAGGGGGGCAACTCCTCCGATATAAAACGTACCTGCTTCGGGTGCGGAAAGAGTGGGCACTGGAGAAAGGATTGTAAAAATCCTTGGAAGAATAGCGCAGGAAAGAATTCTCCAGCCCCTGACCAAAAGACCGAGATAGATAAGTCAGTCCCTCCCCACTCAATTGAGACCTTTTTAACTGCGCTCCGAGCCATGTTAGATGGCGCAGCCTGTCCACCTGTGTGCCCTCGAATATGATGTGTGGGGGAGACTGACCGTTCAGATGGAAGTGGAAACGGTGAAAGGGACTTACCTGCTGGACACCGGTGTCTCAAGCACCCTTGTCTATGCAGCTAACCCCACCGCCTCACCTCTGTCTAACGGGGTCCCCTACAGCTTGGTGAGTTTCACAGGCACTGAACAGACTAGCTCATTCTCCGTTCCGCTCTCTATTCATTTAGGTACACTCCACACTAAGTGGATTTGTGTCCTAATGAAGTGGGAGCAGGAAGGGAGAGGGATCCTGGGGGCCGACTTCATCCTAGGCCACGGAATCTTAGTGGATTTAAGAAACCATTGTCTTTGGGGGTCAGTCTGTACGGGACAGGAGAGTGAGGTGATGGTTATCCCGGGAAAACAGGGAAAAGGGACAGTGTGCACCATGAAACCAAAGGGGGATTATGACCTTGAATCACTGGTCAGTAACACCCCTATAGAATATCAAGAGTATGTGAGGAAAAACCTTGCAGCTTTTGCCATTCACAAACACGACTGCGGGAGAATAAATGGGGTCGAGGTTAGCATAGATGGGGACCCCATGACCCGACCACAGAAACAGTACAACTTCCCCAGGGAGGCAGAGGCAGACATGGAAACAGCCTTGGGTTCGCTGGTTAAACAGGGGGTATTGAGACCAATAGCTACCCATGTGAACTCTCCATTGTGGCCGGTTAACTCCTGGAGAGCCACGGTGGACTATCGAGTACTCAACCGTAACATTCCCGCCTGTGCACCCACTGTTGCTGCTGTTGCCGACCTCATTGGAAGTATCCCAGCCTCCGCGACCACCTTCACGGTGCTGGATATTTCCAACGGGTTCTGGTCCATATCTTTAAGAAGGGAAGATCAGTACAAGTTTGCTTTTACCTTTAAAGGGCAGCGATACACTTGGAACTGTCTCCCATAGGGCTTCCACAACAACCCAGTATTTTCCATCAGTGTATGGCCAACTGTTTAAAGAATTTCAGCAGAGCCCAGCAATTAGTATAGTATGTAGATGACCTGCTCCTGTTCACCGATGAGGGGGAGGAGCATGGCTCACTGCTGGCTGAGCTGCTGGAGCTGCTGAAAGAAGAAGGATTTAAAGTAAACCCCAAGAAGGCACAGATCGGCCTGAAGGAGGTAAACTTCCTAGGACTGGCTGTGCACGCTGGGGAAAGAGCCATAAACAAAGCTAGAAGGGAAGCAGTGCAGAAGTTACCCGCCCCCAACACAGTAACAGGAGTAAGATCTTTTCTAGGGCGAACCGGGTACTGCAGAGATTTCATTGAGGATTATGCAGCCACAGCAGCCCCTCTGCACCCACTCCTACACAAGGGAGTGGAGTGGGAATGGGACAAAGGTTGCGAGGCAGCATTTATCCAACTCAAGAAAGACCTGCAGACTGCACCAGCTCTAGGGGCCATAGATGGGGGTAAAGAGTTTTTCCTGGAGGTAGCAGCCAGTGGGGACAGCCTGAGCGCAGTACTGCTCCAAGTGCTGCACGGCCTGCTGAGACCAGTGGTCTACTCTTCCAGTATACTCATGGACGTGGAAAAGGGATACTCCAACTGTGAGCGGCACCTCCTAGCCACTCACTGGGCTGTGAAAAGATCATTGATCTTCACAGGGGGGGTCCCCTATCACACTCCTTACCCACCATACGCCCACCCAAATGCTCCTGGATGGGAGAATTAAGGATGGGACAGTGAGCAGTGCCCGCATTGCTCGCTGGACCCTGCTCCTCTCTCAAATGGACCTATGAGTAAAGGGACTCTTCGAGCCAAGACTTGCAGCCAACATGATTTATCCAGAGACAGCACACTGGTGTTCCATAGAAGGGGTATGGGAAATTAACATAGGCTTTCAGGCTGGGTTACACCCCACAGGCCGAGAGATCCATGTGGACAGTTCAAGCATGGTATCTGCAGGTGAACGACTCACAGGCTGCGGAGTTCATGACCCCGAGGCAGGCATTGCCCTGGCGATTAAACTCCCCAGTACTATGAGCGCCCAGCACGCTGAACTGTCTGCGGTGGTGTATGTAGTCACACACCCCGAAGAATTCCCTACCCCATACACGATGTGCTCGGACAGTATGTTCACATGCAATTCGTGTACGGAGTACCTGGCTATCTGGTCCCACTGCGGATACACATCCGCAGATGGGAGACCCCTGACAATTAAGCCCCTATTGGAAAATATCATGAAAGCCGTAGTGGAGGAAGGGAATATCTACATACATAAGGTAAAGGCACATTCCACCACTGAACCCCGTAGCGAGGGAAACCAGCAGGCTGACATGTTAGCCAAGCAAGCGGCCCGCACGGGTGAGCTCTGGGATCCGTACAACCCAGGACCCATAGCAGCAGTCAGGGGCAGGATAGAGACGGCAGGGAAGGCAGGGATAGCTTTGTCCCCGGACCTAAAACGGTTCAGACCCAAGACCCCGTCCTAAAAACTGTTCTGAACACGCTAGCAAAAGGGGAAAGGTAGACGGCCCATGGTGTTCAAGGGGCAGCAATAGGTAGTACCGCAACAACACTGGAGAAAGTTCCTCCAGCTGGCCCATGAGGGTCCAGGAGCAGGACACCCAGGACCTGAGACCACTTGGCAACGAGTGGAACAGGCAGGGTGGTGGCCAGGACTCAGGGAAGACGTCCGCGAGTTCTGTGCTAGCTGTCTGGTGTGCGCGGCCAACAACCCCGACCCCCAGAAAAGAAAGGTGTCTATGGGACATATCAGGAGGGTAGAGGGACCCTACCCACTGCCCAGGGAGGTTACAAGTACTGCCTAGTTTTGGTGGATGTATTCACCAAATGGGTGGAAGCCTTCCCATGCCGAACAGCCACTGCCCTGGGAACAGCTAGGATCCTGGTCAGAGAAGTGTTCTCCCGATGGGGACTACCACAATACGTGGAGTCCGATCAAGGGAGTCACTTCACCGGGCAGGTGATGCAGGAGACCCTTAAGATACTCGGCATCAAAGGGAAATGGCATGTCGCCCACAACCTGCAGTCATCCAGGCCTGTGGAGCATTTAAACCGTACCATCAAGGAAAGGCTGCGCAAAGAGACAGGGGACTCACCCAAGGGGTGGGTAGAGGTCCTACCACTAGTCCTTATGGGGATCCGGGCCAGCCAGTCAAAGAGCACGGGGTACTCCCCGTACGAGCTCATGACCGGTACAGCCATGCGAACCCCCACCCATGTGTTAGCCCCGGGACTCACGGAAGGTCAGCTTAGGGAAGCGAACCGGGACAGCTTTGTCAGGAATCTGTTTGAACACCTTAAACAGATTCACTGGTAGGCTGCTAACAAGATGGGAAAACAGCATCGGAGCAAGCGACTGCTGCTAGAGCCCCGCAAACACCATGGATGGGAGATAGGGGACCAGGTTACGGTGAGAAACTACGCTAGAGTAGGGGTCTTTGAGGCATTGCACATGGGACCGTACCACATTGTCGACAAGGCAAGCCCATGGTCGATGTCATAAAATTGCCCCGCCGAACAAAGTGGTTCCACATAAATCAGTGCAAACTTTTCAACCCAGGGGCTGCAGCAAAACGTAAGGGAGAGCCAAAAACTGCAAACCGCACTAAAGACAGGGACCCCCAGCCAACAGCCCCCGATTGTGGAAATCCCACAGGGGACGTGGCAGACCCACAGATTGCACCTAGAGGGGCAGTGGACTGTGTTACCGGAGGAGCTGTCCCCCCAATCATTTGGGACTCAGACGCACCCCCAGCAGCCGGAGCCTTAAGAAGGACTCCCCCCATACCACGGCCAAAGTGGTCACCCGCACTCCAATTTGAATGGTTCAGCCCTGGGAAAGGGACCAGCCGCAAAAGGGCACTTAAGGTCAGAGACCAGCCCGCGAGCAGGGATACCCAGCCGGTAGCCTCGGGCAACGAGGGACCCCCAGAAGAGATAGCAGTGGACCAGCCACCCCCCAAAGGAGCGGTGTGCTGCAGCACCGGAGGGGACGTTCCCCCGATGGTGTGGGACTCAAACCCATGTCCGGTCAGGGTACTTAGGTTAGACAGTGCAGCCCGATCTATCACCTATCTCGCTGGACACCCAGCAGGAGAAGAAGAAAGAGAGAAGGCAGGAATTAACCTGGCCATCCGGAGACTGGGGCAGATGTACATATATAGCGATGTGAATTTAAGGATGTTTAACAATATGAATGTAAGTATTTTTAGTGAATAAGTTTAGAATAGTGTAAGATTTATCTGTGTAATGATTAAGTATATATGTATCAGTTAATTGGGATAAGGAAAAGAATCTACCCGTGCAGCTGTTAAAAGAAGCACAGGCTGGGTAACACTCGGGAGTAAGAAGAATCTACCAGTATGGCTATTAAGGAAGCCCGGTAAGATAACAAGCAGAACGTCTGTGATATAAAGTTAAAAGCAATCAGTCCACAAGGAACTGAATAAGACAGCCAGTCAATTAAAGACCCAAATTTGGAACTCAGTCACCTTTGTCAAGCCAGAGAGCTTTCTCAAGGCTAGACAATCTGTTTCATGTGCCCGTATAGGAAAAAGAACAGTATGGAAAGGATCCTGTTCCTGCTCGCCCTGATAGGGATGAGCAGCGGCGACCGAGGAAACGTGGAAGAATCCCTCATTTACGGCTGTTCAGGAGGAAGAGCACCGATCGTAACCGCCGGGGGTGGCCCCCGAGACGTGGAAAAACTCGCCGTTTACGCCCAAGAGGGAAGATGGCCAGTGTGGCTGGGATCTAATTCTACCCGCTACTCCAGCCAGGAAGGTTTTACCTATGGGGAGGCCTCACTTCCATGTCCCCGGATGCGGATCTTCGCTTCCCAAGTCAGTGTTACAGAGGGAAAACGTGTATGTTTGACTTGCAAAGTGAACATTCCCCGGGGAAAATGGTGGTGGCTCAGAAAACTCAGCAAGGACGCATGGGACCAGGAATCGGACTGGGAAAGACTCGGTAATGATACGTACCGCACCATCACAGGGAAATGGGGAGGAGTAAAAGTGTGTTAGGACAAATGGTGGGAATCCGAACAAGGAATTTACATTTGCATGTGGTGATCAGAGAGTATTTGTCCCGCAGGGATATCGATCGCCTTTACCAAGCAATGACAAGATGAAGGGGAAGGGATGGGGTGGGACCCTAGCCTACACGGGTGCGCGGTCTCACACTCCCCACTCCGAACTAAGAGCACACATTAAGAAATCCCTACCCACAACCCCGCCAATACGCACAGTAATAGAAGGGTGTCCTACCACCACCAAAGGACCTGGAAATGGATTAGTATTGGTACCGACTGAAAAGATGTTATATCAGGGGGTACATTATGCAGTAGCTTCAGTAATATTAAACCTTACCGAGGTACACCTGCCTGCATGGTGTCCGAAGGAAACAGAGCTGCTATACCAGGCCCTACTTCGAGACATGTTCAAGAAATTTTATGAGTTAGACTTTGGAAATGTAGACAAAGCAGATCGATACACCCTAAGCGCTAGGGACACCATGGGCTCAGGGAGACCGAGAAGAGGAATCATAAATGACGTTTTCACTGCCTACAATATAGCATCCTCTGTAATAAATAGCCCAGATGAAATAGAGCTGCAAACACAGATAAACAGTTTAAAGACCCAATTGAGAAAATTGAGAAAAATCCTGAAACAGGAGAATACCGTAGTAGGATCAGAGCTAGA
The DNA here is from genome assembly GCF_044704955.1 of Pristiophorus japonicus. Taxonomy (NCBI): domain Eukaryota; kingdom Metazoa; phylum Chordata; class Chondrichthyes; family Pristiophoridae; genus Pristiophorus; species Pristiophorus japonicus. Next base: position 84,171,035 of record NC_091992.1, read on the forward strand.
CGAGGACCAGGCTATGACTGTCCATTTAAAAGAAATAGTGGCTGAGCTGGAAAAACATGCACAAACAGTGAATGCACCTATACAGGAGGATAGAAACGCTTCTGACCAGGTTGCACAGAACGAGGTGTGCATATTGTATGGGGCATGGTTGTTGGGCGAGGGCCACAACTACCTAGAGGATTTAAAACAAGGTGTAGTCCCCTCTTGGATCAGGAACAAGCACCTCGCAGCCCTCCACCCGTACAGCAATTCACTAAGCCCGTGCCAGCTCTGCCTAGCCTCTGAAGCCTACCCTGTCCCAGTAGACTGTGGGAAATCTAACCACACCATTGTGGGAATCATACTAAGGATGCTGGTCATGGGTGGGACAGCCCGACCCGCACCGGTATACCAGGTGGAGAACATTGGAGTTATTCAGGGAGGTGCACACATTCGTTTCGCAGCAGTCCCACCATATGTCATAAAGTGGGAACACGCTGTAATGGGTACTGACCTCTCCGGGTGCCGGAGCCAGGGTGCACACGTAATATTGTGTCCCCAGTACTTGAGTGCCCATTCAAAGTCACAGTGTGGGTTTAAAGCTGCTGGTGCACAGCCTATTAACTGCACCATGGAAGTAATGGCACAAGACCACGTCCCTCCACAGATAGTATACACAGGGGGTGGGACATATTGTGTCACCACCAGTGTGCCCCACTACCAACATGGACACTTCTGGTGTCCGGTAAGTGACAGCAGTTTTTGCTTCAAATCTGAGGCATCAGTTCAAGTGGCCCAGGAATGGATTGTCCCCATTCCTGAACCCTCCACTGTCCACCTCACTGTGAAGGAAAACATTACAAACCTGCAGGATTATGTTGTACATTTTGGCTATGCAATTCCCCCTCTACCCGAACATCTTACCGCTCTGCTAAAAGCTGTAATTATCTCACAAAAACACTTCTGTACTCTAGAACAGAAAACCATTGAGATAGGGAAAAATATTCTTGAGATCACCATTCCGCCTTGGTGGGACCTTTTCAGAAATATAGAAGTCCCAGTCTGGATCCGAATCGCTTCCCACACTTTAGTTATTTGTCAACTCGCGATTATACTTTACTTATGGTGTCTCACTTGCCGAGTGAAACGCAGAGGCCGTCAGGTCAGGCACCAAAGGGTGCTGTATGCTCCTTGGCCGAACTTGGGAATCACGCAGGGAGGGGTGACACCATGTTTACTTTGTGTTTGATTTTACCTGCTGTAAACCGCAACATCGCGAGTGCTGTAAGAGTGTTACTTAAATGTTTTGACTATGTACCTTTATTTTACTGAACTTAAAACGTGTTTGACTATGGACCTTTATGCTATTTGAGAATGTGTTACTATGTGTTTTTATTTTACCTTACTTAAAGTTGTGTATGACTATACCGTCATTTTACTGTGAAAACCGGGTAAAAGAGGAACATCATACCCCCTCTATGCTATAACCGAATTGTAATGATTGTATTCGCCTGTATATTGCATTGCATTTCAACGGGGGATGCAGGGTAATGTTTAGTTAGTATAAATGCAGGGAAGGTTGACTCTCATGAGCAGGAATTTTGCTTACCTTGTTTGACACTCAAGGAGTTTAGAGTGTCAACAGAGGGGACTGCAGAGAGCAAAATTCACCAGAATCCCCGCTGTGTTTGGGCTCATTCGAAATGAAATTTAATTTGGGACTATCCACCTAAAAGTTTGGAACCCTAAAGTGCTTATGTAAGAAACTACGAACTTTAATAGAATTATGAACTTTTACAAGACAAATTCAAGCCTGTGGGCGGACCTAGGGAACAAAGGAAGCCCACTTGATTATTGGGACTGTCTGGGTGTGAGGACTGGGTTAGCCTGTCTGGAAGAATGAGTATTTGGAAATCTTCCTCCACAAGAGACATTGCCATCACAGTATCACCCAGAGATAGCTCCCCATCAACATGGGTCTGAACAAACCATTTTCAGCATATACATCACAAAGAGGCCCAATCTAGCCTGTATGCGAAAGACTAAGCACAAAAGGACATTGCAATTACCAAACTAATATTTCCATCAGGAAACAGTTTTTCGAAGATCAACCCACCTAAGACATATCAACTTTAACAAGCCCGACAAAATATTACAAAGAAGAACCAAGCCCGCCAAAATTATACAAAGGATTGTGAACAGATTGGGAAGCAAGATTAGAACACTGGAATCGTATAACTGCCCCTATTTTCAACAGAGGTTAGAGGGGGAGAGAGGTGGTCGCTACTACCTCATCAAGACAAGGAGAGCAACCAACGTGACAGTTGTAAAACTAACTTCTCCAGCCTCGAAGTCTTGAAGTCCTGAAGGAAGGAAGAACATCACCTTCTACCATTAACTATCAAAAGGATTGGTAAGCATAAGTCCCTGTCTGCCCTGGAGTTTAACCTAGCTAGAATTAGGTATTGGGAAGTGGGAGGTATAATTTTACTGCAACCCCCTTTGAATGTGTAGTGTATGGTACTTTATTAGAGTGATTATAAGTTTGACCTTGTATCTTTCCTTCTATTCTTTATTAGAGTGATTGTAAGTTTGGCCGTGTATTTTCTTACTAGAGTAATAAGCCTGTATTACCTTGACTGTAATAAAACCAAAGTTCTTTGCATCAAACCAGTGTCCTCTGCACTTTTGTCACACCCCCCAAATAAATCCAGAGTACAGAACACAAGGGATGGGGAGCGATTCGAAACTGCTCAAGTTGGTCAGAAGGGAACCTAACCCCCTCATAGAGACCACAACACACTCCAAACACTGCCCCGCCCCCCCCACACCCCAAACACTGCCCCGCCCCTTACAACCCTCCACCCACGGAGGAGATGGAGCTCACCATCGTTGGAGTAGCCACTGCAGAGCCTGTGGCCAGTGGCGGGACTGAAACAGTACAAGATCCTCATTGAATGTAATATCTCCAAGTTTGCAGATGACACTAAGCTGGGTGGCAGTGTGAGCTGCGAGGAGGATGCTATGAGGCTGCAGAGGGACTTGGACAGGTTAGGTGAGTGGGCAAATGCATGGCAGATGCAGTATAATGTGGGTAAATGTGAGGTTATCCACTTTGGTGGCAAAAACAGGAAGGCATATTATTATCTGAATGGTGACAGATAAGTAAAAGGGGAAGTGCAACGAGACCTGGGTGTCATGGTACATCAGTCATTGAAGGTAGGCATGCAGGTATAGCAGGCAGTAAAGAAAGCAAATGGCATGCTGGCCTTCATAGCGAGGAGATTTGAGTATAGGAGCAGGGAAGTCTTACTGCAGTTGTACAAGGCCTTGGTGCGACCACACCTTGAGTATTGTGTCCAGTTTTGGTCTCCTAATCTGAGGAAGGACGTTCTTGCTATTGAGGGAGTGCAGTGAAGGCTCACCAGACTGATTCCCGGGATGGCAGGACTGACATATAAGGAAAGACTGGATCGGCTAGGCTTATACTCACTGGAATTTAGAAGAATGAGAGGGGATCTCATAGAAACTTATAAAATTCTGACGGGACTGGACAGCTTAGATGCAGGAAGAAGGTTCCCGATGTTGGTGAAGTCCAGAACCAGGGGTCACAGTCTAAAGATAAGGGGTAAGCCATATAGGACCGAGATGAGGAGAAACTTTTTCACCCAGAGTGTTGTGAACCTGTGGAATTCTCTGCCACAGAAAGTTGTTGAGTCCTATTCGTTGGACATATTCAAAAGGGAGTTAGATGTGGCCCTTATGGCTAAAGGGATCAGGGGGTATGGAGAGAAGGCAGGGGTAGGGTACTGAGGTTGCATGATCAGCCATGATCATATTGAATGGTGGTGCAGGCTCGAAGGGCCAAATGGCCTACTCCTGCACCTATTTTCTATGTTTCTATACTACATCCCACTCGCCCCTCATCCCACAATCTCTTCTGATTTACCAGCCGCAGATGGTGTAAGCATGCGCTGCTTACATACCCCTCCTCCCTTCACCACAACCCTAACCTTGTGCCTTTCTCCTTTCAGATACAACCTGGCTGATGGTGGAAGAGCAACAGGTGGAAGAACAAGAAGAAACTGATAATGGGGAAGCACCTTCACTCAATCTCATACTCGCGACCAACAGCTCAGCTACTGGCATTGCGCGTAATTTAAAGGATAGCACAGAGACAGGAACTGCAAGTGGTGAGACACCGGGCACGAGTGGCCTGCAGCCATGGCAGGGGGCAAGGGTAGCACAGGTGCCAGCTCCCCAGAGGGCGAGGTCGCACACGAGTTCTGCTGCAGAGGACTCAGATGAGCACTTTGATGGGGCATCATCATCATCATCATCATCATAGGCAGTCCCTCGGAATCGAGGAAGACTTGCTTCCACTCTTAGAATGAGTCCTTAGGTGGCTGAACAGTCCAATACGAGAACCACAGTCCCTGTCACAGGTGGGACAGATAATCGTTGAGGGAAGGGGTGGGTGGGACAGGTTTGCCGCACGCTCTTTCCACTGCCTGCGCTTGATTTCTGCATGCTCTCGGCGATGAGACTCGAGGTGCTCAGCGCCCTCCCGGATGCACTTCCTCCACTTAGGGCAGTCTTTGGCCAGGGACTCCCAGGTATCGGTGGGGATGTTGCACTTTATCAGAGAGGTTTTGAGGGTGTCCTTGTAATGCTTGATGGGGAAGGCTACAGGAGTAGGTTGATGGGTATGCACAATTAAATGCTTGGTGCATAAGCAGATCTGCCACAAAGCCTGCATGCAATGTCAAGGAGTATGGCATCAACTTTGCACATGGATTTGCTCAGAGCTTGGGGTCCATCCTTTCCAGCATGGAAGTGGTGGCCAGTTCCATTAGTAAACTTCTGGACCCAACCATGATGCAGCGTCTGATGGCCGCTAACTCAGCTTCCATTGTGGCAGAAATCACCCAATGTTTGAGTGCTGCAGTGGACGCTCAGAGTGCTGCCATCATGGCTGCGTATATCATGTTCAAACGGGCTTGCAGGGTGTCACCGCAGTCCAGCAGAGTGTCCTCCAATGGGTTACTAGGATTGCTGAGGCGCTGCCCTGGGGGAGTAGTTGTGGCTTCGTGGAGCTCGAACCTGCCGTCCTTTCTCAGGGTGACAGCGTTCGTCCCCACCATCACTGCCACTCCGCCAGTGCCCTTGCTGTTGCCTGCCAGCCAGCCCAGAGGCTGGCCGAGATGGTGCAGTCTGAAGCCGGGCCTACAAGGCCAAGAGCTGCTCGGGGTTATCCAGCAAGGTCACCTGCAGTCACCCCACTGAAAGTCAGCAGCTTTCCACCAGCCATGCGGCAGCCACTGGCGTGGCACTGCGTAGGAGCACTAGGACGGGTAAAGACACATGGACGATGGGCACCGAGGGAATGCACAAGGGTGACTAGTTTACAATTGCATGCAATATTGCATGCTTTGATTTATAAATTTGGTTTGGCATGTTCATTTTGTGCTGGCTTTTATTTTTGCATTGTGGCCAAGTGGAAGCTGTGATGGTCAGTAACAGAGGGATGGTAAGGTGTGGGACTGTTGGCGAATGGCAGATTGGGGTTGCGTTTACTGGTAGAGCAGTCGGATGAGTTGTTCATCGACAGCCTGGCCAGAAAAGGGGCTGTCTATATTGTCTCATCCCTTCCTCCTCCTCCTCCTCCTCCTGCTCCTCCTCCTCCTCCTGCTCCTGCTCCTCCTCCTGCTCCTCCTCCTCCGGCTCCTGCTCCCATTCCTCAGCTGTTCGCCATATAGCTGGAGGCAAGGGCTGTGCCTTCACGATGGTGAGATTGTGCAGCATGCAGCAGGCCACTGCGAATCTTGGCACCCATTCTGCCGAGTACTGCAGTGCTCCTCCCACCTGGTCCAGGCAGCGGAAGCATTGCTTCCTCAGGCCGACGGTCCAGTCTATCACATTTTGCGTGGCAGCGTGGCTTTCATTGTACACATGCTGCGCACACCTGCAATTCCAGCGAAGCTCCGCCCGCTTCTCTCTGGCAAGGGAGAATGAAATGCCGTCAGCCCTCTCTGAACACTGAGCCTCAGTGACCTCCCTTATGTAACAGCGGACGGCAAACTGTGAGATGTGGCAAATATCCCCAGCTCCAGCATGGAAGGAGCCCGATGCATAAAAGTTCATGGTCATCATCACCTTCAGGGAGTCAAGGGTTATGGACAGCGGGCAGGGAAGTGGAGTTGAGGCCAAGATCAGAGCAGCCATGATCTTATTGAATGGTGGAGCAGGCTCGATGGGCCGTATGGCCTTCTCCTGCTTCTATTTATTATGTTGTTATGCTCACAGTCACTGGCAATGGAGTCCTCACCCTGTGGCTGCAGCAGGTGGATGATTCCAGTGAGCATGTCCTTACTGAAGCGCAGACAGCTCACACGCTGTTCCTTGCTGAGGTTCGGGGAGGAGAGCTGCTCCCTGAACACCCTGGGTGGATGTGGCCTGCTGCTGAGAGCGCGTCTCCCCCTCCTCCTCCTCCTCCTCCTCCCTCTTCTAGCAGCTTGCTTCCTCTGCATGGCCTCTGTTCCTTCTCCCCGTCGTGCTGTATTCCAAGGGGAAGGCCCACTGCGGCACCCATGTCTGGGAGATACTGGTTTGTGCAGAAGCCTTGAGCTCATGAGAAAGTCCTTCAGCACCTGCGCACTGCTCCCGGTAGACTTTAGCAACTTCAATGAACTCTATAACGCACCAAACACTTGTACAATCGTAGCAACAGCCAGTAGACATCAACCAGCAACTAACTTGAAAGTAGTTGATCCCTTTAAGTAGTGCTGTTGGAGGGTGGGGTGGGGGTGGAGTTAGAGAGAGGGTCCTTCCTGCTGCTGAACGCGTGTTCACTTGTGTGAGCTAAAGAGAAGGGGTTAGCTGGAGCGTTGAGCTCCAAAATTGTAGCGCTGACGTCAAATCACCATCACACACTGATTGACGTCATGATCTGCCTACATTGCATACTCCCGGCGGAAGCTCACCAATATAGCGTCCATGTGACTTGCCCCAGAAGTGCATGTGCGTGCCGCAGACGCCATTTTGGACTTCTGAGGGCACTCGGAGCACCCAAAAAATGGACGCCACAGATCCCAATTTTGCACCCAGCATCTTTAAGAGAAGAGGGGAGAAAACAAGCAAGAAATAGCTTGGCTCTTGCTGTCATGCTTATGTGATTATGTGTGTATCCAGCAGAGATAGCGTATTTCTGGAGGTAATGATATCGCTCATTGGGAAGCTCTTGGCTGAAATGTAGTAAAACCAACAAGTAAGAACATGGCAGCTGAATGAAGATGCAGACATTGTGATCTTGTAGAAATACATTTTCTTTACGTGTTGTTTGACCTGTTCCATACGCACACCATTGGTGATGCTGGAAAAAAGTTTAACGATCTTACCACAACCAGACTCCCCACCCACCCTTTCCGTCAACGACTGTCTGCTGTCCCACCTGTGACAGAGACTGTAATTCCCGTATTGGACTGTTCAGTCAGCTGAGAACTCACTTTTAGAGTGGAAGCATGTCCTCCTCGTTTTCGAGGGACTGTCTATGATGATGATGGGGAAAGAAATTAAATTATTGGCTCCAGGGAACAATGCACCCATGAATTGTTTGATGCATCTGCACAGCCATTGTCTGACATGCCAGGGGTCCCCAGTGGCAACCTGAAATGACTCCATGGCAGAGAAGTCAGGTGCAGTGGTGACCATAAGAGCCACTGGCTGAGCGGTGCATATGGCGGAGGTGGGTCACAGGTCTGCCGGCAACATGTAATGGAACAGCTTCCTTTGTAAAACACAGCCCCTCTGCCAGTGCACTCTGGTGTTGGGATACTGATTGGTGGGTGCCATGCTCCTGTACTGCAAGCTCACCAGCATAGCCTCCCTCCGCTTTTTCCAAGAAACAAAGCTAGAGGGGAATTCCGAATGGGAAGCCCATTATCCCATGTCTGAAGTGGGACAACGACATGGCAAAGTCGGTGGCGACGGGGGTGGATGCGGGGGGGGGGGGGCGCGGAGGGGGAAGAGAAATAACCAAGCAAAAATACTGAGACTGAGGTTTCTATAGCACCTGGAACTGAATAAACGCGGTACTTTCACCTTCAGGGGGGGTTGCCAGGCACCCGTGGATTCCAGTTTTATATTGGTATGATTGTTACTCAACAACAACAACTTGTATTTCTATAGCGCCTTTAGCGTAGTAAAACATCCCAAGGCGCTGCACAGGTGTGTGACTCAGCAGAAATGAGGTGTTAATGATGGGGAAATAGGATGTATGTTCTCGCCATGTCGTTGCTGCATGAATTACATGTGCTGAGTTGTTTGTTGGGAGTGAAGGTTGGAAGCTGGGTAACTGCTGCAGTGGATGGGGACTTGGTGCGCTGGATCTCTGTGGCATCTGTGCAAAGTGGTTTGTACCGAGGCTGCAGTTATAATGTGAGCCCCTTCTGATCAGTATGGCTCAATAGCACACTAGATAGTGTACCTATCCATCATCATCATCATAGGCAGTCCCTTGAAATCGAGGAAGACTTGCTTCTACTCCAAAAGTGAGTTCTCAGGTGACTGAACTATCAAATACGAGAACCAGTCTCTGTCACAGGCGGGACAGACAGTCGTTGAAGGAAAGGGTTGGTGGGGAGTCTGGTTTGCCGCACGCTCCTTCCGCTGCCAATGCTTGACTTCTGCATGCTCTCGGTGACGAGACTCCCGGATGCTCTTCCTTCACTTAGAGTGGTCTTTGGCCAGGGTCTTCCAGATGTCGGTCGGGATGTTGCACTTTATTAAGAAGGCTTTGAGGGCGTCCTTGAAATGTTTCCTCTGCCCATTTGGGGCTTGCTTGCCATGTAGGAGTTCCGAGTAGAGTGCTTGCTTTGGGAGTCTTGTGTCCGTCACGTATCCACTGAACTAATAAGGCACATAAGTAGCTGTCGTAATCAATGGTTTGTCTTATTGAGATTTGAGCTCCTGTGCTAAACGTCCAGTTAACTCAAGATGCTGTTCCCAGATCCGTGCCATTGTCATATGTAACTGGTGCCGTGCGGTCAAGAAGGCCTTGGTGTCACATGCCCTTCCTGTTATGTATGTAAACCTGTAAGTACCATGTCTAATCACCAGAGGGCTTATCCCCTGGAATCTCAAGGGATCCCACAATCCCTTGGGAGCACCTGTATATAAGGAGGCCTCACAGGCTGGAGAGGCACTGAGAGATCTGTAATAAAGAACTACGGTCACACCTTACTTGGAGCTTGCAGTATCTAGTCTGACTCTTTATTCAAGACATAACAACTGGCGATGAGATACAGATGACGAACCCCACCGCAACAATGCAGAGAACAGTGGGCATCCTGGAAAAATTTTCGGAGGGAGATGATTGGGAAACCTTCGTGGAGCGACTTGATCAATACTTCGTGGCCAACGAGCTGGAAGGAGAAGCGAACGCTGCCAAACGAAGGGCGATTCTCCTCACGGTTTGCGGGGCACCAAACTTATGGCCTCTTGAAAAACCTGCTCGCCCCAGCGAAACCCACAGAGAAGTCATACGATGAGTTGTGCACATTGGTCCGGGAGCATCTAAACCTGAAGGAAAGCGTTCTGATGGTGAGGTATCGGTTCTACACATACAAGAGGTCTGAAAGCCAGGAAGTGGCGAGCTACATCGCTGACCTAAGGCACCTTGCAGGACATTGCGAATTTGAAGGACACTTGGAGCACATACTCAGGGACTTCTTTGTACTTGGCATTGGCCATGAAGTAATACTTTGCAAACTTTTGACTGTAGAGACCCCAACCTTGAGTAAAGCCATAGCGATAGCCCAGGTGTTTATCGCCACCAGTGATAATACCAAACAAATTTCTCAGCACAGGAGTGCTGCTGCAAGTACTGTGAACAAAGTAATGTTGTTTTCGAATCGAAATGTACATGGCAGGCCATACACGCCTGCAGCTGCATGTCCGCAGATGTCCACCATCAAGGGTGGTGAATACAAGGCCTTTAACACCTTGTTGGCGCGGCAGTGGTGATCATCGTTTTCATTCATGCCGCTTCAAAGGATACGTTTGCAAGGGCTGTGGAACAATGGGACACCTCCAACGCATGTGCAGGCGAGCTGCAAACCCTGCTAATCCTGCAAGCCACTATGTTGCAGAGGAGGACAAATCCACGGTGGATCACGATGAACTAGAGCCTCAGACCGAGGAGGCAGAGGTATATGGGGTGCACACATTTAGCACAAAGGTGTCCCCCGATAATGCTGAAGGTTGAATTAAATGGACTCCCGGTGTCCATGGAGCTGGACACGGGCGAAAGCCAGTCCAAAAAGACTTTCGATAAATTGTGGTGCAGCAAAGCCTCAAGGCCAGTCCTGACTCCCATTCTTACTAAACTGAGAATGTATACAAAGGAACTGAGTCCCATAATCGGCACTGCTACCGTAAAGGTCTCCTACAATGGAGTGGTGCATAAGTTACCACTAATGGTGGTACCGGGCGATGGCCCCACGCTGTTCGGCAGGAGCTGGCTGGGAAAGATACGCTGGAACTGGGACGACATCTGAGCGCTTTCGTCCGTCGACGACACCTCATGTGCCCAGGTCCTAAACAAGTTCCCCTCAATGTTCGAACCAGGCATCGGGAAGGTCCAAGCAGCAAAAGTGCAGATCCATTTGATTCCGGGGGCGCAACCCATCCATCACAAAGCGAGAGCTGTACCTTACATGATGAGAGAGAGGGTGGAGATCGAGCTGGACAGGCTGCAACGAGAGGGCATCATTTCGCCGATCGAATTCAATGAGTGGGCCAGTCCAATTGTCCCAGTCCTCAAGGGAGACGGCACTGAAAGAATCTGTGGTGATTACAAAGTAACTATCAATCATTTCTCACTGCAGGATCAATACCCACTACCAAAGGCAGATGACCTATTTGCGACTCTGGCGGGATGAACAACTTTCACGAAGCTGGACTTGACCTTGGCCTATATGACGCAGGAGCTGGAGGAATCATCGAAAGGCCTCACCTGCATCAAAACGCACAAAGGTCTCTTCATTTACAACAGATGCCTCTTTGGGATTCGATCGGCCGCGGCGATATTGCAGAGGAACATGGAAAGCTTGCTGAAGTCGATCCTGTGCACCGTGGTCTTCCAGGACGACATCTTGTTTACGGGTCGGGACACCATTAAGCACCTGCAGAACCTGGAGGAGGTTTTTAGTCGGCTTAATCATGTAGGGTTCAAGCTAAAACACTTAAAGTGCATTTTCCTAGCACCTGAAGTAGAGTTCCTGGGGAGAAGAATCGCAGTGGACGATATCAGGCCCACCGATTCGAAGACGGAGGCAATCGAGAATGCACTGAGACGACAGAACGTGACGGAGCTGCGGTTGTTTCTCAGACTCGTGAACTATTTTGGTAACTTCTTACCGGGTCTTAGCACATTGTTACAACCCCTGCACTCTTTACTTCATAAAGGAGATGAATGGGTATGGGGTAAAAGCCAAGAAAAATGCCTTTGAGAAAGCTAGGAAGCTGTTATGTTCAAACAAATTGCTTGTGTTGTACGATCCATGTAAGCGTTTGGTAGTAGCATGTGATGCGTCGTTGTATGGGGTTGGGTGTGTATTGCAACAAACTAATGAATTTTGGAAATTGCAACCGGTTGCTTATAAGAACATAAGAACATAAGAATTAGGAACAGGAGTAGGCTATCTAGCCCCTCGAGCCTGCTCCGCCATTCAATAAGATCATGGCTGATCTGGTCGTGGACTCAGCTCCACTTACCCGCCCTCTCCCCGTAACCCTTAATTCCCTTAATGCTTAAAAATCTATCTATCTTTGACTTGAAAACATTCAATGAGCCAGCCTCAACTGCTTCATTGGGCAGAGAATTCCACAGATTCACAACCCTCTGGGAGAAGAAATTCTTTCTCAACTTGGTTTTAAATTGGCTCCTCCGTATTTTGAGGCTGTGCCCCCTAGTTCTAGTCTCCCCCACCAATGGAAACAACCTCTCTGCCTCTATCTTGTCTATCCCTTTCATGATTTTAAATGTTTCTATAAGATCACCCCTCATCCTTCTGAACTCCAAGGAGTAAAGACCCAGTCTACTCAATCTATCATCATAAGGTAACCCCCTCATTTCTCGAATCAGCCTAGTGAATCGTCTCTGTACCCCTTCCAAAGCTAGTATATCCTTCCTTAAGTAAGGTGACCAAAACTGCACGCAGTACTCCAGGTGCGGCCTTACCAATACCTTATACAGTTGCAGCAACACCTCCCTGCTTTTGTACTCCATCCCTTTCGCAATGAAGGCCAACATTCCATTTGCCTTCCTGATTACCTGCTGCACCTGCAAACTAACCTTTTGGGATTCATGCACAAGGACCCCCAGGTCCCTCTGCACCACAGCACGTTGTAATTTCTCCCCATTCAAATAATATTCCCTTTTACTGTTTTTTTTCCCAAGGTGGATGACCTCACACTTTCCGACATTGTATTCCATCTGCCAAACCCTTAGCCCATTCGCTTAACCTATCCAAATCTCCTTGTAGCCTCTCTGAGTCCTCTACACAACCCGCTTTCCCACTAATCTTCGTGTCATCTGCAAATTTTGTTGCACTACACTCTGTCCCCTCCTCTAGGTCATCTATGTATATTGTAAACAGTTGTGGTCCCAGCACTGATCCCTGTGGCACACCACTAACCACTGATTTCCAACCGGAAAAAGACCCATTTATCCCGACTCTCTGCTTTCTTTTCGCCAGCCAATTCTCTATCCATGCTAATACATTTCCTCTGACTCCGCGTACCTTTATCTTCTGCAGTAACCTTTTGTGTGGCACCTTATCGAATACCTTTTGGAAATCTAAATACACCACATCCATCGGTACACCTCTGTCCACCATGCTCATTATATCCTCAAAGAATTCCAGTAAATTAGTTAAACATGATTTCCCTTTCATGAATCCATGCTGCGTCTGCTTGATTGCACTATTCCTATCCAGATGTCCCGCTATTTCTTCCTTAATGATAGTTTCAAGCATTTTCCCCACTACAGATGTTAAACTAACTGGCCTATAGTTACCTGCCTTTTGCCTGCCCCCTTTTTTAAACAGAGGCGTTACATTAGCTGCTCTCCAATCTGCTGGTACCTCCCCAGAGTCCAGAGAATTTTGGTAGATTATAACAAATGCATCTGCTATAACTTCCGCCATCTCTTTTAATATCCTGGGACCAGGTCCTCCCTTCCCACATTCCTATGACCAGCAATTTTTGGCATGGTTTTTGTGTCTTCCACTCTGAAGACCGAAGCAAAATAATTGTTTAAGGTCTCAGCCATTTCCACATTTCCCATTATTAAATCCCCCTTTTCATCTTCTAAGGGACCAACATTTACTTTAGTCACTCTTTTCCGTTTTATATATCTGTAAAAGCTTTTACTATCTGTTTTTATGTTTTGCGCAAGTTTACCTTCGTAATCTATCTTCCCTTTCTTTATTGCTTTTTTAGTCATTCTTTGCTGTTGCTTAAAATCTTCCCAATCCTCTAGTTTCCCACTAACCTTGGCCACCTTATACGCATTGGTCTTTGATTTGATACTTTCCTTTATTTCCTTGGTTATCCACGGCTGGTTATCTCTTCTCTTGCCGCCCTTCTTTTTCACTGGAATATATTTTTGTTGCGCATTATGAAAGAGCTCCTTAAAAGTCCTCCACTGTTCCTCAATTGTGCCACCGTTTAGTCCTTGTTTCCAGTCTACTTTAGCCAACTCTGCCCTCATCCCACTGTCGTCCCCTTTGTTTAAGCATAGTACGCTCGTTTCTGACACAACTTCCTCATCCTCAATCTGTATTACAAATTCAACCATATTGTGATCACTCATTCCGAGAGGATCTTTTACAAGGAGATCGTTTATTTTTCCTGTCTCGTTACACAGGACCAGATCCAAAATGGCTTGCTCCCTTGTAGGCTCTGTTACATACTGTTCTAAGAAACAATCCCGTATGCATTCTATGAATTCCTCCTCCAGGCTACCCCCTGCGATTTGATTTGACCAATCGATATGTAGGTTAAAATCCCCCATAACTACTGCTGTTCCTTTTTCACATGCCTCCATTATTCCCTTGATTATTGCCAGCCCCACCATGAAGTTATTATTTTGGGGGCCTATAAACTTCGCCCACCAGTGACTTTTTCCCCTTACTATCTCTAATCTCCACCCACAATGATTCAACATTTTGTTCATTGGAGTCAATATCATCCCTCACAACTGCCCTGATATCATCCCTTATTAACAGAGCTACCCCACCTCCCTTCCCTTCCTGCCTATCTTTCCGAATCGTCAGATACCCCTGTACGTTTAATTCCCAGTCCTGGCCACCTTGCAACCATGTCTCTGTAATGGCCACCAAATCATACCCATTTGTAATGATTTGTGCCGTCAACTCATTTACTTTATTTCTAATGCTGCGTGCATTTAGGTAGAGTGTTTTCATCCTAGTTTTTAAACCATGATTTTTAGTTTTTACCCCTCCTGCAGCCCTTTTATATTCAGTGGCCCTTTTTGTTTCTTGTCTTTGGTTTCTCTGCCCTCCACTTTTACTCATCTCTTTTCTGTCTTTTGTTTTTGTCTCCTTTTTGTTTCCCTCTGTCTCCCTGTATTGGTTCCCATCCCCCTGCCATATTAGTTTAACTCCTCACCAACAGCACTAGCAAACACTCCCCCTAGGACATTGGTTCCGTTCCTGCCCAAGTGCAGACCGTCTGGTTTGTACTGGTCCCACCTCCCCCAGAACCTGTTCCAATGCCCCACGAATTTGAATCCCTCCCTGCTGCACCACTGCTCAAGCCACGTATTCATCTGTGCTATCCTGCGATTCCTACTCTGACTAGCACGTGGCACTGGTAGCAATCCCGAGATTACTACTTTTGAGGTCCTACTTTTTAATTTAACTCCTAGCTCCTTAAATTCATCTCGTAGGACCTTATCCCTTTTTTTACCTATGTCGTTGGTACCAATGTGCACCACGACAACTGGCTGTTCTCTCTCCCTTTTCAGAATGTCCTGCACTCACTCGGAGACATCCTTGACCCTTGCACCAGGGAGGCAACATACCATCCTGGACTCTCGATTGTGGCCGCAGAAACGCCTATCTATTCCCCTTATGATTGAATCCCCTATCACAATCGCTCTCCCACTCTTTTTTATACCCTCCTGTACAACAGAGCCAGCCACGGTGCCATGAACTTGGCTGCTGTTGCTCTCCCCTAATGAGTCATCTCCCTCAACAGCACTCGAAACAGTGTATCTGTTTTGCAGGGGGATGACCAGATGGGACCCCTGCACTACCTTCTTTGTACTACTTTTCCTGCTGGTCTTCCATTCCCTAGCTGGCTGTGGATCCTTCTCATGCGGTAAGACCAACTCACTACATGTGCCACTTATGTCATTCACAGCATCGTGGATGCTCCAGAGTGAATCCACCCTCAGCTCCAATTCCGCAACACGGTCCATCAGGAGATGGAGACGGATACACTTCTTACACATGTAGTCGTAAGGGACACCAGAAGCGTCCCTGAGTTCCCACATAGCACAGGAGGAGCATATCACGTGACCGATCTCTCCTGCCATGCCTTAACCCTTAGATACCCTTAAATTGGTAATAACAATGCTACAGTTTACTTACTGATATAAAAAGAAAAAGAAAAGCTACTCACCAATCACTTATCCAATCACTTATGCATTCAGAAGTCTGTCTAAGGCTGAGAGGGCCTACAGTTTGATCGAAAAAGAAGCGTTAGTATGTGTTTATGGGGTAAAGAAAATGCATCAATATCTGTTCAGGCTCAAATTTGAATTAGAAACCGACCATAAGCCACTTATATCCCTCTTTTCTGAAAGCAAGGGGATAAATACGAATGCATCGGCCTGCATCCAGAGATGGGTGCTCACGTTGTCCGCATACAACTATGCCATCCGCCAAAGGCCAGGCACAGAAAACTGTGCTGATGCTCTCAGTAGGCTGTCATTGCCCACCATAGGGGTGGAGATGGCACAGCTCGCAGATTTAGTTATGATAATGGAGGCATTCAAGAGTGAGCAATCACCTGTTACTGCCCAACAGATTAGAACGTGGACGAGGCAGGACCCCTTACTGTCCTTAGTGAAAAACTGTGTGTTCCACGGGAGTTGGTCTAGTGTCCCGTTAGAAATGCAGGAAGAAATAAAGCCGTACCAGCGGCGCAGAGATGAAATGTCTATACAGGCAGACTGCCTGCTATGGAGTAATCGGGTAGTGGGGCCAAAAAAGGGCAGGGACACCTTCATTAGTGATCTCCACAGCACCCACTCAGGTATCGTAATGATGAAAGCGATAGCCAGATCCCACGTGTGGTGGCCCAGTATCGATGCAGACTTAGAGTCCTGCATGCACAAATGTAATACATGTTCACAGTTAAGCAATGCACCCAGGGAGGCGCCACTAAGTTTATGGTCCTGGCCCTCCAAACCGTGGTCCAGGGTCCATGTCGACTACGCAGGTCCATTCTTGGGAAAAATTTTCTTAGTGGTTGTAAATGCTTACTCCAAATGGATTGAATGTGTGATAATGTCGGCAAGCACGTCCGCTGCCACCATTGAAAGCCTACAGGCCATTTTGCCATGCACAGCCTGCCTGATGTCCTTGTGAGTGACAATGGGCTGTGTTTACCAGTGCCGAGTTCAAGGAGTTCATGACCTGCAATGGGATCAAACATGTCACATCTGCCCCGTTTAAACCAGCGTCCAACGGTCAGGCAGAACAAGCAGTTCAAACAATCAAGCAGAGCTTGAAAAGGGTAACTGAAGGCTCACTGCAGACTCGCTTATCCCGAGTCCTGCTTAGTTACCGCACAAGACACCACTCGCTCACCAGGGTTCCCCCCGCTGAACTGCTCATGAAAAGGGCACTTAAGACAAGGCTCTCGTTAGTCCACCCTGATCTTCACAAACAGGTAGAGAGCAGGCGGCTTCAATAGAATACATATCATGGTTGCACAAATGTGTCACGCGAAATCGAGATAAATGATCCTATATTTGTGTTGAACTATGGACAAGGTCCCAAGTGGCTTCCTGGCACTGTTTTGGCAAAAGAGGGGAGTAGGATGCTTGTGGTCAAATTCTCAAATGGACTCACCTGCAGGAAACACTTGGACCAAACCATACTCAGATTTACGGACTATCCAGAACAACTCACAGTAGACTCCACCTTTTTCGACCCTCCAACACACGCACAAGTGGCAACCGACCCAGCGGTTGACCACGAAGCAGAACCCATCACCCGCAGCAGCCCAGTAGGACTCACCACCCCCAGCAGCCCAGCAAGGCCAGCTGCGCAGCAGCCAAGCGAGGGCCCAACAAACGACTCATCAAAACCAGCATTTGCACCGAGATGATCAACCAGGGAAAGGAAGGCCCCAGATCGACTCACATTGTAAATAGGTACTCTATTGACTTTGGAGGGGGGGGGGGGGGGGGGAGTGTTGCTATGTATGTAAAACTGTGAATACCATGTCTAACCGCCAGAGGGCTTATCCCCTGGAGTCCCAAGGGATCCCACAATCCCTTAGGAGCACCTGTATATAAGGAGGCCTCACAGGCTGGAGAGGCACTCTGAGATCTGTAATAAGGGACTACGGTCACACTTTACTTTGAGCTTGCAGTATCTAGTCTGACTCTTTATTCAAGACATAACAGTTCGGATTTTCATCCTCCCACCCTCCCCCCCCAGCCCTTGATGACAGGGTTCCTGGTTTCCGACTGGCTCATCCCGATGATGGACATGGCTCAGGTTAAGACACCAGAGTGGCTGTAACAAGCAGAACCCAGCGGAGGGAGAGAGATTTAAATGATGAGTCACTTTGGCCACGCTCAGATCTTAATGGCAGCTCAAGAGTGCTATTGGCAGAAGACGGGCAATTGTCTGCCCACTCTCGGCTGCCAGTGACGCGCCTATCCCAACGGGAGATCTGAGGAAGAAGTAAAGTAAACGTAATTGGGCAGGAGAAAGTTACGGATACACGTGGATGTATTACTGGGTGGCGGGGGAGAGAACAGTTGTACATCATTTTCGTCATTATGTGGGAGCAGCACACTGATATTATTATAACTGAATGACGCATTGCTACACAAATTGAATCACCGTGCTGAATACTTGGCAATCAAGTTATAGAGCTTTGCCAAACACTCTTTTGATCAAGGCTGTCCCCTTTTAACCTCTTCTAGTGCAGAAAGACTTGCTGCTTTGGATTATTGGGCTTATTATAAGCTGCTGATAGGTTTCCACAGCCAAATGTAAAAGCTCGGAAATATCACTGTGTGAGACAGCATCAGATTGAACTGAACAGCATCTCCTGAATAATGTTGCATTCAGTTACATGAGAAAGGTAATTTGCTGCACCATAATTCAGCGCTTAGCTGCAATTTAGGCCGATTATGGATTGCATTTCAATTACTACAAAAGTAGATAGTAATTATGAAAATGTTAGGGGTGCTGGGACTTTGGTGATTTAGGGTTGGCGCACCCACAGGATGCATCGTACGGCACTGGGCAGTGGATTCATGCCTGTAATTGTGCACACTGTGACTTCCTGATCTAGCCTGGGTCACAGGAGATGGTGGGCCGAGGGTGAGGGGAAGCAATGAGTCACCTCAGGCTGCTTTCATGCATCTCTGAGTGCCTTGTTGCAGGGCTTTAGAGGTCAAGGGGCAGGTCGTCGCTTCCCCCTGCTTTTCAGGGAATGCATCATAGAACGGAGAGGGAAAAAAAGGAGGAAGATAATTTGGAAATGGCGGCAGAAAGACTGTGGCGGGAGGCAGTGATTGGACTACACTGCGCACATGTCAGCGAGATGATAGTAACTTCGGAGAAGAGATAATTGTGAGGATACCATCATCATAGGCAGTCCCTCGGAATCGAGGAAGATTTGCTTCCACTCTAAAAGTGAGTCCTTGGGTGGCTGAACAGTCCAATACGAGAACCACAGTCTCTGTCACAGGTGGGACAGACAGTCGTTGAGGGGAAGAGTTGGGTGCGACTGGGTTGCCACACGCTCTTTCCGCTGCCTGCGCTTGTTTTCTGCACGCTCTCGGCAATGAGATTCGAGGTGCTCAGCGCCCTCCCGGATGCATTTCCTTCACTTAGGGCGGTCTTTGGCCAGGGACTCCCAGGTGTCAGTGGGGATATAACAAACGTTGATGGACATGTACAAACAAATCGGGCCTGGGTATAAACTACTTCCAGAACCTGCATCATAAACCCAGCTAGTAATGTTCTGAGTGGATTGGTGAAACTGAGATGGAGCTAATCAGCCATTGTTTATGGAATGGCCTGAGAAATACCACCTAATTAGAGGGGAAATTCTTCTCCTGTAAACTGTAACCTGTCTGTTGACTTGAGAGGACAGCGCATTCCTCAGATCATCATTCAGAACCAGGCACAGTGCCGCTCAGGCAGGAAATCGGGAAGTGCTCGCTCTTTGCACATTGTCCTGCACCGCTTTGGAGTTCCCAAACCTCTGTGAAGATCAGGCACTCATGTTGTCGGTTAGGGAAAACAAAGGGGAAAGCTTGGGGACAGGGCTAATTTTGAAGGGTACGTATAGGCTTACAAATGAACATAAGAAGCCAACAAGTTTGAACACTTTGCGGCATCTCCTTCTCATTTGATAATTGATCCGCTGGGTCTCACCTTGCTTCTTGCAGATGAGATTTCTGAAATGATACTTGTTGCCACAGACAGCTGGTTGTATTTCTCATTGGGAGAACACACTGCAAAAACCCAGGTCATTTACTTTCCTGTTTTTTTCTCTTTCCCAGGGCAGCTGTTGATAATTCTGCCATCTCCATTGCACCCTATCTAGACTCATCTTTTGTTTCTTAACATGTCCCATTACCATCTCCTTTTGCCTCGCACCATCATCCCTTTTGTCTCTTAATCTCTCCTGCCTTCCACCCTATCACAGACCTTCTCTTTTGTTCTTTCCTCCCCTCCCCCCTTTCCCCGCCCCTGCACTTGCTTAAAAACCTGATACATCTCTAACTTTTTCCAGTTCTGACGAATGGTCATCGACCTGAAACGTTAACTCTGTTTCTCTCTCCACAGATATAGCAATCCTGAAAACAATTAAAGAAAAAATATTACATTCAATCTTTTGTTTTTACATACAATATACTTGTAACAAATCCAAGTTACGTGCCCCAAAGTAATTTGGAACTTGTTGATGGTGAAAGATTTCATTGCCATCTCCTTAGCCACAAGGCCGTCACTCAATTGTTCCACTGCTTCTTTAATTTTACTGATTGAACTCACATTCACAGGTTCAGTCCATGAAATTAAAGACAATAGTGAAATGATAATCAAATAATTACAGCAGTGGTTACATGTACATTGTGCCCCCCCACCCCCGACCTGCGAGAGAACAGCTCTGCAGGTCAGACTATAAAAGAGCTGGAGCGGCATACCACTTCAAACTCCAGCGCGAGCTGCTCCAAGGATTTTGAGATGGGTGACTGGGTGACGTCATCAAAACCCTGGTTGCCGTTTTGGAGCATGGGCAGGAACATCAGCAGGTACAGAGGAGTGGGAAGGTCGGGGTGGATGAGCGGCGAGTGTTTGTGGCGAGATGCTGTGAATGTTTATGGCGGAGGAGTGGCGAGAGATCGTGGCTGAGGTGCGACAGATGAGGGTACGTGGCCCAGAAGAGCCGAGGGCCCTGGGGCAGCACGGGCCAGCCCACACTGCGATATGTGTACGCACTAGGTCCGTGCGGCAGAGCTGGTCTCCAGTCGTCTTGGTTAATCCTTGCCACTGGACCAAGACCTAGCTCTGTCAAGCCCGTGTAGTGGCTGGTGTGCAACGGCCGCCACACGTTAAAAAAATTTACGCACAGGCATCTTCCACTCCCTCAATTGGAGTTCGGGATGGGAACATCGGATCTTTCATCGAAGCACCTGTGAACTCATGGACACAAGTCATCCTCGTTCAAGGGACCGCCTATGATGATGATGATGATAAGCTGCCTGACCCGCTGAGTATTTCCAGCATTTTCTGTTTTTATTTCAGATTCCAGCATCCGCAGTATTTTGCTTTTGTACATTGCGGATGCTTTCGGCAAGCTGTTAACAGGATTCTACCTGTGCGTTAGAGTCTGTCCTCTAACTGGAGAGCCAGTGCAGACACATGATATGTTTTCCCTGTATACAAGGAACAACAGACTGAAGCTATGCATCAAACAGAGAGGTCGCAGATCTAGCCACACCTCAATAACGGTGTGACAGTCAATGGGCCTTTCAACTCCAACCCTGTCCTGTCGCCAGTATGGTGACGGTAGTTGTGAGACTTCTAAATCTCTAATAGCATAGAGTCTTAAATTAGCAGTTTGAATCCTTGAACCTACACAGCTCATGCAAATCTTTAAAGAAAGATCTTTTATTGTATGCAACCTTGAGGTGTTCTAATCTTCACTTCTAGGAGTTTCTGTAGCTGCTTGTGATCCTTTCCCACTCCAGGGACTTGAGCACTTAAATCTAGGCTGACACTCCAGTGCAGTACTGAGGGAGTGCTGCACTGTCGGAGGTGCAATCTTTTGGATGTGACGTTAAACCGAGGCCCTGTTTGCTCTCTCAGGTGGATGTAAAAGATCCCACGGCACTATTTCGAAGAAGAGCAGCAGAGTTATTCCTGGTGTCCTGTCCAATATTCATCCTTCAATCAACATAACAAAAACAGATTGTCTGGTCATTTTCACAATGCTTTTTATGGGAGCTTGCTATGTGCAAATTGGCTGCTGCGTTTCCCACATTACAACAGTGACTACACTTTGTTGGCTGTAAAGTGCTTTGAGATGTCCGGTGGTCGTGAAAGGCGCAATATAAATGCAAGTCTTTCTTTCTTTCCGTTGGGCAGGGGTTAAGGTGGGCAGCAGAGATAGGCCTGTAGTGGCTCTCACACCCACCTGCCCCATACTGAAGAGGAGCCCTCCGACTAACCCTCCGTGCTCCAGCGGGTACTGCCGGGCACTGTCCTGGTGTAAATGCTGGGATCGTGACCTGAGGAAGTTAGGGCTCAGCTTTAGGATTCTGCCCTTTCGGCCCAGAGTTTCGTGTGACGGGAAGATGGGTGTGGAGATCAGCACACCCGAATTGCAGTCCGTGCCATGCTTTTTCCATTAGTAATGACTTTACACGGGATTGTTCAGCAACTTGACTTCCACTCGCAAAACCCTCGCTTTAATTTTTTGGGCCAGTTATTTGGATCAAACTGCTTGCCCAACTGATACAAAGTCAAATAACAATTATCTCTAAATTAGATCTTCGATTCATCTTACTGATCCAGAGCAAAACAGGATGTTTCCTGAAGTGTCCTGAAGGTTGTGTAAGATCACTGGGGAGGGGACTCTCTGACTGCTTGCCCATGTTTGGATCTCTGGTCTGCCCCTATGTGACCATGCAGGCAGTGCCAAGGAGCTCAACTGAAGCTTTCATGACAGGTGGGCACTGGAGGAGATTGGCTTAAATTTTGACGCTCTTACAGTGTCAATTGCAGTCAATCATTCTTAATTTGAACAGGCCATCCAATCATTTTATTAGTTTTGCCCCTCTTCTCAGGAGATGTTTGCAGTTGTTCTGGTGCCAGGACACTATGTAGAAGAAGCAGGGCAGGAAAAGGGGAGGTGCAACGAGACCTGGGTGTCATGGTACATCAGTCATTGAAGGTTGTCATGCAGGTACAGCAGGCGGTT
The DNA here is from genome assembly GCF_044704955.1 of Pristiophorus japonicus. Lineage (NCBI taxonomy): Eukaryota > Metazoa > Chordata > Chondrichthyes > Pristiophoridae > Pristiophorus > Pristiophorus japonicus. The sequence goes on from NC_091992.1 coordinate 84,193,787, forward strand.
AAGAAAGCAAATGGCATGTTGGCCTTCATAGCGAGGGGATTTGAGTACAGGGGCAGGGAGGTGTTGCTACAGTTGTACAGGGCCTTGGTGAGGCCACACCTGGAGTATTGTGTACAGTTTTGGTCTCCTAACTTGAAGAAGGACATTCTTGCTATTGAGGGAGTGCAGCGAAGGTTCACCAGACTGATTCCCGGGATGGCGGGACTGACCTATCAAGAAAGACTGGATCAACTGGGCCTGTATTCACTGGAGTTCAGAAGAATGAGAGGGGACTTCATAGAAACGTTTAAAATTCTGATGGGTTCAGACTCGTTAGATGCAGGAAAAATGTTCCCAATGTTGGGGAAGTCCAGAACCAGGGGTCACAGTCTAAGGATAAGGGGTAAGCCATTTAGGACCGAGATGAGGAGAAACTTCTTCACCCAGAGAGTGGTGAACCTGTGGAATTCTCTACCACAGAAAGTTGTTGAGGCCAATTCACTAAATATATTTAAAAAGGAGTTAGATGAAGTCCTTACAACTCGGGGGATCAAGGGGTATGGCGAGAAAGCAGGAAGGGGGTACTGAAGTTGCATGTTCAGCCATGAACTCATTGAATGGCGGTGCAGGCTAGAAGGGCTGAATGGCCTACTCCTGCACCTATTTTCTATGTTTCTATGTTTCTATGTTTCCCCTCAAACAACATCACTAAAGCAGATTGTCCGTTCATTATCACACTGCTGTTTGTAGGAGCTTGCTGTGCACAAATTGACGGCTGCAATTCGTACATTACAACAGTGACTACACTCCAAAAATACTGCATTGGCTGCAAAGCGCTTTGGGATGTCCAGAGGTTGTGAAAGCTTCTGTATAAATGCAAGTCTTTCTTTTCATCCAAAAGACAATTGCAGCACTCCCTCAGCACTGAAGTGTCTACACAGGATTATATATACGGCACAGAAACAGGCCATTCGGCCCAACCAGTCCATGCCGGCGTCATTGCTCCACTCGAGCCTCCTCCCATCCTTCATCATCTAAATCTATCACCATAACTCTCCATTCCCTTCTCCCTCATGTGTTTACCTAGCCTCCCCTTAAATGCATCTGTACTATTTGCCTCACTCCCTGTGGTAGCGAGTTGCACGTTCTCACCACCCTGTGGGTAAAGAAATTTCTTCTGAATTCCCTATTTGATTTGTTGGTGACTATCTTATATTGATGGCCTTTAGATATACTCTTCCCCACAAGTGGAATCATTCTCTCTGTAGCCACTCTTATCAAAACCTTTCATAATTTTAAAGACCTCTATTAGGTCACCCATGAGCCTTCTTTTTTCAAGAGAAAAGAGACCCAGCCTGTTCATCCTTTCCTGATATGTATATCCTCACATTTCTGGTGTCAGTCTAGACCGTGTGTTCAAGTCCTCAATAAGGGCTTGAATTCACCTTCTTCTGATTCAAAAGTGTGGGATCTATCACTGAGCCAAGCTGATACTTGGGCATGTAGCACAATTCTATAGGCCCATGAGTTAGAAACTACTACTGATAATAGCAGGTAACGTCTAGCTATTTTAACACAGGTGGAAAGCTTTAACTGAAACAGGAGAGAGAATGATGCTGGGTGAACGTGTTAAGTGTTCATTCACTAATACCACCAGCAGCAAAATCAAGCCTATGAAGCTTGAACTGTCAGTCACCATCTTTACTTCCATGAACTGGATTGGCATCTGTGTTTGAAAGTGTGTTTATTATCTGCATCACCTAATCCCATTACATCCTAATATGGAATAATGGGATTTGCAGGAGCTGGATGAAGTAGGTACATTCCAATGTGGTGATTTTGGCATCCTGCAGACTCTGCTGTCGGAACCCTCAAAGGCTGAGCTCGAGAATTGGACAGAATTACAGCATGACAAAAAGTTTTCTGTTAATGTTTGCAGTTGCATCTTAAAAGTTCTGTCTGCCCATACGCCACGTCTATAAGTTATTATGAGGCTGAAGGTGTAAAAAGAAAATTACTCAACACATATCTTTTCACGTGGTTGTTAGAAGTGGTTAACAATTAGCGACATTGACTGATTCCTAATCACGTGAGTGCACTCGGCACCACTTGCCCGCATCCAAGAGGTCACCCAGTGATGTTTGGAACGGTAAATGCCAGGCTTGGCTGTGTGATGGGTCCGATCGGGACAGTTTCAAGCAGGAAGCTGTTGCCGTGGACTGACATCCCAGCCGCCAGTCAAAAGATCCAAAACTTCAAGGATCAGACGAAGCAGATCACGTGTAACGTTGCAGAGCTTGGCTTGCCGTCCAAGTTACTGAGCACGGGCATCAGCTTAAAGCCCGCGATTTAAGTTAAAACAAGATCCTGCAGTCTTGACCAAAGAAAGAAAGACTTGCATTTATACAGTGTCTTTCACAACCACCGGACGTCGCAAAGCGCTTTACAGCCAATGAAGTACTTTTGTCACAGTTGTAATGTAGAAAACGCAGCAGCGGTTTTACATAGAGCAAGCTCCCACCAACAGCAATGTGATAATGACCAGATAATCTGTTTTTGTTATGTTGATTGAGGGATAAATATTGGCCAGAGCACTGGGGATAACTCCCCTGCCAAGACCCATGAATGCTTTTGTAGATGGTACCAATTCTCATCATTAGAAAAAGACCCCATTGGAGTGCTGCACTTTCAGAGATGCCATCATTCAGATGAGACGCTAAACTGAAGCCTTATCTGCCCTCTCAGGTGGTCTGAAAATTCCTGTAGCACTATTCAAAAAGGAGCAGGAGATTTTACTTGATCTCCCGACCTATATTTATCCCTCAACCAACATCACTAAAAAAGATTATCTGGCCATTATCTCATTTGTGGGTCCTTGCTTTATACAAATTGGCTGCGGTGTTCCCTACATTACAAAAATGACTAACACTTCAAATGAGCTTTCTTTTCTGTATTTGCTGCTCCATAGTTACCAGGGTGTGCTTAGGCAATATCTCAGAATGTTTAAGTTCTTCCGGCAACCACTTTTTCCTTTTCCGTACCAATTCTCAATTCTTATTTATATCGGGAATGAGATCGTACCTTTTAAATAAATTCGTTCATGGGGTGTGTGTGTCGCTGGCAAGGCCAGCATTTATTGTCCATCCCTAATTGCCCTTCAGAAGATGGTGGTAAGCCACCTTCTTGAACCGCTGCAGTCCGTGTGGTGAAGGTACTCCCACAGTGCTGTTAGGGAGGGGTTTCCAGGATTTTGACCCAGTGACGGTGAAGGAACGGCAATATATTTCCACGTCAGGATGGTGTGTGACTTGGAGGGGAACGTGTAGGTAATGGTGTTCCCATGTGCATGATGCCCTTGTCCTTCCAGGTGGTAGAAGTCGTGGGTTTGGGAGGTGCTGCTGAAGAAGCCTTGGCAAGTTGCTACAGTGCATCTTGTCGATGGTACTCACTGCAGCCATGGTACATCAATGATAAGAACATAAGAAATTGGAGCAGGAGTAGGTCATTTGGCCCCCTGAGCCTGCTCCGCCATTCAATAAGATCATGGCTGATCTGATCATGGACTCAGCTCCACATCCCTGCCCGCTCCCCATAACCCATTACTCCATTATCGCTCAAAGATCTGTCTATCTTCGCCTAAATTTATGCAATGACCCAGCCTCCACAGCTCTCTGGGGCAGAGAATTCCATAGATTTACAACCCTCTGAGAGAAGAAATTTTTCCTCATCTCAGTTTTAAATGGGTGTCCCCTTATTCTAAGACTATGTCCCCTAGTTTTAGATTCCCCTATGATTGGAAATATCCTCTCTGCATCCATCTTGTCGAGCCCCCTCATTATCTTATAAGTTTCGATATAATCACCTCTCATTCTTCTGAACTCCAATGTGTATAGGCCCATAAGTCAACCCCCTAATCTCCAGAATCAACCTAGTGAACCTTCTCTGAACAGCCTCCAATGCAAGTATATCCTTCCTTAAATACGGAGACCAAAACTACATGCAGTGCTCCAGGTGTGGCCTCACTAGTACCCTGTACAGTTGTAGCAGGACTTCTCTGCTTTTATACTCTATCTCCCTTGCAATAAAGGCCAACATTCCATTTGCCTTCCTGATTAATTGCTGTAACTGCATACTAACTTTTTGTGTTTCATGCACAAGGACCTCCAGGTCTCTGTACTGCAGCACTTTGCAATTTGTCTCCATTTAAATTATAATTTGCTTTTTTATTATTTCTGCCAAAGTGGATAACCTCTCATTCTCCCACATTATACTCCATCTGCCAGATGTTTGCCCACTCATTTAGCCTGTCTATATCCATTTGCAGATTTTTTCTGTCCTCCTCACAATTTGCTTTCCCACCCATCTTTGTATCATCAGCAAACTTTGCAACATTACACTCGATCCCTTCATCCAAGTCATTAATATAGATTGCAAATAGTTGAGGCCCCAGCACCAATCCCAGTGGCACCCCACTAGTCACTGTTTGCCAACCGGAAAATGACCCATTTATCCCAACTCTCTGTTTTCTGTTAGTTAACCAATCCTCTATCCATGCGAATATATTACCCCCAACCCCGTGAGCTTTTATCTTGTGCAGCAACCTCTTATGTGGCACCTTATCGAATGCCTTCTAGAAATCCAAATACGCCACATCCACTGGTTCACCCTTATCCACCCTGCTCGTTACATCCTCAAAGAACTCCAGAAAATTTGTCAAACATGATTTCCCTTTCATAAAACCAGGCTGACTCTGCTTGATTGAATCATGCTTTTCCAAATGTCCCGCTACTGCTTCCTTAATAATGGACTCCAGCCTTTTCCCAACGACAGATGTTAAGTTAACTGGTCTATAGTTTCCTGCTTTTTGTCTGCCTCCTGTTTTAAATAGGGGCGTTACATTTGATGATGGAGGGAATGAATGTTTAAGGTGGTGGATGGGGTGCCAATCATGAGGGCTGCTTTGTCATGGATGGTGTCGAGCTTCTTGAGTGTTGTTGAAGCTGCACTCATCCAGGCAAGTGGAGAGTATTCCATCACACTCCTGACTTGTGCCTAGTAGATGGTGGAAAGGCTTTGGGGAGTCAGGAGGTGAGACACTCGCTGCAGAATACCAAGCCTCTGACCTGCTCTTGTTGCCACAATGTTTATGTGGCTGGTCCAGTTAAGTTTCTGGTCAATGGTGACCCCCAGGATGTTGATGGTAGAGGATTCGGTGATGGTAATGCCACTGAATGTCATGGGGCGGTGTTGGAGATAGTCACTGCCTGGCACTTGTGTGGCGTAAATGTTACTTGCCACTTACCAGCCCAAGCCTGAATTTCGTCCAGGTCTTGCTGCATGCGGGCATGAACTGCTTCAGTATTCGAGGAGTTGCGAATGGCATTGAACACTATGCAATCATCAGCGAACATCCCCACTTCTGACCTTATGATGGAGGGTAGGTCATTGATGAAGCAGCTGATGATGACTTAATATCCCTTCCCCCTCCATTGAGCATGTTTCTTGGTTGCTGCACTATTCCTCCACACGTGTTGTATTGTTTACCCCAGCTCCAAATGCACCCTGTGTACTCTTTGTCCTCTTCACTCTGCTGAAATCAAGACCCATTGCACTATCTCCCAGTTTAACACATCCATTCCCAAAACTGGAGCAACTTCTTGCCCCCTGCAGTCTTCCCTTTCTCCTGCAATCCACAGGCTTTTACAATCCAAGCTTGATACTGGCTTATGAAAACTTACTGATTTATCTCATGTTTCTCCTACTTTTTGGGGGCCTTGATGGTATCCTGTGCAATGAGCCTTGCTCCTTTAATTAGTTTTCTCGATACAAGAGTTCATACTCAAGGTTACCTGCACTTTCCAATGGGAAAAAAAGATTTCTGTTATGTAATATATCCTTACTATACAGTACAAATGCACACGAGGCCCATACTAGAGAGAAGGTCACTCTGTGACCAGTAACCTTTATTAGCCAGCACTGAAATGGAGAAGATGGGTGGAGCTTCCCCTTTTATACCTGAAAGTCTCATTTACAGTAACATTTACGCCACACAAGTGCCAGGAGTGTCTCCCACAAGTTCACCACCTAGTGGTCAGTGTTCTCACGGAGTACAACTTAGGTCAGTTTATACATGGATTTCAATGACAGTAGAATACATGACATCACCTCCCCCCCAAAGTCTTATTGGGATCACAGGTTAAGTCTCTGGTGGTTTACGCTCCCTTGCAGAGCGCCTGAGTTGGGGCTCCGGTTGTTGGGCGCTGGCCTGAGTGTCTGCTGTTTGCGGTGCCTCAGGCCTGTCCGGACTGCCCACAGTGACTGGGCTCTCCTTCACTTGGTTCCGGTGTTTGGTCACCTGTGGTGGAGTGAACTCTACATCGTGTTCTTCCTCTGCTTCTTCTATGGGGTTGCTGAACCTCCTTTTTGTTTGATCCACATGTTTGCGGCAGATTTGTCCATTGGTAAGTTTAACTACCAGAATCCTATTCCCCTCTTTGGCAATCACAGTGCCTGCGAGCCATTTGGGCCTTGTAGCGTAGTTGAGGACAAAGACAGGGTCATTGACATCAATACATCGCGTCCTTGCATTCCTGTCATGGTAGTCACATTGTGACCGGCGCCTGCTCTCAATAATTTCTTTCATGGTGGGGTGTATGAGGGATAACCTGGTTTTGAGCGTCCTTTTCATTAGCAGCTCTGCGGGTGGAACCCCTGTGAGCGAGTGTGGTCGGGATCTATTGGCCAACAGGAGGCGTGATAAGCGGCTTTGTAGGGAACCCCCTTGGATTCTGAGCATCCCGGTTGATTATCTGCACTGCTCATTCCACGGCTTGAACGGTGCTGTTCTGACATGGTTGATTCCATTTCCTGCCATGAAGTCCTGGAATTCAATGCTTGTGAAGCACGGGCCATTGTCGCTGACCAAGATGTCCGGTAGACCATGGGCGGCGAACATTGCCCGTAGACTTTCTACTGTAGCAGGGGACGTGCTTGAATTGAGAATGTCACACTCGATCCATTTGGAGTAGGTGTCTACTACAACCAAAACCATTTTTTCCATGAGAGGACCTGCGTAGTCCACATGGATGTGTGACCATGGCTTGGCGGGCCAGGACCAGGGGCTAAGGGGGGCTTCCCTGGATGCATTGCCCAGCTGGGCACATGTGTTGCACCTGCAAACACAAAGTTCCAGGTCAGCATCTATCCCTGGCAATTGCCTTCATCATGACAATGCCCGGATAGTCATTGTGGAGTTCTCGGATGAACTCCTCTCTGCCCATCTGGGGCATGACGACTCGGTTTCCCCATAGTAGGCAATCGGCCTGAATCGAGAGTTCATCCTTGTGCCTGTGAAATGGTTTAAATTCCTCAGGGCATGCCCCGTATGTGGCTGCCCAGTACCCATTCAGAACACATTTCTTGACTAAAGACAGTAGCAGGTCTCTATTTGTCCAAACTTTGATCAGACGGGTGAGCCTTCGCTTTGGAAAGCTATTGAGGGAGTGCAGCGAAGATTCACCAGACTGATTCCCGGGATGGCGGGACTGACCTATCAAGAAAGACTGGATCAACTGGGCTTGTATTCACTGGAGTTCAGAAGAATGAGAGGGGACCTCATAGAAACGTTTAAAATTCTGACGGGTTTAGACAGGTTAGATGCAGGAAGAATGTTCCCAATGTTGGGGAAGTCCAGAACCAGGGGTCACAGTCTGAGGATAAGGGGTAAGCCATTTAGGACCGAGATGAGGAGAAACTTCTTCACCCAGAGAGTGGTGAACCTGTGGAATTCTCTACCACAGAAAGTAGTTGAGGTCAATTCACTAAATATATTCAAAAGGGAGTTAGATGAAGTCCTTACTACTCGGGGGATCAAGGGTTATGGCGAGAAAGCAGGAATGGGGTACTGAAGTTTCATGTTCAGCCATGAACTCATTGAATGGCGGTGCAGGCTAGAAGGGCTGAATGGCCTGCTCCTGCATCTATTTTCTATGTTTCTATGTTTCTATGTTAAACAGCCATGACCATCTCAGCAGCATGCTCGGTTGCCCCCTTGGTGGTGGCTAGTGGGAGCCTGCTGAGTGCATCGGCACAGTTTTCAGTGCCCAGTCTGTGCCGAATTGTATAGTCATAGGCAGCTAACGTGAGTGCCCACCTCTGTATACGGGCCGACACATTTGCAATTATGGCCTTGTTGTCGGCCAATAGGGACGTTAGGGGTTTGTGATCTGTCTCCAGCTCAAATTTCCTGCCAAACAGGGACTGGTGCATTTTTTTTATTGCATATACTCATGCAAGCGCTTTCTTTTCTGCCTGGGACAGACTTCTGGCTGTAACTGACGCTTGGCATTAACATGCTGCAGCACACACCCGATCCCATAGGACGACGCATCGCACGTTAACACAAGTTTCTTAAATGGGTCATATAGCGTTAACAGATTTTTGGAGCATAACAAATTGCATTCTCTGTCAAAAGCCCTTTCCTGGCTGTCCCCCCAGAGCCATTCGTGACCTTTGCGTAGGAGCATGTGTAGTGGCTCTAACAGCGTGCTCAATTTGGGAAGAAAGTTGTCAAAATAATTCAGGAGCCCCGGGAACGAACGCAGCTCTGTCGTGTTATGGGGTCTGGGTGCTCTCTGGATTGCTTCCAATTTGGACGATCCCGTCTGCTGCTTCCCTCATCCCTAGGAATTCTACCTCTGGAGCTAAGAAGACGCACTTCGCCTTTTTCAGTCGCAGACCTACCCGGTCCAGTCTGCGTAGCACCTCCTCAAGGTTGTGGAGGTGTTCTTCAGTGTCGCAACCCGTGATGAGGATGTCGTCTTGAAAAACCAGCGTCCTTGGAATCGACTTGAGGAGACTTTCCATGTTTCGTTGAAAGATCGTGGCGGCCGGGCGAATCCCGAATGGACATCTGTTGTACTCAAACAGCCCCTTGTGTGTCGTGATGGTGGTCAGCTTCTTCGACTCACTCGCCAGCTCCTGGGTCATGTAAGCTTAGGTCAGGTCCAATTTTGAAAAAGGTTTGCCACCGGATAGCGTCGCAAAGAGGTCCTCCACTGTCGGTAGCGGGTACTGGTCTTGGAGTGACACCCGATTGATGGTGGGCTTGTAATCACCACATATCCTGACCGACCCATCTGCCTTGAGCACCGGCACAATCGGGCTCGCCCAGTCACTGAATTCGACTGGTGAGATGATGTCTTCCCTCAGCAGGCAGTCCAATTCACCTATCTTTTCCCGCATCACGTACGGCACCGCTCTGGCCTTGTGGTGTACTGGCCTGGCGTCTGGGTTTATGTGAATCACTACCTTGGTCTCCATGAAAGTGCCAATGCCGGGTTGAAATAGTGAGTCAAATTTGTCCAGGACTTGTGAGCGTGATATTCGCTCCACAGAAGAAATTGCATTGACATCGCCCCATTTCCAGTTCATGACAGCAAGCCAACTCCTCCCCAGCAGTACGGGACCGTCCCCTGGGTCAATCCAGAGTGGCAACCTGTTCTCTGAATCTTTGTGGGTCACGACTACCGTGTCGCTGCCTAGCACCGGAATGATCTCCTTTGTATATGTCCGTCAATCGGCCATAATTGTGGCCTCCTGGCCTTGGACACTCACAACTTGTCGAACTGTTTGATACTCATCAGGGACTGGCTGGCCCCCGTGTCTAGCTCCATTGATACTGGGATGCCATTGAGAAGCACTTTCATCATTATCAGTGGCATCCTGGTGTATGAACTGTATATGTACTCCACATGAACTCGCTGAACTTCAGCTTCCAGCGATTTCGCCCTGTGTCCATTTGACCTCGTAGGGCTTACATCGGGCCCGTTCTCCTCGTACATCAACCTGGCTGCAGGCTTCCTACACATATACGCCAAGTGACCGCTGACATTGCAATTTCTGCAGGTATATTGCTGATACCTGCAAGCTCTGGCTGTGTGTTTGCCTCCACACCTCCAACGTGAGCCGTTGTTGGAAACAAAGGGTCCATTACCAGTCGATTGTCTCTGACTGTCTCTGTGGCTGTCCTTAAACGCACCATTGACAGGTGTTGATGGCTCCATTACTGGCCACATTGTCCCTTGCGATGGCATGAATCGCCATTCAGCTAGCGATTGTCTCTGTTGAATTCCCCCTTTGGGTTCGACTGCATGCTGGGGCATGTCCGATTGCCCTTGTCTGCCTAGAGAACTGTGTGCTGCATTAACAATGTTGACTCCCTGGTCATTTGCCGCATTTGAGCCAAGATTTTTGTCATGCATTATTCTGGTCTCTTCCTCCCCTGAGATAAATGTCTGGGCCATCAAAGCCACCATTTCCAGGGTCAAGTCTTTGGTCTCAATCAGTTTCCTGAAAACCCCAGCGTGTCCTATGCCCTCAATAAAAAAGTCTCGCAGCATCTCCGCTCTGCATGCATCTGGGAACTTGCATAGGCTCGCCAGTCGCCGGAGATCTGCCACGAATTCTGGAACGCTTTGCCCTTCTCGCCACCATTGCGTGTAAAACCGGTGTCTCGCCATGTGCATGCTGCTCGCCGGTTTAAAGTGTTCCCCGATCAACTTACTGACCTCTTCAAAAGTCTTGTCCGCCGGCTTCTCTGGCGCTAGAAGGTCCTTCATTCAGGGAGTACGTCCTGGATCCACAAACCGTCAGGAGATGAGCCCTGCGTTTGTCGGCCAAATTCTGTCCCAGCCATTCCTTAGTGACAAAACTTTGCTGTAGTCGCTCAATAAAATTGTTCCAATCATCACCAACACAGTACCTCTCTTCTGTGCTGCTCGTGACCATGCTCACGTGGTTTAAATCCCAGTTTCTCATCGCCAATTATATATCCTTACTATACAGTACAAATGCACACGAGGCCCATACTAGAGAGAAGGTCACTCTGTGACCGGTAACCTTTATTAGCCAGCACTGAAGTGGAGAAGATGCATGGAGCTTCCTCTTTTATATCTGTAAGTCCAGGTTAGGGGTGTCTCCAACAAGTTCGCCACCTAGTAGTCAGTGTTCTCATGGTGTACAACTTAGGTCAGTTTATATATGGATTACAATGACAGTAGACTACATGACATTTTGTGCAGCAATGTCTATTCGCAACCAATTTAACACAAATGGGTTTATTAGAAGAAGTGAATAAGCTAGCAATGCTTATTAACATTGCTTTCTAATCTGTCAGTAATGCTTAATCACTCATTTGTGGGTCATTTTTTCAAATCAACCAAACAATAATATTGACTTATGTGTTTTGCTGCTGACAAAAAGTTTCAGCAAGACAAAATGGCTTCCAAATCTTGGACAATGTCAGACCTATTTAAGTTGGTGGGTTATAACTAGTGCCCCTAATAACTGACATTTCTTTTAGCCCTTTTTTTACTCTAACAGTGATCTGGCATTTAAGAGCGAATTAAGAAATCAAAGCAAGCTTCAGTACCAAGAATGGCATTTTCTGCCTGACGCTAAGTTGCCATAAAATGCCTGACCCTCAGAACCTTTACTGTGGAAAGCTTGGCTGAACAATCTGCATTAAAAAATATCCTTTTTATTATTCCACACTTTTTAAAAAAAGATCGCTTTTCACGTGGTCTTTTCCTAATGTTGCAAAGACCCACCATTTTTGAACCAATACTCCAAATCTCATTATTAAGTAGATATGATGCTGTGTCAAAGTGTATTTTATTTTTTACGCTTTAAAAGAAAAATCCTCATGTATGAAAATTGCTGAAAAAGATCCTGCTGCTCAAAAAATATTTAATTAGCCTTGAACTTAATTAGGATTAACCCCAACACACACAGCGTAGATTCCTGGCAGAGCAGAGATGCCCAAATGCCAAGGTAGAAGCAGGAGATGGTGGGAAACTCCAGTAATAGCTTGGATATTTCCATTTCTACCACCACCTTGGGAGCAATTGATTTCTTTTAGACATCGTTTCATAGCAATGGTTAAAACATAAGCCCGCGCTTGGGGACCACCCAATAGTCCGAAATCCCCCCAGCAAGGTCTTCCCAGTACTTTCAGTTGCAATAATATCAAAACAATCTGTTACCCGGGTAAAGGCCAAAAATATGAATGAGTGCACTGAACAAGAGGATTGCATTTGAAATGGGGAACTTTGTTTTCCTGCTGTACAATGAAGATCCCAAATTTAGTAGCAATAAATAGTAAACACCAGACCAATGGTAAATATGTTTAAAAATAATAACAGTTTGATGTTTTCAATGATCCTAGTATTCTCAACAAATTGATACAGTGCCTCTTTAACCTCTTCATAACTGGGTTGCTGTTCTAAAAGGATATCTAACAAGATGGCCGGTGTTTATGCTCCACATGAGCCTCCTCCCACCCTTCTTCACCTAATCTCATCAGCATACCCCTCTATTCCTTGCTCCTTCATGTGTTTATCTAACTTCCCTTTAAATGGCTCTATGTTACTCGCCTCAGCTATTCCGTGTGGTAGTGAGTTCCACATTCTAACCACTTTCCGGGTAAATAATTTTCTCCTGAATTCCCGATTGGATTTATTGCATTTATGGTCCCGAGTGCTGGTCTTCCCCTCATGTGGAAACATCTGCTCTATGTCTACCCCATCAAACCCTTTCATAATATGAAAGACCTCTATCAGCTCACCCCTTAACCTTCTCTTTTCTGGAGAAAAGTGCCCTAGCCTGTTCAATCTTTCCTGATAGGTATAACCACCCAGTTCTGGTATCATTCGAATAAATCTTTTTTGCTCCTTCTCAAACGCCTTGATATCCTTTTTATAATTATGAAGACCAGAACTGCTCACAGTCCTCCAAATATGGTCTTTTCTGAAACCCTCTGTATTCATAAAAGTACCTAAGAGTTACAGCATGGGAAAAGGCCACTCATCTCAACCAGTCTGTGTTGGTTCTTGTCCTCCCCACGAGCAAGCTGTCCAAATGACACGGACCCAATCTATTCCCATGGCCCTTTGCCCATCGAGCCAATGTCATCTTAAATGTTGAAATCGTTTCTGCCTCAACCAATAAATCTGGAGGTGAACTCCACGGCCTCACAGCTCTCTGTGTGAAGACGTTTCTCCTGCCCTCTGTTCCAAATCTCCTCCATTTAATCCTTTATCTATGGCCCCTCTTTCTTCGCCTCTCAACAACAAAAGTAGAATCATAGGGCCCAAGTTTCCACATGATTTGCGCCTGATTTTTAGGAGCAACTGATGGAGAAGGGACTATCTTAGAAATCGCAATTCTCCACATTTTTTCTTCTGCAGTTCTAGTCAGTTAGAACAGTTCCACTTTGGAACAGAATTTTTTCTTCAAAAGGGGGCGTGTCCTGACGCCTGATTTCAAAGTTTCCACAGTGAAAACGTACTCCAAACTAACTTAGAATGGAGCAAGTGAAGATTTTTGTAGAACTGAAAAAACCTGTTCTACACATTAAAAAATCAGGCGCAGGTTACAAATTAGGCATAGGGAACGAGGGGGGGAGGGGGGGGGAAGGGAAGTAATTAAATTCTACAATAAGTCCTTAGTTATACTTATACAAATATTATACAAATAAATCCAACCTGAATAAAAATTTATAAGCAAAGAAAAGATTAAATAAACCATGTTCCTACCTGTGTGAAAGTTCTTCAGGCAGGCCTTTAGGAAGCGGTTTGCCGTCGGGACCGAAGGCTGAACGGGCCGGGCCCGAGATTTCGGGCAGGGCCTGTCCCCAGCACCAGAGGTAGGTGGCGTTGGGTCGGGTCGGGGAGAGAGGTTCAGTTCGGGTCAGTGGGGAGGGGGAGGTGGGGGGGGGAGAGGGAAAGAGAGAGATGGAGGGAGGGAGGTCAGGTCGGGGAGGGAGGTCAGGTCGAGGAAGGGGGGGGAGGTTGGGGAGGGGGAGGTCAGGTCGGATCCAGTCCGGGGGCGGGAATAGAGTCGGGTCGAGTCGGGTGGGAGCGGGAGCGGCAGATGGGTCGAGTCGGGTCCGGTTGGGGGGGGGGGCGGGGGGGGAAAGCAGGAGCGGGAGTCGGCAGGAAGCAGGATCTGGCCGTGGGAGGAGCCTTATTCACGCAGCCCCAGTGAGGCCATTCGGCCAGGGCTAGGGGCTGCGTGCTTCGGGCCCCTCCCACACAGTTTCGGGTGCCTGGAGCTACTGCACTTGCGTGCCCACTGTAGCGCGCATGTGCAGAGCTCCCGGCACTGTTTTCGGCGCAGGGTCCTAGCTCCGCCTCCTACAGCTCCTGCTGCGCCGTGCCGAGGGCTAGAGGACCTGCAGGGAGGTGGAGAATAAGGAGGGTTTTTTTAGGCGCACTTTGTGGCGCGAAAACGGGCGCCCAGCTTGGAGGGGTGCCCGTTTTTAATCGTGTGGAAACTTGGGCCCAAAGAATCATAGAAACTTACAGCACAGAAGGAGGCCATTCAGCCCATCGTGCCCATGCTGGCTCTTTGAAAGAGCAGTTGTGCTTAGTCCCACACCCCAGCTTTTTGTCCGTAACCCTGTAATTCCTCATCCTCATGAACCAGTCAACTCCCTTTTAAAATCATTTATGGAATCAGTTTCCAGCAGCTTTTCAGGGAGAGCGTTCCCGATCCCGACAACTCTCTGAGGGAAAACATTTCTCCTCATCTCCCCTTTCGCTCTTTTGCCAATGATTTTAAATCTATGACCTCTGTTTATTGTCCCAATCTTCAGAGGGAATCGTTTTTCTCTATCTACTCTATCAACACCTCTCATCATCTTGTAAACCTCTATTAGGTCACCTCTTAACCTTCTCTGTTCCAAGGAGAACAATTGTAACTTTTCCAACCTATCCTCATAACTGAAGTCCCTCATCCCTGGTAACATCCTGGTAAACCTCCTCTGCACCCTTCCCTTTACATCTTTCCTGAAGTGCGTTGCCCAGAATTGCCCACAATACTCCAGCTGAGGCCTAACCAGTGATTTATAAAGTGTGATCTTTTTGCTTCTATATTCTATTTATAAACCCATGTAACCCACATGCTTTGTTTAACCCCCTTATAAAATTGCCCTGCCACCTTTAAGCAGTGGTCTGCTTCTGTCCACAATAGCAAAGCATTGCAAAAGCTGGAAATTTGAAATCAAAACCTAAAATGCTGGAAATACTCAGCCGGTCGGGCAGCAACTGAGAAACAGAATGATTGGCCGCCATTTTCCTGCCCTGAGCGTGCGGGTGCGGTTGCGTGGGCGGGTCGGCAGTAAAAATGGCGTAAATTGCCGGGAATCGTGTCGGAAACCCGCCGTCATCCCGTCGATTCCGCATTTAACTTGGGCGCGGTTCCCAGGGCACCACAGACGCACTCGGGATAGGCGGGTGACCTCATTGAAGTGATGGTCTGCTTGTTGAAAGACCCTTTAGAGGATTTTTAACAGCAGCTTTTGGCTTTAATTTTTTGCGCACGTGATTCACGCGCCTCGGGAACCTCGCCTGTGCAGGGGAAGCGGAAGCTCAGTGGCCAGAGTGCGAGTCCATTAATTGACAGTCGGGAAAAACACAACTACTCCCAGATTACACCCGCTTCCTTGCCCAATCGAGAGGCTCTTGCTGACTCCATTTTATGCGGCGATTTAGTTGTCAGCAGTTTGCAGGCCATTTCTGCAACCCCGGAAGTCACTCTCACCACATTGCCAGTCACTGCCAGAGCACTGAGGGATTGGCCCTCTGATCTCCACTTTACCTGCCATTTATTGGATCAACATGCTGTCTCACCTTCGACCTCAGAATCGGCCCAAGCTGAGCCCCAGTACCAACATCACCAGCCACACCAGCAGCAACCACAACAGCAGCCTTCACCTCAATAACCCGATGCTCCACAGGAGAACGGGACTCATCTAAGGGTGCACTGTGCCGGAGGATGGGCTTCCTGGACATGACTGAGCAGCTGTGCTTCAGGAGGCTCGGGCTATCGTGCCAGGCTGTCGCAGATATTTATAGCTTGCGGGAACAAGACCTGTTGCCCAGAGGTCCTGGTGGACACACCTCACCACTGTCCTCAACTTCTTCCAGGGCTCCTTCCAGGGATCTGCAGCAGACATTTGCAGGATCTCGCAGTCGGCCACCCACAGGTGCATCACACAGGTGACTGATGCCATGTTTGACAAGTCGGCCAACTTTGCCACGGGTGAAGCCAGTGTTACTGAGCGGGCGCTCAGCTTTGCCGCTCTGGCTGGCTTCCCACGGGTGCAGGGCATCATCGACTGCACACATGTGGCCATCAGGGCACCCCATCAGGGCACACCCAGGGGTGTTTGTGAATCGCAAGGGCTTCCACATCCTCAATGTGCAGCTTATCTGCAACCATAGGAAGATCATCGTGCATGTGTGCGCCCGATTCCGTGGCAGCTGCCAGGACTCTTCTGTGCTGCGCCAGTCCACCCTCCCTCAGCTCTTCACTCCTCCAAACAGACTTCCTTTCATCCCAAACCCTATAGCTTGAGGTTAAGTAATGTCTCACCATTCACTCCAAGTGACAAGGTCGCTTCCCAGGTAGCGGGCAAAAAGTGACAAGACCAGAAAGTGGTGCAAATAAAATAAATCTATGTGCGTCATAAAAAGAACTGAAACTTATCACTAAAATTTTTTCATAGACCCATGTGCATACCCTTGTGCAGCAGGTTTGTGTCTTTTTCGTTTTCCACGTGCTTCTATGAGGTTCAGTCCCTGTGGCTTCAGCAGAAGTAGAGGCAGCCTGCTCACTTCCCTGCTGCGACTCATTAGACGCTTTTGGCGGACATCCTCTGGGTTTCGGAGCCTGTGAGGACCCCGCCAAAGACTGCTCCTCCTGCAAATGTGCAGGGGCAGACTCGGCCATCAGGCTCTGACTGAGGGGGAAGCAACAGGGGAGGTGTGAGTGCTTTGAGAAGAGCCCCACTTCCATGTCCCCTCACAACATCATCCTTCTCATGGACCACCTGCACTTCCCTGCTAGCTAGGAGCTGGAGACACCTTGCTGCACAGCAGTGGGACGAGGAACACCCAAGTCTACATTTATATCCCTCCTCAAGATGAGGTCAATGAGCGTCTGCCACCTGTTGTCCACAGCGAGCATGTTCTCGTGGGACTGGCACATGTGCTGCTCCTTGCAGGTGGCCATCCTTTCCATGGAACAGCACATCGTCGCCATCGCCTGTGAGATGGTGGAGCTCAAGTTGCAGATGGACTCCTCCATTCTTTTGCACATTTGCAGACATCGCGGCTGCAAAAGCTTCCAGAGCCTCATGCAATTGTTGCCCCTCCAGGATCACCCTCTTTCTGGATGGCCCCCGAGGCTCAGCGTCTGCCTGTAGCTGAGCAGAGCTGGGAGCCTGCTGTGCCCTCCAGTGAGGAGTCTCTACTGCTGTCCCTGTCTCCACCATCTGCTCTTGCTCACTTGTGCAGTGTGAGCCACCAGGTGACAACATTACTCTATCTCGCAACGGACGCACCGCGGTGTGTGTATCTCCGCGGGTGCTGGGTGCGCTTGGGTCTGCTGACTGTGCACCCTCAGAGGCTGCAACTTCCACTGAGGAGTCGTGTTCCTCCTCCGGCTGAACAATGTGGGGGGGTGGCGGGGAGGGGGGAGGCACTTGATGGACCTGTGGGAGAGCAAAGAGATCAATTAGAAGGGTTAAAATAAGAATGTGTAACTTTACCATTATGCACATGATGACATTTCACTGGCGGCTGCTGATGTCAGTCACCATATGCGTGACTGTACTATGCCATGTGGCTGTATGAGATTTAATTCTGCCACCGGGTTGCTGGGAGGTCCCCCTCTCTCCGTCTCCCACCGCCAGAAGCTCTGTAACTTCAGAGATCTCTCGGGCCTCCTCCTCTGCTGGAGTCAAATGACTGAAGACGGGTGGGCCCACCCCTGGCTCTCTGCCCATCCCTATTGTTCTGGGATCTCTTCTTCTGCAAGAAGGAAAAGAAGAGAAACATAGAAACATAGAAACATAGAAAATAGGTGCAGGAGTAGGCCATTCTGCCCTTTGAGCCTGCACCGCCATTCAATGAGTTCATGGCTGAACATGCAACTTCAGTACCCCCTTCCTGCTTTCTCGCCATAACCCTTGATCCCCCGAGTAGTAAGGACTTCATCTAACTCCTTTTTGAATATATTTAGTGAATTGGCCTCAACAACTTTCTGTGGTAGAGAATTCCACAGGTTCACCACTCTCTGGGTGAAGAAGTTTCTCCTCATCTCGGTCCTAAATGGCTTACCCCTTATCCTTAGACTGTGACCCCTGGTTCTGGACTTCCCCAACATTGGGAACATTCTTCCTGCATTTAACCTGTCTGAACCCATCAGAATTTTAAACGTTTCTATGAGGTCCCCTCTCATTCTTCGGAACTCCAGTGAATACAAGCCCAGTTGATCCAGTCTTTCTTGATAGGTCAGTCCCACCATCCCGGGAATCAGTCTGGTGAACCTTCGCTGCACTCCCTCAATAGCAAGAATGTCCTTCCTCAAGTTAGAAGACCAAAACTGTACACAATACTCTAGGTGTGGCCTCACCAAGGCCCTGTACAACTGTAGCAACATCTCCCTGCCCCTGTACTCAAATCCCCTCGCTATGAAGGCCAACATGTCATTTGCTTTCTTAACCGCCTGCTGTACCTGCATGCCAACCTTCAATGTCTGATGTACCATGACACCCAGGTCTCGTTGCACCTCCCCTTTTCCTAATCTGTCACCATTCAGATAATAGTCTGTCTCTCTGTTTTTACCACCAAAGTGGATAACCTCACATTTATCCACATTATACTTCATCTGCCATGCATTTGCCCACTCACCTAACCTAACCAAGTCAATCTGCAGCCTCATAGCATCCTCCTCGCAGCTCACACTGCCACCCAACTTAGTGTCATCCGCAAATTTGGAGATACTACATCTAATCCCCTCGTCTAAATCACTAAGGTATAATGTAAACAGCTGGGGCCCCAGCACAGAACCTTGCGGTACCCCACTAGTCACTGTCTGCCATTCTGAAAAGTATCCATTTACTCCTACTCTTTGCTTCCTGTCTGACAACCAGTTCTCAATCCATGTCAGCACACTACCCCCAATCCCATGTGCTTTAACTTTGCACATTAATCTCTTGTGTGGGACCTTGTCGAAAGCCTTCTGAAAGTCCAAATATACCACATCAACTGGTTCTCCTTTGTCCACTCTACTGGAAACATCCTCAAAAAATTTCAGAAGGTTTTGTCAAGCATGATTTCCCTTTCACAAATCCATGCTGACTTGGACCTATCATGTCACCTCTTTCCAAATGCACTGCTATGACATCCTTAATAATTGTGACCATAATATGGTGGAATTCTGCATTAGGATGGAGAATGAAACAGTTAATTCAGAGACCAGAACTTAAAGAAGGGTAACTTTGAAGGTATGAGGTGTGAATTGGCTAGGATAGATTGGCGAGTTTGAGTGAGAGTGATGGAATGAGTGTAAGGAATGGATGGAGTACATCTGTAGAGGGAGTGGGGTGCCAATGCCAAAGGGCCTCCTTCTGCGGTGTTACTTTCTATGATTGCATTAGGATGAGGGTGAGTGTTGGGGGTGGTTAGTCGGATGGGGATGTGAGTAGGTGCATATACAGAGAGGGATGGATGTACATGCAAGATCGGTTTGTGTGTGGATTAATGCACAGGCTTGGGAAGGCAGAGTGATGGGGTTGTGGTGATAGGCACATCAGGATGTATTGTGCCATTGCACTTACTTTTCCTGATCTCCTGAGATCATTGAATCTTTTCCGGCACTGGATCCATATCCTCCTCACCACATCCCTGCTACTGATCTCTACGCTCTCCAGCCAGGCCCTTTTTGTGTCTTTGGGTGGTTGTTTGCGTTGATCACCAGGGAAGAGGACCTACCTGTGTGCTCTTACTGCCTGCACCAGAACCTACAGGGAGGCATTGGTGAAGCTTGGTGCTGCCCTCTGTCTTGTCTCCATGACCCACAGTTTTACCAGTTTTATTGCGCTCCTCTGGAAACCACCTTCTGCACTCCCGCATCAACCTTCAAATGAGATGTGTGTAAGGCTGCTTTAAATATCCGCGCTGGAAACGAGTTATTGGTGATGTTATCGGACCCACTCCATTTGATTGGACTGGGAAACGCGCATGACTGTTTTAATTGGGGCCATTGAGTTCAGCGCACAGTGCAGAACGTGTTGTTCAGCTCTTCGGGTTCTCGACCTGCTACGCTGTCAGCACGCACGCACCCTGACTCCAAGGTAAAGAGTCCCGTCAGTGTTTCAAGTCAAGAACCTTTCCTCAGAACTGGAAAAAGTTAGATACATAACTGGTTTTAAGCAAGTACAGAGGCAGGCAAGGGGGGAGAGAGAGGAAAGAACAAAAGGGAAGGTCTATGATATGGTGGAGGGCAGGAGAGATTAATGACAAACGAGATGATGGTGCAAAGCAAAAGGGGGTGGGGTAATGGGACAATAAAAGATGGGTCTAGGGGAGCTGCAAATGGCAACAGCAGCATCATTACCAGCACCTTCTGTCTGAATAAATGGGAGCGGGGGCTATGATCTAAAATTGTTGAACTGGATGTTGAATCCAGAAGGTCGTAAAGTACCTAATCGAAAGATGAGGTGCCGTTCCTCGAGCTTCCGTTGAGCTCCATTGGACCAGTGTCGGAGGCTGAAGGCAGAGAGGTAAGAGTGGAAGTGAGTGGGGGGGCGGGTGGAATTACAATAGTAAGCAACCAGAAGCTCAGGGTGACACTTGTGGACTGAACGGAGGTGTTCAGCAAAGCGATCACCCAATCTACGCTTGGTTTCCCCAATGTAGAGGAGACCATATCGTGAGCAGCGAATACAATATACTAAATTGCAAGTAGTACAAGTAAATCGCTGTTTCATCTGGAAGGAGTGTTTGGGGCCCTGGATGGTGGGAAGGGAGGAGGTAAAAGGGCAGGTGTTGTATCTCCTGCGCTTGCATGGGAAGGTGCCGTGGGAAGGGGAGGAGGTGCTAGGGGTGATTGAAGAGTGGATCAGGGTGTCACAGAGAGAACGGTCCCTTCTGAGTGCTGGGAGGGGAGGGGAAGATGTGTTTGGTGGTTGGATCACTCTGAAAGTGACAGAAATGGCGGAGTATGATTCATTGAATGTGGAGGCTGGCGGTGTGGAAGATGAGGACAAGGGTAAGCCCTATCGTAGTTCTGGGAGGGAGGGGAAGGGGTGGGAGCAGAAACACGAGAAATGGGATGGACACGGTTGAGGGCCATGTCAACCACAGTGGAGGGCAATCCACAGAAAGAGGAAGAAATATAGGAAGCACTGGTAAGGAAGGTGGCATCAAAGTCCTTCAGTGTGCCAGTGCAGCCTTTGGTCGCCTGAGGAAGAGGGTGTTTGAAGACCAGGACCTCAAACCCGGCATCAAGCTCATGGTCTACATAGCAGTCGTGATACCTGCCCTCCTATATGCTTCAGAGACATGGGGCTAGACTTTCCACTTTGGCCCTCAACGCCCGATTGGCTGCTGAGAAGGATCGCTAACGCTCGGTGAAATAAACAGGTGAGAATTTGCATATTTAGGAAAAAGGTGTGTGGAAATGATCGCCTGGCGAAAAAAGTCGGCATTGTACACTCATTCTCGGCGGTCTCTCGGCGGGCAAGTGGAAAGTCAACCAAAGGGGTGGTCGTTATCGGAATGGATGGTAAGTTCAAAGATTTAGGTCGAGGCTGCGGAGAGGGGGATTCCGAAATAAAAAATTATCATTTAAAAAAAACACATACAAAGCATTCCCAAAACAGTTTTAAGCCTAATCGCCATGGTAAAATTTTAATTAAATAATTAAATAATCTTTCACTTACCTTTCTTTGCAGGGACTCCCTTACCGCCCTGTAAAAGCAGCTTTTTACAGGACAGGTCTCTCGACGATCTGGACGTCGGTGGTTGAGGTCCAAACTTATGCCCTGGCGGTTATTCTCGGCATTGCACGTGGGCGGTTTGGTCCCGGCTGGCGACTTCTGAAGTGGCCGTTACCAAGGAAAAAACTTGAGTGCAATCGCTCGCCGGGCAAAAAAACAGCTGCAATGCCGAGAAAATCGCCGACAATGAAGCCAAAAGTCTCGCCCCATGGACTATGTACAGCAGGCACCTCAAAGCACTAGAGAAGTACCACCAATGCTACCTCCGCAAGATCCTGCAAATCCATTGGCAGGATAGGCGCACCAATGTCAGTGTTCTCGCTCAGGCCAACATCCCCAGCATCAAAGCATTGACCACACTCGATTAGCTCCGCTGGATGGGCCACATCGTCCGCATGCCCAATACTAGAGTTTCAAAACAAGCGCTCTACTCAGAGCTCCAACACAGCAAGCAAGCCCCAGGTGGGCAGAGGAAACGCTTCAAGGACACCTTCAAAGCCTCCTTGAAAAAGTGCAATATCCCCAGTGACACCTGGGAAACCCAGGTCCAAGACCGCTCAAAATGGAGGAGAAGCATCCGGGAAGGCGCCGAACACCTCGAGTGTCTTCGCTGGGAGCACACGGAAGCCAAGCGCAAACAGCGGAAGGATCGCACGATAACCTAAGCACCCAACCCACCTGTCCCTCCAACCATCGTCTGCCCCACCTGTGACAGAGACTCTGTGTTCCGCATTGGACTCATCAGTCACCTGAGAACTCATATTCGTGCGGATGCAAGTCATCCTCCACTCCGAGGGATTGCCTAAGCTTGGTCAACAGCCTATCCCCAGAATAGGAGATAGAAAAGTCGAGGAGGGGAAGGGAAGAGTCGGAGATGGACCATGTCAAGGCAAGGGAGGGGTGGAAATCGGAAGCAAAGTTGAAGAACTTTAATAATGGTATAAACACTTCTGTCATATCACACCATAATCTGCACTGTTTGAGTGAAAAACATTAACATTTTCAAGCCTTTCTACGTATTCATTCTTTTATCGGTATTTTTAACCAAACCATTTCAACACCCACATGGTTTTGAGACACATTTTCCTCCATTTCATTAAATGATTTTTCTTCATTTCATCTCAATTAACTGGAATACTTGAAACTGCTTTGCTTGTTTGGCCCAGTTTCTGCCAATGCAAAGTAAGTCAGAGTCACTAACGAAAAGTAAATGGCTTCCTGCTGGTTGTGGAGGTGTTTAATTAATGCGGCACCACCTAATGTTCTAGTGGATGGCTTAATTTAGCATCGGGGTTAAATTTACATTCATAAGCCGCAGTAAACCACGGTGTAAACCACATTGTTGTAAGGGCGACACACGTATGCGATCATCCAAACAGCATAGCGATAGAATCTAATGGTTCCAGTGGAAAATGCATCCCTTAGAACACCAATCAATCTTTCACATTACAGGCTCCTTCCAGCTCTTGTCCTTCCGCTTGCATCAACAACAAATTGCATTTATATAGTGCCTCTAACAGAGAACAATGTCCCAAGGCACCTCACAAGAGCGTCAACAAATAAAACAAACCCTGAGCCACAGAAGGAGATATGAGGACAGTTGACCAAAAGCTTGGTCAAAGAAGTTGTTTTTAAGGAGCATCTTAAAGGAGGAGAGAAGGATACAGACGGAGAGGTTTAGGGTGGGAGTTCTGTGGCTTGGAGCCTCGGCAGCAGTCTGCTGCCACCGGGCAGATTCACTTCAGGTGCCTCTCTTCACCTGCTACTGTTGTTATTTGCACATAGTAGCAGAGCAGGAAGAGGTGGGAGTCTGGTGTTATGGGGAACGGGCGGGGAAGTGGAGTTAAGGCCGAGATCAGATCAGCCATGATCTTATTGAATGGTGGAGCAGACTCGGGGGGCTAAATGACTGACTCCTGCTCCTATTTCTTATGTTCTTATGTAGGTAGGCTACTGGTGGGAGCTTTGGGAGTCAGACCCCAGATTTAAAGGAGCTGACAGTCTTCAAGAACCAGGCTATCGAGCTCCAGAGCGGACAAGCAACTTTGAAAGTCAGCGAGGGTGAACTTGGGGGGTGGGGGTGGGGGCGGGCAGTTGGAGGCCCATTGCCACTGCAGCTGAGTAGAAGTTCTGCACTACCTGCTCCTGCCACAGTACTATAAAGGACAAAGTTGCCACACAAATTGCAGGCTTTGTGCATCTCTTCACACTCTAAGGGTGGCAACAAGAGTAGGTCAGAGGCTGGGTATTCTGCAGCGATTGATTCACCTCCTGACTCCCCAAAGCCTTTCCACCATCTAAAGGCACAAGTCAAAAGTGTGATGGAATACTCTCCACTTGCCTGGATGAGTGCACCTCCAATAACACTCAAGAAGCTCGACATTATCCAGGACATAGCAGCCCGCTTGATTGGCATCCCATCCACCACCTTAAACATTCACTCCCTCCACTACCGGCACACCGTGGCTACAGTGTGCACCATCTACAAGATGCACTTCAGCAACTCACCAAGGCTTCTTCGGCAGCACCTCCCAAACCTGTGACCTCTACCACCTAGAAGGACAAGGGCAGCAAGCGCATGGGAACACCTTCAGCACACGGATTGCAGCGGTTTGAAGGGGGCTCACCACCATCTTCTCAAGGGCAATTAGGGACGGGCAATAAATGCTGGCCTTGCCTGCAATGCCCACATCCCAGAAATGAATAAAGATGATATGGAGCATAACGATGATGAGGAGGAGGTGGAAGGTAGACCTTGCTTTCAAGATAATGAGGACAACGAGAATGATGAAGTGGTCGGGTCGTTGACCATCCCATCTACCTCTGGTGCCCCACCCCCTCTCCTATCACACCATCGACATTATCGGTTCCGTGCACCAGCTCAGTACATTTTGCCCATGGAGAGGGTGGGTGTGGATATTGTGTCAGGTGCCTTACAGAGGACAAGGGAACTGGAAGAACAGTGGCCAATGAGGACTCAATATGCTTCACATACAATGGAATACTGTTGTATAACAGAAGTGAAGTGTGTCAGCTGTGGATCAGTCAGTAATACACTTGCCTCTGAATCAGAAGGTCATGGGTTCAAGGCCCACTACAGAGACTTGAACAGATAATCTAGGCTGACACTCCAGCGCAGTACTGAGGAAATGCTGCACTGTTGGAGGTGCCATCTTTCTGATGAAACCAAGGCCTTGTCTGCCCCCTCTGGTAGACATAACAGATCCCACGGCACTATTTGAAGAAGAGCAGGGGAGTTCTCTCTGGTGTCCTGTCCAATATTTATCCTTCAACCAACATCACTAGAACAGATTATCTGGTCATTATCACATTGCTGTTTGTGGGACCTTGCTGTGTGCAAATTGGCTGTGGCATTTCCTACATTACAACAGTGACTGCACTTAAAAAGTGCTTCATTGGCTTTTAAGCACTTTGGGAGATCTTGAGGTCGTGAAAGGATCTTCCTTTCGTCCTGGGCCAAATGTGACCCATTTTGTGTATGCGCAGATCCCACAAACAGCAGCAAATAGTCAAAGTACCAATGCAACCCTCTGAATGTAATTAAGTATATTCATTGAATAAAAATTATATATTTTTAGAAACTTTTAGTAGAAAGAGAAGGAAAAAAATACACATGATCAAGAATTACTGGTTTGCAAGTACATTTCAATTGCCATAATCACATCACTTTAAAAATAATCACACAGTTGTTTAAAATCTACATCATGAATTAATAATTATGTCCTTAGACATTGCTATTGGCCTGACTGGACTATGGGAATACAGCCTTGCTGCAGAATCCATGCCTGGGTATCAAGGTGGAAGACTTTCCACTTACTCTACTGTCTAGCCTACTTTTCATACACCCTGACCGGAGACCAGAAAGAGGGCAGAGGCAGCCTGTAGTCATGTCAGATCGAGGATCCCAGTAGGGCTGGCAGCCAGGCACAGTCATAAAAATAAGAGTTGCATTTATGTAGCAACTTTCTTAGGACATCCCAAAGTGCTTCACAGCCAGTGAACTATCTTTGAAATGTAGCCACTGTAGTAATGTAGGAAACTCGGCAGCAAATTTGTGCACAGCAAGGTCCCACAAACGGCAATGAGATAAATGACCAGATAATCTGTTTTTAGTGATGTTGGTTGAGGGATAAATATTGGCCAGGACACAAAAGTAGCTTCCTATAAAGGAATTGGCTTTCATTGGATTTTTGCAGAGCATCACTGGTTCCTGGAGGAAGCGTGTCATTTGGAGCTACCTAGACAGGTGCTGCTGATGAGGGGGAATTTGCCTGTTGATTGCTATGGGAACAGGAGAACATTTTTAGCCAGTATGTAGCAAGCCCAACAAGGGAGGGGGTGGTTGTAGACTTAGTTTTAAGGAATGAAGTTGGTGCAAGGGGTATCAGTGGGAGAACATTTTGGTGCTAGTGATCATAATTCAATTAGATTTAGGGTTGTTGTGGAAAAGGACAAAGATTGACCAGGAATAAAAGTTCTCAATTGGGGAAAAGCCAATTTTAATAAGCTGAGAGGTGATTTAGCCATAATGGACTGGAAACAGCTACCTGAAGGTAAATCAGTGTCAGAGCAGTGGGAGGCATTCAAGGGGGAGATCTGGAGGGTTCAGAGCAAGTATGTTCCCTTAAAGAAAAAGGTTGGGACTAACAAATCTAGAGTCCACTGGATGTCACGGGACATACAGAGTAGAGTAAAGAAAAAAAAGGGAGGCTTATGACAGATACTGAGGGCTCAATACTGCAGGAACTCTAGGGGGTAAAAATTGCCCTCCGCAGGAACGGGGTGCACCTACCATTTTTAAAGTGCTCTGGTCACCACAATGGATTCGGCGGCCTCTCCGGCGAAATTCAGCTCCTCAGGGTTTTTTTCCAGCGGGGCAGAAGTGGATCATCGTGAGGGCGGAAGTGTCTGCGGAGCGGAGTGGCCATAGCTAGCGGGGCGGAAATGGGGGCGGGACGGAATGTCCGCAGCTGTCATTAATCAGCGCTGTGCTGATGACGTCATCATGCTGGCGTGTCACAACGTCTCTCCCCTTCAGTTAAAGGGGAGAGCCGCTGCGAGCACTGCATTCTTCTTAGTTCGGTCTACTGGGCCACCAGGGAGGGTTTCGGCCGGGCCAGCGGCCGGGCACCCAAGAGTGGGTGCCGAGCTGCCTGTTGGTGGTCCGGCCGAACCCGGGGACATAATTGTTGGGCCGACCTGGCAGTCGGCCGACAAAAAAAATAACATGGCGGCCGCTTTAAGAGCGGCTGTGTCGCCATTTCACACAGAGTGCACCGATAATAAAACCTGTCGGGGGCATTGGCTGATGGCGCTGCCGCTCCTGCGGGGCAATTTTGGGTAAGGGACAATTTCGCGAGGGGGTCCCCGCCAGATGGTAAGGGGTTGGCACGTGCACATGGGAAAACAGGCAGAGTGGTCCTGGACACAGCTCCGCTCCAGAGGAAGGACAATTTACAAAATGGCGGCCCGTTCACAGAGAGTCGGTGGCCATTCCGCGTTGCCCCGTGGCGGCCCCTTTCCAGCGGTCACAGGCCTTATCGAAAGGGGCAACTTCAGCCCCTAGGGAAGTATAGAAAGTGCAGGGGTGAAAATAAAAAGGAAATTAGGAATGCAAAGAGAGAGCTTGAAAACATTTTGGCTTGTTAAAGCAAGGAAAACCTAAAGATGTTTTATAAATACATTACGAGCAAGAGGATAACTAAAGGAAGAGTGGGGCCGATTAGAGACCATAAAGATAATCTGTGTGTGTAGTAGAAGACGTGGGTATGATTCTTAATGAATATTTTGCATCTGTTTTCACACTCCCTCTAATGGCCCCGGCCTGCTGATGGACCAAGACCTAGCTCTGTCAAGCCCGTGTGATGGCTGGTGTGCAACGGCCACCACACGTTAAAAAAATCCACGCACAGGCACCTTCCACCCTTCAACATGTAGTTCAGGATCTGGAATATTAGAGGTCCTTCATTGAAACACCTGTGAAGTCATCCCTTTTTGGCATGGAAGCAAGTCATCCTCGCTTCGAGGGACCGCCTATGATGATGATGATTCTTAATGAATACTTTGCATCTGTTTTCATAAAAGAGAGGAGCGTAGCAGACACTGCTATCGAGGAGGCGGAGTGAAATATTAGATGAAATAAACACAGTGAGAGAGGGAGTATTAAGGGGCTTAGCAGCTTTGAAAGTGGATAAATCCCCAGGTCTGCATTAAATGTATCCCAGGCTGTTAAGAGAAGCAAAAGAAGAACTGGCACAGGCTCTGACCATCATTTTCCAATCCTCTCTGGCTACAGGTGTGGTGCCAGAGGACTGGAAGACTGCTAATGTGATACCTTTGTTTAAAAAGGGAGAAAGGGATAGACCGAGTAATTACAAGCCAGTCAGCCTAACCTCGGTGATGAGAAATTTATTGGAAAAAATTCTGAGGGACAGGATAAATCTTCATTTGGAAAGACATGGATTAATCAAGGACATCATGGATTTGTTAAGGGAAGGATGTGTCTGACTAACTTGATTGAATTTTTTGAGGAGGTAACAAGGAGGGTCGATGAGGGCAGTGTGTATGATGTAGTGTATATGGATTTTAGCAAAGCTTTTGATAAGGCCCCACATGGCAGACTGGTCACGAAAGTAAAAGCCCATGGGATCCAAAGCAAAGTGACTAGCTTGATCCAAAATTGGCTCAGAGGCAGGAAGCAAAGGGTAATGGTTGATGGTTATTTTTGTGATTGGAAGGCTGTTTCCAGTGAGGTTCTGCAGGGTTCAGTCCTGGGTCCCTTGCTTTTTGTGGTATATATCAATGATTTAGACTTGAATGTAGGGGATATGATTAAGAAGTTTACAGATGATACTAAAATCGGCCATGTGGTTGATAATGAAGAAGAAAGCTGTAGACTACAGGAAAATATCAATGAACTGATCAGGTGGGCAAATGGAATTCAATCCGGAGAAGTGTGGGGCAATGCATTTGGGGAGGGCTAACAAGGCAAGGGTATACACATTAAATGATAGGACACTGAGAAGTAAAGAGGAACAAAGGGATTTTGGAATGCATGTCCACAGATCCCTGAAGGTAGCAGGCCAGTGTGATAAGGTGGCTAAGAAGGCATACGGAATAGTTGCCTTTATTAGCCAAGGCATAGAATACAAGAACAGGGAGGTTATGCTTGAACTGTATAAAACACGAGTTAGGCCACAGCTAGAGTACTGCGTGCAGTTCTGGTCACCAAATTACAGGGAAGCTGTGATTGCACTGGAGAGGGTTTGGAGGAGATTTATGCAGATGTTGCCTGGACTGGAAAATTTTAGCTATGAGAAAAGATTGGATAGACTGGGGTTGTTTTCTTTGGAAGAGAGGAGGCTGATGGGAGACCTTATTGAGGTGTATAGAATTATGAGGGACCTAGATAGAGTGGATAGGAAGGATCTATTTCCCTTAGCAGAGGGGTCAACAACCAGGGGGCACAGATTTAAAATAATTGGTAGGTGGTTTAGAGGGGATTTGAGGGGAAATGTCTTCACCCAGAGGGTGGTGGGGGTCTGGAACTCACTGCCTGAAAGGGTGGTAGAGGCAGAAACCCTCACCACATTTAAAAAGTATTTGGATTTGCACTTGAAGTGCCATAACCTACAGGCTATGGACAAAGAGCTGGAAAGTGGGATTAGGCTGGATAACTCTTTGTCGGCTGGCGTGGACACGATGGGCCGAATGGCCTCCTTCCATGCTGTAAATTGATTCTATGATAACATCATTCACTTGTGGTGAATTAGAGCCAGCTTGGTGATGCCTTTCCAGGTGTACTAGCTATCAGTGGATTCGGAACACGGCAGCAGAAGTGATGCTTTGCAAACTCCATTGAGAGTCGATCCCCTTGACAGGAGACAGCTTTTATTAGCTCTTCACTTGTGCGCGACTTAGAACCAATCTGAAACCGGAAAAGGCACGGAGCAATACTGTGCTGTATTGGCAGTGTGCTAAAACATTCCCACCGGCACCTGGGAGTCCCTGGCCCAATACCACCCTAAGTGGAGGACGAGCATCCGGGAGGGCGCTGAGCACCTCGGGTCTCATCGTCAAGAGCATGCAGAAATGAAACGCAGACAGCGGAAGAAGCGTGCGGAAAACCAGACTCCCCGCCCACCCTTTCCTTCAACCTGTCTGTTCCACCTGTCTCAGAGACTGTAATTCCCATATTGGACTGTACAGTCACCGGAGAACTCACTTTTAGAGTGGAAGCAAGTCTTCCTCGATTTCGAGGGACTGCCTATGGTGATGGTGATGATGCTAAAGCAAACAGGAGAAGCAAGTAACTCTCATTTAACGAGCAGGCAGCAATAGGTTAAGAGCAGCATTTCCCCCTTTGGTGACTTGTCCAAACTCTTCACAAAGAATCAGATGGGCTTGAGTGGGAGACAGCGCAGGGATGTGAACGGAGGCTGTGCTGGTTGGGAAGTTTGTCAGGAAATGGCTTTGTTGTCTCCTCTGTGTAATTGTTATCTTCCCAAGCACGCCAGCACAGCGCAATCTGTTACCAGTGGAAGCAAGGGGGAGCCTGGAACATGAGAGTGAATGATCCATCAATGGCTTCCCCCTACTTTACATAGAATTACATTGGATATACAGCACAGAACCAGGCCATTCGGCCCCTCTGGTCTGTGCCAGTGTTTATGCTCCACACGAGCCTCCTCCCACCTTGACATCGATCCGTATCAACATATCCTGTTGTTCCTTTTTCCCTCATATACTGATGTAGCTTCTCCTTAACTTCGTCCATCTCCGCCCTTGCCTCAGCTCATCCTCTGATGAAGTCCTCATCCATGCCTTTGTTACCTTTCGACTTGACTATTCCAACGCACTCCTGGCTAGCCTCCCACATTCTACCCTACGTAAACTAGAGGTGATCCAAAACTCGGACGCACATTCTCACCACTCTTTGAGTAAAGAAGTTTCTGCTGAATTCCCTAATGAGTTTCTTGGATTTATTTTAAGATCCCTCTATGGCCTCACCCCTTCCTGTCTCTGTAATCTCCTCCAGCCCCACAACCCCCGAGATGTCTGACTTCTCTAATTCTGCCCTCTTGAGCATCCCTGATTGTAATCGCTCAACCATTGGTGGCCGTGCCTTCTGTTGCCTAGGCCCCAAGCTCTGGAACTCCCTGCCTAAACCTCTCCGCCTCTCTACCTCTCTTTCTTCCTTCAAGACGCTTCTTGAAACATACTTCTTTGACCAAGCTTTTGGTCACCTGCACTAATTTCTCCTTATGCGGTTCGGTGTAAAATTTTTTAATCTCATAATACTCCTGTGAAGCGCCTTGGGACGTTTCACTACATTAAAGGCGCTATATAAATACAAGTTGTTGTTAACTTACTGATTGAGTAAAGGATATTTCTTTTCAGTAAACAACTCTCCAGACATGGGGCTAGAACCTTCACTTTTTTTGCCTGCTTAACACCCATTTTACTGCTGAAATGACGTATAACGCCCAGATATCACCTATATTGGCACAAAATGGAAACTGATGGGCTTTTTTAGGAGACTTATCACCGAGCGTTATTTTCCCAATGGGCTTAACACCGATAAAAAATATTACCGTCTGCCCACTTTTTTGGGGCGGAATCAGCAGAATGGGCAATTTCAACATCCATAATATCACCCAGCGTTACTTTCCGCACGGAATTAACGCTGAGATTCAATAATAGTGCCCGGAGACTGTTTTTTGTCGTAAAGAGCATTTTTATCCAAACTAGCGGCCATGGAGATCACCCATTGTCAATTTCATCAGCTCGCACACATATCGCCCACAATATCGCTCACTCAAAAAAACGGCCACAAAAAGTGGAACGAACCGAGACGAATCACAGCATTATGGACGCCATGTTGTAAATCACATGTCACTTCCTTTAAAAGGATGCTGTGCTTCAATCTCGGTGGAGTTTGGATGTACTCTGCAGGTTGTTGGAGTTGATGTGAACATCTCTATAAACATCTTGACCATACTGTGACCAATTGGATTTGAAGAGGTGTGCTCGTCGGGACATTCCTTGTTTGTGTGCAATTGGTGGCAAACAGAGAACTACTGCAATGGGGCCTGTCCTTTCTCCCCCTCTCTTGGTGACCAAATACATGCAGCAGAACTGACATCGCTGAAGGAACGCTCCACTGCATTATGTGCCCAGTGTACGAAGTGACAGAGAGATGAGAAGGACCAGATGTTACACCCCTCACAAGTACAAGGAGAAGCATTCTTACCTCGACTTGCCAGACACCACCTGCCTTCGGAGACTGCGCTTCCACAAAGAGGTTATCACTGAGGTATGCCAGCTGAAAAGGCGAGATCTGCAGCCTGCCCGCACCATCAGTACTGCACTGTCCGTCGAGGTCAAAGTCACCGCGGCACTGTCGTTCTATGCCTCTGGTACTTTTTAGGTCGCAGCTGCCGACATTTATGGACTTTCTCAGCATGCCCACACATCGCTGTATTAGACAGGTCACTGAAGCCCTGTACGCATGCAGGAGGGACTTGATCAGCTTCCCTATGACCAGGGAGAGTGAAAGGGCTCTAGGTTTCTCCAGAATTGCAAACTTCCCCAAGGTGCAGGGAGCAATAGACTGTGTTCACATCGCGATGCGGATACCTTTTCAGGATGCTGAGGTTTTCAGGAACCGCAAGGGATTCCACTCCCTGAATGTCCAGCTGGTTGTCGACCACCAACAAATTATACTGATAGTGAATGGTCAATTTCCGGTCAGCATCCATGATGTGCACATCCTGCGTGAGAGCACTGTATCTGACTTGTTTAACAATGAACCACAAGGTCAATGTTGGATGCTTGGGGACAAAGGATATGGTCTCGCCACCTGGCTGATGACCCCTCTGTATGACACCTACATCGAGGCCGAGAGGAGAGCCACAGAGCAACTCGCAATATCGTGGAGAAAACCATTGGAGTGCTGAAGCAGCCCTTCAGATGCCTGGATCACTCAGGAGGTGAGCTCCAATACCACCCTGAGCATGTAGCTCAATTCGTGGTGGTGTGCTCCATGCTGCACAACTTGGCTATCAGGAGGGGACATGAATTGCCTGATGAGTCTGACAGTCCACCTCACCAGAGAGAGGAAGAGGAGGATGAGGAGGCGGACACTGACATCGGCCCAGACAATCAGGCTGACACTGAAGCCATGCCCCTGCCCTCCTGTAGACCGCATGAAAGGATCCATGGTGGCATGATAGCTGCAAGAGCCTTACATCAGGAGCTCATCAATGATCACTTTGCCTGAAAGAATATTGGTGTTATTTCCACTGCTGGGTGTGCAAGTCATACATCAATGTGCACATCACCTTGGTGACAGCTAAAGTTTACATTGATTGAAGTTAAGTGTGATTATACCTTATGATGAAAAGGAATCACCAGGGTATAATGGTGTAGCTATCTGAGCCAATTGTTAAATAAAAAACATTTAAACCGAACATTAGTCTGAAATCATCAGTATTTCTGGGCAAACCAACCCTTCCCCGCCCCCCGCCACTTCTCCTCCCCACCTCTTCCCCTCCTGATGCCAAGCCACCTAGCTGAGGTGCTACTCAGGAGATGATTCATGGGGGGGGGAGCCGTGGGGGAGGCGGGGGCGTGTGACGGCCGAAGCGCTGCTGAATGGCGGCAGATTAGGAAAAGGGGAGGTGCAACGAGACCTGGGTGTCATGGTTCATCAGTCATTGAAAGTTGGCATGCAGGTACAGCAGACGTTGAAGAAGGCAAATGGTATGTTGGCCTTCATAGCTAGGGGATTTGAGTATAGGAGCAGGGAGGTCTTACTGCAGTTGTACAGGGCCTTAGTGAGGCCACACCTGGAGTATTGTGTTCAGTTTTGGTCTCCTAATTTGAGGAAGGACATTCTTGCTATTGAGGGAGTGCAGCGAAGGTTCACCAGACTGATTCCAGGGATGGCTGGACTGACACATGAAGAGAGACTGGATCAACTAGGCCTTTATTCACTGGAATTTAGAAGGATGAGAGGGGATCTCATAGAAACGTATAAGATTCTGATGGGACTGGACAGGTTAGATGCGGGAAGAATGTTCCCGATGTTGGGGAAGTCCAGAACCAGGGGACGTAGGATAAGGGGGAGGCCATTTAGGACTGAGATGAAGAGAAACTTCTTCACTCAGAGAGTTGTTAACCTGTAGAATTCCCTGCCACAGAGAGTTGTTGATGCAAGTTCATTGGATATATTCAAGAGGGAGTTAGATATGGCCCTTACAACTAAAGAGATCAAGGG
Source organism: Pristiophorus japonicus (assembly GCF_044704955.1). Taxonomy (NCBI): domain Eukaryota; kingdom Metazoa; phylum Chordata; class Chondrichthyes; family Pristiophoridae; genus Pristiophorus; species Pristiophorus japonicus. The sequence goes on from NC_091992.1 coordinate 84,227,917, forward strand.
GTATGGCGAGAAAGCAGGAAAGGGGTACTGAGGGAATGATCAGTCATGATCTTATTGAATGGCGGTGCAGGCTCGAATGGCCGAATGGCCTACTCCTGCACCTATTTTCTATGTTTCTATGTTTCTATGGATGGATATGGGAGAGGAAGGTCCCGAGGTGGGAGTGTGCTCCGAGCCACAAGCAAGCAATGGGGGTGCGTCACCTTGGGTGATCCGGGAGCCCTCTGCCACTATTGTTCCTGGCTACCAGCTCCAGGGTCTCCTCCATCCCTTCCATTTTATATATTATTTGTTGGACAAAAACTTGGTGCCAACTATGTTCTAGGTGCTTAGTGGGTTTTTTGCTGCTGGTGAATCTCTGTCATGCCTCCCACAACAGCCAAACAAGCACACATCACAGCCACACACGCTTTCAGTGCCTCTGGGCTCCCTCTCTCTCTCTGTCTCCTTTTCTGCGCATGTCATGATGACCCTTGACCTCCAGAATCGTGGGAATCGAGCGTTGCCATGCCATTGCTAAGGACGGCCACACTTTACGGCAGAAGGTCAGAAAAATTTAGCGTTACCGCCCATTTGATATCGCTCACGGTAACGCCCATTTTCAAAAATGTAAACTAGGTGTTTTGAGAATGAGCGAGAAGTCGGCGATCTGAAAACCCTTTTTTAACGTCCACGCCGGAAACAACGCACATTTTTGGCCGATAAGCACAAAAGTGGGGGTTCTAGCCCATGATGTTGCACTGTGAAGTTTTTATGTAATGCCCAATGCCACAGGGTAAGTTTTAACACGAGATATGGTTTTACAGGATCAGATTCTCCCATAGCTCGAATGAAATGAAAGATTTTCCAGGTAAATCAACAGGTTCACTCGCCCAGCAATCAGGTTAAAACCTTCTTGCTGCCTCCCAATCTGATCTGGCACTCTGCTAATCTTGGGATCCAGAATGAACCTCCCATTGCATTGCCTGCTTATACTGCCCATTCCTCACCCTTTACTTGGCAATAAGTTTCCTCATAAATCATCTGCCACCTGAGAACTCTTCTTTAAGGGAGGAAAGAAAAATCACTCGCAAAATGCTTTCGGACTGGGACAGACCCAAAGTAAATGGGCATGTGTTGATCTAGCTTGGCTTATTTTTACAGTACATGCCATTCCTTCTATAGCCTCCCTGTTTTAAGTTAACGCTTCTTAAGGCCTCATTTCCTGCTGCTTTGACTGCGTGTGCTTATTTTGGACTTACACCTCAGGGCTGTGTAATCTGAGGACATGGGTAAGCAACCATTAACTGTAAAAATGAAGATTAAGGGTATTGTTGAAGATCGATTTTATTTTTAAAAGCCAGTTAGCTCTCAGTAACTCAATGTTCTCTGTAACGGAAGCTTGCAATTTTCGAAGGACTTGGGGGGGAAGCAAAGGCAGACAGAAGCAGCAAGCACCTGGGAATGGTTGGACGATACCATGGCCCTGAGCCTGTGACACGGAACACCAACACCGCGAATGCTCACCGCGTTTGCCTGAAATTGTTTCAGTGGAGGTGCGAACCCATTTATTTTAAGCGGGTGGGGAGCCTGCCTGAGATTTCCTGGGACGCACTCCCAGTGAGTCAGGTGTTTGTAAGTGCAAGTGACAGACTGTCGGAATAATATGGCACAAGAAGACGACGACTTGGATATATACAGCGTCTTTCACGACCACCGGACGTCTCAAAGCGCTTTACAGCCAATGAAGTACTTTTTGAAGTGTAGTCACTGTTGTAATGTGGGAAACGCGGCAGCCAATTTGCGCACAGCAAGCTCCCATAAACAGCAATGTGATAATGACCAGATCATCAGTTTTTTGGTTATGTTGATTGAAGGATAAATATTGGCCAGGACACTGGGGATAACTCCCCCTGCAATTCTTCAAAATAGTGCCATGGGATCTTTTACGTCCACTTGAGAGAGCAGACGGGGCCTCGGTTTAACGTCAGTTAAAGGCCAGTTTTAGCACTAATGTCAGGAAGTTCTTAAAAAAATGTGGCTTTATCATAATCAACAACACCTTGCATTTATATAGCACCTTTAATGTAGTAAAACTTTCCAAGGTGCTTCACAGAAGCGTTATCAGACAAAATGTGGTATCGAGCCACATAAGGAGGTATTAGGACAAACAATCAAAAGCTTCGTCAAGGGTTATATTTTTAGGAGCCTCCTAGAGGAGGAAAGAGATGGAGAGGTTTAGGGAGGGAATGGCAGAGCTTGGGGCCTAGACAGCCGAAGGCACGGCCGCCAATGGTGGAGCGAAGGAAACCGGGGATGCACTAGAGGCCAGAATTGGAGGAACACAGAGTTGTCGGAGGGTTGCAGGGCTGGAGGAGGTTACAGAGAAAAGGAGGGGCGAGGCCATGGAGCGATTTGAACAATAGGATGAGAATTTTAAAATTGAGGTGCGCCGGACATGGAACAAATGTTGGTCAGTGAGCACAGGGGATGGGTGAACGGGACTTTCTGCGAGTTTGGACACGGGCAGCTGAGCTTTGAACGAGCTCAAGATTACAGAGGGTGGAAGATGGGAGGCTGGCCAGGGGAGCATTGGAATAGCGGAATTTGGAGATGACGAAAGCCAGGAGGAGATTTTCAGCAGCAGGTGGGCTAAGGCAGAGGCAGAGGCGGGCAATATTATGGCGGTGGAAGTAGGTGGTCTTGGTATCCAGGGTTAGAGGTTGAGGCAGAAACTATATCAACATTCAAGATTAGATTGAATCGGCAGATGAAAGAGTGGTGGGTAAATGTGATTAGGACTGTCTACTTGTGGGGAGCGTCAATGCCACTGCAAGCTGGTTGGGCCGAAAGGCCTGTTTCCGTGTTGTGACTTGTATGTATCTGTGAAAAGGAGATGAAAAGTCCTGAAATCAGTTAAGAAATAGTTCAATGCCATGCCAGGGCAGGTCTGCAGTGTTTTTCTGGGTGTATGAGTTCAGTTAGGTTGAACAGCCTTCCTCATCTCTATCTATTTTGTGATCTGCAAGAATAATATTGTGGTGCTATTTGAGAATATTGGCCGCACTTCACAAGTAACCCCTTGGATGTGAAGGATTCTGGGATCATCTGAGGACACATAAGGCGCTATGCAACGACATCTATTCCAGTCACCTGGGAATTCAGTCAAGGAACGTGCCCACAAGGTCCACGTGTTCACGAAGTTTCTCTTGGTATGTGGGAACACCCGGCCTTGAGCCCCTCCAGCCTGGACCAGCTGGCCTTTGGTCAGCGCCCACCCTTTCTCCTTCCTCAGCACTGAGCTGTGCAGCCTCGTGACCCCCTCCCCATCAGTAAAACTCGAAAGGCTGGTCTCCGGGCTGGCGCTTGGTGTTCGGGCTGACACAAGGTGGTGTACTGCGCTGCTCTCGTTTCTGCTGCTGCCGACTGGCTCCTGTCACATGATCCGTGAAGAGCATACATTGACGAGCGCATTGGCGCACTTCCCCAGTGCACCATTGGCTGTGGAAGGACAGGTTGGACCTCTCTAATCCGGCACACTCGGGACCTGGCCTGTGCCGGACCAGAGGATTTGCCGGACCACGGGAGGTCACGCCGACCCTCGACTTACTAGGTCCTGATGACAGCGCTCGTAACTCTTACCGTCTCCGCAACACTCCAGCTCTAAAACTCCCGCCACGCTCCTTCTCCACGTCGCTTTATTGAACATTACCTGACAAGATGGCGTTCTGATCCCGAAGCTGGATTTGTACATGTGCAGCGCAGAAGGCTAAAGGAAGCGGCTGCTGTATTAAACGTCGACGAATTAGAAGGTAATTAGAAGATAATGTGGGGGCGGGAGGGAGCGCTGGAGAGAGGAGGAATGATTTATTTCAGCGGCATGGACCCAGCGTTCACGGGATGCACAAGAAAATTGGCCATTTGCTTTAGGGATAGCCGGCCACTTCCCCTTTAATGTCCAAAGCCTGATTGGCCCCCTTTGCTCAGGAAGACAATAGTAATTTTGGCCGAACAACCTCCCCCAGGGTAACAATTGTGGGAATTTCCGTGAGCATGAGGTAGGTGGCACTAGAGATGTGCCAGCTGTTTGTGCCCACTTGCATCACACAAATAAGGTGCCCTCCTCTCTGATCTTGCAAACTGGAGTGGGGTCAACGTTGGAGGATACTGTCAGAAACAGTCCCAGAATAACCGCTGAGATCATGCGATCCTGAGGAGTTTCAGGGCCGTACACATTTTCTATTGACAGGTTGTACATTGGATATACTTTAATAACTGTGTGGTTATCACTTAAATTAAGTATTACAATGAAGTATTAATAACTGTGGTGTGTAACCAGAGAGACAGACATTAGATTGAATTATCTATTATACAGAGATTCACAAATATCACTGCTGCCCAGCAGCATGGTGGGACTAAGCACAGATGGGAGTAATGCCACATCTGGCCCACCCAGTCCCCCTCTCAAATGGCAGAAGATGCATCAGAGAGTGGGCAAGATAAGTCACTTTCTGAAGCATGGGAGATAGTCGCACCATTTACAGAGCCATCTCATGACATAGCAGGAGCAGGTACAGAACTAACTCAATCCAAAAAGGCACCCACTTTTTCCTGCCTGTGAGGAAGCTCCCAGAAGGACTGTCGGGATCATTTTAAGGAGACATCTGTATGAGACACTGTCACCAAACATTGGGAAAAACACGCCAGGAACGTGCACACATCACTTTCAGGATAATAACAGGGTGCTACTTTATTTGATTGAAGTTTCCTTCTGATGGTGCAGAATACGGTAAAAGCAGATCGAAGGGTCAATATGGCTTGTGCTGTTGGTGAAGATGTCCTGCTCCATTGAATTGTGCATGTGCACAGCATTGACTCAATCCATACTGTAACCCTCCTGGGCCTGAGTTCTATTGTTAGTGTTTGGCATATATCCTTCTTGCAGTGTACCAGCTGACCTCACCGGGTACTGCTGACAACGCTGCTGACAACGATCCAGCCATGTACTGCTGACAACGCTGCTGACAACGACCCGGCCGTGTACTGCTGACAACGCTGCTGTCAACGACCCGGCCACGTTCTGCGCATGCGCCCCTCCCCCCCACCCCCCGCCCCCCTCCCCCACCCCCGGCCGGGAATGGTGTCAGACCAGGGAGGTTGCCGGACCAAAGCGTGCAGGATTTGTAATGAGCTGTAAAGTCTCTATTCCCATCGCCAGAGCACAGAAATGTTGATGTTACTATAGAGTAGTACAGCACAAAAGGATGCCATTCGGCCCATCGAGTCTGTGCCGACCCCTTCGAAGAGCAATCCAGCAAGTCCCACTCCTTCGCCCTGCTCTGTCGAATAGCGAACAATCTCACTTTGCATTTACAAAATGGTGTGTGCCTCTCTCTATCCTCTATTCTGAAGAGCAGAATAATATTGCAGGCCCACTGTAACATGGCTGCTAGTTGTGCTGGTAGTTGACTAGGAATAAAGCATTTAAAAGTGGAGGTGCTCAGGGATAGAGGTTCAGTTCCTCAGATTTGATCTATTTTGATGACGCACCTGGGTAATCTCCCCAGTACAGGCAAGGATCCTTCGCCACCATTTTCTATCTATAGTGGCAGGGTAGACTTTCTCCTTCATAAACTTGGCGTGTATTCCCTTGAGTACAGCAGACTGAGGGATGATGTGATCGAGGTGTTTAAATGGAATCAATAGGATGGATGCAGAGAAACTATATCTTCTGATGGGGGAATCCAGGACAAGGGGACACAATCTTAAAATTAGAGCTTGGCTGTTCATGAGGGCAATCAGGAGGCAATTTTTCACACAAAGGGTAGTGGAAATCTAGAACACTTACCCCCAAAAGGCTTTGGAAACCAGGACAATTGGAGCTATCGAGACCGAGATCAATAAGCTTTTGTTAGGTACGGGTATGAAAGGGGTATGGAGCAAAGGAAAAAGACTGGTATTTATATAGCACCTTTCACGACCACCAGATGTCCCAAAGCACTTTACAGCCAATGAAGTACTTTTGAAGTGTAGTCACTGCTGTAATGTAGGAAACGCGGCAGCCAATTTGCACACAGCAAGCTCCCACAAACAGCAATGTGATACTGGACCAGATCATCTGTTTTTGTTATGTTGATTGAGGGATAAATATTGGCTTGGACTCCCCTGCTCTTCTTCAAAATAATGCCATGGGATCTTTTGCATCCACCTGAGAGGGCAGACAGGGCCTCGGTTTAATGTCACACCTGAAAAGACAGCACCTCCGACAGTGCAGCACTCCCCCAGCACTGCACTGGAGTATCAGCCCAGATTTATGTGCTCGAGTTCCTGGAGTTGGACTTGAACCCACAACTTTCTGGCTCAGAAGCAAGTGTGCTACCCACTGAGTCACTGGCTGACACACAAGGAGGGTAAATGGAGCTGAGGTGGTGATCAACCATGAGCTAATTGAATGGCGGAGCAGACCCGAGGTACTGAATGTCCTGCTCCTGTTCTTATGTCCTTCCACCCCACAACCCCCCAACACCAGCATGTAATGGGCAAATTAGCTCCATTCCAAAAACCATGTAGAGCCTGTAATTTCTGATGTTTACACACACGCTGTTCTTGGGCACCGGAATGGACAGCTCATTGTGAGCAGCCACTGAGCATTGCACGGCAAATCCAGTCGAGCTCCCAAACATGCAGTTCGGCTTTCAAATCAATAGGAACTGATAGCTGCCCTACGTGATGCATTTCCTGGAATTGCAATTAAAAAGGTCAGAGACATGTAAATATGGAGGGGCTGATCTTATTACAGAATGTCAATACACAGGCCGGTCTGAAGTGAGGCAGTTCCGTTGGATCGGAGAAACAAACCTTTTCAAATGACTTCTTATCTTTAACTCTTTGCTGCCCAGGACAGCCGGACTGCGAATGATTCTGTGGATGTGCCTGCTGTGGCTCAGTGGGTAGCTCACTTGCCTGTGAGTTAGAAGGTTGTGGGTTCAAGTCCCACTTGAGCACATAAATCCAGGGACATGACCACAAAAAAATCTAGGCTGACCCTCCCAGTGCAGTGCTGAGGGAGTGCTGCAATGTCAGAGGTGCTGTTTTTCAGATGAGCTGTTAAACCAAGGCCCTGTCTGCTCTCTCAGGTGGACACAAAAGATCCCATGGCACTATTTCGAAGAAGAGCAGCGGAGTTCTCCTTGGCGTCCTGGCCAATATTTATCCCTCAATCAACATAACAAAAAGACAGATTATCTGGTCATTATTACATTGCTGTTTGTGGGAGCTTGCTGTGCGCAATTGGCTTCCACGTTTCTTGCATTACAACAGTGACTACACTCCAAAAGTACTTTATTGGCTGTAAAGTGTTTTGGGACGTCCGGTGGTCGTAAAAGGCGCTATATAAATGCAAGTCTTTCTTTATGTCTCTGTGGCCCAGGGTAAAGGAGTACTAAACACAGAAACCAATGAGGGAACTGGCATCATTGTGAGGATAGCTTGAAATTGTTTATGATAGAAAGAATTTCTATAGCGCCTTTTATGACCTCACGAAGTCCCAAGGCGCTTTACAGCACTACTTTAGAAGCACTACTGTTGTATTGTGGGAAAGGCCGCAGCCAATGTGCACACAGCAAAGTTCCACAAATTGCAATGACCAGATAAGGTGCTTCTCGATCTTGGACATCAGGGAGAACTCCCCTGCTCTTCTTCGAAGATAGTGCCACGGGATCTTTTACGCCCATTGAAAAGGCAGACGGGCCCTCGGTTTCACGTCTCATCCGAAAGGCGACACCTCTGATTGTGCAGCACTCTCTCAGTATGAGATTTTATGCTCAAGTTCCGTGGCATGGAACTTGAACCCACAATCTTCTGACTCAGCAAAGTGCTACCCACTGAGCCACGGCAAACACTGAAGAACATGAACCATCTAATGACTCCAAGAATTGCTCAATCCTGGTTCTGTACGGCAGGCACTGGATTTGAGGGGGCTGATTCCATGAGGGACACATTTTTGAATAGTTCTTTATGCCTTAGAACTGCCAGGCCACAATGTATTCTGTTGCGTGGAACATTCTGTGAGCATCGGTAAGATGATTCTCCGTGTGACATTGCCGCCAAGCCTCATTGTGTGCTCACCCACTGAGCACTTGCAATCAGGAATCATTGGATCGTGATCAGGAGAAATAACCCTGGCTGTTTCCCTCCTGCCCCCTCCTCCTCGACCACCTGCCCCCCACCGCCGCTCTCTCGTCAAGGGATATTGAGGTCAATTGTTACACTTGCATGTTCGGAACATAGGAAGAGGAGGAGGCCATTGAGCCTCTTGAGCCTGTTGCACCATTCAGTGAGATCATGGCCATACCGCGACCAAACTCCATATACCAGCCGTTGCCCCATATCCCTTAATACCTTTGGTTAACACAAATCTAACAACCACAGATTTAAAATTAACATCTGGCATCAATTGCTGTTTGCAGAAGAGAATTCCAAATTACTACCACCCTTTGTGCATAGAAGTGTTTCCTAATTTCACTTCTGAAAGGTCTGGCTCTAATCTTTAGTCTGTGCCCCCCTAGTCCTGGAATCCCCAACCAGCAGAAATAAAACATCGATGACCAGATAAGATGTTTTTAGAGATTGAGGGATAAATATTGGCTGGGACACCGGGGAGAACTCCCCTGCTCTTCTTCGAAATAGTTTCCGAGGAATGTGGGTGGGGAAGCCGTGGGATCTTTCACGTCCACCTGAGAGAGCAGACGGGGCCTCAGCTTAACATCTCATCTGAAGGACGGCACCTCCGACAGTGCAGCACTCCCTCAGCACTGCACTGGGAGCTTTTGCCTCTGTTCATACGAGGGCTGATGCTGTTTCCGAGGAATGTGGGCGGGGAAGCGGCACGCCCACAGCCCGCGAAAGGCAGTCCTTGGGTACGCGGGATCACAAGGAGGCCGAAGGGAGTTACAGGCCCACAATCGGAAATCCACTGGGCCGGCAGTTGAGTCTTAGGAATCCACCTCATCTTCCCATTCCAAATAATTCTGTTTTGAAAACTGGCATTAGGTAATTGTCAAACAGTTATGGTTGTAGTTTGAGGCCCAGATGTGAACCACACCCAACGTTCGAGCTCTGTAAGACATCTGGCTGGTTGCAAAGTGAAAGTTTAAAGACCCGATTGAAAGCTGAACAAATCCACTGAACCAATCGCACAGCAAAACTCCTGGAGGGCGCTGGAAGCTGACTAACTCGACAATGAGCACACCGCACATACCTGTCTGGTTTTCTGGAGGAAATATCCTTGCATATTTTTGTGAACTCTTTCATTAAAGCCTTTGAACCTGAACCTGAGTAAATAACGCTTAAAATCTCGGCAACAGTACAGGCTCCGGGACTGGAGGGTCTCAACCCATTGTACCTCAGTGACTATGCGGACTGGAGGTTGCCTTGAGATGGTCAGAGTTTTCAAACCTGGGGTTTGGGGTCCACTTGTTTCCAGAGGCGTCCACCAACTTACTTCCGTCCGCAGGGGCACAATGGGGGGGCAGGCGGGGGATGGGAGGTAGGGGCGTCGGGTGGGGCAAAGGTAGGGGTGGGGAGGGCGGTGGGGGGCAGGGGCAGGGGACGGGGTGGGGGGCAGAGGACGGGGTCAATGGACGGGTGGCACAGGGTGGGGGGTGGGGGAAGATCCCTCTGTCAAGGGTTATGGGGAACAGGCAGGAAATGGAGTTGAGGACAAGATCAGATAAGCCATGATCTTGTTGCATAGCGGAGCAGGCTAGGGGGGCTAAATGGCCTACTCCTGCTCCTATTTTCTTATGTTCTTATTATTGTGTTCCTAACAGATGAGACTGCACACAGGGAGGTTAAGGTAACAGTGACTTCAGTCTTTATTAAGACACTCCAGAGTGAGGAACAGGCCTTAGGGGCCGGCTTATATACAGTGCTCCCAAGGGATGAGCTTCCTGGTGGCAGAACATGGGAGTGCATGCTTTACAGATACACAACATCACTCCCACCCAAAGTCAAAGTGAAAACTATTTACAAGGTGAGGCGGTCTGGAGCCTTTCTTTCCTTGGTGGACCGTCTCGGTACAAATGTCTGTTCTGGTGTGTTGGCTGTATCCTCGCTGGGCTGGCGTGTTGTTGGCCCTGCAGGGCTGCAGGGTGAGCCTGGCCTTGCTGGGCTGTTGGGCATGATGGGTTCGATTTCCTGGTCCGGGGTGGTGTCGTTGATCCTTTGGGTGTGTGTTGTGGGCTCGAAAAAGGTGGTGTCTGCTGTGGGTTGTTCAGGGCAGTCTGTGAACCGCAGCCTCGTTTGGTCCAGGTGCTTTCTTCAAATTTGTCCATTGTCTAGTTTGACTACAAACACCCTACTCCCTTCTTTAGCTATCAGCGTGTCCGCGGTCCATTTGGAACCATGTCCATAGTTTAGCACATACACAGGGTCATTCAGATCAATTTCCCGTGACACAGTGGCGCGACCATCGTTTACATTTTGTTGCTGCTGCCTGCTCTCTGCCTGATCATGCAGGTTGGGGTGAACCATCGAGAGTCTGGTTTTAAGTGTCCTTTTCATGAGTAGCTCAGCCGGGGGCACCCCTTTGAGCGAGTGGGTTCTTGTGCGGTAGCTGAGCAGTACTCGGGACAGGCGGGTTTGGAGTGAGCCTTCTGTGACTCGTTTAAGGCTCTGTTTGATTGTTTGTACTGTCTGCCCTGCCTGCCCATTGGAGGCTGGTTTAAAAAGGGCCGAGGTAACATGTTTGATCCCATTGCGGGTCATGAATTCTTTAAATTCGACACTGGTGAAACATGACCCGTTGTCACTGACAAGTAAGTCAGGCAGGCCGTGGGTGGCAAACATGGCCCTCAGGCTTTCAATGGTGGCGGTGGTGGTGCTTCCCGACATTATTTCACATTCAATCCATTTTGAAAAAGCATCCACCACCACCAGGAACATTTTACCGAGAATCGGGCCCGCATAGTCAACATGGATCCTCGACCATGGTCTGGAGGGCCAGAATCGCATACTTAGTGGTGCCTCTCTGGGCGCGTTGCTCAACTGAGCACACACGCTGCATTGCCGTACACAGGACTCTAAGTCAGAGTCGATACTGGGCCACCACACGTGGGATCTGGCTATCGCTTTCATCATTACTATACCCGGGTATGTGTTGTGGAGATCCGAGATGAACGTCTCCCTGTCCTTTTTTGGTAGCACTACACGGTTACCCCACAACAGGCAGTCTGCCTAAATGGACAGCTCGTCCTTTCGCCACTGGAATGGCTTGATTAGCTCTTGCATTTCAACGGGGATGTTGGCCCAGTTCGCATGCAGTACACAGTTTTTTATTAGGGACAGCAGAGGAGCTTGGCTGGTCCAAGTCCTAATCTGGCGGGCCGTCACAGGTGATTTATCATTTTCAATCGCTTCCATGACCATCAACAAGTCTGCGAGCTGCACCACCATCAACAAGTTTGCAGGCTGCGCCATTTCCACCCCCGTGGTGGGCAATGGTAGCCGACTGAGAGCATCCGCACAGTCCTCGGTGCCTGGCCTGTGGCCGATGGTATAGTTATATGCTGATAGCGCGAGTGCCCACCTTTGTATGTGGGCTGAGGCATTAGTATTTATCCCCATGTTTTCAGCGAACAGGGATATGAGGTGCTTGTGATCAGTTTCCAGCTCAAATTTGAGGCCAAACAGGTACTGATGCATTTTCTTTACCCCGAACACACACGCTAATGCCTCTTTCTCAATCATGCTGTAGGCTCTCTCAGCCTTAGACAAGCTCCTGGAGGCATTGGCGACAGGTTGCAACTTCCCCACGACGTTAGCTTGTTGTAATACACACGCGACTCCGTACGACGATGCGTCACATGCTAGCACAAGTCTTTTACACGGGTTATACAATACAGGCATAAAATGTTTCTGGCTTTCTCAAAAGCAATTACTTGTTATTTTCACCATACCCAGTTCTCACCTTTGTGCAATAACACATGTAGGGGCTCTAAGAGGGTGCTTAACCCCATTAGAAAGTTACCAAAATAGTTGAGGGGTCCCAGGAACGACCGCAGCTCCATAACGTTCTGTGGCTGGGCGCGTTCCTGATAGCCTCTGTCTTGGCGTCTGTGGGCCGAATGCTGTCCGCCGCGATCTTTCTCCCCAAAAGCTCCACTTCTGTTGCCATGAAGATGATTTCAAGCTGTTCAGCCGCAGCCCTACGCGATCCAGTTGCTGGAGAATCTCCTCCAGGTTTTGTAGGAGCTCGACGGTGTCCCGACCCATGACCAATATGTCCTGAAAAACCACCATGCGTGGTACCGACTTGAGTAGGCTCTCCATGTTTCTCTGGAAGATCGCTGCAGCCGACCGAATTCCAAACGGGCATCTGTTGTAAATGAACAGTTCCTTGTGCGTGTTGATGCAGGTGAGGCCCTTTGAAGACTCCTCAAGCTCCTCATGTAGGCTGCAGTCAGGTCGAGCTTGGTGAATGTCTTGCCTCCTGCCAGCGTCGCAAATAGGTCATCTGCCTTAGGTAGTGGGTATTGGTCCTGTAGCGAGAAACAATTAATAGTTACTTTATAATCAACGCAAATCCTGACCGTGCCATCACTTTTGAGTACTGGAACAATCGGGCTGGCCCACTCGCTGAATTCCACTGGGGAGATGATGCCCTCGAGTTGCAGCCTGTCCAGCTCGATTTTCACTCTCTCCCTCATCATGTGAGGTACCGCTCGCACCTTGTGGTGAATGGGTCGTGCGTCTGGGACCAAGTGGATCCGCACCTTCGCCCCAGAAAAGTTTCCAATGCTTGGCTCAAAAAGGGAAGGAAATTTGTTAAGAACCTGGGTACATGAGGCCTCATCAACATGTGATAGTGCTCGGATATCATCCCAGTTCCAGCGGATTTTGCCCAGCCAGCTCCTTCCAAGCAGTGTGGGGCCATCGCTCGGGACAATCCAGAGTGGCAGTGTGTGCACCGTGCCCTCGTAGGTGACCTTGACAAATGCGCTGCTCAGGACAGTAATAAGCTCTTTGGTGTACGTTCTCAGTTTCGTGTGGATGGGGCTCAGGGCTGGTCTGAGTGCCTTGTTGCACCACAGTCTCTCAAACACTGGCTAGCACCAGTGTCCAGTTCCATGGCTACGGGTAAGCCATTCAATTTTACATTTAGCATAATGGATATTTCGTCAAAAATGTGTGCACCCCGTATACTTCAGCATCTGCCTCCTCTCTCTGAGGTTTGAAATTGCTTTGATCCACCATGGACCGATCTTCCTCTGCCATGTGGTGGTTACCAGGTTTTGCAGAGCTTGCAGCTCATCTGCAAGCTCATTGGAGGTGCCTCATTGTTCCACAGCTCTTGCAAACATACCCTTTGTAGCGGCATGAATAGGCTGAATGGAAGCCTCCACAATGCCAACAAGGTGTGAATTGCGGACTCTGAGTCATCTGGGTCACCTGAGGCCTGCTGACAGTTGAAGACTCGTGGTTTCTGCCCTGTACATTTCTGCTCGCAAACACAGTTCCAGTTAATTTATGAACATTGCTAGCACTTGTGTGCTGAGAGATTTGTTTGGTGTTATCACTGGTGGACATAAACGCCTGTGCTATCGCAATGGCCTTACTGAGGGTCGGTGTGTTTACAGTCAAAAGTTTTTATAGGATAGTCTCGTGGCCAATACCCAGTACAAAAGAGTCTCTGAGCATTTGCTCCAGGTAGCCATCAAACACCATTGTCTTGAAAGTCGCCTTAGCTCAGGCCACTTCCTGAACTTCAGAGCACTGGCACGTGTAGAACCGATACCTCGCCATCAGCACGCTCTCCCTCGGGTTAAGATGCTCCCGAACCAGTGTGCACAGCTCCTCATATGACTTATCTGTGGGTTTCATGGGAGCCAGAAGATTCTTCATGAGGCAGTAGGTCAATGCCCCGCAGACTGTGAGGAGAACCACTCTCCTTTTTGCAGCAATTCCTTCTCCGTCCAGCTCGTTGGCTACAAAGTACTGGTCTAGCCATTCAACAAAGGCTTCCCAGTCCTCACCCACCGAGAACTTCTCCAGGATGCTCACAGTTTGCTGCATCTTTGCATTGGATTCGTATACTCATCGCCAGTTATTGTGTTCCTAACACAGATGAGACTGCACACAGGGAGGTTAAAGTAACAGTGACCTCAGTCTTTATTAAGACACTCCAGAGTGAGGAACAAGCCTTAGGGGCTGGCTTATATACAGTGCTCCCAAGGGATGCTGGGATCCCTTGGGATTCAGGGGATGCACTCCCTGGTGGTGGAACATGGGAGAGCATGCTTTACAGATACACAACACTTATGTCCACTCCTCAAAACAAAATGGTGAACGTTGTTTATAAAGAATGTATTTAATATTTCACCCCCTGGCTGTGCGGAGTGAAAATCTTCCCTCTGTTGCTAACCATCTGTATGTTATAGCCCCATAATTCCAAGACTCTCCTCCCAGTGTGGTAGTTCCGCTCCATGGGAGCACATACCTGAGAACAGGGTGCAAAGGTCAGTGCACCACATTTGCCGCATTCCCCGTTTGACAGCTGTTTTGAGGTCGATATTTGTTGAATAACCGGAAAGTTATTTCCGTTGCTGTAGATCGGCAGGAAGCGTCTTGTGCAGTGACAGCGCTAAGTAAAAGAACATACATTTATATAGCGCCTTTCACAACCTCAGGACTTCCCAAAGCGCTTCACAGCCAATGAGGTACTTTTGAAATAGAGTCACTGAAGTAATGTTGGAAACGTGGCAGCCAAGATGCGACAGCAAGATCCCAAAAACAGTGATGTGATAATGACTGCACGCACCTTTCTGTAAGAATATTTTATGAAATTTTTTATTGACCCATTGAACCTGAACTTGAATAGGTAATGCTTAAAATCTTGGCTATCGGTCAGCCCATGGGACTGTTTTAAGGTTGAGGAATAAATATTGACCAGGACACTTCGAATAGTGCCATGGGATCTTTTACATCTGTCTGAAAGAGCAGACGATGCCTCGGTTTAACATCTCATCCAAAAGACGGCACCTCCAACAGTGCAGCACTCCCTCAGTACTGCATTGGAGGGTCGGTCTGGATTATGTGCTTAAGTCTCTGGGATTTGAAAGGAATTTAAACCTACAACCTTCTGACTCATGACTGACCCTATCTTTGAAGTTTAGATAGGGGAGTGTAGTCTCTGGAATGTGTGTCAATATTTTCAGAGGGACCCCAAACAAAAAGATTCAAAAGCCACTGGGTTTTGGACAACAACTGGAGAGGTGGGTTATGGGAGCTTTTTTCACAATGGGAAAAACTTCATATTTGACGCTCTATTTATTTGTAGCTGATTTATAGTATTGTCTTTAAAAGGGGAATTTCACCATCTTATAAAATCATTATGATTAAATGTAACTTTTTTGTGCACGTTGGTGGAATATTATTGTTTGTGAAGTGTGAGTGCTTTTGGCATACTGTTTAGGCTAGAAATTCTGCAACCACCCAGTTGGGGCATTAACTTTTGAAAAATAGAAAAAGTAGGGCCAGGCGCTAATGATTCTCTCCTGCCGGGAAATTCAGCTTTAGCGCTACAAAAGGGAAGTGCAGCGCTAAATCAAGCGCTAACCACTTCTCTTAGCGCGCTAAAGTCCGAGAGCGGGTTGGTAGCGGCAGAGCGCTGAACAATGTGGAGTGCAATGCTAACGGCATCAGAGGCTGTTTCCCTCGCTTAAAGGCAAGGGCCAATGATGGAGCACAGCATACTTGTCGGCTGCTCTGTGTTACAAGGCAACCTGCGTGACTGCCATTAAAGCCCCAGTAATTCTCACAAAGTGGGGGGCTTGGACATCGTGCAGCAATGAAACATCAAAAACTTTGAGCAGGCACCAGACTGGTGCAAATAATAAAGGTTGGCCTACCTGAAAACTATTCCCTTTAATTAGCTCTACCCAAGCGGCCAGACGAGGTGACACCTCCTCCTCTTTTTGTCATTGTTGACGGCTGGCGATACAGCAGGGGGGCAATTTCACATCCAGGGCGGTAATGGGGTGCTGTGCACTTTATGACGTCATGATCTGCGAAGTGCTTGAGGCCTAGGGGGTAAGAGTTAGCGCCAGCACTAAACTGGCATTGAAGTTCACGGGCGTCGCTGAATTCACTAACCCCTTAGCGCCCCATTACCACACCTCCCAGGTGCTAATGGGAGGCACTTAGCAGCCGAATTTCTCCTGCAAAAGATATTGCTCAACTTGAGATGATTTTTTGAGTCTTTACCCAGTGCCAAACAATAGCTCTGTCTCTTGCTCCTTCTGAGAGGGGAGTTGGGGACCACTTCAGTTGATGTGGTGCCTTTTTGAAATACAATGAATCTCATTGTAGATAATAATTAGGTAGCGCAGTGGTATCAACCACATCCAAAATGGTTTTAGTTACATTACAGATGGTCTAGAAAGGAAATAATATCAATGACGTTCTGGGCACCACACTTCAGGAAGGATGTCAGGGCCTTGGAGAGGATGGAGAAGACATTTTCTGGAATGGTATCAGAGATGAGGGTCTTCCGTTATGTGGAGAGACTGGAGAAACTAGATTTATAGAATCATATAATCATAGAATGGTTACAACACAGAAGGTGGCCATACGGCCCGTCGAGCCCATGCCGGCTTTCTGCAAGAGCACTTCAGCCAGTCCCACACCCCCGCCCTTTCCCCGCAGCCCAGCAAATTGTTTTCCATCAGTTAATTATCCAATTCCCCTTTGAAAGCCACAATTGAATCTGCCTCCACTACCCTTTCAGACAGTGCATTCCAGATCCTAACCACCTGCTATGTAAAAACGTTTTCCCTCATATCGCCTATAATTCTTCTGCCAATTACCTTAAACCTGTGTCCTCTGGTTCTCGACCCTTCTGCCAATGGGAACAATTTCTCTCGATTTACTCTGTCCAGACCCCTCATGATTTTGAACAACTCCATCAAATCTCCGCTCAACCTTCTCTGGTCCAAGGAGAACAACCCCAGCTTCTCCAGTCTATCCACGTAACTGAAGTCCCTCATCCCTGGAACCATTATCATAAATATTTTCTGCATCCTCTTTAAGGCCTTCACATCCTTCCTAAAGTGCAGTACCCAGAATTGGACACAATACTCCAGTTGAGGACGAACCAGTGTTTTTTAAAGGTTCATCATCATTTCCTTGCTTTTGTACTCTATACCTCTATTTATGAAGTATAGGATCCCATAAGCTTTTTTAACCTCTTTCTCAACCTGCCCTGCCACCTTCAATGATTTGTGCACATATACCCCCCAGATCTCTCTGTTCATGCATCCCCTTTAGAATTGTACCCTTTAGTTTATATTGCCTGTCGTCGTTCTTCCTTCCAAAATGCATCACTTCGCACTTTTCTGCGTTAAATTTCAGCTGCCACGTGTCCGCCTATTCCACCAGTCTGTCTATGTCCTCTTGAAGTCTACACTATTCTCCTCACTGTTCACTATACTTCCAAGTTTTGTGTCATCTGCAAATTTTGAAATTGTGCCCTATACATCCAAGTCGAAGTCATTAATATACATCAAGAAAAACAGTTGTCCTAGTATCGAGCGCTGGGGAACACCACTGTGTATCTTCTGAAAAACAACTGTTCACCACTACTCTCTGTTTCCTGTCACTTAGTCAATTTTGTATCCATGCTGCCACTGTCCTTTTTATTCCATGGGCTTCAACTTTGCTGGCAAGCCTATTATGTGACACTTTATCAAACGCCTTTTGGAAGTCCATGTACACAACGTCAACCGTATTGCTCTCATCAACAATCACTGTCACCTCATCAAAAAACTCAATCAAGTTAGTTAAACACGATTTGCCTTTAACAAATCTGTGCTGGCTTTCCTTAATTAATCTACACTTGTCCAAATGGCTGTTAATTTTGTCCTGGATTATCATTTCTAAAGCTTCCTCACTACTGAGATTAATCTGACTGGCCTAGGTTTAGCCTTACACCATTTTTTGAACAAGGGTGTAACATTTGGTACCAGCCCCGTATCCAAGATTATGGCCAATACCTCTGCAATTTCCACTATTCCTTCCCTCAGCATCCTAGGGTGCATCCCATCTGGTCCTGGTGACTTATCTACTTTAAGTACAGCCAGCCTTTCTAGCACCTCTTTGTCAATTTTTCACCCATCCAAGATTTCAACAACCTCCTCTTTCACTATGACTTTGGCAGTATCTTCTTCCTTGGTAAAGACAGATGCAAAGTATTTATTCAGTACCACAGTCATACCCTTCGCCTCCATGCGTAGTTCTACATTTTGGTCCCTATTTGGCCCCACCTCTCCTCTTACTACCCGTTTACTATATGCCTATAGAGGACTTTTGGATTCCTTTTATGTTAGCTGCCAATCTATTCTCATATGCTCTCTTTGACCCTCTTATTTCCTTTTTCACTTCCCCTCTGAACTTTCTATATCCAGCCTGGTTCTCACTTGTATTCTCAACCTGACATCTGTCTTTTTCTGCTTCATCTTACGCTATGGGCTAGAAATTGCAGTGGCTCACTGCCCGGTTTCTGGGCGGGATTGGCAGTTTTGGGCGATAACCGGCTCGGCGAGAAATTGCCTATCTGAGTTCCGCCAGTGGTTTCGAGGTACTGTTGGGGAGTAGACCACCAGCATTCACCATTCTCAGATCGCCCTGCCGCGATATTTGGCTCAGTGGTGACCTGTAGGTAAGTATGAAAAGAACCGCCCACAAGAATCAGCGGAGCTGGGCGGTAGGTGAGTAACTCTGCAAGAAAAAGGTAAGTAAGTGGTTTCTTACTCATGATTTTAAAATTCTGTTGCAGTGATTTAATTTAAAAGGGTCCTGAGAATGTTTTGATGATTTTTTTATGCTGTTTTTTGAAAAAATATTTTAAAGTGTTTTTCTCCTAGGCTCAACCCACAACCTCGGGGTAAATTTTTAATGAATTTTTAATTTATCGCCCATTTTCTTTAAGAACCACCCAATCGACCCTAAATTCCACGTTTTTGCCCATTTTTTTCACTGAGCGGAATTGTTTTCTTTTTTGGGGGGAAGTTTTCACCGGCGATAATCTTGGGAATCTTAGCAGTCTTTTGGGTGGCAATCGGGCGCTGGCGGGTTGTTAGGAAATTCTAGCTCTCTATCTCTTTCGTCATCTAGGGAGCTCTGGTTTTGACTGCCCTACTTTTCCTCCTCGTGGGAACATACCTTGACTGTACCCGAACTGTTATGTATGCATATCAATGTTGTACTGTAACACTAGACCTGAATGTACCTTCAGCCTGTATATACCATACCTGTACACCAGAGGGTGCTGCTGCTGGAGACCTAAGGGTCACCTGTACACTGCAGGTAACCCAGTATAAAAGGGAGCTCACCTCCTTGTATCCTCACTCTAGGAACTGCAATAAAGGACTAAGGTCACTACAGTTCAAGTACTACAATCTTACCTCGTAGATTCATTACTAGAGAGTGCTTGCATACACAATAACTGGCGACGAGGTTATGAATTTTCACGCACAACATGTCTAACCTTCCATCAATTCGCTGATGGGGAAGATTGGGATGCCTTTGTGGAAAGGCTAGAACACTTTTTCATCATGAACGACCTGGGTGGGGACTCAACGATCTCGCTGGCGAACAAGCGCAGAGCCATCCTGCTCAGCAGTTGTGGACCCACTATCCATGGCCTCGTCAGGGACCTGCTAGCCCCAGCGAAGACAACAACCAAGAGCTATGTGGAGCTCGTAACTTTAATACAGGAACAACTTAAACTTAAAGAGAGCATCCTCACAGCCAGACACCGGTTCTATACTCACCGGCGGCCTGAAGGCCAAGAAATTGCTAAATATGCTGCAGATCTAAGAAGGTTGGCTGCACCTTGTGATTTTGACGACCACCTCACCGAAGCACTAAGGGACATCTTCGTTATTGGAATCGGCCACAAGGGCCTCCTCCATAAACTGCTCTCTGCGGACACTACGGTCACCCTGCAGAAGGCAATCAAAGCGAGCCAGGCCTTCATGATTTCGGTCTGCGACTCCAAACGAATGATGACCCACACCCAGGATTCTAACCCGACGAGTACCGTGAACAGAATGGTGACTTTCAGAGGCAAGAATGCTGCCTCGAGTCCCGCAACCCTGAGTCCGCCACATGGGGCCAACTGGCTAGCCCCGTGCTGGCGCTGTAGAGGAAACCACAGGGCCCACCAGTGCCGATACAAAGACTATACCTGCAAAGGCTGCAACATTAAAGGTCAACTTCAGCGAATGTGCAGAAAAAGTTTTACTCACCAATTCGCTGAAGAGTTGGCCGATCACCTGGGCTCCGACGCTGATGAAGACGGAGCTGCTCAGCCCCTGGAAGAAGAGTACGGAATATATACCTGCTCCACCGCGAGTTCTCCGTGGAAAATGGAAGTGGAAATCAACGGGGTTCCAGTCTCAATGGAGATCGACACAGGGGCGAGCCAGTCGTTGATGAATCAGACGGACTTTGAGAAACTCTGGACAATCCCGCTGAATGACCAAAAGCGTCCCCAATCCAGGCGAAGCTGCTCCCCTACACAAAAGGCACCATCCCAGTCATTGGCAGCGTGGACGCCCAGGTGTCCCATGGCGGCGCAATGTATGAGCTCTCCTTGTGGATCGTTGCCGGTGATGGTCCAACGCTGCTGGGTAGAAGATCGATGAAGCAAGTCCAAATCGGTCGAAGCGACGAAGGCCTCCGGGCCCCGATGATTGACATCCCATGCGGCCCCAAACTTGGATCCATCACAGCACCTGGAAATCCTACCATCCAGCTCGATTGCGTGGCGATGACACAGACTGCACAACTCTGCGGTGAAATGATCCAACCTGAACGACCAGACCTCACCTTCCGGGCTCCAGTGGCAGGACTCCGAGGGAAGAAGATCAACACAGAAGATAGATTCCTGGCGTCCGTGGCAGAACCTGGGGAGAAAAGGATCACTGCAGCCTACCTCGCGGAGAGAGAGAAGATGGTGCCGGCACCACGAGGCGAAGCACCTGGAATCAAGATGGCCACGACCAGACCACGAGGGGCAGCATTGAGGGAGCAACACATGTTACCGAGCGGCGAACCGGATTGGGGTAAAGATTGCAAGGCCCTCTTAATGGAGACCGGCAACCCAAAACAATTAAAGAGACAGTTCCACTCTAGGCACAGTGATGCCAATGATATTAAAGATAAAAGTGTGGTAAATGAATGCAGGTATACAAATGTACTGTTAAATGTTGATGCCGGCAAGGCTAATGGGAGAAAAGTAACGAATGCTTCAAAAAGTGATGTAAGTAACAAGTTTGTACTGTTGAACAGTGATGCCAGTAATGCTAACACGATAAATGTAACCTTGTACAGAGATACCGATACACAAGAAAGCGTTGTAAGTGACAAATGTGAAAGTGTAAAGGGATATAACAATGTCGAGTCGACTAGTTGCGATCAAAGCCAATGTGTCATGTATGCTAAAGATGGAATGACAAATTATACCGGATTCTACAGGTATAATGTCAATGCCAGAAGAAACCCCCTGTGGGAGACACTCAGGTCCAGTGGACTACCTGATCATGTAGCCTGCGCTTTCGGGACCAGTGTAATGCCCCAGGAAGGGCTCACACACACCCAGTGGGAGCAGACCCACTGCAGGCACAGCGGTCAATGGGCAACACAGCCACCACCACTGGAAACCTGCCCCAGATTGGCCCTACCCCCCCTGGCCACCAGGGCCAGCACTGGGAGCAAGAGGCCAGTACCCTCCAGCGTTCCTGGTGGAACCTGGGATGACCAGACTTCCACCACCAATGGAGGACAAGGAGCCCACACCGCCCTGTGGCCCTGCCCACCACCAAACGCCACCACCTACCCATTCTACAATGTCTGTACCTTACCCATAGCACCTGCTCCACCACTGCAGAATCCTCCACATGGTCTTTGTATGAAAGGGGGGAAATGGATGAGTGCAACCATGAGCACAGGGATCACACCTGGCACCCACACAACCCTCACCTCACCACAACCTCCCACAGCCCACTACTGATCACCTCCCCATGTCATGGCAATAAGGATTTGGGAAAGGCTTAGGGGGGAGTGTAGTTATGTATGCATATCAATGTTGTACTGTAACACTAGATCTGAATGTACCGTCACCCTGTATATACCATATCTGTACACCAGAGGGTGCTGCTGCTGGAGACCTAAGGATCACCTGTACACTGCAGGTAACCAGGTATAAAAGCGAGCTCACCTCTTGGTGTCCTCACTCTAGGAGCTGCAATAAAGGACTAAGGTCACTACAGTTTAAGTACTACAATCTTACCTCGTGGAGTCATTACTAGAGAGTGCTTGAATACACAATATGAACCATCTCCTTTTTATAGGCAGCCCATTGTTCGATTATCATTTTGCCTGTCAATCTTTGATTCCAATTTACCTGGGCCAAATGCATTCTGAACCTACTGAAATTGGCCTTCCTCAAATTAAGCATTTTTTTACTCAAGATTGCTCCCCGTCTTTTTCCATAGCTAATCTAAATGTTATTCTACTGTGATCACTGTTCCCTAAATGTTCCCCTACTTACACTTGCTCTACTTGACCCACCTCACTCCCCAGAACTAGAGTCAGGTCCAGCAATGCCAGCATCCTTGTTGGACCAGAAATGTACTGATCACGAAAGTTCTCCTGAACGCACTTCAGAAATTCTTCCTCCTCTCTGCCCTTTACACTATAACTATCCCAGTCTACATTAGGATAGTTGAGGTCCCCCATCATCACTAATCTAATCTATCATTCTCCTTAGAGCAGAGAAGGTTTAAGGGAGACTTAATAGAGGTGTTTAACATTATGAGGGGTTTTGTTAAGGTAGGTAGGGAGAAACCGGAGTTAAAATTTCCCCCAATGATTCTATGTACTGGCATTATCATAGTAGTAAAGGCCTGTGGACCAGCTCATAGTGATATTCATCTCTATTGCAGAAATTCCACATCACAAAAAAAATGATATGTTCCAATCTCCAATCTTCAATACACGTAAAGACGGACTAATGAATAACATGTTATCTCATCAGGGAATATGATCTCATTAAAGAGGGGGTTGTATTGCTAGTAGTATTTTTGAATATACGGCATACACAGCAAGCGAACCCCAGGTGAGCAGAGGAACGTTTCAAGGACATCCTCAAAGCCTCCTTGATAAAGTGCAACATCCCCCCTGACACCTGGGAGTCCCTGGACAAAGACTGCCCTAAAGTGGAGGAAGAGCATCCGGGAGGGTGCTGAGCACCTCGAGTCTTGTTGTCGAGAGCTTGCAGAAAACAAGCGCAGGCAGCAGAAGGAGTGTGCGGCAAACCTGTCCTACCCACCCTTTTCTCCAATGACTGTCTGTCCCACCTGTGACAGAGACTGTAATTCCCGTATTGGGCTGTACAGTCACCTGAGAACTCACTTTTAGAGTGGAAGCAAGTCTTCCCCGATTTCGAGGGACTGCCTATGATGATATTTTTGAAATCAAAATTACAATGGAATTGAATTGACTTAAGCACCTTTCTGTTGATTTTTCTGAATAGTCATGTTTAAAACTGCAGCCTATAAATTAGTGTCTGCAGTTGTAGATGAAGCTTAACATATAAATATGACACTCCTCTGTTTACTGACTGCATTAATTTGTTCAGGAATATTGTATACTAATATCACAAACTAATTCCTACATTTACAGCATTCTACCTGTAACTGCCTCCAGCCCTACAACTCTCCGAGATCTCTGCGCTCCTCCAATTCAGGCCCCAGCGCACCACCGAATTCCTTTGCTCCACCATTGGCGGCTGTACCTTCAGCTGCCTAGGGCTCTGGAATTCCCTCCCTAAACCTCTCTGCCTCGTTAACTCTCTCCTCCTTCAAAATGCTCCTTAAAAACAACCTCTTTGACCAACCTTTTGGTCACCTGTCCTAATATCGCCTTATGTGGCTCGGTGTCAAATTTTGTTTGATAACGCTCATATGAAGCGCCTTGGTACGTTTTACTACATTAAAGGTGCTATATAAATGCAAGTTGTTGTTGTTCTCTCCCTAAATGAGTCCAGAGTACCTGTATTGTCTACCTGTTACTCACATGTTTGTTGCTGTAATTCCACGTATCGGCGATATTGGTTGGACCCGCTGAGCTTGAGAGTGTGAGGAAGAAGTGCTTTTTTAAAAACAGAATGGTTGTGTACATCAAGGTGAAGGAACATCAAGGCGAAGAATTTCAGGCACCCAGGTTCAACGCCAAGCTCTCTTGGGTCAGCTACAGTACAGCCAGGCGTAGAAAAAATCTCCCCGACTCTGGCCCAACAATGTGCCTCGGTCCCAATTCCTTCTGAACCCCTCCAGTACCCAGAGGGTGTTTAGAATGTGCAATGCGCTACCACAAGGAGTGGTTGAGGCGATAAGCATCAATGCATTTAAGAGGCAGCTAGGTAAGTACATGAGGGAGAAAGGAATAGAAGGATGTGCTGTTATGGTGAGATGAAGAGGGGTGGGAGGAGGCTCGTGTGGACCATAAACACCGACATGGACCCGTGGGGCCGAATGGCCTGTCTCTGTGCTGTACGCTCTGTGTAATTCTGTGTAATGTAACCAATGTGAATTGTTTTCATTTCCCGCACTCTTCTCCCTCTGGCTCACTGAGCGAGATTGCCGATTTGTGCTATAGTAGGGACAAATTAGTGCCGTGGGGCCGTGAAGACTAGCAATTTGATTGTTGACCAAACTCATTTCATGTACCAACTTTGCAGACAGCAGACAGAGGAGAATTTCATCACATCGGCGTGTAATGGATTTCAATGTGTCCTGGAGGGTGAAAGGTCGATCCCCAAATCACCGAATCATTGCGCTGCCTAGTTCCGGAGCAAATGCTAGTGGTTGACTTTGAGGCAGTTACAGAAAGGGGGCAATTTTAACCTAACCTGCTCATTGGGAAACTGACGGGATTGGGGGCAATGCTGGTTTTAGCCCCCGCCTGATTTTACTTCCAGTGAAGTCAACGGAGAACGATATTGGGGTGGGGAATAAATCCGGTGTTCCCCACGAGTTAGGTTAAAATGACCCCCAATTGGTTCAGATGGGTTCAAACTCTTGGGGGTAGAGATTCAATCGCTCAGCGGCCCTGGAAAGGGTCAGAACAGGGGCGCTAAAGGGGTCAGAGCCGCGAGCGCTGGCATTCGTGCTGCTCGGCACTTTCAGTGTGCCGGTGCTGGCGGTACTGACCAGGACCAGCCTGGGAAAGTCGAGCCGGTTTGCAATGCCCTCGGTTTCGACAGCGCAATGATTTTTGTTTCGCGCTGACCCTGAAGCGCCCCGTAGCGCCCCCTAGTGGGACCGGCTGGAAAAGTGGGCGGTCCGAGCTGTTCCGGCGGCAGTGAGGGAAGGAATGACTACACCAGGTAAGTGTGATTGTTTTTTTAATTTTGCGTTTTATCTTTATGTGGGGTGAACAAGGTATCGGGAATGATTTTTGCACATTTTTTGGCAATTTCCTTTCCCCAGGGAGGCCTCTCTTAGGCCGCTCCAAGGCCCGCTCTTCAGCAATGGTTTTTCAGTTGCTCAGCCGGCCTAGTGCCCTAAAAGAGGTGTGCAACGCATCCCTTAGTGCTCCGCGCCACACTCAGGGCCCAGCTCATGAATTTTGCGGCTGCAGACACAAGCCATTTCCCGGCGCAAAATTTACTGCCCCACTGCCATTAGTGCCCTAATTAACCCCCAACCGAATTTCCACCCCTTTAAGTTTGTGATCCTTCCATTCAAATTGAACTGTCTTCTCTCGTTTCATCCTAAATTCCACCTAGACTGCTCTATATTATCTTTTTCCTTCCTGTATTCTAACTGTGTTAAAACCGAGACTCGTCACATGGTCTCCTACTCTAACTCATTCTTCCCCAGGACCTCAAAACTGTAGAGCTCCTTGTCTTCGTCAATCACCGCTTTTCCATCAGTCTACAACAACTTGTATTTATATAGCGCCTTTAACATAGGAAAACATCCCAAGGCGCTTTACAGAGTGTTATAAAACAAAATTTGACACCAAGCCACGTAAGGAGATAGGGCAGATGACTAAAAGCTTGGGTTTTAAGGAGCGTCTTAAAGGAGGAAAAAGAGGTAGAGAGGCGGAGAGGTTTAGGGAGGGAGTTCCAGAGCTTGGGGCCATAGCAGCTGAAGGCACGGCCATCAATGCTGGAGCAATTAAATTCGGGGTTGCTCAAGAGGCCAGAATTAGAGGAGCGCAGAGATCTCGGAGGGTTATGGGGATGGAGGAGATTACAGAGATCAGGCTTTTAAACCCTAAACTTATTTCCACTTAGTGCCTTCTTTACTCTTTGTAATCTAGGCTGACACTCCAGTGCAGTACTGAGGGAGTGCTGCAATGTCAGAGGCGCCATCTTTCGAATGAGACGTTAAACCTAGGCGTGTATATAGTAGATTAAGGGGCAATCTATTTGAGGTGTTTTATATGATTACAGCCAGGCCGTTCGGGGGTGATGTCAGGAAGCACTTCTTCACACAAAGAGTAGTGGAAATCTGGAACTCTCTCCCCAAAAAGCTAGGTCAGTTGATAATTTCAAAACTGAGATTGATAGATTTGTGTTAGTCAAGGGTATTGAGGGTTACGGAACCAAGAAGGGTAAATGGAGTTAAGATACAGATCAGCCATGATCAAATTGAATGTTGGAACTGGCTCAAGGGGCTGAATGACCTACTCCTGTTCTTATGTTCCTAAACCGAGGGCTTCCTAAACCGAGGCCCCGTCTGCCCTCTCAGGAGGACATAAAAGATCCCACGTCACTATTCGAAGAAGAGCAGGGGAGTTGTTCCAGATGTCCTGGCCACGGCTTATCCCTCAACCAACAACACACAAACAAGATTATCTAATCATGATCTTATTGCTGTTTATGGTAGCTTGCTGTGCACAGATTGGCTGCTGTGTTTCCCACATTATAACAGTGACTACACTCCAAAAGTCCTTCATTGGCTGTAAAGTGTTTTGGGGACGTCCTGTGGTTGTGAAAGGCGCTATATCAATGCAAAAGAGAGTTCTTTCTTTTCTTTTTGAACTTTGGTGCAGAATGGCGGTATAGGCCTCGGCTCTTTGCCTAGATAGCTCAACAGCCAAAAAAGAGCATCTGTTTTATAACTCGCCCAGTGTCATCTGTTGTCTTGCGTTTACACGTTATTAAGAGGGTCTTTCTCAAGAAGGTTGGAGCCTTCATAATAGCAGATTGTGCAAATTAGACTTGTTTATTGCGGGTTTAAATCATGCTACGAACTAGGCCAACAAAAAGATTGCTTTTTTATGGGGATGATCATTAAATCCCTTTTTTTCAAAGCACATATCTCTAAAATATTTCACTCGGTCAGTACTTCAAACTGTCATTTAATCAATACGAGATGATAGTACTCCCTGATGACATATTTCTGGGAAATGCCACAGAGTGCGCTTTATAGTGGACATGCTTACTGGACAAGGCCCGATTGGTTTCTGCCCACGAGGAAACAACTTTCAATCACCGAGGTTAATGGCTTCGGACATCGTAAAGAGATCGCAGTGAATTTCCTGCATGTACTTCAGCTGTTAAGTGTGTTCCCTGCTCTCTCTGTTAATGCAGGCACCAGGGACTACTCTTGTTTCTGCTAGGGGGCCTCGGACCTAATATAGCAACACCAGTTTCAGCAGCTCTCGGCTGCACCGCATTATAAATCACGACAACTGTTCCACGCAATCAAAAGCGATTCATTCGACCGCACCAGTTAACGGGTGAAGTTATAAAGCGTACCTGGTGCTTAAAACCCCTGGAGTATATAAAGAAGGTTCATGCATTTTACAATAAGAGAATTTTTCCTCCCAGCTCAGGCACTACCCGCACTGCGAGGTGTAGAACTGAACCACATAGACCACCGAGGTTCTTGCTCAGTAGCTACGCTAACTGCTTTCATCTTGAATAGCAATGAGGATGCTATAATTGGCTCACTGCTGGGTTAACAGAGGAAGAAATTAGCCAGGCTGGCTGCACTTGATCACATTCCAGTCTGACTAAACTGGCCCCACTTTCCCTCCTGACACCTCTCTACTTCCCCCTCGCTCTCTTTTAAGGCACTCCTTAAATCCAATCTCTTTGACCAAGCTTTTGGTCAACCCCCTCCCCCCCTCCTCCTAATATCTCCTCCTTTAGCTCACCATTTTTTTCCTTTATGCTTTTGTGACACACCTTGAGATGTTTTTCTGCATTAAAGAACATAAGAAATAGGAGCAGGAGTAGGCAATACGGCCCCTCGGTCCTGCTCCGCCATTCAATAAGATTATGGCTGATCATCGACCTCAATTCCACTTTCCTGCCCGACCTCCTCATCCCTTGATTCCACTGGACTCCAAAAATCCATCTATCTCAGCCTTGAATACATTCAGAGACTCAGCATCCACAGCTCTCTGAGGCAGAGAATTCAAAAGATTCACAAGCCCTCTGAATGAAGAAATTCTTCCTCTTCTCTGTCTTAAATGGCCTACCCCTTATCCTGAGATGGTGCCCCCTCGGGACACTCCAGCCAGGGAAACAACCTCTCAGCATCTACCCTGTTACTCCCCTCCAGAATCTTGTACGTTTCAATGAGATCACCTCTCAAAGGTGCTGTATACATGCAGGTTTTTTTAAATTGTTGTTGAATTGTCTTTGCTGAAAGATTTTCCTATGTAGATGTCAATTGAGGACAGGGTTGGGTTTAAATTCCCCCCTGCCCCCGTTAGCAAATAGCTGCCGATTGACACTGTCAAGTGAAGTCAGGCCACTTGGGCAAGATATGGGAGAGCGACCAGCATTCTGGAACTGTGCCCCACATATCAGCCAACACCTTCAGGAGAGGCCTAAGAGAAATTGTAGGGTCAGAAAAAGTGAATGTCACAACACAGTTGGGATCTGGCCCGACTGGAAGAAAGAAAGAACTTGCATTTATATAGCGCCTTTCACAACCTCGGGAAGTCCCAAAGTGCTTTACAGCCAATGAAGTACTTTTGAAATGCAGTCACTGTTGTAACGTACGGAACGTGGCAGTCAATCTGCGCACAGCAAGCTCCCACAAACAGCAATCCGATAATGACCAGATAATCTGCTTTTGTGATGTCGGTTGAGGGATAAGTATTGGCCAGGACACCAAGGAAATATCTTCGAAATAGTGCCGTGGGATATTTTACGTCCACCTCGGTTTAGCGTCTCATCCAAAAGACGACACCTCTGACAGTGCAGCACTCCCTCAGCACTGCACTGGAGTGTCAGCCTAGATTTTGTGCTCAAGTCTCTGGAGTGGGCCCTGAACCCACAACTTTCTGACTCCGAGGTGAGTGTGCTACCATTGAACCACAGCTAAACCTGAATGCAGAAATCTGAGACCATCAAATACAGAGAGAATGAGACTGAAACTTCAACGTATTTCTATGATGCTGGCAATCCTTTTTACTGTATTCATTTTCGGGATGTGGGTGTCAGTGGCAAGGCTGGCATTTATTGGCCATCCGTTATCGCCCTGAGCTGAGTGGCTCGCTAGGTCACTTCAGGGAGCAGTTAAGAGTTAACCATGTTGGCGTGGGACTTGAGTTACCTATAGGCCAGACGGCAGGTTTCTATCCCTAAAGGGTATTAGTGACCCAGTTGGGTTTTTATGACAATCCGACAGCTTCATGGTCACTTTTACAGATACCGGAGAGGGTGGCAAAATTTGGTAACGCGCCATTTGGGGTAAATTTTCACTTTTAGAAAATTTATCGCCCGGCGAGATACCTTGTCAAATTGTGTAAAATGTGGTATTTTCGCTCCAGGAGTGAAGGGGGGCAGTAAATGAGGTGCTAATGGCCGTAGCTAGGTGCTGCAGGGGCGCTAATCACAGAGAGTTACGCAATTTTAGCTGAGTTTCATTCAGCAATCGGCCTTCAATCCTTGACTCCAACTCTGTCTGGCTCATAAAGGGGAGATCAGTTCAATCTGCTACTGCTCATTTTCAGCATCACTGAACCTCAGTCACTGATCTCTCATAGAAACATAGAAACATAGAAAATAGGTGCAGGAGTAGGCCATTTGGCCCTTCTAGCCTGCACCGCCATTCAATGAGTTCATGGCTGAACATGCAACTTCAGTACCCCATTCCTGCTTTCTCACCATACCCCTTGATCCCCTTAGTAGTAAGGACTACATCTAACTCTCGATCTGAGGAACATTCCAACATGGTTGCTGCTAATCCGAATTCACAGGAGAGGGCCACACGATTTAACAATGTGGTTCTGGAGAAATTGGTGGGGGCACTGGAGACGAGGAGGGAGACGCTGTTCTTTGCATCGGCTTTCCGCGCCATGTGGCAAGAGGTGGCCCAGGAGCTGTCAGCCAGCACTGTGGTGCAGAGAAGTCTCACCCAGTGCAGGAAAAAGTTCAATGACCTATGTCGGGTGGTGAAGGTGAGTACAAGCTTCCACACCTTCTCCATATCAGCCTCTCAACCTCTGTCTGTGCACACTGTGCAAACCATCACTTCCCCAACACTCCACCACCAAGCATCTGCAGATACTCACATTCACATCCTCATCTCACGCCTCACCTACATTCACAGCTATTCAACCACGGCAGGCATACCTTCCACATACATCGCTGGACTCTTACTCACACGAGTTCCATCCTTTTGCAGGCCAAGATGGCACACAATGGACGGGAGCAGCAGAGGACTGAGGGGGAGGAGGAACTGAACTGCGGCCGCTGTCTGACCTTGACAATTCCGCGGGTGGCGTTGTTCTTGCCGCGTCAGAGCGAGAAACTGTTTGCACCCTGCTAGTGCCTCCCGGGGGCGCCAACGGCAGGCACACAGGGGCCAATTTCGTCCCCCAGCTTTTTAATTCCAGATTTTTTAAAAACTGTATTCAAATCTTCAAACTGCCAAGGTGCGATTTGAATTGATGTTAACTGATTGTTAGGACAAGTCTCTGGTCCGGTAACATAACCACTACATTACCCACTAATGAGTTATTGGGATGTTATGTGAATGCCAACCTGACCCATCGTGGAATGGTGTGATCCTCATCTGAGCTTCTATGATAGTACCTTCCTGACTGTGTTAGTTCACAGCTCGTTGGTAATGGAGATAAAGGTTATATCATCCTGGCCCTAACACCAATCACGCTTTGTCTAATGGGTAAAACCACTCATTGCTTCTAAGTGTGATGTTTCCCTTAACTATTGATTTTTGGATCATTTAGTAACAATGGAAAGGTCTTAATATGGGCACTTCATTTAAAAAGGTTTTAAATTACAAAACTAATTGGTGCATAAAAGAGAATGACATTCTGATTGAAGTTGCCTTGATAATACAACTTCAATTTTGCGGCAGAAACAATGTATAAAAGACAGTAGAACTCTAAAATCTTGGACCTGAATATAAATTCAAAGTCGGGTCAAAGCATATTTATAAAGAGCACAAAGGTCGGAGTTGGGGCGGAGGAGGAGGTTGGGGGGGAGGGGGGGGCGGTGGAAGGTGGCGGAGGGGTGGGGGGGGGCGATCCAGGATATCATTGGCACATTTTAGACACACATTCTTTTAAATGCTGTAAGTATACAACGTACCCATGGATTGGAGTTCTGAGCTTGTGTATAAGCACGGAGTGTAGGGGAGGCAGGCAGTGTATAAGAGTGAATGACTTGTGCTAATAAAATGCCTTTCATGAACTTAGGATGTCCCAAAGCACCGTATAGCCAGTGAAGCACTTTCTGAAATGTAATCACTGTTGTAATGTAGGAAATGCGACAGGTAGGTCCCACGAAAAGAAATGTGATAATGACTGTCTGGAGTTTTTTTTTAAGGCGTTGGTTGAAGGATAAATATTGCCCAGGACACTGGGGAGAACTCCCTGTTCTTCTTCAAAATAGCACCATGGGACTTTTGCACCAACCTGAGAGGGCAGACGGGACTTCGGTTTAACTTCTCATTGGAATGACCCTCCATCAGTGCAGCGCTCCCTCAGTACTGCATTGGAGTGTTAGCTTAGATATGGTGCTGAAAATGCCGGCTTCGTCGGGTGCATACGAAGTGCGCACGGACCTGGTGAGGCCTCGATTAAGCCGGTTTTCGGGGAGCCATGCGAATGCGCTAAGAACCAGCTTTTGCGATCTGTCAAATTTCTTTAGACAGATCCTACACATCCCCGCAGGAAGGACATTCGTGGGCAAAGATTGGGCTATTTGCCCAATTCTTGCCCAGCGAATGTCCTTCAAACTTTTCCGCCTGGTAAAAGCAGGCATATAGCTTACTTTTACCAGTGTAACACTTTTAAAACAAAGAAGAATTACATTTATTCGTTCATTTTTATATTAAAATCTCTGTCCATTAAGGTAAATTATTCTGTTATTCTGAACTTAACAACTGGCGACGAGTTACAGATCACGAACTTTCATGCGGTAATGGCTGCCATTGGTATTCTTGAGAGATTTGTTGAGGGTGATGTTTGGGAAGCCTTCGTTAAGCTTCTCGACCAGTACTTCGTGGCCAATGAGCCGGACATGGCTGAGACGGCGGTCAATCGCAGGGCGATTCTCCTCACCAAATGTGGGTCTTTGATATATGGCCTCGTCAAAAACCAACGGACAAGACTTACACAGAGCTGTGCACGCTGGTTCAGGAACACCTCAAACTGAAGGAGAGCATCCTAATGGCCAGGTATTGCTTTTACACACACCATCGCTCCGAGAGCCAGAACGTGGCAAGCTTTGTCGCCGACCTAAGACGCCTTGCGGGACAGTGCGAATTTGCCGGATCTTTGGGGGAAATGTTGCGGGACTTTTTTGTGCTTGGAATCGGCCACAAGGTCATTCTTCGCAAATTGCTGTCTGCAAATCCCTAGATCTGAGCAAGGCCATAACGATAGCCCAGTCTTTCATATCCACGAGCGACAACACAAAACAGATATCTTCACAGCATCGAAGCTCACCGGCAAATACTGTGCATTAAATAATGCCTTCAGCAGGCAGAACTATTCATGGCAGGGCCGACACGACTGCAGAGACCAGGCCTAGGGTGACTCAGAGGCCGCTGTGGGGTGTGAATGCGTATCCATTAACATCATGTTGGCGCTGCGGGGGCAATGTCGATTCAAGCACTACGCGTGCAAGGGCTGTGGAACAATGGGGCACCTCCAGCAACTGTGCAAACGACCTCTGACTCACCACGGGTCAGAGTCAGCAGAGGATGACCGATCCAGCGCAGATCACGCTGAACGAGCAGGAGAGGCAACTCAACCTGAGGATGAAGAGGAAGTATATGGGGTACACACCTTCACCACCAAAAACCCTTCAATAATGTTAAAAGTTAAACTTTAATGGCATTCCAGTCTCAATGGAATTGGACACGGGGGCGAGTCAATCAATTATGAGCCAGAAGGCTTTTGAGAAACTGTGGGGCAACAATGCACAGAGGCCAAAACTGAACCCGATTCACACAATGCTGCGCACTTACACCAAAGAACTCATACCTGTTATCGGCAATGCGGCAATGAAAGTATCGTACGATGGAATGGTGCATGATTTACCACTATGGATTGTACCAGGTGATGGCCCAATGCTGTTCGACAGAAGCTGGATAGGAAAGATCCGATGGAACTGGGATGATATCAAATCACTGTCTTCAGTGGATGATGCCTCGTGCGCCCAGGTGCTAAACAAATTCCCGCCGTTATTTGAGCCAGGCATCGGCAACTTCACAGGCGCCAAGGTGCAGATCCATCTTGTTCTTGGGGCATGGCTCGTTCATCACAAGGCCCGAGCAGTCCCATATATGATGCGAGAGAAAGTCGAAATCGAGCTGGACAGACTTCAACGAGAGGGAATCATATTGTCAGTCGAGTTCAACAAGTGGGCCAGTCCAATCATACCGGTACTAAAGAGCAATTTGACGGTCAGAATCTGCGGGGACTACAAGGTGATGATCAACCAAGTCTCGTTACAGGACCAGTACCCACTACCCAAAGGGAGGACTTATTCGCAATGCTAGCAGGGGGAAAGTTAGACCTAACCTCCGCTTATATGACACAGGGGCTGGCTGAACCATCAAAGAAGTTGACGTGCATCAACACGCACAAAGGACTGTTCGTGTACCACAGATGCCCCTTTGGGATTCACTCAGCTGCGGCCATCTTCCAGAGGAACACGGAGAGTCTGCTGAAATTGGTTCCATGCACCATGGTGTTCCAAGACGATATTTTGATCACTGGTCGCAACACCTCCGAACACTTGCACAACCTGGAAGAGGTTTTAAAGCAACTGGACAGAGTGGGATTCAGGCTGAAATGTTTCAAGTGTGTTTTCCTGGTGTCAGAAGTCGAATTTCTGGGGAGAAAGATTGCAGTAGATGGCATCAGACCCATAGACTCCAAGATGGAGGCCATCAAGAATGCACCCAAACCACAGAATATGATGGAGCTGCGTTCGTTCCTGGGACTCCTCAACTATTTTGGTAACTTTCTACCGGGGTTGAGCACTTTGCTGGAATCCTTGCATTCATTGCTACACAAGGGTGACGACTGAATTTGGGGTAAATCTCAAGAGACAGCCCTAATAAGGCCAGAAACCTGCTGTGCTCTAAAAAGTTACTTGTATTGTATGACCCATATAAACGTTTAGTACTAGCTTGTGATGCGTCGTCGTACAGGGTCGGTTATGTGTTACAGCAAGCAAATGTATCAGGCAAACTGCTACCGGTTGCACATGCGTCCAGACGTTTATCCAAGGCTGAAAGAGCCTACAGTATGGTTGAGACAGAAGCGTTAGCATGTGTATACGGGGTTAAGAAAATGTGCCAATACCTATTTGATCTCTGGTTTGAGCTTGAAACTGACCACAAACCGCTTACTTCACTGCTCTCAGAAAGCAAAGCTATCAACACCAATGCTTTGTCCCGCATCCAAAGATGGGCACTAACATTGTCTGCATATGATTATGTAATCCGCCACAGATCATGCACTGAGAACTGCGCTGATACCATTAGTCGGCTAGCATTGTCCACCACCAGGGTGGAAATAGCGCAACCCGCAGACTGGCTTCTGGTAATGGATGCTTTTGAGACGAGAGGTCACCCGTCACGGCTCATCAGATCAGGACCTGGACAAGCCAAGACCCTGTGCTATCACTTGTAAAAAGCTGCATCCTTAACGGGAGCTGGTCGGCAGTTCCCGGGGAAATGCAAGATGAAGTTAAACCGTTCCACCGACGTAAGGATGAATTGTCCATCCAATCGGATTGTCTCCTATGGCGGAATTGTGTGGTGTTGCCAAAAAAAGGCAGGGAAATGTTTATACGCGACCTACACAGTACTAGCCCTGGCCTGGCATTGACTCCGAATTGGAGTCATACGTGCACCAATGCAACACTTGCTCTCAGTTGAGCAACGCACCTAGGGAGGCCCCACTGAGCCTGTGGTCATGGCCCTCCAAACCGTGGTCCAGGGTCCACGTAGATTTTGCTGGCCCTTTTCTAAGAAAGATGTTTCTAGTAGCAGTGGACACGCACTCTAAATGGATTGAATGTATAATAATGTCATCATGTACGTCCACTGCCACCACTGAAAGCCTCAGGGCCATGTTCGCCACCCATGGTTTGCCCGACGTCCTTGTTAGTGACAATGGATCGTGTTTCACCAGCTCGGAATTCAACGAGTTCATGACCCGTAATGGCATTAAACATGTCAAGTTTGCCCCATTTAAGCCCGCATCCAATGGTCAAGCAGAATAGGCAGTCCAAACCATCAAGCAGAGCTTGAAATGCGTAACGGACGGCTCCTTGCAGACCCGCTTATCTCGGGTCCTGCTCAGCTACCGGACGCACCCCCACTAGCACACCGAGATTCCCCTGCAGAATTGTTAATGAAGAGAGCACTCAAAACCAGGCTCTCCTTATTCCACCCGGATCTCAATGATCATGTAGAAACCCGGCAGCAATGGCATAACATGTACCACGGTCGTGTGGCTGTATCACGTGACATTGAGGTTACTGATCCTGTGTTTTTTCTCAATTACGGCCATGGTCCCAAATGGATTGCTGGCACTGTTTTACCCAAGGAGGGGAATAGTGTGTTTGTTGTTAAAATGTTGAATGAGCAACCATGCAGAAAGCACTTGGATCAGACTAAACTGAGATTCACTGACAACCAAGAACAGTTTGAAGAAGACTTTACCATCTATGATGCACCAACACACACCCAACCAGCAATTGACCTCGCTGTCAACCACGAGGATGGACCCACCATGCCCAACAGTCCGATCAGACCAGCCGTGCTGCCATGCAGCAATGATCCGACCAACTCACCCATGCCAGGACTTCAACTCAGGCGATCGACCCGGGAATGCAGAGTGCCAGATCAGCTCAACCTATAAATAACCTGTACATGAAACTTTGGGGGGGAGTCATGTTATGTATGCAAACCTCACCAATGTGTAAGACTTGCCAACAGGGGGCACACCTGTGGGAGACCTAAGGGTCATCTGTGCACCCTGGGCAAGCAGGTATAACAGGCAATGCACCATGCTGCTTCCTCCTTTTGGAGTTACATTAAAGAGACCGAGGTCACAATGGTTTGAGCTTACAACACAGTCTTGTGGAGTTATTCTGAACCCAACAGTCCAGGCCCATGTGACTCCAGCAGATGCATTCGTATGTGGAAGACAGGTCCCCATGCGCTGCGCAGCGAATGGAGGCCTCAGACCGGAACCCCACATTCCTCTGGGACCAACGGGTAGTTTGGGAGGTCGGAGGCATTTCGTACGAAGGAAGCCTCTGACCACAATTTTCGGCCCAATGTGCTCAAGTCTCTGGAGTGGGACTTGAACCTCTGACTCAGAGGGGAGAGTGCTACCTGTTGAGCAACAAGCTGACCTGACTGGACCTGGTACCAGAACTCCTGCGGCCTGAACTTGGTGGTGGCCTCCGCCCGCCCAAGTGCCGCCCAAAGGGCCGCCGAGGTCCCTGACGGTTCGTTGGGCGGGATTTTCATCACCCACGTCCCTCGAAGGTCGGCAGGTGGCAAATCTGCGACGTGCTCTGCCAATCTGAGCAGCAGCCGGCGGGAGCTCTCATTCTCGGCGGCAGAGGCGCTTGCCACCCAAGTGCCGCTGAGGATTGAGTCGGGCCCACAGAGGGTCGAAGAACTAAAAATAAAAAGCATCAAAAACAAAAAAAAACATCGGACGACCTTCAGGGGATCCCATCCAGGTAAGTACCTGTAAGGAAATAATTTAAATAAACTTCTCTAACTTTTTTAACAGCATCTTCACACTTACCGTTGAGGACAGAGCTGCCTGCACTCAGCGGTCCACAGCCATCCTGCCGCCGACTCCAGCCGACTCCCGCCCGCACTAATCTGGCATCTCGGCCGTCCGCTGATGTCGGCGGGCGCTTCACGGCGGCTCTCCCTTCCCGCTCGCTCCAGGCCACGACGAAAGTGGCACTGGGCGGTTCGACCAGAGGAATGTCGGTGGCAGTGGGCGGCAGTGAGCGGCAGTGGGCGGTGAGTTCTTCAATTCCGGCCCCTTGGTCTCAGTAACTACAGTATAAACACACCTCGCGTGGTGCCGGTGAATATTATACAAACAAAGCTGAACGGCAGCGCAAAGCAGCAGAATTGTCTCTTGCTATTGACTGATGCATTAAAGAGTTACTAGTCTGGAGACATTCCTACTCTATTAAACCTAACTTCCCCATTCCTGGCGCGGAGATGAATATGCTTCACTGATTTCCAGTTCCACTTTGTCTGAGATTTCTCCCGCGCGCTTAAAACAGGGCCTGAATTGTGCTGCTCAATTCATAGATCACATCTCTATTGCCTGGGGTCCATTCACTCACGGTGACAGTCTGCTGCACTGTGTGGATGGGTTAATGTGTTTGCCAGTTCACAGCTTCCTGTCACTGACCTTATAGCTTTACCTTGTGCTCGGCGATATCCATCCTTTTTTATTTAACAAATGGTTCTATCGAGAAACTATCAAGTTGAAATATTTCAGCAAGGGCAGGCGAAAAAAAACCTCTTCCAATAACCACTATTCACTTGAATGTGATTCATTCTCCACAATCTGTGCTGTCGGGAGCTTTCTGTTTCTTGGGCTTCAAAGATCAGAAGGGTCACCTTGGGTTGAAAATGTCTATAGATGTGACTTTACGCCCGACATTACAACAACGACTACACGTCAAAAGTACTTCATTGGCTGTAAAGTACTTTGTGATGGCCTGAGGTTGTGCAAGGCGCTATAGAAATGCAAGTCTTTCTACTTGCCTCTTTCTTTACCTAGGTATCTGGTGTTGATACTTTTACTTGCCCTATAAATGCAGAGTGACATCAAATTCCTGCACCTTTTATGGTAACAGCAAGTAGTGATGGGACAAGGAGATGCAAATCCCTTTTTTATAGGAACATTAAGGAGAGACAGAGGCATTTTAGTTTGGCAGTGGTGCATGGTCCTTGACTGACAGCATCACCACATCCTGCACTGAGCAGTGATCCTCAGCCACTTTGTGCTGCTGTCTAGTTTTGCTTCCTTATTGCTCCAATGAGTAGCAAATGTTATACCCAAGCTAACTGGAACTGCCGATAGCACAACTGGACATTGTGTCTCCTTATTGATGGGACAGTGCACATTGAGTCAGTTTGACAGTGTACTAACACATTGGGCCACCTTTGTGCTGCCTACTGATTAACATGATTGTGACGTGCAGCCCAATGCTAACTGCGCTGCTGAGTGGCTGCTTGCTCAGCAGGGGGCCCAAGATTGTGTGCGGTTTAGCACCAATTAAAGCTAGTCTGCACCTCTTAAAGGGGAGGTGCATTATGGCTGCAGTAGGTGATTCAACTGGCTGTGGAACAGATTGTGAGCAGGAGGAAGAAGTACTGATGGAACAACAGGGGAGAGAGCATGCTCCAAGGTTCTCTGATGCAGCACTGGAGTCCTTGATGCAGGAGGAGAGAGAAAAAGAGAGGGAAATACTTGGATTTATATAGTGCCATTCACTACCACTGGGAGTCTTAAAGCACTTTACAGCCAACAGAGTACTTTTGGAGTGCAGTCACTGTTGTAATGTAGGAAACGCGGCAGTGAATTTGCGCACAGCAAGATCCCACAATAAGCAATGTGATAATGACCAGATAAACTGTTTTATTGATTGAGGGATAAATATTGGCCAGGACACCAGGGATAACTCACCTGGTCTTCTTTGAAATAGTGTCATGGGATCTTTTACATCCACTTGAGAGAGCAGACAGGGCTTTGGTTGAATGTTTCATCTGAGAGATGTCATTTCTGACTGTGCAGCACACCCTCAGCACTGCACAAGAGTGCAGCCTAGATTTTTTTGTGTTCAAGTCCCTTGAGTGGGACCTGAACCCACAAGATCCTGACTCAGAGGCAAAAGTGCTATACCGCTAACACTATTTGCACAGGGGACCAGGAGGCCCTCCAGGCAACTTTGGAAAAGGCAATGGGAACAGATAGCTGTCGTGGTCAATGCCAGCAGTGTAGCCTCCAGGACCTGGATGCAGTGCAGGAAGAAGTTCAGTGACGTTACATGAGTGGTTAAGGTCAATGATTTCATAAATGCCATAATTCAAATGCCATTTTCCATCATCTCCATCACTAGCCTCGCACACTGCTCAATGCACCATCCCCCATTACTCACCGACCAACAATCTCTACCAAACATGACTCATACCTCACATAGCTTCACCTCACCCTCACACACTTACCACTGCTGCAAGCCTCACACCCACATCTCACAGCTCGGACAAACTGTCAGCTATTCAACCATGACAGGCACGTCACCCAAACACATTGCACCATGCTCATTGACACACATCACCCAAACACACTGTACCACACTCACTGACACACTTCCCTTTCTCTTGCAGGACAAGTTGGCTCACAACTGGAGGCAGCAGGACCTAACCAGCAGGGGACAGGCACGCCTGCATAACCTTACTCTGATGGAGGAGAGGGCGTTGGCCATTGCTGGGAAGGCCATCACTGTGCCTGTGGCCAGTGCAGGGCTGAAACAATACAAGATGACGGTATCCTCATGCGTAATCATCTTTCTCCATCCCACTTGCCCCTCATGCCCAAAGCGGGAGGTTTATGCTTACACCTCTCACCACAACCTTACCCTTGTGCCTTTTTCCTTTCGGATACCTAGGACCTGCACCTGGCCTGCACTAGTGGAGGAGCAGGAAGTGGAAGAGGAAGAAGGCAGTGATGCAGAAGACACAGCGCCATCACTCAGTTTTACACGCCCAGCCACCAGCTCAGACACTGACACTGCACGCACTTTAGAGGATAACTTAGACGTGGGGTCTACAAGTGGTGAGACACTGGACACCAAGTGGCCTATAGCCAGAGAAGGGGAATGTGTAGTGCAGGCAGAGGGCGAGGTCGCACACGAGTTCTGCTGCAGAGGAATCAGACAAGGACGTCGAATGGGCCGGCCTACAGAAGAAGGGTGATGGGTATGAACAATGAAATGCTTGTGCATTGGCAGGCCTGCCAAAAAGCCTGAGTGCAATGTCAAGGAGCTTGGAGGAGTCTGGCACCAACCCTGCACAGGGCTTTGCACAGAGCTTGGAGCCTATGATTTCCAGTATGGAAGTGATGGCCAACTACATTAGCGCACTTGTGAACCCAACCATCATGCAGCGTCTCAGGGTCGACACCTCAGCTTCCATTGCAGCACAAGCAGAAACCACCTAATGTCTGAGTGCTGTCACGCAGGTTCAGACTGCTGCCATTGTTTATCAGTGTGCAAAGGATATTGCAGGCTGTCACAGCAGTCCAGCAATCTGTCCTCCAACAGATTACTAGGATTGCTGAGGCACTATTGTTGTTATAGTGGATGATTTGATGGGTGAAGTTGGTTTGGAATCTTTCTTTTGTGGTGGATTTATTTCAGTGTTGTGGCCAAGAGGACACTGTGCTGGTCCGGGAAGAGAGGGATGCGTGTGTGTGACTATTGTACAATGGGGATTTGGGGTTGTGTTCAGTGGAACTGTAGTTGAATG
The DNA here is from genome assembly GCF_044704955.1 of Pristiophorus japonicus. NCBI lineage: Eukaryota > Metazoa > Chordata > Chondrichthyes > Pristiophoridae > Pristiophorus > Pristiophorus japonicus. Next base: position 84,269,001 of record NC_091992.1, read on the forward strand.
AGGTAATCATGGACAGCCCAGCTGGAGACGGGATGTGCTGGTTGCCTCCTCCCTTCCTCCACCTCTGCCTCCACTTCCTCTTCATCCTCCTTCTCTTCCTTTTCCTTCTCCTCTTCTTCCTCCTTCTCTCCCTCTGTGAGCAGCTTGCCCTCTTCTTTACTGTCTCTGCTCCATCAAGCGCTACAGAGCCAAATTTCTAGCCCATTGGTGCTCCTGTTGTTTTGTCTTTAATACTCTTATGAATGACTCCACAAGGTCTAGTATGGTACTTGAGCTGTCGTGATCTTAGTCCCATTTATTGTAATTCCAGAGTGAGGCACAAGCATGGTGGGCAGCCTTTTATACTAGGCCCTGCACACCTATGTAGGTGACCCTCAGGTCTCCCACCGCAGTGCCCTCTAGTGGGGCTATACAGTTAGTATACATGATCGACATACATGACACCTGTCTATGAGCCCACCGCCATTTTTACGATGGTAGATATGTGGAGAGACAGGATACTTCATTAACTTAGCTAAATCGGGTTCCCATCATCATCATTGGCCGTCCCTCGAAACGAGGATGACTTGCTTCCACGCCAAAAAAGGATAAGTTCACAGGCAGAGAGGTTGTTTCCAATGGCCAGGGAGACTAGAACTAGGGGGTCCTTTTCCGGTTGGAAATCGGTGGTTAGTGGAGTGCCACAGGGATCAGTGCTGGGACCATAACTGTTTACAATACACATAAATGACCTGGAAGAGGGTACAGAGTGTAGTGTAACAAAATTTGCAGATGACACAAAGATTAATGGGAAAACGGGTTGTGTAGAGGACACAGAGAGGCTGCAAAGAGATTTAGATATGTTAAGCGAATGGGCTAAAGTTTGGCAGATGGAATACAATGTCGGAAAATGTGAGGTCATCCACCTTGGGAAAAAAAACAGTAAAAGGGAATATTATTTGAATGGGGAGAAATTACCTGGGGGTCCTTGTGCATTAATCCCAAAAAGTTAGTTTGCAGGTGCAGCAGGTAATCAGGAAGGCGAATGGAATGTCGGCCTTCATTGCGAGAGGGATGGAGTATAAAAGCAGGGAGGTACAACTGTACAGGGTATTGGTGAGGCAGCACCTGGAGTACTGCGTGCAGTTTTGGTCACCTTACTTAAGGAAGGATATACTAGCTTTGGAGGGGGTACAGAGACGATTCACTAGGCTGATTCCGGAGATGAGGGGGTTACCTTATGATGATAGATTGAGTAGACTGGGTCTTTACTCATTGGAGTCCAGAAGGATGAGGGGTGATCTTATAGAAACATTTAAAATAATGAAAGGGATAGACAAGATAGAGGCAGAGAAGTTGTTTCCACTGGTCGGGGAGACTAGAACTAGGGGGCATAGCCTCAAAATACGGGGGAGCCAATTTAAAACCGAATTGAGAAGGAATTTCTTCTCCCAGAGGGTTGTGAATCTGTGGAATTCTCTGCCCAAGGAAGCAGTTGAGGCTAGCTCATTGAATGTATTCAAATCACAGATAGATAGATTTTTAACCAATAAGGGAATTAAGGGTTACGGGGAGCGGGCGGGTAAGTGGAGCTGAGTCCACGGCCAGATCAGCCATGATCTTGTTGAATGGCGGAGCAGGCTCGAGGGGCTAGATGGCCTACTCCTGTTCCTAATTCTTATGTTCTTATGTTCTTATGTCCCAATGAAGGACCTAAAGTTCCAGGTTCTGAACTACCTCCTGAAGGGTGGAAGATGCCTGTGCGTGGATTTTTTTAGTGTGGGGTGACCGTTGCACACCAGCCAACTCATGGGCTTGACAGAGCTAGGTCTTGTGGTCCAGTGGCAAGGAATACCCAAGGTGACTGGAGACCTGCTCTGCTGCATGGTCCTAGCGCGCACACATATCGCGGTGTGGGCTGGACCGTGCTGCCCCTGGAACCCTGGCCCCAAACTTATGCCTGGGCCACTCACCTCCGCTCCTTTTACGGGCTCCCACAGTGCAATTGAGAGCCCGATTTACAATTCATTCTTCGTGCTCAGGTTTCTCAGGGTTTGTGAAACCCGGCAGTGAACGGAAGGCTGGAGACGCCGGTTCCACAAGGTTAAATGCCTTTTCCAACATTCCTTGTGGGCCAGGAGGAGCAGGAGTGGTCCTCCGGCCCCTCCTGGAATCCTTCGGCCTCCTCCCTATTAATCGTGACCTCTCTCCCCCAGTTTCCAACCCCCACTCTCCCCACCCAGCCGCGATGGCCTCTTTCTTCCTCCAGTCCTGATCATGAGGTCATGCTGTTAAGTTCGGCAGGACTTCCATGCCCCAGACTTGCCGTCTGTAATATATTTGCTTCATCGGTTCTTTGCTTAAGAATTCATAGCAACACATTGCTATTAAGAACTAGTTGGTTTATTAACAATGGTTTAAAAGAAAGAAAGAAAGACTTACATTAATATAGTGCCCCTTCACGACCACCGGACGTCTCAAAGCACTTTACAGCCAATGAAGTACTTTTGGAGTGTAGTCACTTGTCATGTAAGAAACGCGGCAGCCAATTTGTGCAAAGCAAGCTCCCACAAACAGCAGTGTGCTAATGACCAGATAATCTGTTTTTGTTATGTTGAGAGATAAATATTGGCCAGGACACCAGGGATAGCTCCCCTGCTCTTCTTCGAAAGAGTGCCATGGGATCTTTTACATCCACCTGAGAGAACAATCACACTACACATTACCAGTGCATCCACTGGGCTCGCAACTCCATACCTCATCGTGGATAACCTAGACCAAACTGCCTGGTTTTATTGAGTCTTGTGAACATCATGTGACTGGCTAAGTCACTCACAATGCAACAGCTCTACAACTCTTTTGTTGCAAAATAAAAACAATTCAATCAAGTGCCCCCTTATTAAGGTGGGGGGACACTCCAAACAGTTTTCAAGTGCCTTTTTTTTTTGGGGGGGGGTTTGTTTTTTTTGTGGTTTTTTTGGGTGCTAAAACCACAAATTATACAAGTGCTCCCTGGCTACAAGGGGAGGGGGACACTAAAACACGGTAATAAAACAAATTAAACTTTAAAACATATAAAATCAAATTAAAATTTGGTTGCCGGGGGTGATGATGCACTCCAGTCCCTCCGGCGCCCACCTCTCGCGGAAGGCCGCGAGCGTACCGGTGGACACCACGTGCTCCATTTCCAAGGACACCCTGGCTTGGATGTAACTGCGGAAGAGAGGCAGGCAGTCGGGCTGAACGACCCCCTCGACTGCCCGCTGCCTGGACCGGCTGATGCAACAGCTCTACAAATCTTTGAGCATACTCACAGGGGCATACATTACTGCGAGTTCTTTGGCCGTTTTCAGCCTCACCTGCACCCAACCCACCTCCCCGTCAATATTGTGGTCTTTGCGTCTCCTGGGCTATGGGACACGGTATGAACACATTGCACAGCAAGCTACCAGTGCAACATTTAAAGTGAATCAACTGGATACATGACATTGGGTTACTAGCATCACGTCCATGCCTGACATAAGAACTTAAAAATAATGGCTTGTGGCATAGAAACAAAGAGCAATGGCATACAACAACTTCAAAAACTTATATAGTGCCTTTAATGTAGTAAATTGTCCCAAATGACACTGAGCCAAAGAGGGAGACATTAGGAGTCATTATAGGCAGTCCCTCGAAATTGAGGAAGACTTGCTTCCACTCTAAAAGTGAGTTCTTAGGTGACTGAACAGTCCAATACGGGAATTACAGTCTCTGTCACAGGTGGGACAGACAGTGGTTGAAGGAAAGGGTGGATGGGGAGTCTGGTTTGCCGCACGCTCTTTCCGCTGCCTGCGCTTGTTTTCTGCATGCTCTCGGTGATGAGACTCGAGGTGCTCAGCGCCCTCCCGGATGCTCTTCCTCCACTTAGGGTGCGGTGGTCTTTGACCAGGGACTCCCAGGTGTCGGTGAGGATGTTGCATTTTATCAAGGAGGCATCGATCAAAGCTTGGTCAAAGAGGTAGGTTTTAAGGATTGTCTTAAAGGGGGAAAGCGTGGTCGAGAGGTGGGGAGTTTTCGGGAGGGAATTCCAGAGCATAAGGCCTAGACAGAAGGAATGGCTGCCAATGGTGGAACGAAGAAAGTTGGGCAAGCAGTCTAACAACGCAGAGACAGTGGCAGGGTTGAAAGAGGTGGTGGTGTGGCGGAGCTGGGTGTCGTCAGCATACATGTGGAAGTTGTGTTTTTGGATGATGTTGCCAAGGGGTCGCAAGTAGATGAGAAATAGGAGGGGGCCAATGATAGATCCTTTGAAGGATTCCGGAGGTGAAGGTGCAGAGATGGGAAGAGAAGCCATTGCAAGCGATATAGTACCATAGCTTTAATTCCTACTCTTCTGCATTCCCAATCGCAACTGTAGGAGGTACCATACAGAAGTCAGGCACTTCCCCACTTCAGGAGAATTGTTGCCACGTGTTCCATGCTGACCTATGGCAGCCAGCTTCAGAGGGAGATTGGCATAATTCCCTAAGAACTGGCCAACAGCTTGACCCCTCAAGAGGATCAGAGGCCCATGGCCAAGACAATTAGAGGGAGAAAGAATAATGGGGAAAAATTAGTGAATGTTATAACCACAAGGTGCACAGGTTAGAATTTCATGCATGTACATGGAGCTAGAATATAGGTTATATTCTTACTTAAAGTTCGACTTATATGAAAGGGGATTCATCAATAGCCCTGCTTAACCTTTGACCTTGCACCTCAACCATTGACCCCAGTCTGTAACTTTTAGTACTGCCTTTTTTCTCTCATGCACACGCGCGCACTCAATCTCTTAACCAGCTCATTCATTTTTTTCTCACCTCTTTCAGGCCAACCCAAAATCTGCCTGTCACTCCGTCCTCATTTTCCTCCAACTACAGTTGTCTCCACCTCACTTTTCCATACTTTTCTTTTACCCCTTATATTTCACTCTTTCATAGAGTCAGCTGTCAGCTGTGGCTCAATCGGGAGCACTCTTGCCTCTGTGTCAGAAGGTTGTGGGTTCAAATCCCACTCCAGGGACTTGACCATGAAAATCTAGGCTGATACTCCAGTGCTGCACTGTTGGAGGTGCTGTCTTTTGGATGAGACGTTAAACTGAGGTCCTGTCAGCTCTATCAAGTGGACATAAACGATTCCATGGCAGTATTTAGAAGAAGAGCAGGGGAGTTATCCCCGGTGTCCTGACCAATATTTATCCCTCAATCAACATAACCAAAAAAAAACAGATTAGCTGGTCATTATCACACTGCTGTGTGTGATTGTGCGCAAATTGGCTGCCACGTTTCCTACATTACAACAGTGACTGCACTCCAAAAGTACTGGCTGTAAAGCGCTTTGAGATGTCTGGTGGTAAAAGGCGCTATATAAATCCAAGTCTTTCTTCTTCTCCCCACTATCGACTTGGATGCGGGAAGAGAAAGAGAGAAATATGTGCTTCATCCCCACAATCTTCCTGTGCCATTTTCCCCCCCAATTTAGCTCTTTTTTCCCTTTGTGTCTTTCCCATTTTCAGCAATAACAACAACATGTATGTACATTGTATCTGCAACGTAGGAAAAAGGTCCCATGGGGCTTCACAGAGGCATAATCAGAAAAAGGTGGAGACTGAGCCAAGGAAAGAGATGTTAGAATGGGTGACCAAAAGCTTGGTCAAATTGATGGGTTTTAAGGGGGGGGTCATAAAGGAGGCGAAAGGGGTGGAGAATTTGTTGGGCCTAGTTCGGTGTTGAATAGAAAAGCAAGGTTGAGAACAGTCTAATTCAACCTGAGACAGTGGGTCAGGAGGGAATGCAATCTGGTGGCAAGGGTAAGGAGTTTGTAGCGGAGGATAACAACAATAGGTTCGGTCTTCCCAATGTTTCATTGGAAAAAATTGTGGCTCTTTCAGGACTGGATGTCGGACAAGCAGCCTGACAACACAACGGCAGTGGAGAGGTGGCGGAGAGGCAGAGCTGGTGCTATCAGCGTACATTGTGGAAGCTGACCCTTGTGTCTGTAGTAAGAGGCAGAAACCTGATTGGAGACATTCAAACCTGGAGTTGCGGGAAAGATGGGAACGGACTCCGGAAAAGAAAGGCAGGTTGAAAATGGGGGCTGTAGTTTGCAACATTGGAGGGGTCAAGGGTGAGTTTTTTGAGGAGTACAGGAATGATGGCAGTTCTGAAGGAAAAGGCGACAGTACTTTAGGAGTGGCAACATTTTTGTCTCGATTCATGCGATATCCCTCTAATTTCTCACCGTTTCCTTTTTTCTTGGCCAATATTTTTGACCTAGTAAAAGATTAGCCGATCTCCCATGACATTGCTCCCAGGTAGCCTGGGATCCACAGAGTGGGTGTGATCTTTCGGTGGATCTGTGCTTGACCTGGTCTGTCCCTGTAGGCTCACTGCTCAAGTACTCCTTGTCCACAAATAATCCAGGTAATTGTACCTACTTTTTAAACTCCTGAGGTCAGGAAATTGCTTGCACATTTTAGACTCCAGATCAGAAGAACTCAGGATGAGAAACTTCTCTTTCTCTTTTTTTTAGAAGGTTTTGTATCTGTCACAAGGTGTGATGTCTCGATTGTGATGGGCATGTGCCATCCATATATATAGAATGACTTGACCCAGGTGGGTCAACTGAGGATTGCACAAAGTTCAGAGTAGGAAATGCTGCCAAGGCAAGTACTGCGACCCTCCAAAAAACGGCTTCTCCAATGACATAGTGAGCAGAAGCCTTGTCATCATCATCATAGGCAGTCCCTCGAATGATGATGACTTGCTTCCACATGGGTTCACAGATGTTTCAATGAAGGACCAGATATTCCAGTCCAGTCCAGGGGTGGAAGATGCCTGTGCATGGATTTTTTTAACATGTGGTGACCGTTGCACACCAGCCACCACACGGGCTTGACAGAGCTAGGTCTGGGTCCAGTGGCAAGGATTAACCAAGACGACTGGAGACCTGCTCTGCTGCACGGACCTAATGAGCACCCACATATCCCAGTGTGGGCCGGCCCGTGCTGCCCCTGGGCCCTCATCTCTTCTGGGCCCTCTACATACCGAGCAGAAAAGTGCCAGGTTAAAGCTGGACTGATGTCGGCCAGCTGGCACAATTCACTTCAGTGCCCTTAGGCTAGAGGTGGAAGCAATCAGCCAGAGTCCCCTACTCCTAGCTTCTCCCTCATGACCTCTGCTGGAAAGCACTACGCGAGGGCAGGTCTCTGTGGCCCGTATCCTTGGTGAGATGTTTCATGCCACAAGAGCACATTAGAAAATTGGGCGCAGCGTGCCCGTGACTTTCCGATGTGCCCTTGCGGCGCGCCAGGGACCTTGTGTTGGGCGAGGGCTCGGTGGGTCTATCCCTCTGGTGAAGACCAGATCGATCTCGGCTGTGTGACCCTGGCAATCAAAATGCCTCTGGATGCTCACTGACACAGTTCACGCACGAACGTTGGTTGCCAGATAGTAACCATTTTGCAGGATAAGTCAAAGCGTGAGGGGAGAAATTTGAAAGAAAACCTGGTAAAGATAGGCACCATCTTCCATATACTTATGAAGGAGGAGACGTGACAATTGATTCAGCTATGCTTGGTAAATTTATTTAAAATGCATCTATATTACTGGCATCACTTGCTGTGCACAATTAGCTGACCCATAACTTAAGTCAACTCGACACGAACAACGATATTGCTTTATATTGCATTCGTATTTTGTAGATGTTGCCCATAAATCAGAATGAAAGATAGAGATTAAATTCTAATGCAATAGACTCTTTTTAAAAAAAATACAGGTTGACAGATCTGTCCAAACTTATAAATTCATCGAGTCGCTGTTTATACCTTGACTGATGAGTCCCAAGACACCAAAGCCTCTCCTGGAGAGGAAATGGTCACGGTTTCTGGATAGGATGAAGAAAGGAATTCTGAAGACTCTGAGGAACCGAAGAGCACTGAGTCAGAAAGCTGAATGTCCCAGGAGCAGGCAGCACTGCCAGAGACATGTTAGGAAGGACAGTGTCTCCAGGGGCAACCATTGCATGCATGACTATCACTCACCCAAATGCATGCTGGGTTGAGTCACTGGCAATTGGACCAAATCAGTCCAGAAAATATTGGTAGAAAAAGTAAATTAAACAACTAACATTCTCAAAGTATGATTTCGTAGGAATGTGAAACGTTGCAGTAAACATTATTTTTGCTGTGTAAAATGCTAAAATTTACCCCTTAAATCTGAAGACGCAATAATAAACCACTGATTTTCTTCACTTTTCTATTCCTTTGCTGTGAGTAGTGAGTTAGTCTTCAATAATAATTGATTAAAATACAGTAGATGGCAAGGGTGCTAAATCTCCTCACCCCTGCAATGGTCTTTTATTGCTGCACAGTCATGTCCTAAATTAGTGAATGCAGAAGGTTGATTGTGCTGATTCTGCCTTCCATATCAGAAATCGGACAGATGAAAAGACTAATGCTGCCTGGAGATTGCCAGACTGGTGCCACAACTCAGATTGGCACGGCTACTTCTCGCACATGACCCCATCGATCCTTGATTCATTTTAAAATCTTACAGCTGCAGGGTGTCATCCTTGTGCCATCTGCAGTCCGGTCATTGGCTATAATGCACACAGGCACAGTGTTACAGGGATGTTGAAGCGTTGCAATAATAACAACAAATTGATAAATATGTGCTAATTATGACAAATAGGTGTCCTGTCACAATTTAAATCTCAGGAATGTCAATACATTTTACTACTAGCATACCTCCTGTGGCATTGCTCGTGATAACAAAGTTTTCACTAAAGTGTGACATCGGCAGTGTGACAGGAAGTAAGTATGATGCTTACAGGATGCGCACTAAATGCAAGACTTCTAGTACATTATATAGCCATCATAGGCAGTTCCTCGGAATCGAGGAAGACTTGCTTCCACTCTAAAAATGAGTCCTTAGGTGACTGAATAGTCCAATACGAGAACCACAGTCCCTATCACAGGTGGGACAGATAGTCATTGAGGGAAAGTGTGGGTGTGACTGGTTTGCCGCACGCTCTTTCCACTGCCTGTGCTTGATTACTGCATGCTCTCGGCAATGAGACTCGAGGTGCTCAGCGCCCTCCCGGATGCACTTCCTCCACTTAGGGCGGTTTTTGGCCAGGGACTCCCAGATGTCAGTGGGGATGTTGCACTTTATAAGGGAGGCTTTGAGGGTGACCTTGCAACGTTCCCTCTGCCCAACTTTGGCTCGTTTGCCGTGAATGAGTTCCGAGTAGAACGCTTGCTTTGGGAGTCTCGTGTCTGGCATGCGGAAAATGTGGCCTGCCCAGCGGAGTTGATCAAGTGTGGTCAGTGCTTCAATGCTAGGGATGTTGGCCTGGTTGAGGACACTAACGTTGGTGCATCTGTCCTCCCAGGGGATTTGTAGGATCCTGCGAAGACATCGTTGGTGGTAGTTCTCCAGCGACTTGAGGTGTCTACTGTACATGGTCCATATCTCTGAGCCATACAAGAGGGCGGGTATTACTACAGCCCTGTACACCATCAGCTTGGTGGTAGATTTGAGGGCCTGGTCTTCACTCTTTTCCTCAGGCGGCTGAAGGCTGCACTAGCGTACTGGAGGCGGTGTTGAATCTCATCGTCAATGCCTGTTCTTGTTGATAAGAGGCTCCCGAGGTCTGTGAAATGGTCCACGTTGTCCAGGGCCGCGCCGTGGATCTTGATGACTGGGGGGGCAGTGCTGTGCAATGAGGACCGGCTGGTGGGGGACCTTTGTTTTACGGATGTTTAGCATAAGGCTCGTGCTTTTGTACACCTCAGTATATACGTCGACTATAACTTGGAGTTCTGCGATAATAACAACATGGTAAATATGTGCTAATTGTGACAAATAGGAGTCCTGTCACAATTTAAATCTCAGGAATGTCAATTATTTTACTACTAGCATATCTCCTGTGGCATTGCTCTGATAACAAAGTTTTCAATAAAGTGTCACATCGGCAGTGTGACAGGAAGTAGGTGTAATGCTTACAGGATGCACACTAAATGCAAGACTTCTAGTACATTATATAGCCGTATCTAGTCGCTATAAATGTGATTACAGGTCACTTGTTCTCCATGTACAGGAGAGGGTACACATTGCTGTATGGTAAATGGTACTTCAAAGACATTGTTCCTGTGCTGATATGCTTTGATTGCAAAGCAACATTTAGCATTGACTTTGTCCTGAAATCTATCAAATAAAGGTGCCTGGTAAGCTTTGCAGATTGAGCTGGGGTCTTACATCTGGCCGGAGCTCTGGAGATAATTGTATTCATTCGCTAAACTTAGTTCAACTGTAGAGGACACTTTTTTTTGTCCCAGTTTTCAACTTTGAAGTGTGTGAGAGGCATACCCCAGGCAGTTTGTTCCCCTTCAACAGGTCTTCTCCGTGCATCGAGATAGAAACAAATACCGAAAGACTCGGTGGTGCTAACCCTGAGGTATACCTTTTATGTTGCGTACCGTGCCCCAGGTTTAGCACCACAGAGACAGTTTCATGTGGTGTCGTATCTTTTTTTATTTTTATGTTCATGGAACTTTAAAAAGAAAAGAAAGACTTGCATTTATATAGCGCCTTCCATGACCACTGGACGTCTCAAAGCACTTGCAGCCGATGAAGTACTTTTGGAGTGTAGTCACTGTTGTAATGTGGGAAACGCGGCAGGCAATTTGTGCACAGCAAGTTCCCACAAACAGCAATGTGATAATGACCAGATAATCTGTTTTTGTTATGCTGATTGAAGGATAAAAATTGGCCCAGGACACCAGGGATAACTCCCCTGCTCTTCTGCCACAGGATCTTTTACGTCCACTTGAGAGGGCAGACGGGGCCTCGGTTTAACGTCTCATCCAAAAGACGGCACCTCCGACAGTGCAGCGCTCCCTCAGCCTAGATTTAAACATTCTGTAAGCGAGTGCAAGGTTGATTTAATGCTGTTGTTCAGCCTTCACCTTTTAATAAAATTGGCTCGTAGTTCATGGCCAAAGTCATAGGCCTGGATTTTAACTTCCCACCTCCTGACAGGCAGGAGAGGGGCTATAATATCAGGCTGCCCGACACCAACCCGACCCCATTCCCGCCCAGTTAAATTTTAAAGTGCAGAAATCAGGCGATAGGCGAGGCTCCCGCCAAAGGCAGGTGGGCCTAATTAACATACTGTGGAACCCAAGTTGGCCATCATCGCATCACTAATTTTCATTTTCCTTGTCTTGTCTTTCTAGATCCTGGCCTGTGCCCTGCACTATGGTTTATTAATAAAAATTAAAATAAAATAGAGCCTGTACTGGAACACACGGGCAGTGGTGGGGCGACTACACATGCCATTAGTGAACTGAAGGCAATAATGCAGTCACAAGATTCAGATGGCAAATGCAAACTGTGATCTATGACGACTATTATTCCTTACTGATCAGCTATCGATCGTTACTCAGGAGGCTTGCAGTGACTACATGGCAGTCATTAACTGTTCAGGGTGTTGTGTACACACACAGACGGCAATGTAGAGGGCACTGCCTGACGACATCCACCGTGTCAGCCGTCACCCGCTTTCTAACGGTTCCGAAGGCAGAATAAAGCCAACCCCCAGACTCAATGGCACCGAGAAGCGAAAGGTGGTAGAGATCCCTGAGAGGTCTCAAAGCTGTGAGCTCACCTCGGGGTTCAAACGGTGACCTGTAAACCCCGCAAGCTTTGCTCTGCTGGTTTATCTGAATTTGATGGGATTATTCCCTTGTAATGCACTCTCAGCTCTTCAGGAGACAATACTTGACACAATCAGGAGATTATAGAGCTTCAGTTATTGAATGAACATAAACCATTGAAAATGTACAAACAGAATGACATAAATGTGCAGGAAATTTACGTATTGCTACATGCTGTGCGACAATATTTTCAGGTCAGAGGTCGATATAGTTTAGACGAGACTTTTTCTTGCACTTTAATGGTGCCTTGAACATGGTGGAATGTCTCACTTGAGCTTCATGGGGTTGGGGGCGGAGTGAGAATCGGGAGAGGATGGGAAGAAGAAGGTGAGATTTTGTGGAGAAAAGAAAGAACATTTATATAGCGCCTTCCACGACCACCGCACGTCCCAAAGCACTTTGCAGCCAATGAAGTACTTTTTGGAGTATAGTCACTGTTGTAATGTGGGAAATGCGGCAGCCAATTTGTGCACAGCAAGCTCCCACAAACAGCAATGTGATAATGATCAGATCATCTGTTTAGTGCTGTTGGTTGAGGGATAAATATTGGCCAGGACACCGGGGAGAACTCACCCGAGAGAGCAGACGGGGCCCCACTTTAATGTCTCATCCGAAAGTCGGCACCTCCGACAGTGCAGCACTCCCTCAGCACTGCACTGCAGTGTCAGCCTAGATTTTGTGCTGAAGTCTGTGGAGTGGGACGGGAGCACATAAACGTGTGACTCAGAGGGGAGAGCTCTACCAGTGAGCCAAGGCTGGTATTTACGTTTTGAAGGTAAGGAGAGAGGTGGCCAGTTGGATGGGTTTTGGAAGAGAATTTGGAAGGAAACTGGACCTTAATGGCTGCCAGTTGTATTAGGAGGAATGGAGGGAGAGATGTATGCAAAAGAGCTGGAAAGTGGGGCCAAAGGAGATTGCAGTGATAGGGTGAGGCAGGGCTATAGGGGAATGGATAAACAAGCCGGAGCATCTTTAAATCAGCGCATTGTGGGGTGTGGGGATGGGCAGTTACTGCAGATTGACAAGGACAGGAATAATGGGCGATAAGACTAAGTACCATACGATGAGACTTTGGGGGAGAAAGTTACCTTTCTTCCTTCAGAGGCCCGGAAGACACTTTCCGCCCGGGGTGGGCGGGGGGTTGGGGAGGGCGTTACCGCCCCCCGAGAAGCTACCTAGGAGTTTGCAATCAGCGTGCATGCCGACCCCTTTCCACCCCACGAGGGACACTGTCCCACGGGTGGCGAAGCAGGCCGACACCCGCTGGCAGGGAGGACGTTAAAGCGGAGGTCGCCAGAGCCCAGCGCCGCCACCTTAATTGCTTTGCCGACTCTCGGATCGGCTGGAGGAGCTGCTCCCCAGCCTGGTGCGGGCCGCCTTCGTGTTGCGTGTTGGGCTGCAGGCCCGGTCTCACGCTGCCCTAGTGGCCCAGTGAAGGCCATCAGAGGTCTTGCAGAGTGCGCAGCGGCCCCCCCTTTTAAGCCAAGATGAGGGGTGTTGAAGCGGGTTAGTGCTAAGTGCAGCGCCCGCGTAGCGCTGCAGTACTCGCCCCCAGCATCGCCCAGGGTGATTGCGCTCCACATCCTTTGAGGGGCAGTTAGCCAAATTCAGCGGCAGTGGTGGGACTTCTGCGTCTGGTCCAGGAATTCCCGGCCCCCCGCTAGTTACCCCACCCCCCAATCGGGTTGCAGGGCAATTTCAGCCCCTTTGTTTTCAGCCATTGCTGAATAAAATGTCATCTATATATATATATATATATATAAAAAAACTTTGATAAGAACAGTAAAGTAATTATTTTTCATGGTTATTTATTCTCCACATTGTTTATCTAGGTCAACGTCTGACTCATAATGCAAGGGAACCCTCCCAATAGCATATGACAGGCAGAAATAGTCTAAGACTGATGACCCTTTGCACATCTCCAGTCCCCAGAGCTGTTCCCACATTGTTCCCTGTAGGGCGCTGATCAACTCGTGGTCAGTCAGCTGAATCAATACAGGTCTCGGTTCCTTTTCCTCGCTCATTATAAGTAGGAGTGTTGAGGGGATGTGCCACAGCCCCTGTCATCACATCGACACAACAACCAGTGTTCCGGAACATTCTACATAATGTTCGATGGGTTGGACTGTTTTTTTTTGAGACACTTAATTTTAGTCTCCCTTTATTCTAATTTTAATCAACGTATTTCTCTTGCACGTTGGGGCCTGCGATGCAGTTGCTCTACATGATCTGAGGCAGATTTTCTTCCAAATATAAAGGTTCATCCCCCAATCAGGATGGAAAAGCAAAGTGGGGGGGGCTAAGGGCCCACGTTTTCTGGGCAAGCACTCCCTACTGTGGCTACACCTCACAATCAGCTCACGTTTGGGGATTCAGCCCTATATTCATCATCATCATAAGCAGTCCCTCGGAATCGAGGAAGACTTGCTTCCACTCTTAAAATAAGTTCTTAGGTGGCTGAACAGTCCAATACTCGAACCACAGTCCCTGTCACAATGGGACAGATAGTCGTTGAGGGAAAGGGTGGGTGGGATAGGTTTGCCGCACGCTCTTTCCGCTGCCTGCGCTTGATTTCTGCATGCTCTCGGCGATGAGACTCGAGGTGCTCTGTGCCCTCCACTTAGGGTGGTCTTTGGCCAGGGACTCCCAGACGCACCAGCATTAGCGTTCTCGACCAGGCCAACATCCCCAGCATTGAAGCACTGACCGCACTCGATCAGCTCCGCTGGGCAGGCCACATTGTTCGCATGCCAGACACGAGACTCCAAATGCAAGTGCTCTATTTGGAACTCCTTTGTGGCAAACGAGCCAAAGGTGGGCAGAGGAAATGTTTCAAGGACACCCTCAAAGTCTCCCTGATAAAGTGCCCTATATTCATGGGCCCTGTCGTTGCAGTGCGGGGTACGTACGAACGAAGACTCAATGCATTCGGACCTCCTCCCTCCCTCCACTACTTTGGTGGAGAGAGGAATTTGCACACTCCTTGTTTAAGGCCAGCGTTGTCGACTCTGGCTGCGAGGTTTCATCGCGTGACCACGTGCCTCCGGATGACCTGATAACCTGATCTAACGGTGTTGGTTGGTAGGTAAATATTGGCCAGGATAGCGGGGAGAACTTCTGTGAAGAGCAGCATGGGATCTTTCATGCCTACCTGAGAGAAGAAGAAAAAGACTTGCATTTATATAGCGTCTTTCAAGATCACCAGACATCTCAAAGCACTTTACAGCCAATGAAGTACTTTTGGAGTGTAGTCACTGTTGTAATGTGGGAAACGCGGCAGCCAACTTGCGCACAGCAAGCTCCCACAAACAGCAATGTGATAATGACCAGATAATCTGTTCTGTTATGTTGAATGAGGGATAAATATTGACGCAGGACACTGGGGATAACTCCCCTGCTCTTCTTCAGAATAGTGCCATGGGAACTTTTATGTCCACCTCAAAGAGCAAACGGGGCCTTGGTTTAACGTCTCATCTGAAAGACTCCTTCAGTACTGCACTGGAGTGTCAGCCTGGATTTATATGCTCAAAGTTCCTGGAGTGGGACTTGAACCCACAACTTTGGTTTTATGCAAGCGGTTCTCTTGCGCAGATCTTGAAATGTAGGTTATGACAGGGGGTTTAGCTGCGCCCAAGCTCTCCTTGATGATAATTTAAGAAGGTGTTCATTGTTGACAGGCAAATGTCTTTAACTCCGCCCCCTTCCCAGCTCACCACTGTCAGTTCTGACAAGTAGGCTGTTTATTCCCGTTTCACTGCATCACTCACGGGCTGGTCTCTGAGAACAAGTCAACTGTTTGGTGTACGCCAAAATAACTTGATTCCCTTAGCACATCATCTACATTTTAAACCTCTGCATTATTTATGCTTCTTTTTCTTTGTAAATGCATGAGTTACTATAAATGTTTTTTAGGGCAGAGTCTGGTGAATTTTTTATTGTGCGCCAGGCTGATTCACATCCCTTGGTCTCAGGACCACTGGAATTAGACCATAGCAAGTTCCAGTGACACTGTGATGCTGGATGGTACCCAACAAATGGCTTTATTTTTGTTGCTATGTTTTGTTAAAAAAAGAAAATACATTAAAAAAAATAGCTCCCGACATTGCATTGTGGGATACTTGCATAGGAGTACGACCGCACCTCCGGAAATTTCTCAATCAACTGTTAATTTTAAATAGGTTAACATCTCCCCTCCAGTCCCAGGAATTTCAGACGATCACGGCCAGCTCATGGTGTTAGCCCAGAGCTGGCATTTTTAAAAGAAAATTATATGTCCAACAAGAAATGTAAATATTTAGAACTAAAAAAATTGGAATATATGGCCGGGAGTCAGCCAATCAGCCCCTCAAGTCTGTGCCGCCATTCAATACAGGGGTGACTGGGTAGTGATTCCTCGGCCGATTTCCCCCTCCATATACCAAGGGTGTCGGGACCAACAGTTATGCTCCTAACATCAGACCAGTGATTGGGCCCGGGACCTCCCTGGTCTGCCCGATTCAGTGACTCACTGGATAAATTCACTGAGCCATTGTCTGAGCAAAAAAAGTTTAAGATTTTCTCACCATGGCACAGCTTGGTTAAGAACATAAGAAATTGGAGCAGGAGTAGGCTGTACGGTCCCTCGAGCCTGCTCCGCCATTCAATAAGATCATGGCTGGTCATTGACTTCACCTCCACTTTCCCGCCTGATCTCCACATCCCTTGAGTCCCCTAGACTCCAAAAATCTATCTATCTCAGCCATGAATATATTCAGAGATTCAGCATCCACAGCCCTCTGGGAGATGTTAGACAAGGTTCCTCTCAACTCTCCTTTCCTGAAGTGAGGAGTTGCACTCGAGTATGATGGCATCTTCCACGAGCTTGCTCATGTATGTGTGTACTAAGTGACTGTGAGAGATATCAGAGCCGTGGCTGATCTTGTCCTTGCCCCCTATGTCCGCACACCCACGCTCACGGTTGGATGAGGAGCAGGAACCCTGGCTAGTTTTTGGTTCCCTTCTCCTAGTAAACTGAGAGCCCTCCCCACTGTCACCCTAACTGGGACTGACCAACTTGGCACAGACCAACCCTGGAGGGGTGACCATGCATCAGGGCACAGGCCCATTAGCCAATAAGTCAGCAGCGAAGTTTAGCCAAGTTTCTTTTCTAACCTTGATAGCTGTTAACATCACATAAATCCTGAGATTTTCCGTCATTGTGATATATTCTTTATGACAACACAAACACACACATACACAAGATGGCGCTACAGGAACTTGTCGTCACATGATGCTTTATTGTATTTACATCAGCAGTTGCATTACCACAGTAGTCCAGTAGGTGTAGCAGTAGTCCACTAGGAGGAGCTCAATTGCACTCATGTCAAAGTCATAAGCGTGGCTAAAATGGGCAAGTTCTAGCTGACAGCTGCCTTTCCTGCTTCACAGCCAACCAGCTGTTAAAGGGTGTGAGGGTTTTCTCTTGCCACCTCTTTGGCTGTGAGGCTATCCCCATACTCAGGGCAGTGTCAGCTGTGGCTCAGTGGGTAGCACTCTTGCCTCTGAGTCAGAAGGTTGTGGGTTCTAAGTCCCATTCCAGGGAATTGAACATATAAATCTCCCTTGACACTCCCGTGCAGTGCTGAGGGGATGCTGCACTGTTGGAGGTGCTGTCTTTCAGGTGAGATTTTAAACTGAGGCCCTGTCTGCCTTCTTAGGTGGAGGTAAAAGATCCCATGGCACTATATTGAAGAAGAGCAGGGGAGTTATTCCTGGGGCCAATATTTATTCTTCAACTAACATATCAAAAACAGATGATCTGGTTATGATCACATTGCTGTTTGTGGGAGTTTGCTGTGTGCAAGTTGGCTGCCGCGTTTCCCACATTACAACAGTGACTGCACTCCAAAAGTGCTTTGAGATGTCTGGTGGTGGTAAGAGGCGTTATATAAATCACAAGGTTTTCTTTTTCTCAGGGCGGATAATTAAAATCTTTGTAATAGAGGGTGGGCTTTCAGTAGCCTGAGGAATGCTGGGATAAAAGTGAGGGCGGGCAAGAGAAACCCTCCCGTGTGTCACAGCCAGGGCAGATGGCAAAAGAAGCAGAATGAAGCACAAGAAAATGCCCCCCATACATGTCGGAGATGGTGATCCTCCAGCAGGAGAACGTGGAATTGTGCTCTCGCACGTGAATTTGGTTGCTGAATCCAGGAGAGCTGGTCGGCCTAATGAACAGCTGGGTAACTGGTGGCTGCTGGTGTCGTGTCCTGCCTTGTCAGAGTCGCAAAGAAAGGCATGGAGGGGCATGAAATTCTCCACACACAAAAAGGAGGGAGAGAGAAAACAGGGAATTATAGACCGGTCAGCCTGACATCGGTAGTGGGTAAAATGATGGAATCAATTATTAAGGATGTCATAGCAGCGCATTTGGAAAGAGGTGACATGATAGGTCCAAGTCAGCATGGATTTGTGAAAGGGAAATCATGCTTGACAAATCTTCAATGGGGTACTGAAG
Source organism: Pristiophorus japonicus (assembly GCF_044704955.1). Classification (NCBI taxonomy): domain Eukaryota; kingdom Metazoa; phylum Chordata; class Chondrichthyes; family Pristiophoridae; genus Pristiophorus; species Pristiophorus japonicus. The sequence continues at coordinate 84,287,213 of NC_091992.1, forward strand.
TTGCATGTTCAGCCATGAACACATTGAATGGCGGTGCAGGCTCGAAGGGCCAAATGGCCTACTCCTGCACCTATTTTCTATGTTTCTATGTTTCTATGTTCTCCATCTCAGCATAACGGTGGTTAAAGTTGCCAACCTTAGGCCAAGGGCTGTTTCACAGGGCAGAGAGCGCGGGGCAATCAAAATGGTTTCTGAGCAGCCCCCCTGACAGTCAGTCAGTTGGTCAGAGGCTGGGGAGCGGGCCACTTGCATGGTGGAACGGTGCGTGTCACAGGACAGGCCCGAGAAACGGGAAGGAGAGACGACATAAAAAAAAATGTACCTCCCACCCGCTTGAAAAACACGGTCTATTAAATAAATCAAACGCAATCTAAGTAATCCGGCTCTGATAAACTTCCACTGTGAGATGATTGGTGTCAGTGTGGGTTTAATCTGAGCGCAGGGTCAGATCAGAGGCTGCATGTTTTTTCATATTTCTAGCCTTCAGCTGGCAGCAGATTGCACTCACTATTCCAGAGGGAGCAGTCAGTCCCACTGTAAATGTGTTTCATCCCTGCTATCTGCCCAGCACCAGCACTTATTCACTGTTTGGACACTAACAGGTTGTGCATCAGTGATCTGGAAGGAGTTCAGAGCAACTGTCATCCCAGTGGCCGTTACGCGTCAGGAAGAGCAGACCCTCCTGGTGTGAGGCCCATTGTCTCTCAACACCTGCAGTGCGATGGGGGACGGGGGGGACTACAGATTGAACAGTAAGTTAGTGAAACTGCAATCAATACTTCCGTCTTTGCCACTTTTAAAAATGTAATGCTCTGATGTTCTGCCATCGTTTCCTGGCCCCCTGTGTCTTTTTGAATTATTTGGTTCACCAGACACACCTCAAATGACCTTCGCCCCTCTCCCACTCGGAACTCTCCGTCCTCGACCTCCTACACTGTTCCTACACTGTAAGACAAAGGTCCTCCACCAGCCTGTCCTCGCCGCACAGCACTGCCCCGCAGTCATCAAGATTCATGGCACGGCCCTCGACAACGTGGACTATTTCCCATACCTCGGGAGCCTCTTATCAACAAAAGCAGACATTGATGCGGAGATTCAATATTGCCTCCAGTGCACCAGTGCAGCCTTCGGCCACCTGAGGAAAAAAGTGTTCGAAGACCTGGCCCTCAAACCTGCCACCAAGCTCATGGTCTACAGGGCTGTAGTAATTCCCACCCTCCCGTATGGATCAGGGGCATGGACAATGTACAGAAGACACCTCAAGTCACTGGAGATATATCACCAACGATATCTCAGCAAGATCCTGCAAATCCTCTGGGAGGACAGGCGCATCAACATTAGTGCCCTTGTCCAGGCTAACATCCCCAGCATTGAAGCACTGACCACACTCGATCAGCTTCGCTGGGCAGGCCACATAGTTCGCATGCCAAACACGAGACTCCCTAAGCAAATGCTCTATGCAGAGCTCCTTCATGGCAAATGAGCCAAAAGTGGGCGGCGGAAACGTTACAAGGACACCCTCAAAGTCTCCCTGATAAAGTGCGACATCACCACTGACACCTGGGAGTCCCTGACCGAAGGCGCTCAGCTCTTCGAATCTCAACGCCGAGAGCGTGAAGAGGTCAAGCGCAGGCAGCGGAAGGAGTGTGTGGCAAACCAGTCCCACCCACCTCCTCCCTCGAAGAATGTCTGTCCCACCTGTGACAGAGTCTGTGGCTCTTGTGTTGGACTGTTCAGCCACCAAAGAATTCACTTCAGGAGTGGAAGCAAGTCTTCCTCGATTCCGAGGGACTGCCTATGATGATGTTCCAATGAAGCTCACGCGAGCTCGACGAACAGCACCTCATCTTTTGATTAGGCACTTTGCAGCCTTCCGGACTCAACATTGAGTTCAACAACATCAGATCATAACCACAGCTCCCCTTTTCTCAGACAGCAGATGCTGGGAATGGTTCTACTGTCACCATTTACACCTCTCAGACCCATCTTTTGTTTCTTTACTTATTCCATTCACACCCCCTTTTGTCGTGCACTGTCGTTCCTTTTGTCATTTAATCACTCCTGCCTGCCATCCCATCACAGACTTCCCCTTTGTTCTATTCTCCTGCTCCCCTTTTCCTCTGCTCTGTACTTGAAACTGCTAAATCTCAAACATCTTCCATTCTGACGAAAGGTCACCGACCCGAAACATTAACTCTGTTTCTCTCCCCACAGATGCTGCCTGACCCGCTGAGTGTTTCCAGCATTTTCTGTTTTTTGGGGGGAGCAGGTGGGGTTTAAAAATAATGTCAGAAACCCACTATTCCGAGTGAGTCTACGGGATAGAGCTTCATCTTCGCCATTTAGCTGTTACTTCACATTGTCAGCTGTGGCTCAGTGGGTCGCTCGCTCACCCTTCAGCACAAAATAAATCTAGGCTGACACTCCAGTGCAGTGCTAAGGGAGTGCTGTACTGTCAGAGGTGCCGTCTTTCGGATGAGACATTAAACCGAGGCCCTGTCGATCTCTCAGGTGGATGTAAAAGATCCCATGGCACTATTTTGAAGAAGAGCAGGAGAGTGATCCCTGGTGTCCTGGCCAATATTTATCCCTCAATCAACATAACAAAAAAAAACAGATTATCTGGTCATTATCAAATTGCTGTTTGTGGGAGCTTGCTGTGTGCAAATTGGCTGCTGCGTTTCCCACATGACAACAGTGACTACACTCCAACGGTACTTTTGGGTGTAAAACGCATTGAGATGTCTGGTGGTCTTGAAAGGCGCTATATGAATGCAAGTCTTTCTTTCTTCCTTCCTTCCTTCCTTCCCTTTCCTTCCCTTCCCTTCCTGTCGGATCATCTGTCATTAACAACCTGACTGATCTTCAATCCATTGCAGTCAATAGAATGACAATCGTGCGGATTCTCAGAGAGGCAATGGTCCACAGATCCCTGAAGGTAGCAAGCCAGAGATTAAGTAGTTAAGAAGGCAAATACTTTCCTTTATTAGTCGAGGCTTGGAATACAAGAGCAAGGACATTATGCTTGAACTGTTAGGCTGCAGCTGGAGTAGTGTGTGCAGTTCTAGTCACCATATTACAGGAAAGGTGTGATTGCACTGAAAAGGGTGCAGAGGAGATTTACAAGAATGTTGCCTGGACTGGAGAATTTTGGCTATGAGGAAAGATTGGAGATGCTGGGTCTGTTTTATTTGGAACAGAGGAGGCTGAGGGAAGATATGGTTGAGGTGTATAACATTATGAGGGACCTGGCTAGAGTGGATAAGAAGGACATGTTTCCCTTGGCAGAGGGGTCAACAACCAGGGGGCATAGATTTAAAGTAATTAGGGGAGGTTTAGGAGAGATATGAGGGGAAATTTCTTCACCCAGAGGGTGGTGGGGGTCTGAAAGGATGGTAGAGGCAGGAACCTTCACCACATTTAAAAAGTACTTTTATATGCACTTGAAGAGCCTTAACCTACAGGGCTACGGACCAAGAGCTGGAAAATGGGATTAGGCTGGGTAGTTCTTGGTTGACCGGCATGAACACGATGGGCCGAAATGGCCTCCTTCTGTTCTGTAAATTTCTGTGATTCGATGAATATCTACCCCCCTTTTTTTGTTGTGGTTGTCTTCTCATTCCTTTGCCAGTTTGTACGAAGTGTTTGGTTTGAGTAATGTTCTTGGAAGCAGCTTCAGCTTGGGGTTGCTCAGAAATGGTTTAGGTTACCTTGCACTCCCCAGCCCTGTGAAACAACCCATGGCCTCCAGATGACACTCCAGCCTACACTACGCTGAGATGGGAAACACACCATGTGGAGAATTTCATTTCAAAATACCGGCGGTCCCCTTTCCCGCCAACTGCCTTTCTTTCCTGCTTGGCAAAGGCAGGTATTCAGGGCCATGAAAGGTATTCTTGGGTAAATCTACCGGCTTGTGTGTCCCTGAAACGTACAGACCAGCAAGACCTCGAAATTGGCCTCCTTAGTGCCTCCCTTTGTGGCCTCCAGGGGGCGATAACGGGGCGCTAACCGCTTACTGACCGGGCACGGCGAGATAATCCACTCCCGCTATATTCGGCGGGAGGTTTCCGGGTGGTGGTATGGCGTGCGCCCCGATCTCCTTCGCCCAGAGATGATTGCGCCCCGGACCCAAACTTCGTTTCTGCCCCCCTGCACCATCGCCGGGTGAAAACACCGGCAGCTGAAGGAGGCGTACATCGGGGGTGACGCTTAAAGGTGAGGTAGCCGAGGTAAGGGAAGAAAATTAAAAAATGTTGTTTCTCTTTTTTTTTGGATTCGTCTTCGCCAGCGGTCGGTCGGCCCGGCGCTCTGCTGCAGTGCAATGGGCCGATCGGGCAGGATCATGGCTGCCATTGGAGAGAAGGTCAGTGATTCCCTGGGAGAACCCGCAGCGATGGCCTGTCCCTTTAAGGGGGGGAAGGCGCCTCCGAACACGGCAGCGCTGTGCAGCCCATCTACCACCCTGCCTGCGTCCCCTTGCGCACCAGGAAGGAAGTGGAGTGCTTAATTTAATGTTGCACTTCATTCCTGGAGTGCAAACCCAAATTTTTAAAAAAGTTGAAAATCATTAGCGCCGAGCTTCCAAATTTCTCCCCCCAGAAGTTTGATCACTGTCTGTACTGAGTTAGCTGATCTCAGGCAGGGTTACAATAGGAGAGCTACAATGGGGCTCAGGGCATCTGGTTGACAAATGGGTCAGTGGCGAGCACACGTCTTTCTGAGCCAGAAGGTTGAGTGTTCAAGTCCCAGTCCAGGAACATGAGCACATAAATCTAGGTTGACACGCCAGTATAGGGCTGAGGAAGTGCTGCACTGTCAGAGATGTTGTCTTTCAGATGAGATATTAAACTGTAGCCCTCTCTGTCTCTCAGGTGGATGTAAAAGACCTTATGGCACTATTTTGAAGAAGAGCTGGGGAATTATCCCTGGTGTCCTGGTCAATATTTATCCCTCAATCAACATAACAAATAAAATAGATTATCTGGTCATTATCACATTACTATTTGTGGGAGGTTGCTGTGCACAAATTGGCTGCTGCGTTTCCTACTTTACAACAGTGACTACGCTCCCAAAAGTACTTCATTGGCTGTAAAGCATTTTGAGACATCCGGTGGTCATGAAAGGCGCTATATAAATGCAAGTCTTTCTCTCTTTCTTTAACTACTAAATACCCGCCCGTCAGCTCAGCAACGACGAAGGGCCTACTGTTCACTCCACTGTTGTCGGTTCTGAACTGGCCCGGCCATCTGATCATCTGTATCCCTTTCTGTGGCAATTTGTGCTGAGAAAGGTCCCACAAACAGCAGTGAGATACATGACCAGCTCATCTGTTTTAGTGATGTTGGTTGAGGGTTAAATGTTGGCCAGGACACCGGGAGAATTCCCCTACTCTTCTGTGAATAGTGTCGTGAAATCTTTTACATACACCTGAAAGGACTTCGGTTTAACGTCTGATCGGAACGACGGTATTGTCCGGCAGCGCAGCACTCCCTCAGCACTGCACCGAAGAGTCAGCCCGGATTATATGTTCAAGTCTCTGGAGTGGGGCTAGGACACACAACCTTCTGGCTCACTGAGCCAAGTCTGGCACCCTGGATTGAGCTATAGATATGTGAAGAGAAAAAGATTAGTGAAGACTAATGTAGGACCCTTGCAGTCAGAATCAGGTGAATTTATAATGGGGAACAAGGAAATGGCAGACCAATTAAACAAATGCTTTGGTTCTGTCTTCACTAAGGAAGACACGAATAACCTCCCGAAAATACTAGGGGACCGAGGGTCTAGCGCGAAGGGGCAACTGAGGGAAATCCTTATTAGTCAGAAAGTGGTGTTAGGGAAATTGAAGGGACTGAAGGCCAATAAATCCCCAGGGCCTGATAGTCTGCATCCCAGAGTACTTAAGGAAGTGACCATACAAATAGTAGATGCATTGGTAGTCATTTTCCAACATTCTATAGACTCTGGTTTAGTTCCAATGGATTGGAGGGTAGCTAATGTAACACCACTTTTAAAAAAAGGAGGGGGAGAGAAAACAGGGAATTATAGACCGGTTAGCCTGACATCGGTAGTGGGGAAAATGTTGGAATCAATTATTAACGATGTAATAGGAATTTGGAAAGCAGTGACAGGATCAGTCCAAGTCAGCATGGATTTATGAAAGGGAAATCATGCTTAACAAATCTTCTAAAAATTTTTGAGGATGTAACTAGTAGAATGGATAAGGGAGAACCAGTGGATGTGGTGTATTTGGACTTTCAAAAGGCTTTTGACAAGGTCCCACACAAGAGATTAGTGTGCAAAATTAAGGCACATGGTATTAAGGGTAATGTATTGACGTGGATAGAGAACTGGTTGGCAGACAGGAAGCAAAGAGTGGGAATAAACGGGTCCTTTTCAGAATGGCAGGCAGTGACTAATGTGGTGCTGCAGGGTTCAGTGCTGGGACCCCAGCTATTTACAATATACATTAATGATTTAGATGAAGGAATTGAATGTAATATCTCCAAGTTTGCAGATGACACTAAGCTGGGTGGCAGTGCGAGCTATGAGGAGGATGCTAGGAGGCTGCAGGGTGACTTGGACAGGTTAGGTGAATGGGCAAATGCATGGCAGATGCTGTATAATGTGGATAAATGTGAGGTTATCCACTTTGGTTGCAAAAACAAGAAGGCAGATTATTATCTGAATGGTGACAGATTAGTAAAAGGGGAGGTGCAACGAGACCTGGGTACATCAGTCATTGAAGGTAGGCATGCAGGTACAGCAGGTAGTAAAGAAGGCAAATGGCATGCTGGCCTTCATAGCGAGGGGATTTGAGTATAGGAGCAGGGAGGTCTTACTGCAGTGAGACCACACCTGGAATATTTTGTGCAGTTTTGGTCTCCTAATCTGAGGAAGGACATTCTTGCTATTGAGGAAGTGCAACAAAGGTTCACCAGACTGATTCCCGGGATGGTGGGACTGACATATGAATAAAGACTGGATTGACTAGGTTTATATTCACTGGAATTTAGAAGAATGAGAGGGGACCTCATAGAAACATATAACATTCTGATGGGATTAGACAGGTTAGATGCAGGAAGAATGTTCCTGATGTTGGGGAAGTCCAGAATCAGGGGTCACAGTCGAAGGATAAGGGGTAAGCCATTTAGGACCGAGATGAGGAGAAACTTCTTCACTCAGAGAATTGTGAACCTGTGGAATTCTCTACCACAGAAAGTTGTTGAGGCTAGTTCGTTATATATATTCAAAAGGGAGTTAGATGTGGCCCTTATGGCTAAATGGATCAAGGGATATGGAGAGAAAGCAGGAATGAGGTACTGAAGTTGCATGATCAGCCATGATCATATTGAATGGTGGTGCAGGCTCGAAGGGCCGAATGGCTTACTCCTGCACCTACTTTCTATGTTTCTATGTTTCTATAGCATAAGGAAAATACATCGGCTGTGCTCTCTGGGCCATACAGTAGGCGATAGACAGCTGTGTGTTATTCACATCTGGCTCTCATCCTATAGGACATCCACAAATGAAATGCGACAGGTAGTGTTGATTTATCATGTTTCCAGAAGTGGTTTCAAACTATAAGAACACAATGTCAGAACTCTGCAGCCCTGGCAGAAGCAGTGGCTGGGGTTGGAATATACTCCCCCCATGTTTGGCACATGATGGGGGAAGGAAAGAAAGAAAGAAAGAAAGATAGAAAGAAAGAAGAAAAGAAAGAAAGAAAGAAAGAAACAAAGAACTTGGAATTACATAGCGCCTTTCACGACCACCGGACATCTCAATGCGCTTTACAGCCAATGAAGTACATTTGGAGTGTAATCACTGTTGTAATGTAGGAAACTTGGCAGCTAATTTGTACTCAGCAAGCTCTCACAAACAGCAATGTGATAGTGACCAGATAATCTGTTTTAGTGATGTTGGCCCCAGGACACCGGGGATAACTCCCCTGCTCTTCTTCGAAATAGTCAAGGGATCTTTTATGGCCACCTAAGAGGGCAGATGGGGCCTCGGTTTAACGTCTCATCCAAAAGGTGTCTAGTTTGTCCATAACAGGCTACTTCAAGTTTTAAAGCCAATGCTATTGGCCATTGGAACAAGGAGGGTATGGTTCAAAAGAGTTTTAGAATTGTGATAGGACAGTTGGAAAAGAGGCAACATGACGGGGACCTAGTGTCCATTTTCCCACGTACAGATGTTGAGCCAGCTGCAGCAGGCGGCGATTTTACCACAAACAGCACACGAGGTAGAAAATTGAGAACTCGGAGCCCTGATGCACAATTTAACATGCAACAGAGAAACCCCACAACAACTGGCCAATCAGGGGCAAGAAGCTGAGGGGATGTAAACAGACCATTGTGCCCATCCATTTCCTATCCCAAATCTCCGGATCAGTGTTGCGTCCAATCATTTCTATCTTATTCTTTACATCATAGTCCACAGCCCAGAGACCCTAGTGCTCAGCCTACGCATCAATGCTACCGTTTGGAAATAGTTTTAAGCTTGCTCCTGCTAACTGACTCCAGAACACATCCAATTCTTTCTTAAAATACTTCTACCAGCTCTTCATTAACCCCGAGTGGTAATTTGTTCCATAAATCAACAGCCCTTTGATAGAAAAGGTTCCCTTGTCTTATTAATTCTTGCTTTGCCAGTTAGTTTTTTAATTTGAAAATTATGCCTCTTCATTCTAACCTTTTGGATTGGATTCAAAGAGCTTATTAGTTTCTAATTTATCTCTTCCTTTCATTACTTTAATTACTCCAATCATGTTTGCTCTGGTTTTACATCTGATGACCCAGTACCCATTCAACAGCTCTGGGCAGTGGTGGAAGCACTAATGGAAGAGTGAGATAGCTCTCGGAAAATAAAAATGTTGTCCTCAGCAGGGTTAATGTTGGGTAATGGAACATTCTGGGAAACACGTTTCAGCAGCACATACTCCCAGGTCCAATAGGGTGCCGTTAGGTGTCAGCCATGGCTCAGTGGTAGCAATCTGGCCTTTGTGTTCCAAGGTTGTGGGTTCAAGTCTGACTTCAGAGACTTGAGCACAAAATCCAGGCTGACAGTCCCAGTGCCAGTACTGAGTGAGTGCTGCTCTGTGAGAGGTGATGGCTTTTGGATGAGACGTTAAACCGAGGCCCCGCCTGCCCTCTCAAGTCAATGTAAATGATCAACATTCAGGAAGGATAGAATAAAAGGAAAAGGAGGTGGGGTAGCATTGCTGGTTAAGGAGGAGATTAAGGCAATAGTTAGGAAGGACATTAGCTTGGATGATGTGGAATCTATATGGGTAGAGCTGCAGAACACCAAAGGGCAAAAAACGTTAGTGGGAGTTGTGTACAGACCTCCAAACAGTAGTAGTGATGTTGGGGAGGGCATCAAACAGGAAATTAGGGGTGCGTGCAATAAAGGTGCAGCAGTTATAATGGGTGACTTTAATATGCACATAGATTGGGCTAACCAAACTGGAAGCAATACGGTGGAGGAGGATTTTCTGGAGTGCATAAGGGATGGTTTTTTAGACCAATATGTCGAGGAACCAACTAGGGGGGAGGCCATCTTAGACTGGGTGTTATGTAATGAGAAAGGATTAATTAGCAATCTCGTTGTGCGAGGCCCCTTGGGGAAGAGTGACCATAATATGGTGGAATTCTGCATTAGGATGGAGAATGAAACAGTTAATTCAGAGACCATGGTCCAGAACTTAAAGAAGGCTAACTTTGAAGGTATGAGGCGTGAATTGGCTGAGATGGATTGGCGAATGATACTTAAGGGGTTGACTGTGGATGGGCAATGGCAGACATTTAGAGACCGCATGGATGAACTACAACAATTGTACATTCCTGTCTGGCATAGAAATAAAAAAGGGAAGGTGGCTCAACCGTGGCTATCAAGGGAAATCAGGGATAGTATTAAAGCCAAGGAAGTGGCATACAAATTGGCCAGAAATAGCAGCGAACCTGGGGACTGGGAGAAATTTAGAACTCAGCAGAGGAGGACAAAGGGTTTGATTAGGGCAGGGAAAATGGAGTATGAGAAGAAGCTTGCAGGGAACATTAAGACGGATTGCAAAAGTTTCTATAGATATGTAAAGAGAAAAAGGTTAGTAAAGACAAATGTAGGTCCCCTGCAGTCAGAATCAGGGGAAGTCATAATGGGGAACAAAGAAATGGCGGACCAATTGAACAAGTACTTTGGTTCGGTATTCACGAAGGAGGACACGAACAACCTTCCGGTTATAAAAGGGGTCGGGGGGTCTAGTAAGGAGGAGGAACTGAGGGAAATCCTTATTAGCCGGGAAATTGTGTTGGGGAAATTGATGGGATTGAAGGCCGATAAATCCCCAGGGCCTGATGGACTGCATCCCAGAGTACTTAAGGAGGTGGCCTTGGAAATAGTGGATGCGTTGACAGTCATTTTCCAACATTCCATTGACTCTGGATCAGTTCCTATGGAGTGGAGGGTAGCCAATGTAACCCCACTTTTTAAAAAAGGAGGGAGAGAGAAAACAGGGAATTATAGACCGGTCAGCCTGACATCGGTAGTGGGTAAAATGATGGAATCAATTATTAAGGATGTCATAGCAGTGCATTTGGAAAGAGGTGACATGATAGGTCCAAGTCAGCATGGATTTGTGAAAGGGAAATCATGCTTGACAAATCTTCTGGAATTTTTTGAGGATGTTTCCAGTAGAGTGGATAAGGGAGAACCAGTTGATGTGGTATATTTGGACTTTCAGAAGGCGTTCGACAAGGTCCCACACAAGAGATTGATGTGCAAAGTTAGAGCACATGGGATTGGGGGTAGTGTACTGACATGGATTGAGAACTGGTTGTCAGACAGGAAGCAAAGAGTAGGAGTAAATGGGTACTTTTCAGAATGGCAGGCAGTGACTAGTGGGGTACCGCAAGGTTCTGTGCTGGGGCCCCAGCTGTTTACACTGTACATTAATGATTTAGATGAGGGGATTAAATGTAGTATCTCCAAATTTGCGGATGACACTAAGTTGGGTGGCAGTGTGAGCTGCGAGGAGGATGCTGTGAGGCTGCAGAGCGACTTGGATAGGTTAGGTGAGTGGGCAAATGCATGGCAGATGAAGTATAATGTGGATAAATGTGAGGTTATCCACTTTGGTGGTAAAAACAGAGAGACAGACTATTATCTGAATGGTGACAGATTAGGAAAAGGGGAGGTGCAAAGAGACCTGGGTGTCATGGTACATCAGTCATTGAAGGTTGGCATGCAGGTGCAGCAGGCGGTTAAGAAAGCAAATGGCATGTTGGCCTTCATAGCAAGGGGATTTGAGTACAGGGGCAGGGAGGTGTTGCTACAGTTGTACAGGGCATTGGTGAGGCCACACCTGGAGTATTGTGTACAGTTTTGGTCTCCTAACCTGAGGAAGGACATTCTTGCTATTGAGGGAGTGCAGCGAAGGTTCACCAGACTGATTCCCGGGATGGCGGGACTGACCTATCAAGAAAGACTGGATCAACTGGGCTTGTATTCACTGGAGTTCAGAAGAATGAGAGGGGACCTCATAGAAACATATAAAATTCTGACGGGGTTAGACAGGTTAGATGCAGGAAGAATGTTCCCAATGTTGGGGAAGTCCAGAACCAGGGGTCACAGTCTAAGGATAAGGGGTAAGCCATTTAGGACCGAGATGCGGAGGAACTTCTTCACCCAGAGAGTGGTGAACCTGTGGAATTCTCTACCACAGAAAGTTGTTGAGGCCAATTCACTAAATATATTCAAAAAGGAGTTAGATGAGGTCCTTACTGCTAGGGGGATCAAGGGGTATGGCGAGAAAGCAGGAAGGGGGTACTGAAGTTGAATGTTCAGCCATGAACTCATTGAATGGCGGTGCAGGCTAGAAGGGCCGAATGGCCTACTCCTGCACCTATTTTCTATGTTTCTATGTTTCTATGTATCACTATTCAAAGAAAAGCAGGGGCGATCTCCCGGTGTCCTGGTCAATAGTCACCCCTCAACCAACATCACCTGGTCATTATATCATTGCTATATGTGGGAGCTTGCTGTGCACAAATTGGCGGCCACGTTTCCTGCATTACAATAGTGGCTGCACTCCAAAAATACTTCATTGGCTGTAAAATGCTTCGGGACATGTTCAGGTCGTAAAAGGAGCTATGAGAGAGAACTGGATTTATATAGCGCCTTTCATGACCACCGGATATCTCAAAGTGCTTTACAGCCAATGAAGTACTTTTGGAGCTGTATAAATACAAGTCTTTCATTTTTCTTTTTTAAATGGTCAAAAAGCCATGCACAGTGTTCCCAAATTTCCGCTCGGCGTTTCCGGCAAGTGAAGCTCCCCAACAGGAGATCAAAGTCTGAAATTACTCCAGTAATGGTATCACTAATGTGTTGTATCACCTTAATCTGTATTCAATCTGCTTCACTTTTATTCCTGCTTCCATCTATTTACAACTTTAATGTTTCTTGTCTGCAATTGATATGTACAAGTGACACGGTGACATTGTACTAATGCTTACCGTGCCCATATCAAGTTTTGTGTTCGTATTTCAATAGTCAAGAACCTGCTTAAAATAGCCAGTTAGCACCTCCATTAAAATAGCAGAGGAATTTGATACAAACGCACTAAGCGTTCCTGCAGCTTTGCATAGTGTACGGTTCAGGCTTACCTCTGTTGTTATCCGGTGTTTAAATGAAAAATGTGTTACATGTCAGATACAATATTTATCCAGCTCACACCCTGGGATCAAAACGCCCCAGTGACATGCATTATCCATTGAATTGATGCAGTCTGAAGGACAGTTTATCACTGAGTACTCATTTCATTTCCACCATTATTGCCAAAGTACAAAAAAAGTCCGATACTCTCACAGAAATAATACTCAAAAGTGTTAGATCTGGTGTTTTTAATCACACCATCATTTGTGTTAGCATCCATCATCACCTCATCCCACTGGCATGGTAATCCTGCCCAATTATGCATCCTTTTTGCATTCATTATTGGGAATAGACATATAAGCCTGGTAAACACTCTTGCCAATATTAGCAGAAGAATACGTTTACATGACATTCCTTCTGTATGTTAGCAGAGGCATTAACCCAATTGATATAAATGGATTAGTATTTATGGTAAAATAACTGGGTTAAAATGCCATTTAAATGCCTCAAGTGTTTCTCTGCTCAGATTGCCAAGTGTCATGCTATGCCATGGCTCCATCGATGGGTAAAGGCACCACTTGGTGTCGTGCTAAGCCATCATCATCATCATAGGCAGTCCCTCGGAATCGAGGAAGACTTGCTTCCAGTCTTAAAGTGAGTCCTTAGTTGGCTGAACAGTCCAATACGAGAACCACAGACCCTGTCACAAGTGGGACAGATAGTCGTTGAGGGAAAGGGTGGGTGGAACAGGTTTGCCGCATGCTCTTTCCGCTGCCTGCGCATGATTTCTGCATGCACTCGGCGATGAGATTTGAGGTGCTCAGCGCCCTCCCAGATGCACTTCCTCCACTTAGGGCAGTCTTTGGCCAGGGACTCCGAGGTGTCAGTGGAGATGTTGCACTTTATCAGGGAGGCTTTGAGGGTGTTCTTGTAACGTTTCCTCTGTCCACCTTTGGCTCGTTTGCCATGAAGGCATGCGTACGATGTGGCCTGCCTAGCAATGCTGATCAAGTGTGGTCAGTGCTTCAATGCTAGGGATGTTGGCCTGGTCAAGGTCGCTAATGTTGGTGCATCTGACCTCCCAGAGGATTTTTAGGTTCTTGCGGAGGCATCGTTGGTGGTATTTCTCCAGCGACTTGAGGTGTCTACTTTACATGGTCCATGCCTCTGAGCCATATAGGAGGGCAGGTATTACTACAGCCCTGTAGACCATGATCTTGGTGGCAGTTTTGAGGGCCTGGTCTTCAACATTCTTTTCTTCAGGCAGCCAAAGGCTGCACTGGTGCATTGGAGGCGGTGTTGAATTTCGTCGTCAATGTCTGCTCTTGTTGATAAGAGTCTCCCAAGGTATGGGAAATTGTCCACGTTGTCCAAAGCCGCGCCATGGATCTTGATGACTGGGGGAACAGTGCTGTGCTGCGAGAACAGGCTGATGGAGGACCTTTGTTTTACAGATGTTTAGCGTAAGGCCCATGCTTTCATACGCCTCAGTAAATACGTCGACTATGTCCTGGGGTTCAGCCTCTGTATGTGCGCAGACGCAAGTGTTGTCCACGTACTGTAGCTCGACAGAGCTTGAGTGGTCTTAGAGGTTGGAGTGGTTTTGGGCCTGGCCTGGAGGTGGCGAAGGGTAAACAGCTTCCCACTGGTTCTGTAGTTTAGTTCCACTCCAGCGGGGAGCTTGTTGACTGTGAGGTGGAGCATGGCAGCGAGGAAGATTGAGAAGAAGGTTGGGGCGATGATGCAGCCATGTTTGACCCCGGTCCGAACGTGGATTGGGTCTGTAATGGATCCGTTGGTTAGGATCACGGCCTGCACTACCTGGTGTCGTGCTAAGCCATACAGGGTCTGTGTGGCGCTTGACTTGATCAAGGTCAGCAAGGATGCCACAATTGCTTTCAGCACTCCTGGGTTCGAAGATGTAAAAATCAGCCAGCTATATAGTGCCTTTCATAACCAACATACACCTCACCGCGCTTTATAGGCAATGAAGTACTTTTGAAGTGTAGTCATTGTTGTAATGTAGGAAACACGGCAGCCAATTTGCGCACAAACAAGATCCCACAAGCGGCAATGTGATAATGACCAGTTAATCTGTTTTTTTTGTTGATTGAGGGATAAATATTGGCCAGGACACCGGGTATAACTCCCCTGCTCTTCTTCGAAATAATGCCATGGGATCTTTTACGTCCACTTGAGAGGGAAGACAGGGCTTCGATTTAACGTCACATCCAAAAGTCGGCACTTCCGACAGTGCAGTGTTCCCTCTGCACTGCACTGGAGTGTCAGCCTAGATTTTTTTGTGCTCAAGTCCCTGGAGCTTCTGACGCAGAGGCACAGCTGACACTGAAGACCCAATTATCTTCCCTTGAAAGTGGATATGTGTATATACATATGTATGTGGTGTGCGTGGACCTGGGTTCATGGACTATGATCAGAATTTGGGTTTGCTGAAAATCCCCCACAGAATAGAGCAGCCTGCCGACATTCACTGTCATGGCTTGAAGAATGGTCAATTGGGCAAGGTACTGGAGGGCTGCCATGGAACTGTAATGGCATCCTCTGTGTCTGTGACCATGGTGAATTGTACCTCCTCGTCCTCTAAGCAACATTTGATATGGTTGACCAAACCATCCTTCTCCAACGTGTCGCCTCCATTTTCCAGCTCTGTGGGACTGCCCTCGGTTGGTTCCACTCTAAGCATAGCCAGAGTATCTCCGGCTTCATGGCAACAGCTTCTCTTCCCCGAAGTGTTACCTTTGGAAATCGCCGAGGATATATCCGTGACTCCCTCCTCTTCCTCATCTACGTGCTGCCCCTTGGCGACATCACACTAACCTATGTAAACATTGGGCAGGAATGGAGCAGCTGGCCCATGAAGCCTCTCCCATGCTTCCAAGTGCATGGGGACAGGTTCCACATGTATGCTGACAACACCCAGCTTTAGCCGTCCACTGCCTCTGTGCCGCCGCCAACAGTTATCACTGGGAGCAGTGAGCACGAATTTTGCGTGCAATCTAAAGCATTAGCGTCTGGCGCTAATTCTCCAACCTTTCTAATTATACCATCCATTCATGGGCTACAATGAATTTCTAGCCCTTGATTCTCCAGGCTCTCCTTGTATCTCAGCCCTGTGAAGATGGGGATCAGCCTCATGGCTCTTCGCTGAACCACCTCAGGACTCAGCTTCCAGAACTGGAGACAGTACTCAACCTATAGCGGCCGAAATTGCCCTTTTTTGCGCTTCCCATTAGCAGCTTTCGGAGGCGCTAACAGGGCACAAAGCTGTTTTCGCCCAGGGGGTGCAGGGGGATGGGGGGGACGGGGGGGCCATCTGCTCCCACAAAATTGCGCGGGAGTTAGCAGAGGCATGACCACAGTAGCAGCGTGCCCCACTAGTGACGTCCCGGGCCGCCATGCCTCCGCCGATGATATCATCGCCGTGTGCTGCAACCCCTTTGCGCCCAGCAGTGACTCCTTTCCGCCCCGCAGCAGAAATTGCCTAGCACCCCGTGAGGTTGCTGTGGGTGATGCCAGCGCCAGCCTCGCGGCGTCACGAACCGGGCTGACCTCCGCTCCTGGGGCGGAGGTTAAATGGGAGATGCGCTGCGCCGCGCTCCGCAATTTTTTTCTTCGGCCAATTCACCGGTCGGCCTGTGCTCCATCGATGTTGTGGGGTCGGGCCACGATCGTGTGAGTGCCGGACTGCGGTCATGGCACCACGCAGCCCTCGTGGCTCAGTGGAGGCCATCAGAGGTCCTACAGAGTTTACAGCCTCCGTCCCCTTTAATGGAAGGCGGGCGGGGGTGGGGGGGGATGCGGGGGTGCGGGGGGTGGTGTTGAAATGTCTCAGCACTATGCAGGGAAGCTGTGTAACGCTGCCAATCCCACCCATGTAGCGTCCCAGACACCACCCCAACAGGAAGTGGAGCACGTGGCCTTGCACTCCACTTCCTGTGAGGAGCGGTAACCCGAATTTTGCAGCCGGGGCGGGACTTCCACACCGGGTGCAGGAAGTCCCGACTCGGTTACCGCCCACAAATGGGGCATAATCCAATTTCGCCCCCATCGGCTGGGCAAAGCATTGTGCAATCTCAGCATGACTTCGTCTGACTTGAACTCTATTGTTTCAGCCATAGTTCAGCTTTCTGTTTGCTTTGTTGATTGTTACTACGAAGAGATTGGACATGTTGAACATTGAATCTACTAAAACTGCATCCTTAGCTCTTCTAACACTATTCTATTTAACTTATCTTTTCCCCTTCTTAGGCGCAGTACTTTACACTTGTCATCTGCCATTGATGTCCCCACTTACAAATATTGTCTAGCTCATTGTGTAGTCCCTCAATATAGGCCAGATAATTCCGATCAAATGATTGAAGTGTTTGCACATTCTCAGTTAATTTATTCCCGGGCCGAATTGTTTCTCTTGAGCTGTTGAGCACTCCTGCAGTGTGCACAGGTATTTACGGCTCTCGGACAATAGAAACAAGATTGCCGCTACATTACAGTATTGCCTGCTATAAAAGCAAAGTGGCCTTTTTTGATAGTAATTTTCTTGCCAAGTGGTCCATTGTGAATCTTTCCCTGAGGAAATCTACATCGTCAAAGACCCAAGGTTTTGTTATTGTCATTTCTTCTCTTACTGTCACTTTGTTTGGGTCTCACAAATTGAACGTGGCAATAAAAGGGCTCTGCTATCTGTCCGGGGACTCCAGAAGTTATGTGCCTATCTGTATAGTGCTATTGATTTACTGTCTCCATAAATGCTGTCACTTGCCGAGATGCTATTGACCAGTCCCCTATGCTAGGTGATGCCACTGGACACCCTGCTTTGCAAAGGATACTCCTTGCCCTTTCAAAATGTTAGATTTACATCAAGCTGGCTCCGTTGGTAGCCCCTGAGTCAGTAGGTGGCTGGTTCAAGACTCAAACCAGACGCTGAGCAGGAGATTTAGACTGCTTCTCCAATGTGGTATTGAAGGAGTGCTCTATTGTCAAAGGCACTTTCCATCAGACGAGTTCCTATCTCCGCCATCAAGTACATGTTAAAAGATCCCATGTTATTATTTGATGAAGGGCCTTGGCAGTGTTCCCCTGTGGTCTGTCCTGACCAACATTGCTCCCTTGACCAACAGTAAAAAACAGATGAATTGGTCATACATCTCACTGATGTTTGTCGGTCTTTGCTTTGTGCAAAATGGCCATCTTGTTTGCCTGCTTAAAAGAACAAAATACTTTCATTTAAATAGCACATTTCACAACCTCAGGATAACCCAAGGTGCTTCACAGCCATTGAAATACTTTTTGGGGTGTAGTCACTGTTGTAATGTAGGAAACGCAGCAGCCAATTTGCGCACAGCAAGCTCCCACAGACAGCAATGCGATTATGACCAGATAATCTGCTTTTGGGTGTTGGTTGAGGGATAAATATTGGCCAGGACACCGGGGAGAACTCACTTACTCATCTTCAAACGAGTGCCACGGGATCTTTTAAGTCCACCTGAGAGGGCAGATGCTGCCTTGGGTTTCATTCGAAAGACAGCACCTCTGACAGTTACTGCACTTCAAAATATCTTTATTGTAAGTAAAACACTTTGAGGTGTTTCTCAAGAAGTGATACAGTTCTATATAAATGGCCATCTTTTTTTTCTTTATTACCCTTCTATGTGGTAGGGGATCTGGTGGTGATCCACTCATGTGTCTGTATGGCATTACCAAAATTTCACAAAATAATCTTCAAACCTCCTCATCAGATTTGGTGAGTGATTTCACTGGAACGTTAATTAGTTTGGGCGGGAAACAACAAGAAACGCAAAGCTATGCCACCCCGGATCTCGTTAACACAAACACCACAGAGACGTGGTCATAGGTCACAGGGCTACCTGCATTTCATTGCTTCGAGGAATCAACAGGGTTATTCATATTTTTTTTTAAAGTTTTTCTTTACAACTTTGGGATTGATGAAGTTTTAATTGCCGGTGTGTGCCAGAATTGTTGCCATTAATTTCTGTGTGCTGCATCTGAGGGATTCTTGTGCTTTGCATCAGTGTAGATCTAATCCCAGCGGAGGAGCTGCCCTAGGGCTCTTGAGGCTGCATGCATGGAAGGAAAATAAATTTAAAAAATGACCTGCATTAGCGATGTCCAGTATTTAATAAAGAAAAGTTGCCTTTTGAGTGTTTCCAATAAGGAACCAAAACAGACGCATCAGGAAACTATTGACCCCAACCACGTTTACACAGAAATCCTGACCTCGCCAATATATTCAGTGGCATGCTCTTCTAACTGAGCAATCCATATCAGTAATTGATTGGTTGGCTATTGATGAATCAATAATAAAAAAACATTGCTACAGAAAGGCGCCGGGAGTGAACTCTGCAGTTCCAAAGGGAGTTCTGAATGAGGAAGACACAGATGCTTCCTCTCCCCAGCCCAGCCACAAACATTAAATCTGATGCAAAATCAGGGACAAATGCCCTTGCTTGGCCTCACAGCACGAATATCCCAGCCTTGATTAAGTTGCGAAGGAGCAGTAGGCTATCATTTTTAAAAGATGCATGTGGCGATCTAGTGGTCATTTAGTTTTGGAGGAGAGGCAGCATTGTCGGCCTCAGGTAAGGTCTTATTGCTTCCGCAATACAGACAAAATACAGCCTTTGATCATTCACCGGACTCGCATCTCAAGAGGATAGGAACAAATCATGACCCTTTCAAAAAGCACAATGGATGGTCCGAAAGAATATGTTGTGCACAGATGTGACCAGGATGGAGTCCTGAAGCTTGTTTTCCGCAGTTGGAAGAGGGCAGAAAAGCATGAATTGTTTCTGATACGTCCTTACTGTACAGTATAAATGCACACGAGGCCAATGCAAGGCCCATGCTTGAGAGAAGGTCAGTCTGTGACCTGTCCTTTATTTCTTAGCACTCAAGTGATGAAGGTGGGTGGAGCTTCCCCTTTTATACCTGAAGGTCCAGGTTAGGAGTGTCTCCCACCCAGTGGTCATTGTTCTCACAGTGTACAACTTAGGTCAGATTATACATGGGTTACAATGCTGGTTTAATATATGACATCACCTCTCCCCCAAAGTCTTATTGGGATCACAGGTTGAGTCTCTCTGGTGGTTTATGCTCTCTTGTAGAGCGCCTGAGTTGGGGCTCCAGTTGTTGGGCGCTGGCCTGAGTGTCTGCTGTTTGCGGTGCCTCAGGCCTGTCTGGACTGCCCACAGTGACTGGGCTCTCGTCCACTTGGTTCCGGTGTTCGGTCAACTGTGGTGGAGTAAACTCCATGTCGTGTTCTTCCTCTGCTCCTTCTATGGGGTTGCTGAACCTCCTTTTAGTTTGATCCACGT
This sequence comes from Pristiophorus japonicus, assembly GCF_044704955.1. Classification (NCBI taxonomy): domain Eukaryota; kingdom Metazoa; phylum Chordata; class Chondrichthyes; family Pristiophoridae; genus Pristiophorus; species Pristiophorus japonicus. The sequence continues at coordinate 84,307,222 of NC_091992.1, forward strand.
GTTTGCGGCAGATTTGTCCATTCGTAAGTTTAACTACCAGAATCCTATTTCCCTCTTTGGCAATCACAGTGCCTGCGAGCCATTTGGGCCCTGCAGCGTAGTTGAGGACAAAAACAGGATCATTTACATCAATACATTGCGCCCTCGCATTCCTGTCATGGTAGTCATATTGTGGCTGGCGCCTGCTCTCGACAATTTCTTTCATGGTGGGGTGTATAAGGGATAGCCGGGTTTTGAGCGTCCTTTTCATTAGCAGCTCTGCGGGTGGAACCCCCCGTGAGCGAGTGTGGTCGGGATCTATAGGCCAACAGGAGGCATGATAAGCGCCTTTGCAGGGAACCCCCTTGGATTCTGAGCATCCCCTGTTTGATTATCTGCACTGCTCGTTCCGCCTGGCCGTTTGAGGCTGGCTTGAACAGTGCCGTTCTGACATGGTTAATTCCATTGCCTGCCATGAAGTCCTGGAATTCAGTGCTTGTGAAGCACGGGCCATTGTCACTGACCAAGACGTCCGGTAGACCATGGGCGGCGAACATTGCCCGTAGACTTTCTACCGTGGCAGAGGATGTGCTTGAATTTAAAATGTCACACTCGATCCATTTGGAGTAGGCGTCTACTACAACCAAAAACATTTTTCCCATGAAAGGACCTGCGTAGTCCACATGGATGCGTGACCAAGGCTTGGCGGGCCATGGCCAGGGGCTAAGGGGGGCTTCCCTGGGCGCATTGCTCAGCTGGGCACACGTGTTGCACCTGCGAACACAAAGTTCCAGATCTGCGTCTATCCCTGGCCACCAAACGTGTGACCTGGCAATTGCCTTCATCATGACAATGCCCAAGTGCTCATTGTGGAGTTCTCTGATGAACACCTCTCTGCCCATCTGGGGCATGACTACGCGGTTTCCCCACAGTAGGCAATCGGCCTGAATCGAGAGTTCATCCCTGCGCCTGTGAAATGGTTTAAATTCCTCAGGGCATGCCCTGTACGTGGCTGCCCAGTCCCCATTCAGGACACATTTGTTGACTAGAGACAATAGCGGATCTCTATTTGTCCAAACTTTAATCTGACGGGATGTCACGGGCGAGCCTTCGCTTCCGAAAGCTTCAACAGCCATGACCATCTCAGCAGCATGCTCGGTAGCCCCCTCAGTGGTGGCTAGTGGGAGCCTGCTGAGTGCATCGGCGCAGTTTTCAGTGCCCGGTCTATGCCAAATTGTATAGTCATAGGTGGCTAACTTGAGTGCCCACCTCTGTATGCGGGCCGATGCATTTGCATTTATGGCCTTGTTGTCGGCCAAAAGGGACGTTAGGGATTTGTGATCTGTCTCCAGCTCAAATTTCCTGCCAAACAGGTACTGGTGCATTTTCTTTACCGCATATACACATGTGAGTGCCTCCTTTTCTACCATCCTGTAGCCCCTTTCTGCCTGGGACAGACTCCTGGAGGCATAAGCTACTGGCTGTAACTGACCTTTGACATTGACATGCTGCAACACACACCCGACACCATAGGACGACGCATCGCATGTTAACACAAGTTTCTTACATGGGTCATATAGTGTTAACAGAGTGTTGGAACATAACAAATTGTGTGCTCTATTAAAAGCCCTTTCCTGGCTGCCCCCCAGACCCATTCGCGACCTTTGCGTAGGAGCACGTGTAGCGGCTCTAGCAGCATGCTCAATTTGGGAAGAAAGTTACCAAAATAGTTCAGGAGCCCCAGGAACGAACGCAGCTCCGTTGTGTTACGGGGTCTGGGTGCTCTCTGGATCACTTCCGTCTTGGATGCGGTAGGGCTGATCCCGTCTGCTGCTACCCTCATCCCCAGGAATTCTACCTCTGGAGCTAGGAAGATGCACTTCGCCTTTTTCAGTCGCAGCCCTATACGGTCCAGTCTGCGTAGCACCTCCTCCAGGTTGTAGAGGTGTTCTTCAGTATCGTAACCCGTGATGAGGATGTCGTCCTGAAAAACCACCATCCCTGGAATCGACTTGAGGAGGCTTTCCATATTTTGTTGGAAGATCGCGGCGGCCGAGCGAATCCCGAACGGACATCTGTTGTACTCAAACAACCCCTTGTCTGTCGTGATGGTGGTCAGCTTCTTCGACTCACTCGCCAGCTCCTGGGTCATGTAAGCTGAGGTCAGGTCCAATTTTGAAAAAAGTTTGCCACCGGATAGCGTCGCAAAGAGGTCCTCCACTCTCGGTAGCGGGTATTGGTCTTGGAATGACACCCGATTGATGGTGGCCTTGTAATCACCACATATCCTGACCGACCCATCCGCTTTGAGCACCGGCATGATCGGGCTCGCCCAGTCACTGAATTCGACTGGCGAGATGATGCCTTCCCTCAGCAGGCGGTCCAATTCGCCTTCTATCTTTTCCCGCATCATGTACGGCAACGCTCTGGCCTTGTGGTGTACTGGCCTGGCGTCCGGGTTTATGTGAATCACTACCTTGGCCCCCATGAAAGTGCCGATGCTGGGTTGAAATAATGAGCCAAATTTGTCCAGGATCTGTAAGCATGATACTCGCTCCACAGAGGAAATTGCATTGACATCGCCCCATTTCCAGTTCATGACAGCAAGCCAACTTCTCCCCAGTAGTGTGGGACCGTCCCCTGGGACAATCCAGAGTGGCAGTCTGTTCTCCGAATCTTTGTGGGTCACGGCAACCGTGGCGCTGCCTAGCACCGGAATGATCTGCTTTGTGTATGTCCGTAGCTGTGCGTCAATCGGCGATAATTTTGGCCTCCTGGCCTTGGACGTCCACAACCTTTCGAACTGTTTGATACCCATCAGGGACTGGCTGGCCCCCGTGTCTAGCTCCATTGATACTGGGATGCCATTGAGGAGCACTTTCATCATTATCGGTGGTGTCCTGGTGTATGAACTGTATACGTGCTCCACATGAACTCGCTGAACTTCAGCTTCCAGCAATTTCCCCCAGCGTTCATTTCTGCAATTTCTGCAGGTATTTTGCTCATCTCTGCAAACTCTGTGCCTCCACGCCTCCAACATGAGCTGCTGTTGGAAACAAACAGTCCCTTGCCAGTCGATCGTCCCTGACTGCCCCTGTGATTGTCCTTGAGTGCGCCATTAACAGGTGTTGATGGCCCCATTACTGGCCGCATTGTCCCTTGCAATGGCGTGAATCGCCGTTCAGCTTGCCATTGTCTCTGTCGAACTCCTCCTCTGGTTTCGACTACATATTGGGGCATGCCCGACTGCCCTTGTCTGCCTGGAGAACTGTGTGCTGCTTTAACAATGTAAAATCTCTGTCCCAACCATTCTTTAACACAGTACCTCTCATCTGTTCTGCTAGTGGCCATGCTCGCGTGGTTTAAATCCCAGTTTCTCGTCACCATTGATACATCCTTACTGTACAGTATAAATGCACACAAGGCCCATGCTTGAGAGAAGGTCAGTCTGTGACCTGTCGTTTATTTCTTAGCACTCAAGTGATGAAGGTGGGTGGAGCTTCCCCTTTTATACCTGAAGGTCCAGGTTAGGAGTGTCTCCCACCTAGTGGTCATCGTTCTCAAAGTGTGCAACTTAGGTCAGATTATACATGGGTTACAATGCTGGTTGAATACATGACAGTTTCAAACACAACAACACACGTTTGCCCCTTTACATATGACAGGAACTGGAACCTTGGCGCCAGTAATATTCAGAAGAGAATGAAAATATGCTGGTGTGTGCTAAACTGCGTGTGTGCTTGCTACCTCGGCATCAGGCACACATTGAGGATCCTTACAATAAGGTTATTGAACCAGATAGATTTTTGGGCCGGATTTTGCGTTGGGTAATGACTGTGAAACTGTCAGCGTTCGATGTCATTACCGCTCTGAAATCGACCGCAACTTCAGGATTCAGCACACGCGCATCTAAACGCGGAAATCCTGACGTTGCAGTCAGTCAGTCCCTGCTCCGACACTGGCTGCTCCTTGTTCTCCCGTCCTACCTCCTTCCAATCTGCGAAATCAGTGCAACTGATGAAAACTTGGGCTTTTCCACACTAGTTTCGCTGTTAAACACCCCATTAAATGGTAAACCTTGTTGGAATCGGTGTAACTGGGATTTTAACAGCATATTGATTGCTAAATAACTCTTCTGGCCCTTGAAAAACTAATGTTTTATATTTGTAGAGTGTAAATTTTTTCCATTATGATAAAAATTACAATGTAAAAAAAATATATTTTTTTTACGTTTGTTCATGATATTTCAGCTTCTACCTTAACCCCGTATGTATGGTCAAATCTTTATTTTGCGCTCGGTAAAATTTTTTTAAAGTGCAGATAATCCGTGCTATTCCCTCCCTTCCCCTTCCTCTTGAGTATGGGAGCAGGGAGGTCTTACTGCAGTTGTACACGGCCTTGGTGAGGCCTCACCTGGAATATTATGTTCAGTTTTCGTCTCCTGATCTGAGGAAGGACATTCTTGCTATTGAGGGAGTGCAGCGAAGGTTCACTAGACTGATTCCCAGGATGGCAGGACTGACATATGAGGAGAGACTGGATCGACTGGGCCTGTATTCACTGGAGTTTAGAAGAATGAGAGGGGATCTCCTAGAAACATATAAAATTCTGACAGGATTGGACAGGTTAGATGCAAGAAGAATGTTCCCGATGTTGGGGGAGTCCAGAACCAGGGGTCACAGTCTAAGGATTCGGGGTAAGCCATTTAGGACCGAGATGAGGAGAAACTTCTTCACTCAGAGAGTTGTTAACCTGTGGAATTCTTTTCCGCAGAGAGTTGTTGATGCCAGTTCGTTAGATATATTCAAGAGGGAGTTAGATATGGCACTTATGGCTAAGGGGATCAAGAGGTATGGAGAGAAAGCAGGAAAGGGGTACTGAGGTGAAGGATCAGCCATGATCTTATTAAATGGTGGTGTAGGCTCGAAGGGCCAAATGGCCTACTCCTGCGCCTATTTTCTATGTTTCTATGTTTCCATGTTTCATTTCCTGGTTTGCTGTCTGTGAGAATTCTTCAGCCTGATTTGCGAGATCTCCATGGGCAGCTTTCTTTGAGGTCAGAGGCCGTCCCATTGCTGTCGACCACAAATTACAGGCTAATATTTCTTATATAAAAACTCACAATGTCTGTCTCTGGGTGTTGACCAACCTTATCTTATGGCAGTGAAACAAAGCCTTGGCCAGAGCTCAAGTTATTCCCAAGTATGTTCTATTTTTTTTTTATCTTTGCATGCTTTTGAGGTGAGATAAGGATTCAACTACATAGAAAGAAAGAACTCAGGTTGTCTCAAAGTGCTGCACAGCCAATGAATTTCTGTTTGAAGTTATTGTGTGCCTAACACAGATGAGACTGCACACAGGGAGGTTAAAGTAACAGTGACCTCAGTCTTTATTAAGACACTCCAGAGTCAGGAACAGGCCTTAGGTGCTGGCTTATATACAGTGCTCCCAAGAAATGCTGGGATCCCTTGGGACTCCCTGGTGGCGGAACATGGGAGTGCATGCTTTACAGATACACAACATCACTCCCACCCCAAAGTCAAAGTGAAAACTATTTGCAAGGTGAGGCGATCGGGAGCCTTTCTTTCACTGGTGGACCGCCTCAGTACAAATGTCTGTTCTGGTGTGTTGGCTGTGCCCTCGCTTGGCTGGCGTGTTGTTGGCCCTGCAGGGCTGTTGGGCATGATGGGTTTGATTTCCTGGTGCGGGGTGGTATCGTTGATCCTTTGGGTGTGTGTTGTGGGCTCGAAAAAGGTGGTGTCTGCTGTGGGTTGTTCAGGGCAGTCTGTGAACCGCAGCCTCGTTTGGTCCAGGTGCTTTCTGCAAATTTGTCCATTGTCTAGTTTGACTACAAACACCCTCCTTCCTTCTTTAGCTATCACCGTGCCCGCGATCCACTTGGGACCATGTCCATAGTTTAGCACATACATAGGGTCATTCAGGTCAATTTCCCGTGACACAGTGGCGCGACCATCGTTTACAATTTGTTGCTGCCGCTTGCTCTCTCCCTGATCATGCAGATTGGGGTGAACCAGCGAGAGTCTGGTTTTAAGTGTCCTTTTCATGAGTAGCTCAGCCGGGGGCACACTGTGAGCGAGTGGGGTCTCGTGCGGTAGCTGAGCAGTACTCGGGATAGGCAGGTTTGGAGTGAGCCTTCTGTGACTCGTTTAAGGTTCTGTTTGATTGTTTGCACTGCCCGCTCTGCCTGCCCTTTGGAGGCTGGTTTAAACGGGGCCGAGGTGACATGTTTGATTCCATTGCAGGTCATGAATTCTTTAAATTTGGCACTGGTGAAACATGGCCCGTTGTCACTGACCAGTATGTCAGGCAGGCCGTGGGTGGCAAACATGGCCCTCAGGCTTTCAATGGTGGCGGTGGCGGTGCTTCCCGACATTATTTCACATTCAATCCATTTTGAAAAAGCATTCACCACCACCAGGAACATTTTACCAAGAAATGGGCCCGCATAGTCGACATGGATCCTTGACCATGGTCTGGAGGGCCAGGACCACAAACTTAGTGGTGCCTCTCTGGGCACGTTGTTCAACTGAGCACATACGCTGCATTGCTGTACACAGGACTCTAAGTCAGAGTCGATACCGGGCCACCACACGTGGGATCTGGCTATCGCTTTCATCATTACTATAACTGGGTGTGTGCTGTGGAGATCTGAGATAAACATCTCCCTGTCCTTTTTGGCTAGCACGATGCGGTTACCCCACAATAGGCAGTCTGCCTGCATGGACAGCTCGTCCTTTTGCCACTGGAATGGCTTGATTAGCTCTTGCATTTCAATGGGGATGCTGGCCCAGCTCCCATGCAGTACACAGTTTTTTACTAGGGACAGCAGAGGATCTTAACTGGTCCAAGTCCTAATCTGGCGGGCCATGACAGGTGATTTATCATTTTCAAATGCTTCCATGACCATCAACAAGTCTACGGGCTGTGCCACCATCAACAAGTTTGCAGGCTGCGCCATTTCCATGCCCGTGGTGGGCAATGGTAGCCGACTGAGAGCATCTGCACAATTCTCGGTGCCTGACCTGTGGCGGATGGTATAGTTATACGCTGATAGCGCGAGTGCCCACCTTTGTATGTAGGCTGAGGCATTAGTATTTATCTCCTTGTTTTCAGCGAACAGGGATATGAGGGGCTTGTGATCGGTTTCCAGCTCAAATTTGAGGCCAAACAGGTACTGATGCATTTTCTTTACCCCGAACAACACGTTAATGCCTCTTTCTCAATCATGCTGTAGGCCCTCTCGGCCTTAGACAAGTTCCTGGAGGCATAGGCGACAGGTTGCAACTTCCCCGCAATGTTAGCTTGTTGTAATACATACCCGACTCCGTACGACAACGCATCAAATGCTAGCACAAGTCTTTTACACGGGTTATACAATACAAGCAGCTTGTTGGAGCATAAAATGTTTCTGGCTTTCTCAAAAGCAATTACTTGTTTTTTTTCCTATACCCAGTTCTCACCTTTATGCAATAACACATGTAGGGGCTCTAAGAGGATGCTTAACCCTGGTAGGAAGTTACCAAAATAGTTGAGAAGTCCCAGGAACGACCGCAGCTCCGTGACGTTCTGTGGCCTGGGTGCATTCCTGATAACCTCTGTCTTGGCGTCTGTGGGCCGACTGCCGTCCGCCGCGATCTTTCTCCCCAAAAACTGCACTTCTGACGCATTTCGACCTCTTCAGCCCTCAGCCCTACGCGATCCAATCGCTGGAGGACCTCCTCCAGGATTTGTAGGTGCTCGACGGTGTCCCGACCCGTGACCAATATGTCATCCTGAAAAACCACCATGCGTGATACCGACTTGAGTAGGCTCTCCATGTTTCTCTGGAAGATCGCTGCAGCCGACCGAATTCCAAACGGGCATCTGATGTAGATGAACAATCCCTTGTGCGTGTTGATGCAGGTGAGGCCCTTCGAAGACTCCTCCAGCTCCTGCGTCATGTAGGCCGAAGTCAGGTCGAGCTTGGTGAACGTCTTGCCTCCTGCCAGCGTCACAACTAGGTCGTCTGCCTTAGGTAGTGGGTATTGGTCCTGTAGCGAGAAACGATTAATAGTTACTTTATAATCGCCGCAAATCCTGACCGTGCCATCACTTTTGAGTACTGGAACAATCGGGCTGGCCCACTTGCTGAATTCCACTGGGGAAATGATGCCCTTGCGTTGCAGCCTGTCCAGCTCGATTTCCACTCTCTCCCTCATCATGTGAGGTACCGCTCACGCCTTGTGGTGAATGGTTCGTGCCTCTGGGGTCAAGTGGATCTGCACCTTCGCCCCGGAAAAGTTTCCAATGCCTGGCTCAAAAAGGGGAGGAAATTTGTTAAGAACCTGGGTACATGAGGCCTCATCGACATGTGATAGCGCTCGGATGTCATCCTAGTTCCAGCGGATTTTGCCCAGCAGTGTGGGGCCATCGCCCGGGATAATGCAGAGTGGCAGTTCGTGCACAGTGCCCTCGTAGGTGACCTTGACCATGGTGCTGCTCAGGACAGTGATAAGCTCTTTGGTGTACATTCTCAGTTTCGTGTGGATGGGGCTCAGGGCTGGTCTGAATGCCTTGTTGCACCACTGTCTCTCAAACATCTTTTTACTCATGATGGATTGGCTAGCGCCAGTGTCCAGTCCCATGGCTACGGGTAAACCATTCAATATTACATTTAGCATTATAGGTAGACATTTTGTCTAAAATGTGTGCACCCCGTGTACTTCAGCATCTGCCTCCTCTCTCCGAGGCTCGAAGTTGCTTTGATCCACCATGAACCGATCTTCCTCTGCCACGTGGTGGTTAGCAGGTTTTGCAGAGCCTGCAGCTTGTCTGCAAGCTCGTTGGAGGTGCCCCATTGTTCCACAGCTCTTGCAAACATACCCTTCGAAGCGGAATGAATAGGCTGAATGGAAGCCTCCACAACACCAACAAGGTGTGAATTGCCTTGCATTCATCCTTTGTTGCGGACTCTGAGTCATCTGGGTCACCTGAGGCCTCCTGGCAGTTGCAGACTTGTGGTTTCTGCCCTGTACATTTCTGCTCTCAAACACAATTCCAGTTGATTTATATGAACATTGCTAGCACTTGTGTGCTGAGAGATTTGTTTAGTGTTATCACTGGTGGACATAAACGCCTGTGCTATCGCAATGGCCTTACTGAGGGTCGCTGTCTCTACAGTCAAAAGTTTTTGTAGGATGGTCTCTTGGCCAGTGCCCAGTACAAAAAAGTCTCTGAGCATTTGCTCCAGGTAGCCATCAAACTGATATTGTCCTGCAAGTCGCCTTAGTTCGGCGACGTAGCTCGCCACTTCCTGACCTTCAGGTCACTGGCACGTGTAGAACCGATACATCGCCATCAGCACGCTCTCCCTCGGGTTAAGATGCTCCCGAACCAGTGTACACAGCTCCTCATACGACTTATCTGTGGGTTTCACCAGAGCCAGAAGATTCTTCATGAGGTTGTAGGTCGGTGCCCCGCAGACCATGAGGAGGACTGCTCTCCTTTTTGCAGCACTTCCTTCTCCGTCCAGCTCGTTGGCTACAAAGTACTGGTCTAGCCGTTCGACATAGGCTTCCCCAGTCCTCACCCTCCGAGAACTTTTCTAGGATGCCCACAGTTTGCTGCATTTTTGCGTTGGATTCGTATACTCGTCGCCAGTTATTGTGTTCCTAACACAGATGAGACTGCACACAGGGAGGTTAAAGTATTAAGACACTCCAGAGTAAGCAACAGGCCTTAGGGGCTGGCTTATATACAGTGCTCCCAAGGGATGCTAGGATCCCTTGGGGCTTCAGGGGATGCACTCCCTGGTGGCGGAACATGGGAGTGCATGCTTTACAGATATACAACAGAAGTAATGTCAGTAACCAGAGGACACAGATTTAAGATTATTGGCAAAAGAACAAGAGTAGAATTATTTTCATACAGCGAGTTGTTGTGATCTGATAGGCACTGCCAGAAAGGGTGGTGGAATCAGATTCAATAATAACTTTCAAAAGGAAATTGAATAAATACTTAAAAAGGAAACATTTTCAGGGCAATGGGGGAAAGAACTGGGGAGCGCGACCAATTTGAGAGTGCTTTCAAAGAGCTTGCACAGGCACGATGGGCCGAATGGCCTGCTTCTGTGATGTAAGAGAACTTTGCCCCCTCAAGTGCATGTAAAAGATCTGTTACTATTTCGAAGAAGAGCAGGCGTCCTGGCCAATATTTATCCCTCTACCAACATCACTAAAACAGATTGGGGCCGAAATTGCCGCTTTCGATAAGGGCTCTGACCGCCGGAAAGCAGCGGCCACGGGATGGCGTGGAATGGGCGCCGACTCACCATGGATGGGCTGCCATTTTAGAAATGTCCCTTCCCGAGGAGCGGAGTGATGTTTGGGATCGCTCCACCCGTTTTCCCACCACGGCGTGCAAGTGTCGACCCCTTACCATCTGGCGGGGACCCGCGTCGCAATATTGCCCTCGGAAATTGGCCCTTACCCAAAATTGCTCCGCAGGAGTGGCCCCACCACCGGCTGGTGCCCCCGACAGCTTTTGCTGTCAGTACACTGTGTAAAATGGCAGCACAACCGCCCTTAAAGGGGAGGGTGTACTGCCGCGGCCACCATTTTATTTATTTTTTGTCAACCAACTGCCCAGTTGGACTGACAGCTATGCCAACAGGCAGCCTGGCAGCTCCTCTTGGGTGCTAGGTCATTGGCCCAGCCGAAACACTCCCTGGTGGCCCAGTGGGCACCACTGAAGTGGCTGCAGAGCTCGCAGCGGCCCTCTCCTTTAACTGAAGGAGAGGGATGTTGTGATGCGGCAGCGCAATGCTGATGACTGATCGGGGTGGCAGACCCACTGGGTGGGCATTTCCGCTCCACACTCGACCACAGAGAAAAAAATAACAAGGCGTTGAATTTCTCCGGTATTTCCGCCCACGGACTGCAGCGAAGAAAAACTTTTTCAAACGTTAGGTCCCATTTTGGGTGGAGGGCAATTTCTACCCCATGAGCTGCTCATTTATCTCATTGCTGTTTGTGGGATCTTACTGTGTGCAAATTGACTGCCGCATTTCCTACCTTACAACGGTGACTGTACGTCAAAAAATACTTCATTGGTGGAAAACGCTTGTGGGACATCCTGAGGACATGAAAGGTGCTGTCTAAATGCAACTCTTTCTGCTTTTTTTGACAGCATTTAACTGCACTGTGTCTGACCTGTTGGATGCTGACTCCGATTGCCTGCATTTCATTCCCCCAGCACGGGCACAAAATTCACAAACTAAAAAAAGCAAACTAAACCTGACAATTGTGGCTGTACAATGTAATTTTCACCAAGAGATATAAAGGGAACTCCAACAGTTGAAAACCTGAAGTGGTCGTGTATTTCCAAATATCCGAGTTTGCATACACTTTATGTGGTGAGGAATTGCTGTCAATTATAGGACGTCCCCTTTAAGAGAATCAGGTGGCAGGTATAATGTGTGCACCTGTGAGTATGCTCACAGGTTTTATAGAGCTGTTGAAGCCAGGGTGTCCTTAGAGATGGAGCACGCGGTGTCCACCGATACGCTCGCGGCCTTCCGCGAGAGGTGGGCGCCGGAGGGACTGGAGTGCATCATCACCCCCGGCAACCAAATTTTAATTTGATTTTAATATCTAAAGTTTAATTTTTTTAAGTTGTCGGTTTCAGTGCCCCCCCCATCCCCGCTTTAGTCAAGGGGCACTTGTATAATTTGTGTTTTGGTGCCCTCAAAAAAAAACCCAACAAACAAAAAAAAACAAGGGGGCACTTATTTGAAACTGTTTGATGTGTCCCCCCCCTTTAATCAGGGGACACATGATTTAATTGTTTGTTTCCTACAAAAGAGTTGTAGAGCTATTGAAGCCAGGGTGTCCCTGAAGATGGAGCATGTGGTGTCCACCGGTACGCTTGCGGCCTTCCACGAGAGCTGGGCGCCGGAGGGACTGGAATGCATCAAATTTTAATTTGAACCACTTGTCTAAAGGTTAATTTGTCTATGTTTATCGGTTTTAATGCACCCCCCCCCCCCCGCCTTTTAGCCAGGGGGCACTTGTATAATTTGTGTTTTGGTGCCCCCAGGAAGAAAAAAACAAGGGGGCACCTGAAAAGGTTTTGGAGTGTGACCCCCCCTTTAATCAGGGGGCACTTGATTATGGTGTCTACAAAAATAGTTGTAGAGCTGTTGAGGTACGCTCGCGGCCTTCCGCGAGAGGTGGGCGCCGGAGGGACTGGAGTGCATCATCACCGCCGGCAATCAAATTTTAATTTGATTTAAGTTGACTCCAAAGTTTAATTTGTTTAATTGTGTCGGTTTCAGTACCCCTCCCTTGAATCAGGGGGCACTTGTATTAATGTTTCTACTAAAATAGTTGCAGAGCTGTTGAGTTGGGAGTGGCTTAGCCAGTCACGTGATGTTCACAAGTTTGGGGGATCCACGATGGGGCAGTTGATTGTGAGCCTGGCGTAGCGGTAATGTGTAGTGTGATTGTTAAACCTTTGCTAATAAACCAACTAGTTCTTAATAGCAATGTGTTGCTATGAATTCTTAAGCAAAGAACCCATGAAGCAAATACATTACAGCCGGGGAAGGTGTGCACCGAGGAAAATTCCAGTAAAATCAATACCTCATAAAACTGAAGCTGGGATGTTACGCGTCTGTTTGCTGATAGATCAGCATAAAATCCACCTAAAGCCTCGGCTAGCTCTATGACAGTTTCGATATATTCAGGGTTGGAACTCCCTAATAATACCGAGCATTTCATGGGCTGAGCTCGATGTCAGCGCCTTTCAACATTGAAAGCAGTCGGGAAAACTTAGCAAAAGATACAAATAAGGCACGCCAGGCTACGAAGTCGCAGGGGTGTGATCGGATTGATGCCGACACCTGTCCAACCTTGACTGCTATAATCCCGGTGATGTATAGGCTGTCAGAAGCGGATTAAACTCCTCTCAAAAAAGTTATCCCGGAGAATAATCTTCAAGCAGAGAATGGTTGGAATGCATTGTCAAGGGCTGGTTTATTACCTGCCAGCGCAGGTAGTGCTGCCTCTATCGCTTAGTGATAACATACATTTCACCATGAAGAGTTAACTCCAAATGCGACTGGTTAGTGGGTATTGCAGAACGATAGAGTCAGAATCACATTAAAACATGAAAGGAAACTAAATCCACAACAGGGCAAAGTAATATAATGAATAAAATTAGCAATCCTTGTAATTACCGAGGCAAAGTGGATTGAAGCAGCAACTGTTCCGTGTGTGTGTCTGTGTGTGTGTATGTGTGGCCAGTGTTTCCCCTGCCCTGGGCGGCTCCGGTCGTGACCCCATTGCTGGCTCCATCCCGCTGTACAAAACGACTTTATGTCATTGGGGCCTATTATAAGCCTGCCCTGCACGTTACCTGACCCAATTAAATGGCGCGGATCTGCTGACGTCATCCACGATGCGGTTTCAGCCGGGATATTTAAAGGGGACGTGGCCACATTGCATTTGAAGGTTAATCTAAAATATTGCACTCATTGCACTACAGCATTGGAGTGCTGCAAACACTGACCATGACTGCACACAGGCAGAGGGCTGCACCCAGGTTCTCCGATAACTCCCTCCAACAGGCTCGAGGGGTCAAATGGCCTACTCCTACTACTATTTCTTATGTTCTTCTATTCTTATGTGCTTGTGGATAGAGTCAGAGGACACAGGGATGTCTCTTCCCTTCCAATGGGCAGAAGAGATCTCCCCAGGAAACCAAAACAGCCTGGTTGGAGATTGCAGAGGAGGGCACCAGCAGGGATGTGGTCAGGAGGATCTGGGTGCAGTGCAAACATTTCAATGATCTCAGTAGATCAGGAAAGGTGAGTACAAAACCACACTCAACTTCATCCTGCTGTGCCTCTCATCACATTCCCATCACTCTGCCCTCCCAACCCTGCTCCTGTACATCCTTACTCACACCAACATACCTTGCACGTCCACCCATCTCTCTCTATCTACATTATCACATCCCCATCTGACAAGGCACCTCTTACAATCACCCTCATCCTAGTGCAATCCCACCAACTAACAACACACAAGGAGGCCACTTTGGCACCCCACTCCATCATAGTCTCCCTCTAAAGATCAAACCCATCCATTCCTTGCACTCATTCCATCACTCTCACTCAACCTTCACTTCGTTACCTCCTTATTACGGGAAAAGAGAGCACACAGTAAGAGGGAGAGGGAGAGAACTGAAAGTGGCCCACCATCATTTGCAAACCTTACAACAGTAGAGGAGATTGCTTTACAAATATCTGGAGTTGCCGAGCAGCTGGAGGTGGGAGAAAGAGAGAGGGGGACATCTCAGCAACCTGGTGACAGAATTACATCTCATACAGCTAAATGGCACACAGCAGTCACTCATATGGGGACTGATGTCAGCAGCCAGTGATTGGTCATCATGTGCATAATGTTATGTATACCCATTCTTCATATAACATATCTAACTCTTTTCTTTACTCTCCCACAGGCCATCAAGAGACCCCCCACCCTCCCCCCGCACTGTTCAGCTGGAAGAGAACAATGGCTCCTCAGTGGAGCCTCCAACCTCTGAGGGCGCACTGTCACCAGACATAAGCACACCCAGCACCAGCGCAGATACGCACACCTCGGTGGGTCCCACACAACATAGTAGTGTTGCCAACTGGTGTCGCACAACTCACAAGCGAGCAAGAGCAGATGGTGGAGACAGGAACAGCAGTAGAGATTCCTCGCCGATGGATGCAGGATGCTCCCAGCTCTGCTCAGCTGTATGCTGAGCCTCGGGGGGCCATCGAGAAAGAGGGTGATCTTGGAGGTGCAGCAAGAAGTGCAGGAGGCTTTGACAGGTTTTGTGACCGCGACGTCTGCAGAGAATGGAGGAGTCCATCTCCAACATGAGTACCACTGTGTCACAGGCGATGGGTGACTAGGCTTTTCCATGGATAGGATGGCCACCTGCATGGAGCAGCTAATGGGCCACTCACAGGAGCACATGGTCTCTATGAAGAATAGATGGTTATTGAGCATAGATGGCAGAGGTTCATAGACCTCTTTAGGAAGGCTGTCAGTGTAGATGTGGCTCTTCATGGCCCCACTGATATGCAGCAAGGTGCTCTCCAGCTGCTTGGCAGCCTCTACTTTTGCTGAAGCCATATCACAACATAAGAACATAAGAACATAAGAAATAGGAGCAGGATTCGGCCACTTGGCCCCTCGAGCCTGCTCCACCATTCAATAGGATCATGGCTAATCTGATCTTGGCCTCAACTCCACTGCCCTGTCGACTCCCCATAAGCCTTGACTCCCATTTCGTTCAACTAATCAGCTGGAGCAATGGCCACTGAATTCCCGCCTCAGGTTGAGAGACATGGTCCCCGAGCAGCGCAAGTCCTGTGGGCATTCAATGAAATTGCAACGGTAAGGTAAAAAAAACTCTTAAGGGTCTGGCAACAAACTAATAATCCTTTAAATTGGGTTGCCCGCCTCTGCCGGTCGGGTCACTGCCGTGCTGACAGACGAGCCGAGGGAAAGGCGCGTGGGGGGGGGGAGGGGGGGCGGGGGGATTGGATGATGGTGGGTCTTTGACCTGCTGTAAGACGTTTCAACTTTCCTGGCCCGTCTCTGATCACGCCTGCATGGACCCCGGAAAATTCTGGCCTGTGTGTCTGTGTTGGTCTCTGTGTAAATGTGTGCATTATTATGTGAATGTACGTACTTGTGTGTGTGCGGGAGTGTGAATGCATATATGTGTGTTTGTACGGGTGCGAATTTCCCAAAAACCCACCAGTGCCGGATAGCCGCCCAAAACACCGTTAATATTTTAAAATTACCGTGGGCGAAAATTCCACAAAAACAAAATGGACCTTACATCCTGATTCTCGGTGGAAAACGCGATCTTGGGCCTGTTGGGCAGTTCTTAAACAAAATGAGCGCTAATTACTAAAATTTAGACTGAGGCTGCGGGTTGGGCCCAGGGGAGGAGAAAGCACACAAAATATTTTTTCCAAAAAACATAAAATAAAAAATCAGCAAACATTCTCAGGACTCTTTTCAACTTAATTGGTGTAAAATAATTTTAAAATAATGATTAAAAACCCATTAATGTACCTTTTTTTGCAAGGCTACTGACCTACCGCCTAGCTATCGCTACTGCTTGTGGACATTTTGTTTCTACTTACCTACGGGTGAGTCAAAACTCAGGCGATAGCGGTTTTTGGATGGTACACGCCGGCAGTCTGCTCCCCAGCGGTATTTCGAAACCGCCAGCGGAACTCTTTCTGGAAATTTCCTCCGGGTGACTTTCTGCCCAAACCGACCAATACCGTCAAGAAACCGGGTGGAAATACCATGGAAAATCCAGCCCTATGTGTGTCTGTGTGTCTGTCTGTGTGTGTCCGTGTGTGTGTGAGTGAGTGTGTGTGCCTGTGTGTGCCTATGTATGTCTGTACATCTATGCATGTGTGTGTGTAATGTGTCCGAATGAGTGTTCGTTTGACTGCACAGCTCCCTGTGGGTGCTAGTTTGCCTTTATGTATGTCACATGTTCATCTGTAATTATAAGCAAGGGTAGACATTGACAATGAGGTCCAACACTGCCTCCAGTGCGCCAGCGCAGCCTTCGGTCGCCTGAGGAAGAGAATGTTTGAAACCAGAACCTCAAATCTGGCACCAAGCTCATGGTCTACAGGGCTGTAGTGATACCTGCCCTCCTGTATGGCTCAGAGACGTGGACCATATACAGTAGGCACCTCAAATCGCTGGAGAAATATCACCAACGATATCTCCGCAAGATCCTGCAAATCCCCTGGGAGGAAAGACGCACCAATGTCAGTGTTCTCGATCAGGCCACCTTCCCCAGCATTGAAGCGCTGACCACACTCGACCAGCTCTGTTGGGCGGGCCACATTGTCTGCATGCCCGACACAAAACTCTCAAAGCAAGCGCTCTACCCGGAACTCGTACAGGGCAAGCGAGCCCCAAGTGGGCAGAAGAAACGTTTCAAGGACACCCTCAAAACCTCCTTGATAAAGTGCAACATTCCCACCAACACCTGGGAGTCCCTGGCCAAAGACCGCCCTAAGTGGAGGAAGAGCATCCGGGAGGACGCTGAGTACCTCGAGTCTCGTCGTCAAGAGCATGCAGAATCCAAGCGTAGGCAGCGGAAAGAGCGTGCGGCAAACCAGACTCCCCACCCACCCTTTCCCTCAACGACTGTCTGCCCCACCTGTGATAGAGACTGTAATTCCTGTATTGGACTGTTCAGTAACCTGAGATTTCACTTTTAGAGTGGAAGCAAGTCTTCCTCGATTTCGAGGGACTGCCTATGATGATGATGATGATGTAATTATAAAACAAATACTGAGCGTGTGCAGGTATTTACCTCTCCATGTAATGCTTTGTTTATACCTGTGTCTGTATCTATGTGTGTGGTAGTGTATATATGGGCATATCTCTCTTTGTAGCATCATGCCTGTCTGATTCCTTGTATGGGATTGCGTTTGCCTCTGTGAGGGACTATTTTCTCCAGTTGCTATCTCTAGTAATGCTGTAAATGTGATCAGGAAGATTTTCCCTGGTTGGTTTCCCTAGATCTTGTTGAAAGTATTTCTGGTTTTGTGTGAACACATTTCCAATGTTACTACACACAGAGATCAGAGCCCTGTGCGCCACTGGCTTTGATGGATACATTGCTGCAGCTGTGCGTGTCGGAAGGAGAACTAATAAAATTAAAATTCTCATTCTTGGGTTGAAATCTCTTCATGCACTCGCCCCTCCCTGCCTCTATTACCTTCTCCGGCCCCACAACCCTCCAAGAACTCTGTGTTCCTAAGTTCTGGCCTTTTGTGCATTCCTATCTCCCTTCACCCACCATTGGCAGCCGTGCCTTCAGCTGCTTAGGCACCGCCCCCCACGCTGGAATTCCCTCCATAAATCTCTCCGCCTCTTCCCCCGCCTCTCCTTTAAGACCCACCTCTTTGGCCAAGCTTTTAATCATCCCTCCAAATACTTTCTGCTTGACTCAGCCTCAATTTTTGTTTGATTATGCTCCTATGAAGCACTTTTTTCTATGTTAAAGGAGCTTATATAAAAAAAAAGACTTTGGTTTATATAGCGCCTTTCACGACCACCAGATGTCTCAAAGCACTTTGCACCCAATTAATTATTTTTTGAAGTGTCATCACAGTTGTCATGTAAGAAACGGGGCAGCCAATTTGCGCACAGCAAGCTCCCACAAAGAGCAATGTGATAATGACCAGATCATCAGCTTTTTGTGTTCTGTTGATTGGGGGATAAATATTGTCGAGGACACCGGGGATAACTCCCCTGCTCTTCTTCGAAATAGTGCCGTGGGATCTTTTACATCCACTTGAGAGAGCAGACAGGACCTCGGTTTAATGTCTCATCTGAAAGACGGCACCTCTTACAGTGCAGCACTCCCTCAGCACTGCACTGGAGTGTCAGCCTAGATTTTTGTGCTCAAGTCCCTGGAGTGGGACTTGAACCCACAACCTTCTGGTGCAAGTTGTTTTTTCCCACCCAAGGTCAAAGCTCTTGCTGGGGCACAGTAATTTACATGCAAAAGTAGGCAGTGACTGTTGGTTGGATTTTGTACTATGGGAGGGTCATAACTGAGCCTGATCCTGCTCTCACTCTACACCACCCATGAATGCTTGATAACTGGGCCGAACACCATGGGTATCAGGAGCGGGATCAACCCTCATTGTCACCCTTCCCAGCTCAGAGACATTGAGCCCAATTGCAGCCCACCCCTACTACCTTGACTGAAAGCAGTTAACTCAACACAGACCAGGGACTGACTGTTTGGACCTTTTTGTTCTGTGGGGCTCAGGATCACACGAGAATTGCAATCTACCACTGGGCCATCGGGAGATCTGGAAAGGGACTGTTATCATTTCCCAGCCAACATGAACTATAATTTAAATAGAAAAGCAAATTATAATTTAAATGGAGAAAAATTGTAAAGTGCTGCAGTACAGAGGGACCTGGGGGTCCTTGTGCATGAAACACAAAAAGTTAGTATGCAGGTACAGCAAGTAAAGCAAATAGAATTTTGGCCTTTATTGCAAGGGGAATAGTGTATAAAAGCAGAGAAGTCCTGCTACAACTGTACAAGGTATTGGTGAGGCCACATGTGGAGTACTGCGTATAGTTTTGGTCTCCGTATTTAAGGAAGGATATACTTTCATTGGAGGCTATTCAGAGAAGGTTCACTAGGTTGATTCCAGAGATGAGGGGGTTGACTTATGAGGATAGGTTGAGTCGGTTGGGCCTATACTCATTGGAGTTCAGAAGAATGAGAGGTGATCTTATTGAAACTTATAAGATAATGAGGGGGCTCGACAAGGTGGATGCAGAGAGGATATTTCCACTCATCGCGGAAACTAAAAGTGGGGGACATAGTTTCAGAATAAGGGGCCGCCCATTTAAAACTGAGATGAGGAAAAATTCCTTCTCTCAGAGGGTTGTAAATCTATAGAATTCTCTGCCCCAGAGAGCTGTGGAGGCTGGGTCATTGAATATATTTAAGGCGGAAATAGACAGATTTTTAGGCGATAAGGGAATAAAGGGTTATGGGGAGCAGGCAGAGAAGTGGAGCTGAGCCCATCAGATCAGCCATGATCTTATTAAATGACGGAGCAGGCTCGAGGGGCTAAATGCTCCTATTTCTTATGTTCTTATGTTCTTATGTGCAGCCTGTGTACACAAATACATATAATATATACACAGAAGAAAAATACTGCGGATGCTGGAAATCTAAAATAAAAAGATAATAGAGTTATGTTTCAGGTTAATGACCTTCCATCAGAATTGGCAGTGATGGAAGGTCATCGACCTGAAACGTTAACTCTGTTTCTCTCTCCACAGATGCTGCCTGACCTGCTGAGTATTTCCAGCACTTTCTGTTTTTATTACATAGATATGTGTGTATATGTATTTGTGTCTATATATATATACATATGTATGCATGTGTACAATGTTGATTTGTGTCTATATATATATATGTACAGAGCATTTTTTAATCAGTCACATTTTAATCTTTTCAGTCGAAGCACTTCTACAACCGGAGGGAGCAAATGCGGACAGGCGGGAGTCCGCCTCAGACACTTCCACTGAGGGATGTGGAGGAGAGAGTGTCAGCCCTCATTGGTGACACAAGTCGGGCAGCTGCCGGTGGGGTTGCTGAGCCCCCTTCGAATACTGAGGGTAAGTAAATGGATTGTGCCACTCAAAACACTGCATTGAGACATCTAATGGAATAGCGGCGGTTCTTCAAATGAGCCTGTGCAATGCAACCTTCCTCATGTCACCCTGTCCCCTCCCCTACTGCTAGCCACTCATCTGTTGCTTTCTACTTCCAGATGACTAACCACAGATGCAGCATCCCTCGAGGGAGCCCTCCACTTCAGGCCATGGTTTGGAAGATGACGAAATGGATGATACCTCTCCGGCGGAGCATCCCAGCCCATCTGATGTCCCATCAGGACTGAGTTCATCTAGGGAGGAGGCTGCGTTCCCAGGGTTTGAGAACACGGAGGCCCCTGGGCCCAGTGTCGTGCAGCAACGCAGTGCTAGGGTGGAATCCCTCAGGCGAGCTCTCCGGAGGGTGAGTCGGCAAAGTCGGGCGAATAATTGACAGGCAGACATAGAACTGGGCCTGGTGGCAATATCCAGGGAAACCACAGTGATGCACCGTGAGATCATTGATGCATTGGGACGGATCCCCATGAGCATTGACAAACTCACTGTGACAGTTACGGAGGTAGGATCGCCCATTGTTGCTGTGAGCCGTGAGTCCAGCGAGGCCATCATTTCCCACACTCAGAGGCTGGTGGCCTCGAGCAGCGACAGTGGTGTTCCAGAGAGCGTGGCGTGTGCCCTTGAGCACGTTGCAGACTCGGGCGCATCACAGCCACAAGTTCTGCCTCCATACTCTCTGCGTTCCCCACGGTCCCACGGAGAAGTGACTGTCCCGAAGCAGGCCAGCAAGGTGCTCCTTCACATCGTACTCCAGTTGCTAAGGCCCAGCCCCATCAGCGGCTGAGTGGCTCCAGAGAGATGGGAGGTGCTGGCATTCCTCCGGATGACAGCATTCCGTCTCCCTCCACTCACTCGCCAACCAAACACCAACGACGGTTGACACCCAAACCACCTGTGACTGGCAACGCCGAGCAAGAGGTGAGCCAGTCAGAAGCCAGTTTTTCCAGGCCAGGAGCTGGTCCAGTGCGTCCTCAGAGATGTCTCCATTGTCTGAGCTCCCAAGACAGCAGCCCTTGAGCAGCCTTGCTGCATGCTCTGATGCCACATTGAGGAGGAGCAGCAAGTATGGGAGGGGCATGAAGGGGGGGGCGGGGTAACAGCATGACCTGTAAACATTAGGGTGTCGCAAAAATGTAGTGCGCTGCAGAATGCATTGTTAATGAATGCTGTATATTGTCTAATGGAGGATGCAGTTTTTCTTTTTATATTGATGTTGTTCATTGCAGTATACAGGTTTGTATATCCGTAGAATTATTGTGGGCTTTATTGGCGGGGGGAATGGGGGGGATTGATATTGTTCCATTTTTCATAAAATATTTCCTTAACCTTAAACATTGCTGTCTTGTGTCTCATTTGCAGAGTAAGTGGGGGAATAGCCAGTATGGAGGCATTGAGTCGCTCAAGCCTCCCCTTCCCCATTCAACCAAAGTGCTCACAGCCACTCATTGGGAACTTTAAATTCCATTCGCCCTGTGTACTGTGCCCTTGCAACCTGGCTGTCAAAGTCTACTGTAGATTCACGCAGCATTCAGCGCTAAACCGTAGCAGTGTGTGACAACTCCGCTATGAGATGGTACGACTTCCGTTCAAAGATGCCACTATTGCGCCTGCTGCACCATGGGAATGCCAGCTTTCTCCTATCGGTTTTTCGGGCGGAGGCTAAATCAGGCGTAAGGCCTGAAAGTTCCACTCGGAGCGCTAGCGCAGCCTTGCACGACGATTTGCGCCATCATGACAGTCCAAACGGAGGTCGGGGCGGTAACTTTTAACGTTGCTGTTAAACCAATGCCGAAAGTTCCGCCTGGGTGCAAAATCCTGTACCCCCCATTTGACGCCCAGAAACACAATTTGCCACCCTGCCGCGTTGCAAAACGAGGCGCAAATCCAACCCATATATAGGCTTCTTTAACAGCACCTCCCAAACCCTCAACCTCTACCAGGGCAGCAGGCACAAGGGTGTACCATCACCTCCAAGTTCCCCTCCAAGTTACACACCATCCTGACTTGGAAATATATCGCCGTTCCTTCATCGTCGCTGGGTCAAAATCCTGGAACTCCCTCCCTAACAACACTGTGGGAGCACCTTCACCACACAGACTGCAGCAGTTCAAGAAGGCGGCTCACCACCACCTTCTGAAGGGAAATTAGGGATGGGCAATAAATGCTGGCCTTGCCAGCGAAGCCTACATCCCATGAGCGAATAAAAAAAATATGTATATAGCCAAGCTCGCTTGCATCGATATGTAGATGCATGTGTGTGTTCCGTGTTTCCGTGTGCATAGACATGCCTGTACATGCTTGTAGCAGTGTTTGAGACATGCTTCTGAGGAGCACTGTGGTGTTGGCGGAGTGGAGGCTGGAATCACGAATTTCTGAGCAAAATATTAAGGCTGTGGTGGGGAGCCAACTGTTCACTCTCCCACACAGCCTGAGTGCACGATCGAGGGGAACTGTGCATATGAGAGGATGAGTGACGCAGAACATGGAATCTATAAAGAGGGGAGCAGGAGCGAAAGTTTGTACAAATTGAATATTAAAAATAAAAGCTGGTCCAGCTCCCACACTTACCGTATCCCCCCTCCCCGAGCTTAACTCTCCACTGAAGGTTATGTGAAGCTCGTACATTAAGATTTCTTCGTCTTTTAGAATGACGGAGACTCCCCACAGTATGCACATGATCAATACTTAATATTGGTACCTGCCATCTTCGTTTAAATGATATAAATGGCTATGCGAATTGCAAAAATTTATAATGAACCAAGCCTTATTTTTCTTCGCTTAACTGACACAAAGTAGCATTTGTCAAACTTTTGCGCGTAATTAAATCAATATGCTAGTTACTGGCATCTAATGACTGTAGCACAGCCAAGGGCTTTAGCCATTTGTCAGGGTGCAATAAAGGTGATTCCAATAGCCACTGTGGCAGTAAAAGATGACTTCCCACACACTGAGCATTTTTTTTTTACGCAAGCCTTCAATCTGTAATTGATAGCAATCAGTCTCGACATGTCTCAATTTCACACCCAGTATTGATGCTTTAATATTAACCTGTCTTTGCAGTGAATATATGAAGTAATTTTCTCCTGGGCCTGCTAATATGTCACCCGGAGGACACTCTGTCAGAAGTCGGAGGCAGACAGCTAGTATTTTGCCCCGAGAGTAAGTCTGGCTGGGGATCAGCCCCTTGCAAAGTCCAGAGCTGAGTCTGCAGCAGCTCTGCAGACAAGTGGTTCTGACTAATTCAGTGAGTAACTTCACACCCGGTGTCTGCGGATGACGGAGGTGCTGGACTAGGGTTTGCCAATTCTGGTTGGACGCATTCCTGGAGGTTTCACCGTATGATCTCTCACTTCATTCCATGCTCTGCATCACTCAACCTTTCGTATGGAGTTCCATCCCCCGTAATCATGGACTCGGGCTGAGTGGGAGAGAGAGCAGTAGTGTCAGCTGTGTCTCAGTGGGTAGCACACTCACCTCTGAGTTAGAAGGTTGTGGGTTCAAGTCCCACTCCAGGGACTTGAGCAGAAAAAAAAAATCTAGGCTGACGCTGCCGTGCTGAGGGGGTGCTGCACTGTCAGAGGTGCCGTCTTTCATTTGAGACATTAAACCGAGGCCCCGTCTGCCCTCTAAAGTGGAAGTAAAAGATCCCATGGCACTATTTTGAGTTATCCTCAGTGTCCTGGCCAATATTTATCCCTCAATCAACATAACAAAAAACAATTATTATCTGGTCATTGGCCCATAAATTCCTCTGGGGATCTTCCCGCGGGCAATTGCCTCCTTGCTGGATATTTTTACGATTTACCTGGTTGTCTAGGAGGCGCCCTGATTTGCGATGGGGAGGCCTTCTCCTCCCGCGTTGCGAAGCGCGCTCCCGCTCAGAGGGTCCCGATGCAGAAGATGCAGTCACATGTGACTGCTCAGCCAATCAGGTAAGTATTTCACAGGTTCCCATTAATAGCACTGAGACTCGCGTAACTCCGAGTTCTCAGTGCTGTTAATGGGAACAAAAGCAATTGCACAAAATAATAAAAAAATAAAAAACAGACCACACCATATTTAAAATTAATTGAAATTACATTTATTGGGCTAGAACCTCCACTTTTGAGCTTCCGGCATGGGCGGTAAAAAAGGGTTTCCAGATCGGCAGCTTCTCGCCCATTCTCAAAACACCTAGTTTACATTTTTGAAAATGGGTGTTACCACGAGTCATATCAAATGGGCGGTAGCCTTAAATTTTTTCGACCTTCTGCCGTAAAGCGTGGCCATCCTTAGCAACAGCATGGCAACGCTCGATTCCCGTGATTCAGGAGGTCAAGGATCACCGTGACATGCGCAGAAGAGGAGACAGAGGAAAAGGGAGCTCAGAGGGACTGAAGGCGTGGCTGGGTGTGGTTTGGCTGCTTTGGGAGGAAGGAGGGAGACTTTAGAGCTTCACAGCAAGTAGGCAAACAAAAAGTAGCTGTTACCAGCCACATATTTGCCCGAATTTGGCCTATAATGGAGGGAGAGGAGGAGGCATCACAGCACTCTGTGAAGACTAACGCTGGAGAGAGCAGTGAGGTGGGAGAGGAGCACATTGGAGGCCGCAAAAGAGCCAGAAGGTTCTCAGACGAGGCAAATGCCTCCCTCCTGCAGGAGGTCGAGTCATGCTGGGGTGATTTGACAAAGGGAGGGCGTGGGAAGCCCACCCCAAAGGCCTACCAGAGGATATGGACTGAGATAGCAGAGGTGGTCTCGTCGGCAACCAACGAGATGCGTGAGGGCAACCAATGCCGCAAACGATGGAACGACCTTGTGGAATCCGCAAGAGTAAGTATTACATTGATTTACATGCACTTATGTATTTATACAATTTGATTTGTAACAGTCATGAGTGACTATCAGCAGATGTGAGGTCTTGCACTTTTACTGGGAATGTTTTACTCAAAGCCTGCGGTCATGGTGAACATCTTTAGGTAAAGAATGATAATTATCATAATAATCATGATTACATCTGTCGGTTATGTGTTGTATCAGTGTCTGTGACAGTACCTAGCAAGGATATCATACAATGAGCTCATGCCATGTTGTCCTGTCACCTTTTACAAAAGAAGCTATCGACGATGAGGTCCATGCAGAGACGAACAGGTGGGGGGCCACCAGTCCCCAGCGACATCACTGACATAGAGGAGCGGGTGCTCCCACTGGTGGGGAAGCACCCCCGGACAGCCACGGACGCATCTGCAGACCCTGAAGTGATGCCACGTGAGTAAAGCTTGTACCATTGTGTGATGTAAAGTCAATAGATGCCACACCCACTCATATCCAACCAATCATATATGATAGATGATTTCTAAAATTGTCATAGAAATAATGCTGGCCTAATGAAAATCATTGCAATCCACAATGTGTTGATTGTCATGAAATGTGATGTCTGCGATGATTTTGAGAGCGGTGGTGCTCTTGGCATGCATATGCTGTGTGGGTAGCACTGGACTCACCTTGTCACGCTAGCACACCCTTCTCCTCGAACAACTTAATTTGTGTCTTGCAGCTCAGCCAGCAGCGCAGCCCCAGGCAAGGCCACAGAGGCCAGAAGGTGGGAGCGCGGGGCAGGAGTGAGCGGACGATCCTACTACATCTGGTGCTGAGGAGCTCCAATTGTTGCCCGTCAATCCGCTGGGTCTGTTCTCGACAGATGAGAGCGCGGACTTCGAAGAACCTGCATCGCCACGCTCCAGAACCCATTCTACCCCAAGGCCATCTATTGGTCCTCCGGTCATTCCCGCCTCCACTCTGGAGGTGCCGGCCCCAAGCACCTCTCCATAGGGCACCCCATTTGTCCCCAGGACAGTGCCGACCTCGCGGAAGCCTCATGGACATGGCAGGTCTGTTCCACGAGCGCGAGAGGACAGCGGAGAGATGCTTCAGTTGTCCAGGAGGACTGTAGACATTGGCGACCAGCTCATCGAAGCTTTGGGGGGCATATCCCGACACCTGGCCACCATGTCTGAGTACATTTCGCGCATGGCAGAGTCTCTGGCTGCGATAGCCAGGAACACTGTTGCCACAGCCCTCCCAGTGGTCCCAGAGCACGGCACTCCACCCCTAGGTTCCGCACCACCACTGCGAACGACAGATGCGAGCAAGGACCAAGACCCTGCTTCTGCATCAAAGAATGTTGCCCCCACGGCACCTCCCACTCCCGTACCCGTCCAACCAACGCATCTGCCTTCATTCCCCCCCCCCCCCCAAAGAGGCACCGCCACAGGAGCTACTCGGCCAGGTGCCGTGGAGCGAGGAGGGGAAGGGATAGAGATGGGGAGAAGAAAGAGAGGGGGGAAGGAAAGTGAGGTGCATGTGCGCAGGTGATGGTTGTGTTATATCTCCATCTGGGTGTATGCAATGTGTTGCAATGTATAGGGGCTGGGGACCACACTCCTGCTTTGCCTTTGTATTCTGTGTTACTGGACATGTTGACCATGTGATTTATGTCAATGGTGGAAAAAGTGGGATGTGGGCAGGGGTTGGGTGTTATTGGCTGTGTTACTTATAATTTCAGACCAATGCTGGTATTAAACTTTTGTTATTGAACATAACCTTGTTGCGCATTGTCTCAAATAACTGGACTGTTACACACTGATGATTCCTTACCATGAAAGAGTTAAATACAACTTAACATCAATCAACGTAAACTTTAACTGGCACCAAGGTGATGGGCACCATTGATGCCTGAGCTGCACACACACAGCATTGTGTCAGTGTTGTCACTCACATCAGCGCTCTTTCAGGTAAATCTTTCCAATATCAGCTCCTCACGTAAGAGTGGGATTTAACAAATGCTAGCCACACCATTGGCATCCGTCCCGGTTAGTTCCACTTTATGTGGGCGGTTTTTTGAGCGAGCGATATTCTGGGCTATATGTGTGCGAGGTGGTGAAATTGACGGTGGATGATCTCCGTGACCGCTAGTTTGGGTAAATATGCTCTTTACGACAAAAAACAGTCATCGGGCGTTATTATTGAATCTCGGCGTTAATTCCGTGTGGAAAGTAACGCTTAGTGATAATATGGGTGTTGAAATCGCCCATTCTACTGATTCCGCCCCAAAAAAGTGAGCGGGCGGTAATATTTTTTCCCGGCGTTAAGCCCATTGGGAAAATAACGCTCGGCGATAAGTCTCCTAAAAAGCCCGTCAGTTTCCATTTTGTGCCAAAATGGGCGATATCTGGGCGTTATACGTCATTTCAGCGGTTAAATGGGCGTTAAGTGGGGGTTAAGCAGGCAATAAAATGAAGGTTCTAGCCTATAAGGTCTTATAAAAATAAAATATTTTCCCGATTTTTAAAAAAGTTTTTTTAATTATGGTTAAAAATAAACTTACCGTAGTGGAGAGGGTTTTTAACAATAAACTATGTGTTTATAATTTTATTTTATCTTTGTTTTTGTGTGTTTTAAAACACTTGCGTCTATAAAAGTAGGCTATGCGCCTGCTTTTTCAGGCGCAAGAGTTTTGAGGACATTTGTTGGGCAAGATATGTGTAAATCCCGCAATCTTGCCCAAGCAAATGTCCTCGCTCCCGATCTGTCATCCTTGCTCCCGATCTGGCTACGATCTGTCCAGCTCCAGCGCGACAGATCGGATAAGCCGGTTTTCATGCGTGCTGAAAACCGGCTTTTCCGATGCCTTCCCAGAAATCCAAGTCTTTCTTTTTCCAAATGTCCCGCCCTCGTATTCCCGGCATTGATCGCACGACACATCCATCCTAACGGTGTCACAACAATTGGAAAGCGAGCTGACACTTTGTTGTCTGATTGAATGATTCTTGACTGTGAGTCAAATAGCCTTTTTACCTCCACTCCAGTTTTTTTTAATGCCGTCATGAATGTTCTCCTTTGTTGTTGTCAGCAGTGACTGGGAGATTAATTGTTCATTCCTGGAGACTCCGGGGAGATTGGTAACCCTATGCTGGCCTGGATTTCTGAAGCTCATTGCCTCCTCTGACACCCAAGATTGTAAAGAAAAAAAGAAAGGCTTACATTTATATAGCGCCTTTCATGACCACCGGACATCTCAAAGAGCTTTACAGCCAATGAAGTACTTTTGGAGTGTAGTCACTGTTGTAATATAGGAAATGCGGCAGCCAATTTGCGCACAGCAAGTTCCCACAAACAGCAATGTGATAATGACCAGATAATCTGTTTTTGTTATGTTGATTGCGGGATAAATATTGGCCCCAGGGCACCGGGGATAACTCCCATGCTTTTTGAAATAGTGCCATGGAATCATCTGAAAGATGGCACCTCCGACAGTGCAGCACTCCCTCAGCACTGCACTGGAGTGTCAGCTTAGGTTTATGTGCTTACGTATCTCGGAGTTCCTGTGTCTATTTTCTCTGCTGCAACACAAAATCATTAAATAACGCAAACACATGACAATGCCTATAGCAGCAATGTGGACAGTATTTTGTGTTGGCTGTGGCAACATGTGCATCAGTGCTGGTCATTAAAAAGAAAGCTTGTACCATATAAAAACAGTAAAAGGATAGTTAAAGGAATGGTGGGGCCGATTAGGGACAAAGAAGTACATCTTCTTGTGCAGGCAGAGGGGATGTCTGGGCTACTGAATTGAATCTGTCTACACAAAAGAAGTGGACAAAGTTAATGTTGCAGTAGCGGAGGAGGGAGTAGAGATGTTGGATAGGCTAAAAATAGATAGAATGAAGGTGTTAAATAGGTTGACATCACTCAATATTAACAAGTCACCTGGTCCAGATGGGATGCATCCTCAGTTGCTGAGGGAAGCAAGAGTGGAGATAGCAGAAGCTCTGACCACAACCTTTCAATCCTTCCTGGCTATGGGAGTGGTGCCAGAGGACTGGAGGATTGCAAATGTTACACCCTATTCAAAAAAGGGGAAAGAGATAAACCTGGTAAATGCAGGCCAGTCTGTAGTGGCAGTGGTGGGGAAACTACTTGAGAACATTGTCAAGGACAAAGTTATTTCTCACTTGGATCAATAAGGGACAGACGGCACGGATTTGTTAAAGGCAAATCGTGTCTGACTAACCTAATTGAGTTCTTTGATGAAGTAACGGAGAGGGTTGATGAAGGTAGTGCAGTAAATGTTGTGTATGTATACCGTCAATATAAGATGGTCACCAAGAAATCAAATAGGGAATTCAGAAGAAATCTGGAGAGCGGTGAGAATGTGGAACTCACTACCATAGGGAATGGTTGAGGCAAATTGTAGCGATACATTTTAGGGGAAGCTAGATAAACATGAGGGAGAAGGAAACAGAGGGTAATGCTACTAGAATTAGATGAAGAGGCTCGATTGGAGCATAAACGCCGGCATGGACTGGTTGGGCCAAATGGCCAGTTTCTGTGCCGCATATCCTATGTAATTCTATTTGGACTTTAAAAAGGCATTTGATAAAATATCACATTACAGACTTATTCATAAAATAGAAGTACATGGGATTAAAGGGACAGTGGTAACTTTGGTATGTAATTGGCTGAGGGATAGGAGGCAGACAGTAGTGGTGAATGGCTGTTTTCTGATTGGAGTTAAGTATGTTTTGGGGTTCCCCAGTATTAGGACTATTGCTTTTCTTGTTATATATCAATGACCTAGACTTGGGTATAGGGAGTACAATTTCAAAGTTTGTGGATAATACAAAAATTGGCAACATAATAAATAGTGAGGAGGGTAGTAGCGGAGTTCAGAAGGACATTGATAGACATTGAAATGGGCAGACACATGGCAGCTACAATTTAATGTGGTTAAGTATGAAGTGATGCACTTTGGGAGGAAACACATGGAGAGGCAGTGTATTCTAAATGCTACTGTTTTGAGGGGGTGCAAGAGCAGAGGGACCTGGGGGTGCTTATTCACAAATCTTTGAGATGGCAGTGCAGTTTGATAAGGTGGTTAAGAAAATGTTTGGAATGCTTGTTTTTGTAAATAGGAGGATTGAATACAAAAACAATGAAGTCATGCAAAACCTTTATAAATCACTAGTTAGGCCTCAGCTGGAATATTGTGTACGATTCTGGACACCACACTTGAGGAAGGATGTCAAGGTCTTAGAGAGGGTGCAGGGGAGGCTTACCAGGATGGTACCAGTGATGAGGGACTTCAGTTATGTGGAGAGATTGGAGAAACTTTAGGGCAGACAAGGTTAAGGGAAGACCGAATGGGAGTGTTCAAAATGATGCAGGCTTTTGATAGAGCAAGTAGGGAGAAACTATGGGACGAAATTGTCCGTCGCTCTGATTGAGGCCGTCAACCTTCTGGACTGTGATTTTTATCGGCTGGCCAAAATGTCCCACCGCCGATGCGAAATTGGGCCTTACGCCCCTCAAAGGAAGCGGAGCGCTGTCTCCGGCGCTTCGCTTCCTTTGGGAGCGGTCCGGGGGCGATAGCGCGCCGCTGAGTCCAGCACTACGCGGATGCTCCACGTAGCGTTACAACACCCCTCCCCTTGGATTCAAAGTGAGGCCACTGTGCACTCTTTGGTGGCCACCACTGGAATCCCCAGGGATGTGTGCGACTGGGACAGCAATCAGGACGGAGTGCCGGGCTGTACAATGGCGGCCCGGTCCACGCTGGGGCCACCATGGTCAAGCCGACAAGTAAAAATGGCGGCCCGGAGCGCCGCAGGCCTTCCCTTTAAACAGTGTCCGAGAGCGGATACCCGCCAGCCTC
Source organism: Pristiophorus japonicus (assembly GCF_044704955.1). Classification (NCBI taxonomy): domain Eukaryota; kingdom Metazoa; phylum Chordata; class Chondrichthyes; family Pristiophoridae; genus Pristiophorus; species Pristiophorus japonicus. Next base: position 84,338,206 of record NC_091992.1, read on the forward strand.
GCGGTCCATGGGGCAATTTTCCCTGCAGGGCGTTCAGGGGTCAGCACGGGGCGGTGAGAGGTCGCCACGCATGGCAATGATGTCATCGCTGTTTGCATGGCAGCCCGAGGTGCTAACCGTGGGGCGCGACGCTGCTGGGTCATTGCCTCCCAGACCCCCGGGGCAATTTCCCGAGAGGTGGTAGCGTCCCCATCCCCTGGATAAAAACTGCCTTGCGCCCTGTTAGCGCCCCCCCACCGGGACTATAAAACGGGGCAATTTCGCCCCCTATTTCTTCTGACAAGTGGGTCATAATGGGTCATAGAGGTCATAGATTTACAATATTGGCAAAAGAATTAGAGGAGAAATGATCAGAAATGTTTTCACACAGAGGGTTGTCACCGCCTCCAGTGTGCCAGCGCAGCCTCCGGTCACCTTGGAAGAGAGTGTTTGAAGACCAAGACCTTAAATCTGGCACCAAGCTTATGGTCTACAGGGCAGTGGTGATACCCGCCCTTCTATATGGCTCAGAGACGTGGACTATATACAGCAGACATCTCAAAGCATTGGAGAAGTCATCCTCATAGGCTGTCCCTCGAAACGAGGATGACTTGCTTCCACGCCAAAAAAGGATGAGTTCACAGGTGTTTCAATGAAGGGGCCCATGCTGCCCATGGGCCCTCGTCACTTGCCACCAGCACTGCCTCCGCAAGATCCTGCAAATCCACTGGGAGGATAGGTGCACCAAAGTCAGTGTTCACGCCCAGGCCAACATTCCCAGCATCGAAGCACTGACCATACTCAACCAGCTCCGTTGGGCGGGCCTCATCGTCCGCATGCCAAACACGAGACTCCCAAAGCAAGCACTCTACTCGGAACTCCTACATAAGAACATAAGAACATAAGAACATAAGAATTAGGAACAGGAGTAGGCCATCTAGCCCCTCGAGCCTGCTCCGCCATTCAAAAAGATCATGGCTGATCTGGCCGTGGACTCAACTCCACTTACCTGCCCGCTCCCCATAACCCTTAATTCCCTTATTGGTTAAAAATCTATCGATCTGTGACTTGAATACATTCAATGAGCTAGCCTCAACTGCTTCCTTGGGCAGAGAATTCCACAGATTCACAACCCTCTGGGAGAAGAAATTCCTTCTCAACTCGATTTTAAATTGGCTCCCCCGTATTTTGAGGCTGTGCCCCCTAGTTCTAGTCTCCCTGACCAGTGGAAACAATCTCTCTGCCTCTATCTTGTCTATCCCTTTCATTATTTTAAATGTTTCTATAAGATCACTCCTCATCCTTCTGAACTCCAACGAGTAAAGACCCAGTCTACTCAATCTATCATCATAAGGTAACCCCCTCATCTCCAGAATCAGCCTAGTGAATCGTCTCTGTACCCCCTCCAAAGCTAGTATATCCTTCCTTAAGTAAGGTGACCAAAACTGCACGCAGTACTCCAGGTGCGGCCTCACCAATACCTTGTACAGTTGCAGCAGGACCTCCCTGTTTTTGTACTCCATCCCTCTCGCAATGAAGGCCAACATTCCATTCGCCTTTCTGATTACCTGCTGCACCTGCAAACTAACTTTTTGGGATTCATGCACAAGGACCCCCAGGTCCCTCTGCACCGCAGCATGTTGTAATTTCTCCCCATTCAAATAATATTCCCTTTTACTGTTTTTTTTCCCCAAGGTGGATGACCTCACATTTTCTGACATTGTATTCCATCTGCCAAACCTTAGCCCATTCGCTTAACCTATCTAAATCTCTTTGCAGCCTCTCTGTGTCCTCTACACAACCCGCTTTCCCACTAATTTTTGTGTCACCTGCAAATTTTGTTACACTACACTCTGTCCCCTCTTCCAGGTCATCTATGTATATTGTAAACAGTTGTGGTCCCAGCACCAATCCCTGTGGCACACCACTGACCACTGATTTCCAACCCGAAAAGGACCCATTTATCCCGACTCTCTGCTTTCTGTTAGCCAGCCAATTCTCGATCCATGCTAATACATTTCCTCTGACTCCGCGTACCTTTATCTTCTGCAGTAACCTTTTGTGTGGCACCTGATCGAATGCCTTTTGAAAATCTAAATACACCACACCTATCGGTACACCTCTATCCACCATAGAAACATAGAAACATAGAAAATAGGTGCAAGAGCAGGCCATTCAGCCCTTCTAGCCTGCACCACCATTCAAAGAGTTCATGGCTGAACATGAAACTTCAGTACCCCCTTCCTGCTTTCTCGCCATAACCCTTGATCCCCCGAGTAGTAAGGACTTCATCTAACTCCCTTTTGAATATATTTAGTGAATTGGCCTCAACTACTTTCTGTGGTAGAGAATTCCACAGGTTCACCACTCTCTGGGTGAAGAAGTTTCTCCTCATCTCGGTCCTAAATGGCTTACCCCTTATCCTCAGACTGTGACCCCTGGTTCTGGACTTCCCCAACATTGGGAACATTCTTCCTGCATCTAACCTGTCTAAACCCGTCAGAATTTTAAACGTTTCTATGAGGTCCCCTCTCATTCTTCTGAACTCCAGTGAATACAAGCCCAGTTGATCCAGTCTTTCTTGATAGGTCAGTCCCGCCATCCCGGGAATCAGTCTGGTGAATCTTCGCTGCACTCCCTCAATAGCAAGAATGTCCTTCCTCAAGTTAGGAGACCAAAACTGTACACAATACTCCAGGTGTGGCCTCACCAAGGCCCTGTACAACTGTAGCAACACCTCCCTGCCCCTGTATTCAAATCCCCTCACTATGAAGGCCAACATGCCATTTGCTTTTTTAACCGCCTGCTGTACCTGCATGCTAACCTTCAATGACTGATGTACCATGACACCCAGGTCTCGTTGCACCTTCCCTTTTCCTAATCTGTCACCATTCAGATAATGGTCAGTCTCTGTTTTTACCACCAAAGTGGATAACCTCACATTTATCCACATTATACTTCATCTGCCATGCATTTGCCCACTCACCTAACCTATCCAAGTCACTCTGCAGCCTAATAGCATCCTCCTCGCAGCTCACACTGCCACCCAACTTAGTGTCATCCGCAAATTTGGAGATACTGCATTTAATCCCCTCGTCTAAATCATTAATGTACAATGTAAACAGCTGGGGCCCCAGCACAGAACCTTGCGGCACCCCACTAGTCACTGCCTGCCATTCTGAAAAGTACCCGTTTACTCCTACTCTTTGCTTCCTGTCTGACAACCAGTTCTCAATCCATGTCAGCACACTACCCCCAATCCCATGTGCTTTAACTTTGCACATTAATCTCTTGTGTGGGACCTTGTCGAAAGCCTTCTGAAAGTCCAAATATACCACATCAACTGGTTCTCCTTTGTCCACTTTACTGGAAACATCCTCAAAAAATTCCAGAAGATTTGTCAAGCATGATTTCCCTTTCACAAATCCATGCTGACTTGGACCTATCATATTACCTCTTTCCAAATGCACTGCTATGACATCCTTAATAATTGATTCCATCATTTTACCCACTACTGAGGTCAGACTGACCGGTCTATAATTCCCTGTTTTCTCTCTCCCTCCTTTTTTTAAAAGTGGGGTTACATTGGCTACCCTCCACTCCATAGGAACTGATCCAGAGTCAATGGAATGTTGGAAAATGACTGTCAATGCATCCACTATTTCCAAGGCCACCTCCTTAAGTACTCTGGGATGCAGTCCATCAGGCCCTGGGGATTTATCGGCCTTCAATCCCATCAATTTCCCCAACACAATTTCCCGACTAATAAAGATTTCCCTCAGTTCCCCCTCCTTACTAGACCCTCTGACCCCTTTTATATCCGGAAGGTTGTTTGTATCCTCCTTAGTGAATACCGAACCAAAGTACTTGTTCAATTGGTCTGGCATTTCTTTGTTCCCCGTTATGACTTCCCCTGATTCTGACTGCAGGGGACCTACGTTTGTCTTTACTAACCTTTTTCTCTTTACATACCTATAGAAACTTTTGCAATCCACCTTAATGTTCCCTGCAAGCTTCTTCTCGTACTCCATTTTCCCTGCCCTAATCAAACCCTTTGTCCTCCTCTGCTGAGTTCTAAATTTCTCCCAGTCCCCAGGTTCGCTGCTATTTATGGCCAATTTGTATGCCACTTCCTTGGCTTTAATACTATCCCTGATTTCCCTAGATAGCCACGGTTGAGCCACCTTCCCTTTTTTATTTTTACGCCAGACAGGAATGTACAATTGTTGTAATTCATCCATGCGGTCTCTAAATGTCTGCCATTGCCCATCCACAGTCAACCCCCTAAGTATCATTCGCCAATCTATCCTAGCCAATTCACGCCTCATACCTTCAAAGTTACCCTTCTTTAAGTTCTGGACCATGGTCTCTGAATTTACTGTTTCATTCTCCATCCTAATGCAGAAATCCACCATATTATGGTCACTCTTCCCCAAGGGGCCTCGCACAATGAGATTGCTAATTAATCCTCTCTCATTACACAACACCCAGTCTAAGATGGCCTCCCCCCTAGTTGGTTCCTCAACATATTGGTCTAGAAAACCATCCCTTATGCACTCCAGGAAATCCTCCTCCACCGTATTGCTTCCAGTTTGGCTAGCCCAATCTATGTGCATATTAAAGTCACCCATTATAACTGCTGCACCTTTATTGCATGCACCCCTAATTTCCTGTTTGATGCCCTCCCCAACATCCCTATTACTGTTTGGAGGTCTGTACACAACTCCTACTAACGTTTTTTGCCCTTTGGTGTTCTGCAGCTCTACCCATATAGATTCCACATCATCCAAGCTAATGTCTTTCCTAACTATTGCATTAATCTCCTCTTTAACCAACAATGCTACCCCACCTCCTTTTCCTTTTATTCTATCCTTCCTGAATGTTGAATACCCCTGCTCGTTATATACTCAAAGAATTCCAGTAAATTAGTTAAACATGATTTCCCCTTCATGAATCCATGCTGCGTCTGCTTGATTGCACTATTCCTATCTGGATGTCCCGCTATTTCTTCCTTAATGATAATTTCAAGCATTTTCCCCACTACAGATGTTAAACTAACCGGCCTATAGTTACCTGCCTTTTGTCTGCCCCCTTTTTTAAACAGAGGTGTTACATTAGCTGCTTTCCAATCTGCTGGTACCTCCCCAGAGTCCAGAGAATTTTGGTATATTATAACGAATGCATCTGCTATAACTTCCTCTATAACTATCTCTTTTAATACTCTGGGATGCATCTGCTTTAACTATCTCTTTTAATACCCTGGGATGCATTTCATCAGGACCAGGGGACTTGTCTAACTTGAGTCCCATTAGCCTGTCCAGCACTACCCACCTAGCGATAGTGATTGTCTCAAGATCCTCCCTTCTCACATTCCTGTGACCAGCAATTTTGGCATGGTTTTAAACGGCAAGCGAGCCCCAGGTGGGCAGAGGAAACGCTTCAAGGACATCTTCAAAGCCTCCTTGATAAGGAGCAACATCCCCACTGGCACCTGGGAATCCCTGGCCCATTACCGCCTACAATGGAGGAAAAGCATCCGAGAGGGCGCTGAGTACCTCGAATCTCATTGCTGAGAGCATGCAGAAACCAAGCGCAGACAGCGGAAGGAGCGTGCATCAACCCAAGCTCCCCACCCTCCCTTTCTTTCAACCACTGTCTGCCCCACCTGTGGACAGGGACTGTCGGTCCTGCATTGGACTGTTCAGCCACCTGAGAACAAACTTTTAAAGTGGAAGCAAGTCTTCCTCGACTCCGAGGGATTACCTATGATGATGATGTTAAGGTCTAGAATGCACTACTTAAAAGAGTGGTGGAAGCGGATTCCACAAGAACCTTTAAAAGGCAATTGGACATGTGCTTGAAGAAGACTAATTTGCAGGGTTATGGAGAAAGAGCAGGGGGAGTGGGACTAATTGGATGACTCTTTCAAAAAGCCAGCACAGGCACGATGGGCCAAATGGCCTCTTTCTGTGATGCAAGATTCTATGATGCAATCAGTTGCTGTCCAAGTCACACACCATCCCAACTTAGACATATATTGCTGTTCCTTTATCGTCGCTGGGTCACGATCCTGGAACTCTTGACCTATCAGCAGCTTCACCAAATGGACTTTTAAAAAATTTGTTCTGGGATGTCGGCATCGCTGGCAAGGCCAGCATTTATTGCCAGTCCCTAATTGCCCTTGAGAAGGTGGTGGTGAGCCACCTTCTTGAACCGCTGCAGTCCGTGTGGTGAAAGTACTCCCACGAGACTGCAGAAGTACAAGAAAAAGACCCACCACCACCTTCTCAAGGGCAATCAGGAATGGACAATAAATGTTGGGCTTATCAGTGATGCCCATATTCTCAGAATTATTTTTTAAAATCTAATGTTCAGTGGTGATGAGAATATTTCGGGGCAGCAAAGTGGCCAAGAATAGAATTTGATTCATTTTCACCTTATTTTTATGGTGTATTTGGCTACAATCGCCATTTATTTTGCTCCTATGGTTGTCACTGGTCTGGTATCGGACAAGTCGTCCATCTTTCTGAGGGTGGTGTCCGAACATTTTCTAATAAACCTTGGCTTGAAATTACCTAGTGCCAGATAGGCGTACAGACGTTTACAGGTTGATAATGTGATCCATGGGAGTTGATGTACTGCTCCACATCAAGGTGTGCGTGCCTTATATTATCATAGAATCAGAGAATCAGAAAAACTTACAGCACGGAAGGATGCCATTCAACCCATCGTGTCCGCGCCGGCCAACAAAGAACTATCCAGCCTAATCCCACTTTTCAGCTCTTGGTCCGTAGCCTTGTAGGTTACGGCACTGCAAGTGCACATCCGAGTACTTTTTAAATGTGGCAAGATTTTCTGCCTCTATTACCCTTTCAGGCAGTGAACTCCAGACCCCCACCATCCTCTGGGTGAAGAAATTTCCCCTCAGATCCCCTCTAAGCCTCCTACCAATTACTTTAAATCTATGCCCCTTGGTTGTTGACCCCTCTGCTAAGGGAAGTAGGTCCTTCCTATCCACTCTATCTAGGCCCCTCATAATTTTATACACCTCAATAAAGTCTCCCCTCGGTCTCCTCTGCTCCAAAAAACCAAACCCAGCCAATCCAATCTTTCCTCATTGCTAAAATTCTACAATCCAGGCAACATCCTCGTAAATTTCCTTTGTGCCTTCTCTAATTACATCTTTCCTGTTTAGTGGTGACCAGAACTGCACGCAGTACTCTAGCTGTGGCCTAACCAGTGTTTTATACAGTTCAAGCATAACCTCCCTATTCTTATATTCTATGCCTCGGCTAATAAAGGCAAGTATTCTGTATGCCTTCTTAACCATCTTATCTACCTGGGCCTGCTACCTTCAGGGATCTGTGAACATGCACTCCGAGGTCCCTCTGTTCCTCTACACTTCTCAGTGCCCTACCATTTATTGTGAATTCCCTTAACTTATTATCCCTTCCCAAATGCATTATCTCACACTTCTCTGGATTGAATCCCATTTGCCACTGTTCTGCCCACCGGACCAGTTCATTGATATCTTCCTGCAGTCTACAGCTTTCTTCTTCATTATCAACTGTAAGGTATGTACCTGTGAGTACGCTTACAGGTTTAGGTGTAGAGCAAAATAGTTGTAGAGCTGTTGCATTGTGAGTGGCTCAGACAGTCACGTGCTGCTCACAAGACGCAATAAAACCGTAGTCAATTGGATCTATGTCATCCACGATGAGGTGTGCAGTTGTGAGCTTAGTGAATGAATTGGTAATGTGTAGTGTGTACATTTAAGGAGATATTTCCAGTGGTGTACATTTAAGGAGATATTTCACAACTCTCAAGAAAAATATATTCCAGTGAGGAGGAAAGGGTGTAAGAGAAAAGAGAGCCATCCGTGGCTAACTAAAGGAATAAAGGACGGTATCCAATTAAAAACAAGGGCATACAAAGTGGCCAAAACTAGTGGGAGGACAGAAGACTGGGAAGCTTTCAAAAGCCAGCAAAGAATGACAAAAAAATGATTAAGAAAGGGAAGATAGTCGATGAAAGTAAACTAGCACAAAATATAAAAACAGATAGCAAGAGTTTCTATAGGTACATAGAAAGGAAAAGAGTGGCTAAAGTAAGTATTGATCCCTTAGAGGACGGGACCGGGGAATTAGTAATGGGGAACATGGAGATCGCAGAAACTCTGAACAAATATTTTGTATCGGTCTTTACGGTGGAGGACACTAACAATATTCTGACACTGGGTAGTCTAGGGGCTATGGGGAGGGGGGCGGGTAGAGGGGAGGAACTTAACACAATCACAATCACTAAGATAATGGGACTAAAGGCAGATAAATCCCCTGGACCTGATGACTTGTATCCTAGGGTCTTAAGAGAAGTAGCGGCAGGGATTGTGGATGCATTGGTTGTAATTTACCAAAATTCCCTGGATTCTGGGGAGGTCCCAGCAGAATGGAAAACTGCAAATGTAACGCCCCTATTTAAAAAAGGAGGCAGAAAAAAAAGCAGGAAACTATAGACCAGTTAGCCTAACATCTGTGGTTGGGAAAATGTTGGACTCCATTATTAAAGAAGCAGTAGCAGGACATTTGGAATAGCAAAATTCGGTCAGGCAGAGTCAGCATGGATTTATGAAGGGGAAGTCATGTTTGACAAATTTGCTGGAGTTCTTTGAGGATGCAACGAACAGGGTGGATAAAGGGGAACCAGTGGATGTGGTGTATTTGGACTTCCAGAAGGCATTTGACAAGATGCCACATAAAAGGTTACTGCACAAGATAAAAGTTCATGGGGTTGGGGGTAATATATTAGCATGGATAGAGGATTGGCTAACTAACAGAGAACAGAAAGTCGGGATAAATGGTTCATTCTCTGGTTGGCAACCAGTAACTAGTGGGGTGCTGCAGGGATCAGTGCTGGGATCCCAACTATTTGCAATCTATATTAACGACTTGGAAGAAGCGACTGAGTATAACGTAGCCAAGTTTGCTGACGATACAAAGATCGGCTAAAAGCAATGTGAGGAGGATATAAAAAATCTGCAAAAGGATATAGACAGGCTAAGTGAGTGAGCAAAAATTTGGCAGATGGAGTATAATGTTGGAAAGTGTGAGGTCATGCATTTTGGCAGAAAAAAATCTAAGAACGAGTTATTATTTAAATGGAGAAAGACTGCAAAGTGCCGCAGTATAGCGGGACCTGGGGGTACTTGTGCATGAAACACAAAAGGATAATATGCAGGTACAGCAAGTGATCAGGATGGCCAATGGTATCTTGGCCTTTATTGCAAAGGGGATGGAGTATAAAAGCAGGGAAGTCTTGCTACAGCTATATAAGGTATTGGTGAGGCCATACCTGGAATACTGTGTGCAGTTTTGGTTTCCATATTTACGAAAGGATATACTTGCTTTGGAGGCAGTTCAGAGAAGGTTCACTCGGTTGATTCTGGGGATGAGGGAATTGACTTATAAGGAAAGATTGAGTAGGTTGGGCCTCTACTCATTGGAATTCAGAAGAATGAGAGGTGGTCTTTGTCATGCATGTACTTTTGGGATCACTAGCCACTAGATGGCGTCATAGCTGGAGGCCATTGGGCTGCAAGCATGTGTGTGCAGCCCAAGTATAAAAGGCAAGCCATTTTGTATATTAGTCAAGTTGGGTCTTAATAAAGCAGAGCCAAGGTTATACCTCTTGGAGTTAAACAGTACTCAGTCTAACAGTTATTGCATAAACAACAATCTTATTGAAACGCATAAGATTATGAGAGGGCAGAGAGGATGTTTCCATTGATGGGGGAGACTAGAACTAGAGGGCATGATCTTAGAATAAGGGGCCTCCCATTTAAAATAGAGATGAGGAGAAATTTCTTCTCTCAGAGGGTTGTAAATCTGTGGAAGCTGGGACATTGAATAAATTTAAGACAGAAATAGACAGTTTCTTAAACAATAAGGGGATAAGGGGTTATGGGGAGTGGGCGGGGAAGTGGAGCTGAGTCCATGATCAGATCAGCCATGATCTTATTGAATGGTGGAACAGGCTCGAACGACCGTATGGCCTACTCTTGTTCCTATTTCTTATGTTCTTATGTTCTTATGTTCTCTCCTGGGCCCCAATCACATTGTACTGCAATCTCTCATCGTTCCTTCACCCCGACCTCGCCGCTCCTACTGTACCTGCCCATGCTCCAATCTGCATTTTGGCAGAAAAAAATCAAAGAGCAAGTTATTATTTAAATGGAGAAAGATTGCAAAGTGCTGCAGTACAGCGGGACCTGGGGCTCCTTGTGCATGAAACACAAAAGGTTAGTATACAGGTACAGCAAGTGATCAGGAAGGCCAATGGAATCTTGGCCTTTATTGCAAAGGGGATGGAGTATAGAAGCAGGGAAGTCTTGCTTCAGCTATATAAGGTATTGGTGAGGCCACACCTGGAATACTGCATGCAGTTTTGGTTTCCATATTTTCAAAAGGATATACTTGCTTTGGAGGCAGTTCAGAGAAGGTTCACTAGGTTGATTCCGGGGATGAGGGGGTTGACTTATGAGGAAAGGTTGAGTAGGTTGGGCCTCTACTCATTGGAGTTCAGAAGATGGAGAGGTGATCTTATCGAAACATATAAGATTATGAGGTGGTTGGACAAGGTGGATTCAGAGAGGATGTTTCCACTGATGAGGGAGACTAGAACTAGAGGGCATAAACTTAGAATAAGGGACCGCCCATTTAAAACTGAGCTGAGGAGGAATTTCTTCTCTCAGAGGGTTGTAAATCTGTGGAATTCGCTGCCTCAGAGAGCTGTGGAAGCTGGGACATTGAATACATTTAAGATAGAGATAGACAGTTTCTTAACCGATAAGGGAATAAGGGGTTATGGGGAACGGACAGGGAAGTGGACCTGAGTCCATGATCAGATCAGCCATGATCGTATTAAATGGCGGGGGAACAGGCTCCAGGGGCCAAATGGCCTACTCCTGCTCCTATTTCTTATGTTCTTATGTTCTTATTAAACCTTTGTTAATAAACCAATTAGTTCTTAATAGCAATGTGTAGCTATGAATTCTTAAGCAAAGAACCCATAAAGCAAATAGATGACATCAACCGCACAGCCAATTTTTGTATCTTCCGCAAATTTCTTAATCATACCCCCTACATTCTTCTAAATCAGGTGAGGCCTGAGACCTACTCAGCACCTGATGTACGGAGAGCCCCACATACAGTTGCCAACCTTCCAGGAATGTCCTAGAGTCTCCAGCAATTAAAGATGCATCTCCTGGAAACTGCTGCGAACAACACCTGGAGAAAAAAAACATAAGGGTATTTTTTGTAAATTTTCTTTGAACACTTTTGTTTATTAGTTATAAAAATATTGGAAATGGGGGGAAAAAAGCATGTTTGACCGGGCGGAGTGTTTAAGGCAGGAGGTCACGTGATGAAACCGCCAGGAATCCAAATCCTGTCAGTGCATAGAGCCTGTGTGCAAGGATCATTGAGGCAAGCTGTACAAACCAAGGGAGATCCCTAAAATGTGCTCGAGCACCTGAGTGGTGTTCCAGATCTCAGTGCCTGTTTGTCTTTGTGCTTGAAATTTTTTCCAATTGAATATTGGGAAGATCAAAGCCGTTGTTTTCGGTCCCCGCCACAAACTCCGTTCACTAGCCACTGACTCCATCCCTCCCTCCAATATTTGTTTGAGGCTGAACCTGCATGTTCGCAAACTTGCTGTCATGTTTGGTCCTGAAGAGGTTTCGACCACATATCCTCAACATAACAAGACCGCCTATTTTCACCTCTGTAACACCTCTGTCTCTGCTCCTTGCTTCAGCTCATCCGCTGCTGAAGCCCTCATCCATGCCTTTGTTACCTCTAGACTTGACTGTTCCAACGCACTCCTGGTTGGCCTCCCACATTCTACCCTACGTAAGCTAGAGGTGATCCAAAACTCGGTTGCCCGTGTCCTAACTCTCACCAGTCCTGCTCACCCATCATCTCTGTGCTCGCTGACTTACATTCGGTTCCGATTAAGCAACACCCCGATTTCAAAATTCTCATCCTTATTTTCAAATCCCTCCATGGCCTCGCCCCTCCCTATCTCTGTAATCTCCTCCAGCCCCACAACCCCCAAGATGTCTGCGCTCCTCTAATTCTGGCCCTCCTGAACATCTCTGATTATAATCGCTCAACCATCGGTGGCCATGCCTTCTGTTGCCTAGACCCCAAGCTCTGGAACTCCCTCCCTAAACCTCTCCGCCTTTCCACCTCTCTTTCCTTCTTCAAGACGCTCCTTAAAACCTACCTCTTTGACCAAGCTTTTGGTCACCTGCGCTAATTACTACTTATGCGGCTCGGTGTCAAATTTTTTAAATCTCATAATACTCCTGTGAAGCGCCTTGGGAAGTTTTACTACGTTAAAGGTGCTATATAAATACAAGTTGCTGTTGTTTAGGGGAGGTCTGCAAAGAGAAACCCAGAAGGCTTGTACCCTGAGGGTGGCTGCCTTCTCCACAAAGGGACCTCCTTCATTACAGGACCTTATACACCATGGCCTCTAGCACCTGCTCTAAAAATCGTGCTTTTCTTCCAATATGCATTTTTTTTAAATCAACAGCATGCCCTTAAGGACAGCTGGCACCCAATGATCTGCCCGCGGGATCTTCTCATTCTGCAGGTGCATCATTGGTTACATGATGGGAATGCCCACTGAATATTCCAATTTTCTGATCTCAAGTTATGAACATAAGAACATGGCAATAGAAGGAGGCCATTCATCACCTTGAGCATGTTCTGCCATTTGATTAGATGATGGCTGATCTGTATCTTAACTCCATCTACTCACCATAGTTCCAGGACCATTAATACTTTGCCTAATAAAAATCTGATGTTAGCCTCTACTTAGAATTTTACAGCTCAGAAACAGGCCATTTGGTCCAACAGTTCTATGCTGGTATTTATGCTTGTCACAAGTCTCCTCCTACCCTACTTCACCTCACACCATCAACATAACCTCTATTCCTTTCTCCCTCATATATTTATCTAGCTGCCCCTTAAATGAATCTATGCTATTCGCCTCAACCACTCCATGTGGTAGCGAGTTACACATTCTCATCATTCCAGTCCCATAGTCGGGGCTCAGCTCACAGGAGTCCCAGCATTGCTGCTCTGCGACCACATGATCGACCCCATGATGCGTTTGTACACAACTCCCTTGACTGGTATTTTGCGGAGACGTTGATCTTTTAAAAATAAACGGGCTATGCTTTGTTAAGACAACAGACCGAAGAATTATGTACAAATAAGCAAAGTGTTTGTACACTAATCTTCACCCTGTATAATTTTTAAGGTCTGGGGGCTAGATTTTGGGTGCATTTGCGCCTCCCAGGTGCTAACTGGCCGCAAATGCCTTACCGCCCGGGCACGACTTTGGCAACGACTCCCGCCATATTGGGCGGTGGTTTAGGCTTTGCGCCCCGATCTCCTGCGCCCCATTAGCGCCCAGCCCCGAAATTGGTTAGCGCCCCCTGAAGCACCGCAGGGGCGATTACAACGACAGCTTCAGGGGAGACGTATCGAGCGGCCCACCGCTACCGGGATGGAAATTAAAGAGGAGGTGGCCGAGTGCAAAAAGAAAACTACCTATTCACAGCAGCTCCTCCGGCGGTTTCTTCGCTGGGTCATGGCCGCGATCGCTCGGCTCGGCTCTCTGCCCGAGTGCCAGGCTGATCCTGCGGCAACCCTGCTCCACAGTGGTTCAGGTAGGTCCCTTTTTCTTTTACAGAGTCGGCAGCCTTGGCCCTTCCCTATAATTGAAGAAGGGGTCCCTCAGATGCGGCGGCGCTCCACTTCCTTCCGGGGGCGTTGACCCGAATTTATCGAACACGGCGAGACTTCCAAGAGCATATATATAATATAATACATACAATATACAAGAGCAGGGAGGTTATGCTTGGAATTATGAGGGGCCTAGATAGAGTGGATAGGAAGGACCTATTTCCCTTAGCAGAGGGGTCAACAACCAGGGAGCATAGATTAAAAGTAATTGGTAGGAGGTTTAGAGGAGATATGAGGGGCATTGTCTTTACCCAGAGGGTGGTGGGGGTCTGGAACTAACTGCCTGAAAGGATGGTAGAGGCCGAAACCCTCACCACATTTAAAAAGTACTTGGATGTTCACCTGACGTGCCATAACCTACCGGGCTACGGACCAAGAGTTGGAGAGTGGGATTCGGCTGGGTAGCTCTTTGTCGGCCGGCACAGTCACAATGGGCCAAATGGCCTCCTTCTGTGCCGTAAACTTCTATGGTTCTGCACCTGTTGCTAAGTTTCACATCCCCTGGATGTTACCATCCTCAAACGGGGCAATAATGAATTTCACCCCCCTTATTCTTAAAGAAAATTCCATTTTATCCAATTATTTCTGTGTTTTATCATCTGAATGCATTACTAATAGATTAGTCATTATTGAGTTTATTTGTAGAGATGATCAATGATAGAGATTAATAATTATAGAGATGATTAATTATAGAGATTATTAATGATTCTGGGTAGTTAATTATACAGGCAAGTTATAGAGATTACCAATTATTAATTATGCAGATTATTAAAATTTTCAATGAAATTTTATCTGCAGCAAAACAAAGTTCCGAGCTCAGGCTCTGACCTCACTTGCTGCCTTCAGTCTACACCCACTGCCACCTGGGTTTTGACGTGCCAGAAGTGGCAGTGCTATTTTGCTACATTACTTCATCCTCCCAGCCTGACATCGGCAGTGAGGATGGGCACCTGGGGGGGGTTAGCTGGTCTGCTGCCCAGCTGGAAACTATACCAGCAGGCAGGAGGCACCAGGGTTCACTGGTTTGGCTCCAATTTCCCCACATCACTGCTTTGGGAGCAACACATAGGAACAGGAGTAGGCCCGTTCAGCCCGTCGAGCCTGCTCCGCCTATAAATTAGATCATGGCTGATCTGTATCTTTACTCCTTCTACCCGCCTTGGTTCTATAATCCCTAAAAAACCTTGCCTGACAAAATTCTATCAATCTCAATTTTGGTCAATTGACCTCCAGCCTCAACAGCTTTTTGGGGGAGAGAGTTCCAGATTTCAATGGCTGTGTGAAGAATTGCTTCCTAACTTCATCCCTGTATGGCCCTATGCTAATTTTAAGGTTATGCCCCTTTGTTCTGGCCTCCCCCACCAGAGGAAATAGTTTCTCTCAATCTACTGCAGCAAATCCTTTTATCATCTTAATCAGCTCAACCTTTAATCTTCTATATCAAGAGAGTATATGCCTGCCTTAGCTCATAATAGACCCCTTTTAGGCCCGATGTCACACACCTTCCAAGGCCCATACATTTCCTGAGATGCAATGCCCAGAACTTTTTTAAAGATTCATTCATGGGATGTGGGTGTCACTGGCAAGGCCAGCATTTATTGCCCATGAGAAGGTGGTGGTGAGACAACTGAATGGCTTGCTAGGCCATTTCAGAGGGCAGTTCAGAGTCAACCACATTGCTGTGGGTTTGGAGTCACATTATAAACCCATTAGTGAACCAGATGGGTTTTTACAACAATCCCGTAGTTTCATGGTCACCATTACTGATACTAGCTTTTGAATTCAGATGTATTTAATTCTGTCCCAGTGTGGAGACTCTGGTGTAGCTCCGGAGAGCCCTCCCAGAGTGACGTGCACAATGGTGATTTCACCAGCTCCTCGTCTTCCCTGCCGGCATGAACGCTGCCAGAACTGCTTCGTTGACACACCGACACAGGCTTGGAGCAAACTCTGGTCCTCCAGCATTGCAATGGTCTTCCTGGAACGTTGTGGGCCGCTCCGACCTGTGTGAGAACACCACCACAGATCGGGGCTATAAATAGAACTGGAGCGCCGGGCCCTGAAACATCATGGGCGAAGGTGCAGTGAATGAGGGTACAGGGCCCAGAAGAGCCGAGGGCCCAGGGACAGCACGGGCCAACCCATACTGCGATATGTGTGCGCACTAGGTCCGTGCAGCAGAGCAGATCTTCAGTCATCCTGGTTAACCCTTATCACTGGATAGAGGCCGAGCTCTGTCAAGCCCGTGTGATGGCTGATGTGCAATGGTCACCATACGTTAAAAAAATCCACACACAGACATCTTCCACCCTTTCAATTGGAGTTCAGATCCTTCGTTGAAACATCTGTGAACTCTCATGGAAGCAAGTCATCCTCATTTGAGGGACTGCCTATGATTTAATTAACTGAATTTAAATTCCCCAGCTGTCATGGTTGGATTTGAACTTACCTCTCCAGATCATGAGCCCAGGCCTCTGGATTACTAGTTCAGTAACATAACCACTATGCTACTGTTCCCGACTGAGGTACAGTGCTTCTGATAGGGTCTGACCAGAACTTTATTCAACGGGAGCAGTTGTACTCTACTCAGTACTTTCAACACTCAGTGTCGATCAGATCAGTATGTGCGTGGAGCAGTACTCAAACCTCTGCCTGTACCTACTCTGTATCACTGAGGGATTCTCAGCACCATCAACAGTGGGATCCTTTTTGTTCATTATTGTAATGTATGCACCTGTGAGTATGCTCACAGGTTGGTAGAGCTGTTGAGTTGTAAGTGGCTTGAGATGTTCACAAGACTCAATAAAATCCCAGCCCGTTGGGTTTGGGGGGTCCACGATGAGGCAGGTGGATGAACTGATAATGTGTAGTGTGATTGTTAAACCTTAGCTAATAAACCAACCAGTTCTTAATAGGAATGCATTGCTATGAATTCTTAAGCAAAGAACCCATGAAGCAAATACATTACAATTATGTACGCCAACAAGGATTTATGTACTGAAAGAGCTGACAAGTAAAGGGCTCCGCCATTATATGGGAATTATCTATATTAAAATATCATTGATGATTTATTTTACCAAAATTACTCCCAGCAGAATAAGAACTCACTGATTTTAAAATGTTTTTTTTCTTTCCAGTCTATTTCATGTATAAATAGAACTACATGGAACAGAGGGGCATTAATCCTTACCCGCATTCTAAATCTAGCATAATGCTAAACGTCATCCTGACCTTAGCTCCTATCCTGATTATAACCCTGATGCCAACAATCACTATAACCCTCACCCTAACCAAAAACATAACCATAACTCTCATCATGACCCGCACCCTAAATCTAACCCTATTCCTAAACCTAACCTTGACAATAATTCTTATTTGAATTATAACTCTAACCCTCATCATTACCTTCAACTGAAACTTAACCCTAACCATAATCTCAACTCTCACCATAAACACTGCCCTAATCCTCACACTAACCATAACCATAATCCTAACTCTAACGTTCGCCATAACCATATCAATGACCCTAACTCTTACACTTATCCTAACCCTCTCTCCAATTGACCTCTTTGCAGCTATTTCTCTCTGTACAGCTGTCCAAATTCTGGCTTTGTCACTGTTCAATGCCACGAGTCACATTGTAAACCAAACCCAGATCCAGCAGCATGTCATCAAATCGTCTGGATTCAGCAAGGACGGAGAAGGTGATGTACCACCAGAGGGTGCTACTGTTGGAGGCCCCAGGGATTACCTGCCCAGGTGTGCAGGGCCATATAAAAGAGTGCCCACCATGCTGCGGCCTCATTCTGGAGTTGAAATAAATGGGCTAAGGCCACACCAGTTTAAGCACAGTTCAGAGCCTTTTGGAGTCTTTATATATATATTAAAGACATAACAAGTCATGTGTGGGCCTCATTAATACCTGTAACTGGCCCTTTAAACAGCCCTGGTTTAATTTTACAACTCTGGGTAATAGGCTTAATCCACAGCATGAGTTCGCCATGAAACCTGAACGCACCACGATCTCTGGCTCCAGGCGACTCTTAAAGACAGGAGGTATGTTTACTGTTTTGTTTTGTAGTTTTAAGTTTCCTTGATTGCATTACTTGGTTTATAGGAAAGGTTGCCATTTTTGCATTTGTGGGTTTATTCCTCGCCAGAATTATTTTTGTTTTCAGTTAGCCTTGGAGCTGTATCTTACAAGGAGATGAGGATGGACATTCTGCTTAATTCGAATGAGTGGGAGGTGATCATGAGGGACCAAGAAAAAAAAACGAGATGCAACGACTTGTGTAATATGAGAGCCGCATTCTCCTATGAAGAACACCCCTGGTATCCAGCTAAACTCAGCATTCAATTAAACAAAACAGTATTTGATTTCCACAGACAGTCTGGTAACACAGACTCTGTCTGGTTGGACGAGGAAGCTGAGATGGTTCAATACTCAGATAAGCTGGCTGTGCTCATTGCCTGGGATGAACAGTGGAGTGTTAATGTGTAGTTGGGAGGGACAGAAAACATGCCGCCTATCCTCCACTCCCAAAGGAAGCTCACGGGGCTCCAAGGAGATAGAAGAGTCAGTAAAATGTTTCCTTCGCCAACAGCTAAACATGTCGTGATCTCTTACCTCGTGCTCACAGGAACCTGATCGAGGAGAGAATGAAGAAAGACTTGCATTTATGCAGTGCTTTTAAGAACATAAGAACATAAGAAATAGGAGCAGGAGTAGGCCATACGCCCCCTCGAGCCTGCTCCGCCATTCAATAAGATCATGGCTGATCTGATCATGGACTCAGCTCCACTTCCCCGCCCGCTCCCCATAACCCCTTATTCCCTTATCGTTCAAAAATCCGTCTATTTCCGTCTTAAATTTATTCAACGTCCCAGTTTCCACAGCTCTCTGAGGCAGCGAATTCCGCAGATTTACAACCCTCTGAGAGAAGAAATTTCTCCACATCTCAGTTTTATTCTAAGATCATGCCCTCTAGTTCTCGTCTCCCCTATCAGTGGCCACCGGATGTTTCGAAGCGCTTTACAGCCAATTTTGGAGTGTAGTCACTGATGTAATGTGGGAAACGTGGCAGCCAACCTGTGCATAGCAAGCTCCCATAAACAACAATGTGATAATGACCAGATAATCTGTTTTTGATATGTTGATTAAGGGATAAATATTGGCCAGGATAACTTCCCTGTTCTTCTTCAAAATACTGCACGGGATTTTTTACGTCCACCTGAGGGAGCAGACGGGGCCTCGGTTTAACGTCTCATCCGAAAGACCGCACCAACGACAATGCAGCGCTCCCTCAGCACAGCACTGGGAGTGTCAGCCTAGATTTATGTGCTCAAGTTCCTGGAGTGGGACTTAGAAGTGAGAGTGCTACCCACTGAGCCGCGGCTGACACGAGGGTAGACAAAGTAACCATGTGAGCTGAGAATAGCTTTCTGGGGGTGTTTTTACAGAGAGAAAGAGTACTGGCACCAAAGCATTGACAATAAAAGGAGGCGTGATTTATCCTTCAACACTTTCAGTGAATTACTGCTCTCAGGCAAGCATCTGTGGGCTGCATCCCACAAGGCCACCAGAGAACGAAAGACTTGCATTTACATCGCAATTTTTACAACCACTGGACTTCCCAAAGCACTTTACAGCCAATGAAGTACATTTGGAGAGTAGTCACTGTTGTAATGTAGGAAACTCAGCAACCAACTTGTGCAGAGAAAGCTCCCACAAACAGCAATGTGATAATGACCAGATAATTTGTTTTCGTTATGTTGGTTGAGGGATAAATATTGGCCAGGACACCGTGGAGAACTACCCTGTTCTTCTTTGAAATCGTGCCATGGGATCTTTTACATCCACATGAGAGGGCCGCGGTTTAACGTCTCATCCGAAAGTCGGCACCTCTGACAGTGCAGCGCTCCATCAGTATTTCACTGCAGTGACAGCCTAGATTTTTTTTGTGCTCGCTTGAACCCACAACCTTCTGACGTAGTGGTGGGAGTGCTACCCACTGAGCCACAACTAAAACAAAATTTAGGGAAAGTTGAATCAAATAGATCAGGATGAGTTGGCATCTGCTCTGTGGATCCTTATATCTGTTACATTTGTATACAAGTGTGTTGGTTAAATAAATAGGGGCCAAAATTGATGAAGGCCCCCGCCCGCCCAAGTGCCGCCCAAAGGATCGCCGATGGCCGCCGAGGTCCCTGATGGTTCTTTGGGCGGGATATTCATCACCCAGGTCCCTCGAAGGTCGGCGGGTGGCAAATCTGCAACGTACGCCGCCAATCTGGGTGGCAGCCGGCGGGAGCTCTCATTCTCGGCGGCAGAGCCGCTTGCCACCCAAGTGCCGCCGAGGATGGAGTCGGGCCCACAGAGGGTCGAAAAAATAAAAATAAAAAGCAGAAAAACCCAAAAAAACAAATCTGAAGACCTTCAGGGGATCCATCTGTGTAAGTACCTGTAAAGAAATAATTTAAATAAACGCCACTAACTTTTTTAACAGCATCTTCACACTTACCGTTGAGGACAGAGCTGCCTGCACTCAGAGGTCCACCGCTGTCTTGCCGCCGACTCCCACCGACTCCCGCCCGCATTATTCTGGCATCTCGGCGGGTGGGAATGCACTTATGCGCATCGGCCGTCCGCTGACATTGGTGGGTGCTTCCCGGCGGCTCTTCCCTCCCACCCGCTCCAGGCCACGATGAAAGTGGCACTGGGCGGTTTGAGCAGAGGAATGTCGGTGGCAGTGAGAGGCAGTGGGCGGCAGTGAGCAGTGAGTTCTTCAATTTTGGCCCCATAGATTTTCAAACTAGGGTCTTTGGCCTCAGCTCATTTCATTTCTGTACTATTTTTTCTGTATGGCTTAATAGCATGTTATTTCTGTTTCTGTGTACATGGCACTAGACCAAGGAATGAGTTATCACTGGTCCGAAGACAAAGAAGCAGTTTATCCTCAGAGACAAGGAAGGTCTGCAGTGGGAAAATTAAGAGGAGAATGGAGTGCAAAAGTGAGGAAGTGATTGTTCAGTTGTACAGGGCCTCAGTCAAACCCCATCTGGAGTCCATTTTTGGGCACTGCACCTCAGGAAGGATGTACTGGCCTTGGAAGGGGTGCAACACAGATTCATTGAAGGGTTAAATGATGAGGGCAGGCTGCATTAACTTGGATTGTCTTCCCTTGAGTATAGGAGACTGAGAGGTGATCTGATAGAGGTGTTCAAAATGGTAAAAGGATTTGATAGGGTAGGTATGGAAAATCTGTTTCCTCTGATGGGGGAATCAAGAACAAGGGGACATAATCGTAACATTAGAGCCAGGCCATCCAGGGGCAAGATCAGGAAATATTTTTTCACAAAAAGGGTAGCAGCAATTTGGAACCCTGTGCCCCGAAAGGTTGTGGATGCTGGGAGACAATTGAAGCTTTCAAGACCAAGATGGATAGATTTTTGTTTGGTAAGGGTATCAAGGGATATTGAGCAATGGCGGGTAAATGGAGTTGAGGTACCGAGCAGCCATGATCTTATTGAATGGTACAGGACGTCCGAGGGGCCAAATGCCCTCCTGTTCCTACTGTTCCTATAGCAAAGGTGGTGGTCACTTTGGATGAGACTACACTACACAAGATTAACAGTTGCAGTCAGTAACCATGTCATGAAGAAAACCATCACCACATATTAACAGTGAGCACTAGTGCAGAGATAGCTGCCTCTCTGCATCCAGTTCTACTTGGGATAATGTATTTGCTCAAATTGGTATGGCCATTTACTAAAGTGATGATGACAACCAATATTTCATGAGAACTGAGTATACAGATAATATCCTGGTTTGCTTCTTCTTCAATGTAATTTTTCTAAAAGAACATCTTTACCATTTTGCTGGAAATACCAACCAGTATGCCTGTTTGCTGTGTTGTTACACATAGCAACTAGAGAGAGGTCATCTCCCCAGGACCAGGAATCCTGCATGATATAACGCCCCCCCCCGCTTCCCCCACTCCGCACTCCCACATACAGTCCGGGGGTGTAACGGCCAATCGCAGTATCCCATTTGCTATCCTTACGAACTCAGCACTGGGATCAAGCCTTGTCCCTTCCCATTGGCTGCTCCCGTCTTTTTGTGTCTGTTGTGTCCTTTGATCTAGACTTTGGCCATATTTTAATTGACAGAAGTTCCTTATTTAGTTACACTCGATATGTACTGGCTGTAGAAATTTCTAATCATCAATTCAAATAATTTCTGAATCGGCTGGCAGTGATGTTGGCACGATCACACATCCGTCAGATAAACATCTAGTGGCATCAATAATAACCAACGTATGGGCAGCTGGCACTGCGGCTAACAGCTTCTGCTGGTCTGGGA
This sequence comes from Pristiophorus japonicus, assembly GCF_044704955.1. NCBI lineage: Eukaryota > Metazoa > Chordata > Chondrichthyes > Pristiophoridae > Pristiophorus > Pristiophorus japonicus. The sequence goes on from NC_091992.1 coordinate 84,360,361, forward strand.
AATAAAAATCACTCCTGTCCCTATGCCTGTTTGCTGTTTTCGCCGCAAACCCTCTGACTATTGTAAACCTGAATAATTAAGGACTGGAAGCGACTCATAGATGCAAACCTGCTTCATTTGCTCTTTCTTTTGATCCCCACCATCTCCGCTTCCAGCCTCACACCTGACTGGGTGTCTTGTTTGTTGGGTTTTCACTATTTCCTATGACAGTGACTGCACATCAAAAGTACGTCATTGGCTGTAAAGCACCTTGGGACGTCGTGAGTGAGTGAGTGAGTATTTATTCTTTCTTTCTTTCTTTCTTTCTTTCTTTCTTTCTTTCTTTCTTTCTTTCTTTCTTTCTTTCTTTCTTTCTTTCTTTCTTTCTTTCTTTCTTTCTTTCTTTCTTTCTTTCTTTCTTTCTTTCTTTCTTTCTTTCTTTCTTTCTTTCTTTCTTTCTTTCAGAAGGCATGCGGACTGCTTGCATTTATTGGCCGAGGCAGAGAATATAAAAGCAGGGAGGTTATGCTTAAATTGTATAATACTTTGGTTAAGCTGGAGTACCGTGTGCAGTTCTGGTCGCCGTATTATAGGAAGGACGTGATTGCACTAGAGAGGGTGCAGAGGATATTTACTAGGATGCTGCCTGGAATGGAGAATCTTAGTTATGAGGGACAGATTGGATAGGCTGGGTTTGTTCTCATTGGAACAGAAGAGGTTGAGAGGAGACCTCATTGAGGTGTACAATATATTGAGGGGCCTGGACATAGTGGATAGTAAGGGTCGATTTCCATTGGAGGAGGGGTCTATTACGAGGGGGCATAATTTTAAGGTGGTTGGTGGAAGGTTTAGAGAGGATTTGAGGAGGGGGCTTTTTTCTGCAGAGGGTTGTGAGGATCTGGAACTCACTGCCTGGAAGAGTGGTGGATGCAGAAACCCTCACCATTTTTAAGAGATGGTTGGATGGGCACTTGAAGTACAGTAACCTGCAGGGTTACGGACCTAGAGCTGGTAATTGGGATTAGACTGGATGACCTTTTGTTGGACGGAGCAGATACAATGGTAAGTACTGCAGAGAATAGAATACGGCCATATTCGATCACCTGGATGGGGGGTCGGAGAGGAATTTTCCCAGATTTTTTTCTCCCTAAATTGGCCTGGGTTTTAGTCTGGTTTTTGCCTCTCCCAGGAGATCACATGGCTCCGGTTGGGGTGGAGTGTAGAATGTTTCAGTGTAAGGGGTGTCGCAGTGGTTATGAGGCGGACTGGTTGGGCTGGGTGCTCTTTGCCTTTCCGTCGTTGTTCATAGGTTTATATTTAACCTTTAGGACTGCTGACCAAGGGCTGTGCGGCTCTTTGTCGGCCGGCATGGACAAGATGGGCCGAAATGGCCTCCTTCTGCACTGTAAATTTCTATGTTTCTATGTTCTTTCTTTCTTTCTTTCTTTCTTTCTTCTTCTCTCTTTTTCTTTCTTTCTTCCTCCCCTTTCTTGTCAAGCTCCGATGAAGCGTCACCAATTAACCTGTCCATTTTCCTTTCCATGTGCTGACAGATCTCTTGTGTATTTCCACTGTTGTAATTTTTCAATTTTCACCAAAAATAAGCACGAGCTTCCTGGATGGCTGAGTTGGTATGAACGGTTCATTCTTTGGATGTCAACCATACAGATTGGCAAGGTCCCAGGTCCCAGGTTCCAGGTTCCAGGTTCAGTCCCCAGTCTGTGCTGGGTTTGATGAGTGACAGTGAGAGTGTTGTGGTTGACTTCAGCACTCCGAGGCTAGGTAGGAAACATAACCAGCCAGGTTCATGTTCAGATTGTAGGTCAGAGAATTAGCTGAAGTGTTGTAGCCCTATACCTGATCCATGCTTCTTGAAAGCACAATGCATGGCTGAGAAGCACAAGATTATGGAGTCATCCTTTTGTCTAAGCATTCACCTGAAGATCAGTCTTTACTTCCACCTCCGTAACATTGCCCGCCTCTGTCCCTGTCTCAGCCATCTGCTGCTGAAACCCTCACCCATGTTTTTGTTACCTCCAGACTTGACTATTTCAATGCTCTCCTGGCTGGCCTCCCATATTCTACCCTCTGCTAACTTGAGCACATCCAAAACTCTGTTGCCCATATCCTGATTCACACTAGTCCCGTTCACCCATCATCCCTGTTGTCATTGGCTCCTGTTCCACCAATATCTTGATTTAAGCAGTGTTGTGTTCAAAATCCCTCCACAGCCTTGCTCATCCCTAGCTTTGTAACCTCCTCCAGCCCTACAACCCGCCGAGATCTCTGGGCTCTTCCAATTCTGGCCTCTTGTGCATCCCCTACTTCCTTCGTTCCATCATTGGCGGCCATGTCATCAGCTCTGAAATTCCCTCCTCAAACCTCTCTGCCTCTCTACCTCTTTCCCCTTTTAAGACATTCCTTAAAACTTACCTCTTTGACCAAGCTTTTGGTCACCTGTCCGAATGGGCGAAAATTCCGGCCTCGCCGGGTGGGTACGAAGTGCGCACGGACCAGGCGAGGCCTCGCGAAAACCGGTTTTTGGGATGCGATGCGCATGTGCCGAAAACTGGCTTTTCCGATCTGTCAACAATTTTCTCCCTACAGATCCTCCGCATCCCCGGGAGAAGGACATTCGCGGGAGAGATTGGGCTATTTGTCCAACTCATGCCCAGCAAATGTCCTTCAAACTTTTACGCCTGATAAAAGCAGGCGATAGCTTACTTTTACCAGCGTAAGAGTTTTAAAGCATATAAAAATTAAATGTAAACACTCATTTTTATATTAAAAACCCTGTCCATTAAGGTAAATTAATTTTTAACGCTATTAAAACATATTTTTTTTTAAATCCAAAAATTATATATTTTTTCTAAAACATTTAATTACATTTAATTTCAATTAATTTTAAATATGTGAGGTGTTTTATTTATTTATTGTGCTGTGTTTCGGTGTTCAGGGGTTTTTCTCACTGAAAGTAATGGGAGTCCGTACAAACAGAGCTCCCATTTTTATCAATGAGAATACTGCGTTGTGATTGGTTGTCCAGGCCCACGTGACTCCAGCATGTACGTGTGTACCTGAAAGACATCGTCCCATGCGCTACGCAGCGAATCGAGGCCTCCGACCAGAATCTCCACGTTCCTCCGCGACCACCAGATACTTTCATAGATTTTTTTCGGGTCGGAGGCATTCATACGCAGGAAGCCTCCGACCGCAATTTTCCCCCCATAATGTCTCCTTCATTGACTAAGTGTCAATTTTTGTCTGAGAACAATTTGTGTCAAGCACCTTGGGACGTTTTACTGCATTAAAGATGCTATATAAATACAAGTTGGCATTGGCCATTTCTGCAAAAATACTTGAAGATGATCAGGGCCTGTGGAACTGTACCTCAAAATATTTCTGGGAAGAAAGTTGTCAGGGGGGACCCAATGTTCAATTTAAATATACTATAGTGAGTTCAAAGTTTGTGTCATTCTTCCCACATTCCCGAGTGGGACCCCCTATTTCAGAGGCAGCTGACATGTCCATCTAGCCCATTATGGGTCGCTGTCAGACTGTAGCCTGCCCTCCCAATTACACCATACAGTTGACTGACAGCTCGAAAAGTAAACACCCCAGTAATTAAATGGAATTGGAAACTATTTTTATTGCAAGTAGGGATTATTTCAGGTTTTTTCTAATGTTTGTTTTTTTTTGTTTAAAAACTGCACTGAAATTTATTTTCCCAGGAATGCCAGTGATTCAATCCTTACAGACACGACCCGGTACAGTATCAATAATTCAAATCAGCTCCCGTGTTGCAGTACAGACATTCAGTAACGTTATTTGTCATTATCAGAGCCGCTGTTTATTTTTCTTTTTTGCCCTCTCTTTCTGCTGAAGATGTTGATTTTTCCTGCGGTCCTGTCGTACAGACACCAGTACCTGATCCACCACCAGCTCTTCACGCATGAGACTGAACAGGGAGCGCCAACAATGCTATTCAACGTCCTGATCATGTGCTCACATCACGTCCCCACAGAACTCGCCAAGGCATCTTCGGTTGCCCCTCCCAAACCCGCGACCTCTGCCACCCAGAAGGACAAGGGCAGCAGGGGCATTGGGACACCACCACCTCCAAGTTCCCCTCCAAGTCACACACCATCCTGACTTGTACATATATCGCCGTTCCTTCATCCTGCTGGCTCAAACACCCTACCTTAACAGCATAGTGGAAGTACCTTCACTACACAGGCTGACACGGTTTAAGAAAGCAGCCCCACAGCTCAAGGACAACTATATCTGGGCAACAAACGTCGGCCTTGCCATGACGCCCACATCTAGAGAATGAGTATAAAAATATTTTTAAAATCAAGCTAAAGTGCATCAGAAACCAGAGTGCAGTTCCATGGAACAGGATTAGCTCTGATTCTGGTACTGCTGATCTTATTCTGGTCTCCACTCGATGCTGCTGGCAAGCCCAGGCACCCTGCCATAGCCAGAGAGGGAAAATTAGAAGAAAATAATCATGACATCTCGCAAGGGGTAATACAAAGTCATCTAGGCAGAGGCCCAAGAATAGGTTGAACACCTGCTTAACTGTAGCTGGCATATGGGTGCAGTAGTTTAGTGATTGGAGCGCGGGCAGATACATCAGGAGAGGCGAGGTCAGGGCGAAGGAGCGGCGAGTGATCGTGGAGCGACATGATCGGGGCCCAGGAGAGGCGTGAGTTCGGGGCCCAGAAGAGCCGAGGGCCCGGGGCAGCACGGGCCAGCCCACACTGGGATATGTGTGCGCACTAGGTCCGTGCAGCAGAGCTGGTCTCCAGTCGTTTTGGTTAACCCTTGCCACTGGACCAAGACCTAGCTCTATCAAGCCCGTGTGGTGGCTGGTGTGCAACGGCCATCACACATTAATAAAATCCACGCACAGGCATCTTCCACCCTTCAACATGTAGTTCAGGACCTGGAATATTAGGTCTGTTATGTATGTTAACTGGGTTTTACCTGCCACCGGAGGGCGCGACTGTCGGAGTCCTAATGGTCACTGGCAGACACGTGCAAGCCATGTATATAATGTTGGCAGCCATGTTGAATCCTCACTTTGGGAATAAATAAACTGGAGTAAGGTCATGCCTGAACTAGCTCACCGTACTTAGCCTCGTGGAGTTATTCGATACTTAATAAGGTCCTTCATTAAAACACCTATGATCTCATCCTTTTTTGGCGTGGAAGCAAGTCATCCTCATTTCGAGGGATGGCCTTTGACGATGATGAGTAGTTTAGCGGTTATATTACTGGATTAGTGAAGCAGACGCCTGGACTCTTGAACATGATATCAAACCCCGCTATGGCAGTGTGAGAATTTGAATTAAGTTTAAAACAAAACTGGAGATTAAAAAGCTGGTATTAGTAAAAGTGACCTTGAACCAGTTGGATTGTTGTAAAAACCCATCTGGTTCACTGTTATCCTTTAGGCAGGGAAACCTGCCGTCCTTACATGGTCTGGCCTGTCATCATCACAGGCGGTCCCTCGAATGAGGATGACTTGCTTCCACGAGAGTTTGCAGCTGGTTCAATGAAGGACCCGATGTTCCAGTCCTGAACTCAAGTTGAGGGGGTGGAAGATGCCTGTGCGTGGATTTTTTTAACGTGTGGTGACCGTTGCACATCAGCCACCACACGGGCTTGACAGAGCTTGGCCTTTATCCTGTGGGAAGGGTTAACCAGGATGACTGGAGACCTGCTCTGTTGCACGGACCTAGTGCGCACACATATCGCAGTGTGGGCTGGCCCGTGCTGCCCCGGGCCCTTGGCTCTTCTAGGCCCCGTACCCTCATTCACCGCACCTCCGCCACGATCTTCTAGGGCCTGGCGCTCCAGCTCTATTGATAGCCCCGACCTGCGGCGGTGTTCTCACACAGGTCGGGACGGCCCACAATATTCCAGGATCTGGCCTGTATGTAACTCCAGACCCACATCAATATGTGGTTGACTCTTAACCAGCAGACCACTTGTATCAAGCAGCTAGAAACATAGACTGCACAGCCGCCTTCTCAGGGTAACTAGGGATGGGCAATAAATGCTGGCTTTTCCTGCGATGCCCACGTCCTAAGAATTTTTTTTTAAGTGTGGAGAGACCAGGGAGTTGGAGAAACAATTTGCAAAACAGGAAAGTTTGTACTTCTACAAAACCAATATCAGAATTGCCCCAAAAGCAAAAGCCGTTGACTTGGAGACATATCCAGCAGTTTGGTGTGACATTTTTATTTTCTGCTCCGTCAGTTTGAAGCTGAAAATCCATCATCAAACAATCCGCAAAGCAACCTTCCTCACTTGTGCTGCTGTCAGCTGGTGGTGGTTGGATGATAGTAAAGGAGACTGTTGAACAGTGGGGTTTTAATCTAAAACAAATCCTGTGGACGCACTCAGAAATGACATGTCTCCATTAATACTGTTAGAAATAGATTTTTTGCCTGGTCCCCAGAAATGAAAAGAAAATGGAGAGAAGAAGGAGTGTGATACGTATGCTTATCACTATAATAAATCACAAGTGGCCCATGCTGGAGCTGATCACCTTGTGACCTTTAGGCTTAATGTAAACTCCAAAAGTGAGCACTGCAGGGGGAGCCTGCTTTATATAGGGAGGTAGCACGAGGTGCAGTAATGTGTGCCTCCCGGGCTTTCCCCATCTGTTGGCTATTACATGTAATTACATGGTACAATGCATGGTCCAGAGCATGGCTGCAAATACATCACAGAGTGATTACAAGAAAGGAAACAGCCAAAGAGAGTTATGGGACAAGAAAGGAAAGAACATTTAGTTCGGGGGAAAGGAATCAAGTACGAGATAGGAATGGCAGGGGAAGCCGAGAGAAGGAAAACTACTTACATTTATTTAGCACCCTGACACATCTCTCAGCTTGTGCACACGCATTTCACGTAAGTGGAATTAATTTAAGAACATAAGAACATAAGAAATAGGAGCAGGAGTCGGCCCTATGGCCCCTGGAGCCTGCTCCGCTAGTCAATAAGATCATGACTGATCTTCAACCTCAACCCAACTTTCCCACCCGATCTCCATATTCCCTTGATGCCCCAAGACTCCAAAAAATCTATCGATCTCAGCCTTGAATATACTCAGAGACTCAGCATCTACAGCTCCTCTGGGGTAGAGAATTCCAAAGATTCATAACCCTCTGAGTGAAGAAATTCCTCCTCATCTTAGTCTTAAATGGCCTACCCCTTATCCTGAGACTGTGCCCCCTAGTTCTAGACATGATAGCCAGGGGAAACAACCTCTCAGCATCTACCCTGTTTTGTGATGAAGGCAGATATTTTGCACACAATACAGCTCCACAAATTTAGATTTAAATCATGTAATACTGATAAATGGTCAGTTACTGTATTTTTTTTGTAGGTGATGTTGATTTGAGGAAGACTAGGACAATGGGAGAATTCCTTATTCTTCCTCAGTTAGTGCCATGAGATCTTTGACAATTCCTCGAGTAGGTAATCAGGGCCTTGGTTTCACTTTTAATTTGAAGGGTGACACCTTCAATAATGAAACACTCCCTCAGTACTGCACGGAAGTGTCAGCCGAGATTATGTGCTCACGTCCGAGAGTGAGACTTGAACCGGTGACCTAGAGGCACTGTTATAAACTGAACCAGGCTGACACTCCATTAGCTCACAGTAAAGGCCTTTAGTACAGTGGACATGAAAAACATCTCCCTTTGGCTGTTGAAGTGCAGTTCTTTGTATAATGGTGAGGCTTTTGGACACCAAAGAAAAACATTTCATTCTATTGCGGCTGAAACCATCAGAATCCAGAGTGAAAACATTTGGAACCAATTTGTATAATTTGTGTCCGATTTCTAACCTTGCCTTAAATCCACAAGATACCTTTCAGCGTGTCTGTATGTTGGCTTTATGAAGAGCTGTCTGAACGGATAGTTGTAGGGAGTGACAAATGGCAAATGCTTTCAACTGTGTACTCATGCTGCAGTACGATAGCTTGATGACATTGGAGCACGATCCAACAGGTCATTGCGGAAGACTGTGGGAAGGGAAGAGGAGACTCCACAGATTGCAACATGATAGGCTGTGACTTGAACTCCTTGCAAGCACGTTAACCCTTCCAGCACTGAATTTAATTCAGAACTTCTGTACCACATTTAGATTTAAATCATGTAATACTGATTAATACTGACAGGTGGGTAATAAAACATGATTTTAGTGCCTGATTTTCCACCTGAGTTTGTGTAGGATCTGGAGTAAGCGCAAGAAAAGCTCCTTCTTTCCAATTTTTGTCACTTCTCGGGTTCTCCGTCAGCCACTGAATATGTGATATCGTGGCCTTGGAAAAGGTCCAGAGGATAGCGACAAGAATAATTCCAAGCTGCAAGAACCTTAGCTACTCAGGAGGGAAGAAGTATCTAGTCATGGTGCTCCAGCCATCATGAGTATCATCATCATCATCATAGGCAGTCCATCGGAATTGAGGAAGACTTGCTTCCACTCTAAATGTGAGTTCGCAGGTGACTGTACAGTCCAATACGGGAATTACAGTCTCTGTCATAGGTGGGACAGACAGTCGTTGAGGGAAAGGATAGTTGGGGAGTTTGGTTTGCCGTACGCTCCTTCCGCTGCCTGTGCTTGTTTTCTGCATGCTCTCGGCGTTGAGACTGGTGCTCAGTGCCCTCCCGGATGCTCTTCCTCCACTTAGGGCGGTCTTGGGCCAGGGATTCCCAGATGCCGGTGGGGATGTTGCACTTGATCAAGAAAGCTTTGAGGGTGTCCTTGAAACATTTCCACTGCCCACTTGGGGCTCGCTTGCCGTGTAGGAGTTCTGAGTAGAGTGATTGCTTTGGGAGTCTTGTGTCGGGTATGCAGACTATGTAGCCCACCCAACTGGTCGAGTGTGGTCAGTGCTTCGATGCTAGGGATGTTAGCCTGATCGAGAACACTGACATTGGTGCATCTGTCCCCCAGGGGATTTTCAGGATCTTGCGGAGACATCGTTGGTGAAATTTCTCCAGCGATTTGAGGTGTCTACTGTATATGGTCCATGTCTCTGAGCCATATAGGAGGACGGGATCACTACAGTCCTGTAGACCATAAGCTTGGTGCCAGATTTGAGGGCCTGATCTTCGAACACTTTCTTCCTCAGGCAGCCAAAAGCTGCGCTGGCACACTGGAGGAGGTGTTGAATCTCGTCATCGATGTCTGCCCTTGTTGATAATAGGCTCCCGAAGTATGGAATGTAGTCCACGTTGTCCATGGCCATGCCGTGGATTTTGATGACTGGGAGGCAGTGCTGTGTGGTGGGATCAGGTTGGTGGAGGACCTTTGTCTTACGGATGTTTAGTGTAAGGCCCATGCTTTTGTACGCCTCGGTGAAGATGTTGATGATGGCTTGGAGTTCAGCCTCTGAATGTGCGCAGACGCAAGCGTCGTCCGTGTACTGTAGTTCGATAATAGAGGATGGGACGGTCTTGGATCTAGCCTGGAGGTGACGAAGGTTGAACAGGTTCCCACTGGTTCTATAGTTTAGTTCCACTCCAGAGGGGAGCTTGTTGAGTGTGAGGTCAAGCATTGCAGTAAGGAAGATCGAGAAGAGGGTTGGCGCAATGATGCAGCCCTGCTTGACCCCAGTCCGAATGTTGCTTGGGTCTGTGGTGGATCCGTTGGTCAGGATCACAGCTTGCATGTCTTCATGGAGCAGGCGGAGGATGGTGACAAACTTTTGGGGGCAGCCGTAACGGAGGAGGATGCTCTATATTCCCTCGCGATTAACATGAGAATGGGGTAAGCTTGATAGAGCAGCTGGTCCTCAATTTTGTCTGTTCATACGTCTGCCCAAATATGGGGGATGATGAATCAGATAGGCCGACCTCTGCCAAATATCTGATAGGCGTTCCCATCATGAAAAGCTCTGTGCTAAGAGCATCAATTGATAGAATGTAATCTCACAAGTAAGGGTAGTTCAGTATGACTATGTTCCTCATCAGATCGTTCCTTTTCAAACTGCATCATTGTGGCAGCATAGATCATGCACGGATCAGGTTGAAATGTCACTGGATTTCATGTCATAGTAAATTTGTCATTTATGGCCTCATTCATAAATTTGCCACTGGAAGAAGTATAGCTGAGTGTGACAGGGTGACGACGCGATGATATATGTTGGGAGCCTTGTGTAGACAATCCAGCGACATCAAACAATCCACAGGGGAGGTGAGGTTTCAGGTTCCAAGGAGAGACCTTTGGTTCAGCGATGGACTGGCCACCTACCTCGTAACTGACTTTTGCCCACGCACATTCCAACCCTGCAGTTAAAGAGTTCAATCCCACTCCTTCCCAAACGTACAGCCATCCATGTACAGGTAATAAGAAGTAAATATTGTAAAATTCAACAAAACCAGTAAGAGAATTTATGAGTGAAAATAAGTTACAGAATTGTAATAAGTCCGAAAAAAAAAATCCTCAGCCAGCAGCAACATATTGAATCTAGGGACTGGCAAAATGACAGAGTAATTGCCAGAATCCATCCTTCCTGACAAGTCGGGGGCTATTGTGCTTCTGGTATTCCCAAATCGATCTCTCCAAAGATCTCCAGCCCAGGCTCAAAGCTGCCAACATTCCACTTTGACAAACATATTAATTGTTAATGAAACATAAAGGGCCATCACCGTCCAAAGAGAATCCATCGTCAACACATGGGGAATTCTGCAAGCACAACACAGCGCCGTCAGAATCTGTAAAGGGAGGGGGTGCCGTTTTCATGAAAGCTCCATGTCCTAAACATTACCGGGCCTTTTCTGTTTACGGACACTGATGGACCTGCTGTGTACTCCCAGCGTAACCCACAGCTTGTTTTCTACGTGAACGTGGCAGGCTTGATTTTAAACAGCACAATTCCATTTTGAAAATGGTCAGTTTGACATTTCTATGATGGGCTTGCGCCCGTTGAGTTAGCATGACCCATTTTGAAATCCCTCTGCTTTACATCGGCTTCTTTCCCCTTGTCTTTGCTCCTTAGCCACCTCATGTGGTGTATGGTTCTACCGATACCAGCAATCAGCAATCGGCATCGTTTCAGAATAAGGGGTTACCCATTTAAAATGGAAATGAGGAGGAATTTCTTCTCTCAGAGGGTGATGAATCTTTGAATTCTCTGCCCCAGAGAGCTGTGGAGGTTGGGTCATTGAATATACTTAAGGTGGAGATCGACAGATTTCAGAACGATAAAGGAGCCAAAGGTTATGGGGAGCGGGCAGGGAAGTGGAATTGAGGCCAAGATCATATCAGCCATGATCTTATTGAAAGGCGGAGCAGCTTGAGGGACCAAATGATTGACTCCTGCTCCTATTTCTTATGTTCTTACGTAATCCTCCAATACCATATCGAAGTGGCTATTCTGTATACCCTAGGCTATGAGTATCATCAAGTGATTGAGTGGTGTGGAACAGTACAGCTGAGTCTGATAGAGATGAGGAACTGGATCCCTGTATGATTTTTTTTCCTTCCCGAGTCCATGACCAATTGCATTACCCTTACCTCTGTCCTAGCCATGATCACCTAAATCAGTGCAGACCAGGAATTCAACCTGGGAGCTTATTAGACCAGATGGTTTAATACCAACCTGGTCAGGCATTTGCCCATTGGGGGAGCCTGGAATCCCATGTTTGATGAGTATTCAATCTCAGACTCCCCTGAGAGGCCTTGGGTAAATCAATTCTTTCTGGTCAACCAGCGAGCAAGAAAGAAGTGTATATGTGCGTGCATATCTAAATGGGTGTATCTGCTTGTAATTTTACATTTATGACTGTAGTGTAGGGGAGGACGAAAACCCCTCATTTTACCCAGAAGAAAAGGAGCTGTGGGATCTGCCTGTGCTGCAATAAAACAGAAGGCCAGTGTCCTGGAAGGAACAGAGAACCCAGATCCAGGCATGGGTTGCGACCGAGACGATGTGGCCTTGGCAGAGCAGTGATTGGATGGGGGAGGACACCGGAGGGCCAATGGTGGGACAGAGTTAGCCCAAAGCAAGGGGCTTCAAGCCAATGGGAGAGCACTTGCTCGAAAACTGTGGGACTGACTCATCACCATTATCAGGCTGTTGTCCTCCCCATGTTTACACCATTATCGGGAAATTATGCAGACCTTCAGAAAACTAGGGAACCCAAAACAAACCAAGGGCCTACACAATGGCTACAGGAGGCCCACACCCTGCCAACCCAATCAACATCTACTCAACCCTTGAGTAGGTTAACATCTGAATGGTCAGTGGAAAAAACCCGCGAAATCTAACACTGCTGCATTTTTCAAAATCACAAAGCCCACCAATGGGAAGGATCGATTTCAGCACAAGAGGCAGACTGGATATCTGGCTATAAGAAGGGTGTTCTGACCCAGTGTGTTTGGGTGTTCTGCTCTCGTGATCCAGCAACCAGCAAGCCTCTTGACACAGAAGGAAGACCAGTGTCCGAAGACACCGAAGACAGAAGAAACAAACCACCAGACTGCAAAAGGCACAGTAGTGAGTACTACCTCTGGTCCCCAGAACTCCCAATTTAGTTAGGTCAGGAAAGGTAGGAGGTTGGGCATTGTAATGCTAATACTTGTGTAAAAATTTTCGTTGTGTCCGTTTAGTGGGATTTAGGGGGATTGTTTTGATGGTGAATTGCTGTTTGTTGAGATACACCTTGTCAAATAAATTGGAAGCTTAAAGTTCCTCTTGGAATCGCCTCATCTCAGTTCTGTTGTATTACATCTCCTGATCGTGAGTCTTGTGTCAGAACAGTGTAAGGGAGCCAGGAGCGACTCGAAAACGCTCAACTGTGTGCCACAGGCTAGGGAAGAAGGGGTTCGGAGTGTTTGACACTTACAGGTGCCTCACAGGCTAGTCATAAGCTGTGGGGACGCACGAGTCTCAAAACCCCTTCATAGGCTGTGGACACAGTCTCTCCAGGAGTGCTCTTGCAGCACTCAGGGTACCTCACAGGCCAGGCATAAGCTGTGAGGGCAGAAGCCCAGAGAGAGACACCTGTCATGTATTCAACCAGCATTGTAACCCATGTATAAACTGACCTAAGTTGTACACCATGAGAACACTGACCACTAGGTGGGAGACACTCCTAACCTGGATCTTCAGGTATAAAAGGGAAAGCTCCACCCACCTTCATCACTTGAGTGCTAAGAAATAAAGTACAGGTCACAGACTGACCTTCTCTCAAGCATGGGCCTTGTGTGCATTTATACTGTGTAGTAAGGACGTATCAATGGCGACAAGAAACCGGGATTTAAACCATGCGAGCATGGCCACTAGCAGAACAGATGAGAGGTACTGTGTTAAGGAATGGTTGGGACAGAGATTCAACATTGTGAAAGCAGCACACAGTTCTCCAGGCAGACAAGGGCAGTCAGGCATGCCCCAACATGTAGTCGAACCCAGAGGGGGAGTTCGACAGAGACAATGGCAAGCTGAACAGCGATTCACGCCATTGCAAGGGACAATGCGGCCAGTAATGGGGCCATCAACACCTGTTAATGATGCACTCAAGGACAATAACAGGGGCAGTCAGGGACGATCGACTGGCAAGGGACCTTTTGTTTCAAACCGCAACTCATGCTGGAGGCGTGGAGGCATACATTCAGCCGGAGTTTGCAGAGATGAGCAAAATACCTGCAGAAATTGCAGAAATGGACACTGGGGGAAATCGCTGGAAGCTGAAGTTCAGCGAGTTCATGTGGAGCACGTATACAGTTCATACACAAGGATGCCACCGATAATGATGAAAGTGCTCCTCAATGGCACCCCAGTATCAATGGAGTTAGACACGGGTGCCAGCCAGTCCCTGATGGGTATCAAACAGTTCGAAAAGTTGTGGGCATCCAAGGCCAGGAGGCCAAAATTATCGCCGATTGACGCACAGCTACGGACTTACATAAAGCAAATCATTCCGGTGCTAGGGAGCGCCACGGTAGTCGTGACCCACAAAGATTCGGAGAACAGGTTGCCACTCTGGATTGTCCCAGGGGATGGTCCTGCACTACTGGGGAGGAGTTGGCTTGCTGTCATGAACTGGAAATGGGGCGATGTCAATGCAATTTCTTCTGTGGAGCGAGTATCATGCTCACAAATTTGACTCATTATTTCAACCCGGCATTGGCACTTTCATGGGGGCCAAGGTAGTGATTTACATAAACCCGGACGCCAGACCAGTACACCACAAGGCCAGAGCGGTGCCGTACGTGATGCGGGAAAAGATAGAAGGCGAATTGGACCGCCTGTTGAGGGAAGGCATCATCTCGCCAGTCGAATTCAGTGACTGGGCGAGCCTGATTGTGCCGGTGCTCAAGGCGAATGGGTCAGTCAGGATATGTGGCGATTACAAGGCCACCATCAATCGGGTGTCACTCCAAGACCAGTACCCGCTACCGAGAGCGGAGGACCTCTTTGCGACGCTATCCGGTGGCAAACTTTTTTCAAAATTGGACCTGACCTCAGCTTACATGACCCAGGTGCTGGCGAGTGAGTCAAAGAAGCTGACCACCATCACGACACACAAGGGGTTGTTTGAGTACAACAGATGTCCGTTCGGGATTCGCTCGGCCGCCGCAATCTTCCAACTAAATATGGAAAGCCTCCTCAAGTCGATTCCAGGGACGGTGGTTTTTCAGGACGACATCCTCATTACGGGTTACGATACTGAAGAACACCTCCACAACCTGGAGGAGGTGCTACGCAGACTGGACCGGGTAGGTCTGCGACTGAAAAAGGCGAAGTGCGTCTTCCTAGCTCCAGAGATAGAATTCCTGGCGATGAGGGGATCAGCCCTACTGCATCCAAGACGGAAGTGATCCATAGAGCACCCAGACCCCGTAACACGACGGAGCTGCGTTCGTTCCTGGGGCTCCTGAACTATTTTGGTAACTTTCTTCCCAAATTGAGCACGCTGCTAGAGCCGCTACACGTGCTCCTACGCAAAGGTCGTGAATGGGTCTGGGGGGACAGCCAGGAAAGGGCTTTTAATTGAGCACGCAATTTGTTATGTTCCAACAATCTGTTAACGCTATATGACCCATGTAAGAAACTTGTGTTAACGTGCGATGTGTCGTCCTATGGTGTCGGGTGTGTGTTGCAGCATGTCAATGCCAAGGGTCAGTTACAGCCGGTAGCTTATGCCTCCAGGAGTCTGTCCCAGGCAGAAAGGGGCTATGGGATGGTAGAAAAGGAGGCGCTCGCATGTGTATATGCGGTAAAGAAAATGCACCAGTACCTGTTTGACAGGAAATTTGAGCTGGAGACAGATCACAAACCCCTAACGTCCCTTTTGGCCGACAACAAGGCCATAAATGCAAACGCATTGGCCCGCATACAGAGGTGGGCACTCACGTTAGCTGCCTATGACTATACAATTCGGCACAGACCGGGCACTGAAAACTGCGCCGATGCACTCAGCAGGCTCCCACTAGCCACCACTGAGGGGGCTACCGAGCATGCTGCTGAGATGGTCATGGCTGTTGAAGCTTTCGGAAGCGAAGGCTCACCCGTGACAGCCCGTCAGATTAAAGTCTGGACAAATAGAGACACGCTATTGTCTCTAGTCAAGAAATGTGTCCTGAATGGGGATTGGGCAGCCACGTACAGGACATGCCCTGAGAAATTTAAACCATTTCACAGGCGCAAGGATGAACTCTCGATTCAGGCCGATTGCCTACTGTGGGGAAACCGCGTAGTCATGCCCCGGATGGGCAGAGAGGTGTTCATCAGAGAACTCCACAATGGGCACCCGGGCATTGTCACGATGAAGCAATTGCCAGGTCACACGTTTGGTGGCCAGGGATAGACGCAGATCTGGAACTTTGTGTTCGCAGGTGCAACACGTGTGCCCAGATGGGCCATGCGCCCAGGGAAGCCCCCCTTAGCCCCTGGCCATGGCCCGCCAAGCCTTGGTCCGCACCCATGTGGACTACGCAGGTCCTTTCATGGGAAAAATGTTTTTGGTTGTAGTAGACGCCTACTCCAAATGGATCGAGTGTGACATTTTAAATTCAAGCATATCCTCTGCCACAGTAGAAAGTCTACGGGAAATGTTCGCCGCCCACGGTCTACCAGATATCTTGGTCAGCGACAATGGCCCGTGCTTCACAAGCACTGAATTCCAGGACTTCATGGCAGGCAATGGAATTAACCATGTTAGAACGGCACCGTTCAAGCCGGCCTCAAATGGCCAGGCAGAACGAGCAGTGCAGATAATCAAACAGGGGATGCTCAGATTCCAAGGGGGTTCCCTACAAAGCCGCTTATCACGCCTCCTGTTGGCCTATAGATCCCGACCACACTCGCTCACAGGGGTTCCACCCGCAGAGCTACTAATGAAAAGGACGCTCAAAACCTGATTATCCCTTATACACCCCACCATGAAAGAAATTGTCGAGAGCAGGCGCCAGTCACAATATCACTACCATGACAGGAATGCGAGGGCGCGATGTATTGATGTAAATGATCCTGTTTTTGTGCTCAACCACGCTGCAGGGCCCAAATGGCTCACAGGCACTGTGGTTGCCAAAGAGGGAAATAAGATTCTGGTAGTTAAACTTACCAATGGACAAATCTGCCGCAAACATGTGGATCAAACAAAAAGGAGGTTCAGCAACCCCATAGAAGAAGCAGAGGAAGAACACGATATAGAGTTCACTCCACCACAGGTGACCGAACACCGGAACCAAAGGGAGGAGAGCCCTGTCACTGTGGGCAGTCCGGATAGGCCTGAGGCACTGCAAACAGCAGACACTCAGGCCAGCGCCCAACAACCGGAGCCCCAACTCAGGCGCTCTACAAGGGAGCGTAAACCACCAGAGAGACTCAACCTGTGATCCCAATAAGACTTTGGGGGGGGGAGGTGATGTCATGTATTCAACCAGCATTGTAACCCATGTATAAACTGACCTAAGTTGTACACCGTGAGAACACTGACCACTAGGTGGGAGACACTCCTAACCTGGACCTTCAGGTATAAAAGGGGAAGCTCCACCCACCTTCATCACTTGAGTGCTAAGAAATAAAGGACAGGTCACAGACTGACCTTCTCTCAAGCATGGGCCTTGTGTGCATTTATACTGTGTAGTAAGGACGTATCAACACCCAAGGCACAACACTCCCCAGAACCCCTTACAGTAGTACGTACATTCATGCGGGTGTGTGAGTACGTGTGTGTACATGCATGTGTGTGAGTACCTGTGTACGGATGTATCTCTGTATATCTGCCTATGTGTATCTATGTGTGTATTGGTGCATGTGTGCGTATGTGCGCTGGTCTGTGTGTGTATGTATGTGTGTATATAGAATCTGACCCCCCTGTAGGAATTTTTTTCTAGAGTCATCAGCAAGGTTGCATCGCTGGAACTCAAGTATAAGCTGACCATCCTTCATTTTCTGTGCTCGGCTCACTTGAATAATTACTCATAGCAGCCAGCGCAACTTTGGCCTTGTGCAGGGAATGATGAGGGGTGCATAAAATCTGGCCACGGGTCTAAGTTAAAGGGTTATGTGCACTTAAAGGTAACTGGCTACGTATGGGACAAACAGTGAGGGGAATTTATCTCCCAGGCAGGAAAGTGGCCGAGCGAAAAGTCAGCACATCCGAAGATGGGTGCTTTTAATGGCCAAGCCTTAGTAACAGGCCAACACGGCTGGGAAATATGAGGCCAGCAGTGGAAAGTCGAAGCCAAGCTCGGTGTGAGGATAGGGGTTACAGGATGGGCAGGGGTTTGGAAAGGTGGAAGCAGGGGCGGCCTACACTTCCCGAGTGGGGCCTAGAGGACCACTCCTACTCCTGGCCCCACAATTTAACTTACGGGGCCTCTTTGACCAGGTTGCTTCTTTCTGGGGGGCCGCTGAGGGTGCTCCACTTCCTTGCAGGTTACCATGTCATCGGGGCCCTATTGACGTGACAGACCCTGATTTGCATGCGTGCATGAGGCTCCCACGTGACTCCGGTAGGTAAACATCACAGTTGAGCGGGACCCGCCCTCCATTTTAATAGCCGCACCACCCTATTTCTATTCCCCTCTCCCCTTTCAGCCTTCATCAAGCTTCTGAATTAATTTCACATATTTGACAGCAGTTTCTAAGCTTTGGATTGGAGTGAATTGTGAGGTAGGGAGAGGCGGATGTGTGGGTAGAGGGGAAAGAAGTGTCGGGTTAAGGGAAACGCAATGTGGCATTCACAGCACCATGGCCAATGCAGCATTCCTGCCGTTAGTTGGTAACCAGACTTGTCGCTGTTTACACCAGGGCCCTCTGGAACTGTGAGGGAAGGGCCGGCTACACAGATTTTCCGCGGTTTCCATGGTTTTTTCACCAAAGGATGATCGGAAGATCCTTTCCTCACCCCTCAGAAATTTACCTCAGGACCTGGGAACAGGTACGTAAGACAAAGGCACACTTACAGGACTGAGGCAAGACTACCCAACAGTATCATGTGTGGGAGCATAGTCCCGCATTTCTGAACTCTTTGTTCCAGCACGCGGTCTGAAGTTTGGATTACGAAAACAGGAAGATTGAAGTTTGGATTAAAAAACAGTAAGATTGGAAGTTTGGATCGAAAAAAGACTGTTGGACAATGTGGTGCCTTCCAGCCATTGAGATGAGTGACTGGTCATGTCTGGATGTTAAATATTTGAGTACCTTGTTACGGTGGGAATAATGGAAATTCATGACTAAACGATTTGATGATGTCTGTATGTTAAGAATTTGAGTGTAACTTTATTACTACGCGAGGAAACGATTCTGTATGTTAAGTATTTGATTGTACCTTTGTTACTATTCAGTGACATCTGTAGGTTAAACAAGCAATGTTAAGTATTTGAGTACCTTGTTACGGTGGGAATAATAGTCTGTATGTTAAACGATTCAGAAAACAGTTAGTCATGATTGTTTAAATGCAAAGAATAAGAGTTCAAAGGCTTTTTAGATATAAAAGATGGAACTGGCTTTTGCCACACAGACTCTAATGGACTGTAGAGACACTGGAATCTCAAAAGGTGTGTAACTTCTGGAAGACCTGCCTTTGCAAGCAGAATTGTTGGCTTGTGAATGTCTGAATGTCTAAATAAAGATCCGGCCTTTACTACAACTGAGTGTGCACGGGTAATTCGACATTAAAAGCAACGAAGCGAAAAGAAGAAGACAGCCGTTTACAACACCATGTATCTCTTAGACAGCCCAGGACTACATAGAATCATAGAAATTTACAGCGCGGAAGGAGGCCATTTCGGCCCATCGTGTCCGCATCGGCCAATCAAGATCTATCCAGCCTAATCCCACTTTCCAGCTCTTGGTCCGTAGCCCTGTAGGTTACAGCACTTTGAGTGCACATCCAAGTATTTTTTAAATGTGGTGAGGGTTTCTGCCTCTATCACCCCTTTAGACTGTGAGTTCCAGACCCTCACAATCCTCTGGGTGAAGACATTTCCATTCATATCTCCTCTAAACCTCCCCTCAATGGTTTTGAATCTATGCCCCCTGGTTGTTAACACCTCTGCCAAGGGAAACAGGTTTTTCCTATCCACTCTATCCAGGCCCCTCATCATTTTATACACCTCAATAAGGTCTCCCCTCAGCTTCCTCTGTTCCAAAGATAAAAGACCCAGCATCTCCAATCTTTCCTCATAGCCAAAATTCTCCAGTCCAGGCAAAATTCTTGTCAATCTCCTCTGTGCCCTTTCCAGTGCAATCACATCTTTCCTCGAATGTGGTGACCAGAACTGCACACAGTACTCCAGCTGCGGCCTAACCAGTGTTTTATACTGTTCAAACATAACCTTCTTGCTCTTGTATTCTATGCCTCAACTAATAAAGGCAAGTATTCCATATACCTTCTTAACCATCTTATCTACCTGGCCTGCTACCTTCAGGGATTTGTGGACCTGCACTCCAAGATCCCTTTGTTCCTCTACACTTGTTCCTTGTACCATTTAATGTGTATTCCCTCGCCTTGTTAGACCTTCCCAAATGCATTACCTCACACTGAGGGGGTTGACTTATGAGGAAAGGTTGAGAAGGTTGGGCCTCTACTCATTGGAATTCAGAAGAATGAGAGGTGATCTTATCGAAACGTACAAGATTATGAGGGGGTTTGACAAGGTGGATGCAGAGAGGTTGTTTCCACTGATAGGGGAGACTAGAACTAGGGGGCATAATCTTAGAGTAAGGGGCCGCCCATTTAAAACTGAGATGAGGGGGAATTTCTTCTCTCAGAGTGTTGTAAATCTGTGGAATTCGCTGCCTCAGAGAGCTGCGAAAGCTGGGTCATTGAATAAATTTAAGACAGCGATAGACAGTTTCTTAACCAATAAGGGAATAAGAGGTTATGGGGAGCGAGCAGGGAAGTGGACCTGAGTCCCTGATCGGATCAGCCATTATCTTATTAAATGGTGGAGCAGGCTTGAGGGGCCGTATGGCCCAATCCTGCTCCTATTTCTTATGTTCTTATGTTCTTATGTTCTTATCCGGATTGAATTCCATTTGCCTCTGTTCCGCCCACCTGACCAGTTCAGTGATATCTTCCTGCAGTCTACAGCTTTCTTCTTCATTATCAACCGTAAGGTATGCACCTGTGAGTATGCTTACAGGTTTGTAGAGCATTGTGAGTGGCTTAGACAGTTGGGGAGCTTTTTGAGGGTGAGATGGAGCATTGCAGCAAGGAAGATCGAGAAGAGCATTGGTGCCTTGACACAGCCTTGCTTGACCTGGGTCTGAACGCGAATTGGTTCTGTGGTGGATCCATTGGTCAGGATCATGGCTTGCATGTCATCGTAAAGCAGGCGGAGAATCATGACAAACTTTTGAGGGCAGCCGAATTTGAGAAGGACATTCCATAATCCCTCCCGGTTGACAGTGTCGAAGGCCTCTGTGAGGTCAAAGAAGGCCATGTACAGAGGTTGGTGCTGCTCCCTGCACTTTTCTTGAAGTTGACGCGCGATGAAGATCATGTCCATTGTACCCCTTAGTAGGCGGAATCCGCATTGCGACTCTGGGAGGAGCTCTTCAGCCACTGGGAGAAGGCAATTGAGGAGGATTCTTGTGATGACTTTCTCTGTGGCAGACAGCAGGGAAACTCCTCTGTAATTATCACAACGGACTTATTGCCTTTCTTGAAGATGGTCACGATTACAGCGTCTCTGAGATCCCCTCCTTCCAAATAAGAGAAATGAGCTCATGGATTTGTGCCAATGGTGCTTCTCCGCCAACCTTTAGTGCTTTGGTAGGGATTCCATCTGCTCCTGAGGCCTTGTTGTTCTTCAGTTGTTGGATGGCCTTTTCAACCTCATGCCGGGCTGAGGTTGTGCTGAGATAGTAGCGGGTACCATGCTGCGGGATGGAGTCGAGGATACTCGCGTCAAAGACAGAGTCTCGATTAAGGAGATCTTCGAAGTGCTCCTTCCAGCGAGCACTGACTGCCTCTCTGTCCTTGATGAGTACCTCCATTCTTGCCCCTCAGTGGGGTCCCAAGTGTCTATCTGTGCTCCCAGCTGATCTGCTATATTCCCTATTCTCCTTGCATTGAGGTATATACCATTTAGTGGTGCCAAACTCCTTGTTGTCTATTTTCCAGCCCTTGTATCCTCTGTCTTCCAAATTCACTTTCTACTTTTCTGCTGCCCAATTCCAACTTTGCTTCTCTCCCCCGTGAATTTATTCTCCGGTTCCCATCCCTCTGCCAAGCTAGTTTAAACTCTCCCCAACAGCACTAGCAAACTCACTAGTGCTAGGGTACATACCAGGGCTAAAAGGTTTACATTATGAGGACAGCTTGGCTTGATTTACCTTGTGTATCGGAGATCGAGGGAGGATCTGATTGAGGTGTTTAAAATGAGAAAAGGGTAGATAAAGAAAACATGTTTCCCTTGATCGATGTAATGTATTTGCTTCATGAGTTATTTGCTTAAGAATTCATGGCAACACATTGCTATGAAGAACTAGTTGGTTTATTAACAAAGGTTACAATCACACTATACATTACCAGTTCATCCACCAGGCTTACAGCCACCTGCCTCATTGTGGATGGGGTTTTATTGAGTCTTGTGAACATCACGTGACTGGCTAAGCCACTCACAACTCAACAGCTCTACAAACCTGTGAGCATCCTCGTAGGGGCATACATTACAGGAGGAGCATCTAGAGGAAAGGGGCATAATCTTAAAATTAGAGCTTGGCCATATAGAGGGGGGTGGGTTGAGATCAGAAGCACTTTTCTCACAAATGGTACTGGAACTCTGGAATTCCCTCCCCCAAAAGGCTTTAGTTGCTGGGGGTCACTTGGAGTTTTGAAGACTGAGGTCGATAGATTTTTGTTCGGTAAGGATATCAAAGGATATGGAGCAAAGGTGGGAAAATGGGACTGAGGTACAGGTCAGCCATGATCTAAATAAATAGTGGAACAGGCTGGGGGAGGGGGAGCTGAAAAGGCCTCCTCCTGTTTCTATATTCCTATGTTATATGCTACATATTAGTGCCTGTCAAGCTGACCCACATTTGCTGCTCAGCATTGCTCAGCCATCACACAGCTCTTTCATTGTGTCTCGTGCATAGCCACACCTCAGTCGAGCACACTTTCAACACACAACACACAACATAATAACATTCAAGTCATTGTAAAACAACCTAGCTGCACGCACGGGTACCTAGGTTGGTGTGCCGGCTGTGCGCGTGTCTGTCACTATACATGCCCTCAGGATGACCTCACTGTTTGTACAACAAGGTGGCGCCTCGATGGCACGATTCCAACCTGGAGAAAGGCCTCCTGACCAAGCATAGATGGCACGGTCACGTGTCCTGTGACAGTGTCTGTGGATGTACCAACTTGAGTGATGGCCAGTGAGAGTATCAAGGGATATGAAAAAAGAGAAAGACTTGGATTTATATAGCGCCTTTCATGACTGCCGGATATCTCAAAATGCTTTACAGCCAATGAAGCATTTTTGGAGTGTAGTCACTGTTGTAATGGAGCAATGGTGGATAGATGGGGTTATTTCAACAAGAACAACTTGTACTTATATAGCGCCTTTAACATAGTGAAACGTCCCGAGGCACTTCACAGGAATAGTATAAGATTAAACAAAAAAAATAATTGACACCGAGTTGCATAAGTAGAAATTAGTGCAGATGACCAAAAGCTTAATCAAAGAGGTAGGTTTTAAGGAGCGTCTTGAAGGAGGAAAGAGAGGTAGAGAGGTGGAGAGGTTTAGGCAGGGAGTTCCAGAGCTTGGGGCCCAGGCAACAGAAGGCACGGCCACCAATGGATGAGCGATTATAATCAGGGATGCTCAAGAGGGCAGAATTAGAAGAGCATAGACATCTCGGGGGGTGTGGGGCTGAAGGAGATTACAGAGATTGGGAGGGGCGAAGCCATGGAGGGATTTGAAAATAAGG
Organism: Pristiophorus japonicus; assembly: GCF_044704955.1. Taxonomy (NCBI): domain Eukaryota; kingdom Metazoa; phylum Chordata; class Chondrichthyes; family Pristiophoridae; genus Pristiophorus; species Pristiophorus japonicus. Next base: position 84,383,765 of record NC_091992.1, read on the forward strand.
ATGAGAATTTTGAAATCGAGGCGTTGCTTAACTGGAAGCCATTGTATTCTGTGCAACTCACCTCTGGCACTGACAGACCTGCCTCTGATTATTATCTAGTACTCCTTCCTGTCCTCTGACTCCCCGAGGGCACGAGGAATTCCAAACAGAATATTAATCCTGCCAGCAGGTTCTGTTGCAAATCGCAATGAAATCACCTTGAAGGGTAGGTAGCTAAAAGAGAAAAAGCTGTTCCTAAAAGTTGGTAAAAGGCAACTTTAAAATAAAAGGCAGAAAAGAACCAAAGTTAATCACTGATAAAAGCAAAGAACACACAGAAAGAAATTGCATTTTTATAGCACCTTTCACATCCTCAGAACTTCCCAAAGCATTTCAAGCCAATGAAATACTTTTGAAAGGTAATGGCATAAACAACATTGGCAGCAGATTTGTGTCAGACACAAACAGCAATGGGGTAAGTGACCATTTGTACTATTTTATTAGGTTGTTGTTTGAGAGATAATTGTTTGTCGGGACATTGGGAGAAATCGTCTGCTCTTTTTGACTAATGCTATGGGATTTTTTTGCATTAACCTGAACAGACAGTCGGGGCCTTGGTTTAATGTCTTATCCATAAGATAGCACTTCAAACAATACAACACTCTACTGAAGTGTCTGGCTAGATTACATTCTCAAGCCTTGGAATGGGACTTGAGTCTGTGACCTTCTGCGAGAGTGCGACCAGTGAGCCAAGCTGACAGCTAAGCTCTAAGAGGACCAGCAAGTCGGTTGGCAGTGTGCCTGCTTTATACAGCTGTGTGAAATGCAGGACAGGGAAACCGTCTTTTGCTGCGGAGATTTCAACGGTTTAATGGAGCCTCCTTCTGTCCAGGATTACCCAGTCAGAAAATACAGCGCAGCAAGCTCCCAGTGCATTTTTGGTCCTCCAACGCAGCGCCTGACTTTCTGCTCCCACCACACCAAGCACGCACTCATCTGGTGGCTGGAAGCAGAAACTCTCCCCTGGAAACTTGGCTGCCTGTGTCCTAACTCGCACCAAGTCCCGCTCACCCATCATCCCTGTGCTTGCTGACCTACATTGGCTTCCGGTTAAGCAACGTCTTGATTTCAAAATTCTCATCCTTGTTTACAAATCCCTCCATGGCCTTGACCCCTCCCTATCTCTGTAATCTCCTCCAGCCTCTCAACCCCCCCGAGGTATCTGCGCTCCTCAAATTCTGCTCTCTTGAGCATCCCTGATTATAATCACTCAACCATTGGTGGCCGTGCCTTCTGTTGCCTAGGCCCCAAGCTCTGGAACTCCCTGCCTAAACCTCTCCACCTCTCTACCTCTCTTTCTTCCTTTAAGACGCTCTTTAACACCTATCTCTTTGACCAAGCTTTTGGTCACCTGCTGTAATTTCTTTTTATATGGCTCGGTGTGAAATGTATTTGTTTTGTCTTAAAACACTCCCGTGAAGTGCCTTGGAACGTTTTAATATGTTAAAGGCGCTATATAAATACAAGTTGTTGTTGTTGGAAGAGAAGACAAGGTAAATCAGGGAATAAGAACGGCTGAGATTGCCGTAGATTATCATGTCTCTCGGAAGTTCTCAAAGAGTTTCACATACAATGAATTGCTCTGAAATGCAATGACTATTGTTACTTGGGCAAATGTGGTGATTAGGTGATACCCGCCTTGGATTTAAAAGTTTGAACACTGTCGAAGGAAGGAAAGACGGAGGGAGGTACAGCACATACTGTATATAGTGTTTCACCACGTTAAGGAGTCACGTGTGCCCTCTGCTTTGATGGTTGGCTGTATATGGCCTTTACTGTGTCAGTCTGTTCAACGGAGATTCCAAATTCAGAAGGATGCCTGGAAGCCACTTTAGCACATTCAGTGCACGCACTGAATATGGTGCAAACCTTCTGGATGTTGGCCAGCGTCATGACCTTGCATGAGGAAACCTTATTTTACAGCATCACAAAGATGTATCAGACTAGAAGCAAAGCCAATTGTTCTCTGTGTAGATAGAGAGAGGAACTGATGGGGAAGTGTCTTCGACAGAGTGAATGTGAATGGTACTTGGTGTTGAACAGGGGTCATAGAGGCTGTCTATATCTGTATAGAAGATGTATACAGTTCTACACAGCTGGGCGAGAGTTTTATGTTGGGGGATGATGGGCCATTAATGTCATCAGCTGCCATCTCAGAGTTGGAGAAATGCTGAGACTGTATGGTGGACAGATTGCAGTGTTCCCTTCATCCACTGAGCTACTTGTAATATTCAAATCCTATTAACCCTGCAGTATCCTCAATACAAACTACCTGACATTTTGAACAATAATATTTGTCCAACTTATCTTTCACTGGCTTTAAGAACTGACTTAATCCTATAACTACTCAATATTTTCCAGCTTAAAAATGTATACATGTATATCTTGTTACTGTACACACAAAGTGACATTGTGTTCCATTTCTGCCGTCGGTTATTATAATGCAACATGACAGGTGTATGGTGCCAGGGGATATGTTTGCTTCTGAATTAGCAAAGCATTGCCCATGTACTTGTGTGCCTGAGTGCATTGCATGAGTGTGTGCTCGCCTGCAAGTGTGCACACGCTTAAGGGCATACAGCCACCCAGCTGCATACAGTAAACCTATGCAGTACACAGGCAAGGACAGTGGCAGCATGGATACAAAACTGGCTAAGTGACAGGAAATGACACTAGTGGTGAACGGTTGTTTTTCGGATTGGAGGAAGGTACACAGTGATATTCCCCAAGGGTCGGTATTGGGACCGCTGCATTTCTTGATATGTATTAATGACTTGGACTTGGGTGTACAGGACACAATTTCAAAATTTGCAGATGACACAAAACATTGAAGTATAGTGAACAGTGAGGAGGATGGTGATAGACTTCAAGAGGATATAGCCATTATAGGCAGTCCCTCAAAATCGAGGAAGACTTGCTTCCACTCTAAAAGTGAGTTCTCAGCTGACTGTACAGTCCAATACGGGAATTACAGTCTCTGCCACAGGTGGGACAGACAGTGGTTGAAGGAAAGACTGGGTGGGAGGTGGGGGGGGGGGGGTCTGGTTTGCTGCACGCTCCTTCCGCTGCCTGCGCTTGATTTCTGCATGCTCTCGGCGACGAGGCTTGAGGTGCTCAGCGCCCTCCCAGATGCTCTTCCTCCACTTAGGGCAGTCTTTGGCCAGGAGGCTTTGAGGGTGTCCTTGAAGCGTTTCCTCTGCCCACCTGGGGCTCGCTTGCCGTGTCGGAGTTCTGAGTAGAGCACTTGCTTAGGGAATCCTGTGTCGGGCATGCGGACAATGTGGCCCATCCATCGAAGCTGGTCAAGTGTGGTCAGTGCTTCGATGCTGGGGATGTTGGCCTGAGCGAGGACACTGACGTTGGTGCATCAATCCTCCCAGGGGATTTGCAGGATCTTGTAGAGACATTGTTGGTGGTATTTCTCCAGCACTTTGAGGTGTCTACTGTACATGGTCCATGTCTCTGAGCCATACAGGAGGGCAGATATCACTACAGCCCTGTAGACCATAAGCTTGGTGCCAGATTTGAGGACCTGATCCTCGAACACTCTCTTCCTCAGGTGGCTGAAGGCTGTGCTGGCACACTGGAGGCTGTGTTGGACCCCATCGTTGATGTCTGCCCTTGCTGATAGTGGGCTCCCGAGGTATGGAAAGTGGTCCATGTTGTCCAAGGCTGCACCGTGGATAGTGGATAGTGTAAGGCCCATGCTTTCGTACCCCTCGGTGAAGATGTTGACGATGGCCTGGAATTCAGCCTCTGAATGTGCGCAGACGCAAGCGTTGTCCTCTTACCATAGTTCGACGACAGAGGATGGGACGGTCTAGGATCTAGCCTGGAGTTGTCGAAGGTTGAACAGTTTCCCACTGGTTCTATAGTTTAGTTCCACTTCAGTGGGGAGCTTGTTGAGCGTGAGATGGAGCATTGCAGTGAGGAAGATCGAGAAAAGGATCGGTGCGATGACGCAGCCCTGCTTGACCCTGGTCCAGACATGAATTGGGTCTGTGGTGGATCCGTTGGTCAGGATCACTGCTTGCATGTCGTCGTGGAGCGGGCGGAGATGGCGGAAAACTTTTCGGGGCAGCTGAAACGGAGGAGGATATAGACAGGCTGGTGGATATATGGTGGATGTGGAGAATATAAACAGACGATATAGACAGGCTGGTGGAATGGGTGGATATGTGGCAGATGAAATTTAACGCAGAAAATTGTCAAGTGATACATTTTGGAAGGAAGAATGAGAAGAGGCAATATAAACTAAAGGGTACTGATGCGTTCATAATAAAGGATGAAACTGAGTACTGTGTACAATGACCACGTGTGACCTTAGCTCCTTTAATAAGATTCCAGAGTGCAGGTACCTCGTGGGTGGCCTGCTTATATACCATGCTCCCAAGGGATGCTGGGATCCCTTGGGACTCCAACAGATAGGCCCTCTGGTGGTAGTGTAATACAGGTTGCAAGGGGTTAAATACATAACATCACTCCCCCGTAAAGTCAATAGTACACTTATTTACAAAGTGAGATGACCTGGGGCTTTTCACTCCCTTGTTGATCGTCTCAGTACAAATGCGGGTAATTCAAAGGTTGTGGGTGAGTTGGTTAGTTCTTCACTGGGCTGTTGGGCAGCCGACCTTGCTGGGCTGCTGGGGATGGTGAGTTCGGCTTCATGGTCAACCATGATGTCAGTTGCCACTTGTGTGTGTGTTGGAGGGTCAAAGTTGGTGGTGTCTTCTTCGGGTTGTTCGTAGCTGTTGGTGAACCGCAATTTGATTTGGTCCAAATGTTTTCTGCACGTTAGTCCATTGACCAATTTGACCTGAAACACCCTATTCCCCTCTGGCTATGACAGTGGCAGCGAGCCATTTGGGGCCATGTCCATAATTAAGTAAAACACAGGGTCCTTGACCTCAATATCGCGTGACAAATTTGCACGATCATGGTACACACTTTGTTGATGCCACCTGCCCTCCATGTGATCATGGAGATCAGGGTGGACAAGAGAGAGCCTTGTTTTGAGCGGCCTTTTCATGAGCAGCTCGGCTGGGGGAACCCCGGTGAGTGAGTGGGGTCTGGTGCCGTAGCTGAGCAGCACAAGGGATAGTCGGGTCTGCAGGGAGCCTTCTGACAAGCGTTTCATGCTTTGCTTGATGGTCTGAACTGCCCGTTCTGCCTGGCCATTGGATGCGGGTTTGAACGGGGAAGATGTGACGTGCTTGATCACATTGCGGGTCATGAATTCCTTGAATTCAGCACTTGTGAAACACGGGCCATTGTTGCTGACTAGGACATCAGGCAGGCCGTGCGTGGCAAACATGGCTCATAGGCTTTCAATTGTGGCCATGGACGTGCTTACAGACATTATTGCACATTCAATCCATTTTGAGTAAGCACCCACGACAACTAAGAACATTTTGCCTAGAAATGGGCCCATAGTCCACATAGGTCCTCGACCACGGTTTGCAGGGCCACGACCATAAACTTAGCAGTGCCTCTCTGGGTGCATTGCTCAGTTGAGAGTGAGTGTTGCACTGGCGCACGCATGACTCTAAATCTGAGTCGATGCCGGGCCACCACACATGGGATCTGGCTATGGCTTTCATCATTACAATGCCTGGATGGGTGCTGTGCAGTTCACAAATGAACGTTTCTCTGCCTTTCTTGGGCAAGACCACGCGATTGCCCCACAACAGACAGTCCGCCTGCAGGGACAATTCGTCTTTGCGCCTGTGGAATGGCTTAATTGCCTTCTGCATCTCCGCTAGAATGTTGGACTAGCTCCCGTGGAGGACACAGTTTTTTTTTACCAAGGACAGTAAAGGATCCTGGCTGGTCCAGGTCCTGATCTGGCGGGCCATCACGGGGGACTTTTCATTTTCGAATGCATCCATTACCATGAGCAAGTTTGCAGGCTGTGCCATTTCCACCCCGGTAGTGGGTAATGGCAGCCGCCTAAGAGCATCACCACAGTTCTTTGTGCCTGGTCTGTGACGGATTACATAGTTGTGTGCCGATAACGTGCGTACTGATCTTTGGATGTGGGCAGAGGCATTGGTGTTAATCCCTTTGCTCTCTGAGAATAGCGATATGATTGGCTTGTGGTCAGTTTCAAGCTCAAGCTTGAGGCCAAATAAGTACTGGTGCATTTTCTTTACCCCGTAAAAGCACACCAGAGCCTCTTTTTCAATCGTGCTGTAGGCCCTTTCGGCCTTAGACAAACTCCTGGACGCATAAGCGACCGGTTGCAAAATCCCTGATTCGTTAGCCTGTTGTAACACACACCCGACCATGTATGACGACACATCGCAAGCTAGCACTAATTGTTTACAAGGGTTATACAAGACAAGCAGTTTGTTTGAACACAACAGATTCCTGGCTTTCTTAAAGGCAGCCTCTTGTGAATTCCCCCATAACCAGTCATTTCTCTTGCGCAGTAACGCATGTAAGGGTTCTAGCAAGGTGCTTAACCCAGGTAGGAAATTACCGAAATAGTTAAGGAGTCCCAGGAACGACCGCAGCTCCGTCACATTCTGTGGTCTCGGCGTGTTCTTGATGGCCTCCGTCTTGGCGTCGGTGGGTCTGATGCCGTCTGCTGCAATTCTTCTTCCCAAGAACTCAACCTCCCGCGCCAGATAAACACACTTTGAGCGTTTCAACTTGAGTCCCACGTGATCCAACCCGACTAAGAACCTCTTCCAGATTCTTCAAGTGCTCAATGGTGTCCCGACCTGTAACCAGTATGTCATGCTGGAATATCACGGTGCGAGGAACCGACTTTAGCAGGCTATCCATGTTCCTTTGGACGATTGCCGCGGCCGACCAAATCCCGAATGGGCATCTGTTATAGATGAACAGACCTTTGTGCGTGTTGATGCAGGTGAGGCCTCCAGCTCCTGCGTCATGTAGGTCGAGGTCAGGTCCAACTTGGTGAATGTCTTCCCTCCAGCCAGGATCGCAAATAGGTCGTCTGCCTTGGGTAGCAGGTACTGGTCCTGTAGCGAAAAACGGTTAATCGTTACTTTATATTCCCCACAAATTCTGACTGTGCCGTCCTCTTTAAGTACTGGGACAATCGGACTGGCCCACTCGTTGAATTCCACCGGCGCAATGATGCCTTCTCACTGCAGCCTGTCCAGCTCAATTTCCACTTTCTCACGCATCATATACTGTACCGCCCATGCCTTGTGGTGGATGGGCCGCGTACCGGGAACCAAATGGATCTGCACAGTCACCTCCGAGAAGCTTCCAATGCCTGGCTCGAACAATGATGGAAACCTGATCAGGACCTGGGCACATGAGGCATCGTCGACGGACAAAAGTTCCAGCGGATTTTTCCCAGACAGCTTCTGCCTAACAATCCACAGCGGGAGTTCGTGTACTGCTCCATCATAGGAGACTCTGACTTCTGCACTGCCAATTACAGGGATCAGTTCCTTGGTGTAAGTCCTTAGTTTGGGGCTGAGCTTGGGCCTATGTGCCTTGTTGCCCCACAGCCTGTTGAAGGTCTTTTTACTCATTATGGACTGACTCGCACCCGTGTCCAATTCCATAGATACTGGAATTTCCTTCAGTTCAACTTTCAACATCATTGGTGAACATTTCGTGGTGAATGTGTGTACCCCGTACACTTCTAGGTGCTCCCGGACCAGCGTACACAATTCTTCATAGGACTTAGCTGTTGGTTTTACCAGAGCTATGAAATTGTTCATGAGGCCATAGGTTGTTGCCCCACAGATAGTTAGGAGGATCGCCCTTCGTTTGGCAGCGTTCTCATCCCCTTCCAGTTCGTTGGCCACAAAGTATTGGTCGAGTCTCTCCACGAAGGCCTCCCAATCATCCCCTTCTGAGAACTTCTCCAGGATACCAACTGTTCTTTGCATTTTCGCGCTGTTGTTCGTTACCTCATCGCCAATTGATGCGTTCATAATAAAGGACGAAACTGAGTACTGTGTACAATGAGCAAGTGTGATCTTAGCTCCTTTAATAAGATTCCAGAGTGCAGGTACCTCGTGGGTGGCCTGTTTATATACCGTGCTCCCAAGGGATGCTGTGATCCCTTGGGACTCCAACAAGTAGGCCCTCTGGTGGTTGTGTAATACAGATTGAAAAGAGTTAAATACATAACAGGTACAATTCTAAAGGGCGTGCATGAACAGAGAGACCTAGGGTTATATGTGCACAAATCATTGAAGGTTGCAGCGCACTTTGAGAAAGCAGTCAGGAAAGCATATGGGATCCTAAGCTTCATAAATAGAGGAATGGAGTACAAAAGCATGGAAGTTATGATGAACCTTTATAAAACACTGGTTCTGTCTCAACTGGAGTATTGTGTCCAATTCTGGGCACCGCACTTTAGGAAGGATGTGAAGGCCTTAGAGAGGGTGCAGTAAAGATTTATGAGAATGATTCCAGGGATGAGGGACTTCAGTGACGTGGATAGACAGGAGAAGCTGGGGTTATTCTCCTTGGAGCAGAGAAGTTTGAGAGAAGATTTGATAGAGGTGTTCAAAATCATGAGGGGTCTGGACAGAGTAGATAGAGAGAAACTGTTCCCATTGGCGGTTGGGTTGAGAACCAGAGAACACGGATTTAAGGTGAATGGCAAAAGAACCAAGGCGAGGTAAGAGAAAACTTTAGTACGCAGCGAGTGGTGAGGATCTGGAATGCACGGCCTGAAAGGATGGTGGAGGCAGACTCAATCATGGCTTTCAAAAGGGAATTGGATAAGTACCTGAAGGAAAGCAATTTGCAGGGCTACGGGGAAAGGGCGGGGGAGTGGGACTAGCTGAAGTGCTTTTGCAGAGAGCTGGCACGAGCTCGATGGGCTGAATGGCCTCCTTGTGCTGTAACTATTCTATGATTCTATGATTGTTACACGCATATGTTTTTTCTCTACCTGCATATGTGTATGTATATGTCTGTCTGTGTTAATGTTTCTGTATGTGTGTGCCTGCCTATATGTGAATCTGTACACAAATTTGCTGCTGCGTTTCCGACATTACAACAGTGAATACATTTCAAAAGTACTTCCTTGACTGTAAAGTGGTTTTAGACTTCCTGAAATCATGAAAGGCGCAATATAAATGCAAGTTCTTTCTATTTTTTCTTTTATGTGCACAACTATTTTAACCTGAGTTCGTGTACCTGTGGGTTCACGCATGTTGTGTACTTGGGTTGCTTTATCTTTGTCGGCTTAACACCTACGGAAGGTACACCTTGGCTTATTCTTATGTGCTGTTTCGCATGGATGTGTGTATAGTTATCTGTGCTGTATGTGCCAGAAAATCACCTGCAATGGCTTCTCTTCCCATTCCTGCATCGTTACCTCCAGCATCTCCCAAGGATCTATCCTTGTCCCCCTCCTATTTCTCATCTATATGCTGCCCCTTGGTGACATCATCCGAAAACATGGCATCCGTTTCCATATGTACGCTTATGACACCCAGCTCTACCTCTCCACCACTTCTCTCGAGCCCTCCACGGTCTCTAAATTGTCAGAATGCTTGTCCGACATCCAGCACTAGATGAGCAGAAATTTTCTCCAATTGAATGTTGGGAAGACCAAAGCCGTTGTCTTCAGTCCCCGCCACAAACTGCGTTCCCTAGCCACCGACTCCATCCCTCTCCCTACCATCTGTCTGAGGCTGAACCACACTGTTCGCAACAAAGGTGTCATATTTGACCCTGAAATGAGCTTCCGGCCACATATCTGCAGCATAACTAAAACCGCCTATTTCCATCTCCATAACATCGCCCATCTCCGCCCCTGCCTCAGTTCATCCTCTGCTGAAGCCCTCATCCATGCCTTTGTTACCTCTACACTTGACTATTCCAACACACTCCTGGCTGGCCTCCCACATTTTATCCTGTGTAAACTTGAGGTCATCCAAAACTCGGCTGCCTGTGTCCTAACTTGCACCAAGTCCCGCTCACCCATCACCCCTGTGCTCGCTGACCTACATTGTCATTCCCTCAATTTCAAAACTCTCTTCCTTGTTTACATATCCCTCCATGGCCTCGCCCCTCCCTATCTCTGTAATTGCCTTAAACCCCACAATCCCCCGAGATGTCTGCACTCCTCTAATTCTGCCCTCTTGAGCATCCCTGATTATAATCGCTCAACCATTAGTGCCTGTGCCTTCAGCTGCCTGGGCCCCAAGCTCTGGAACTCCCTGCCTAAACCTTTACACCTCTCTATCTCTCTTTCCTCTTTTAAGACGCTCCTTGAAACCTACTCCTTTGACCAAGCTTATGATCATCTGCCATGACTTTTTCTTATGTGGCTCAGTGTCAAATGTATTTGTTTTGTCTTAAAACACTCCTGTGAAGCACCTTGGGATGTTTTACTATATTAAAGGCGCTATATAAATACAAGTTGTTGTCTGTGTTGTATGTGTGTGTTGTATGTGTGGGTCTGTGTGTGTTGTGTGTGTATTGTATGTGTGTATTGTATGTGTGTGTCTGTGTGTATTGTATGTGTGTGTTGTATGTGTGTATTGTATGTGTGTGTCTGTGTGTGTTGTCTGTGTGTGTTGTATGTGTGTGTCCGAGGCTTGGTTGGGGGCAGGCATTGAGAGGGTCAGTGATCTGCTGGAGTTCCGGGTGGGAGGTCAGTGAGGAGTGGGAGAGTCACAGCCATGATGCTCACTAGGTAGAAGGGCCAGGGGTCACCAGTAGGGAAGGAGAGGTCCAGCTGTCGTCGAGGAGGAGAGGCCCGATCGTCACTGGAGGGATGTAGGCCCATCGCTGGAGGGTGGGTGATGTCCCGGTCGCCTGGTCGGAGGCTCACCTGCTCGCCGGGCGTCATCATGGATGCACTGTCCACTATTTTTCCAGAAAAATCTGCACTGTGACTCTGGGAGGAGCTCCTCGGCTACAGGGAGAAGATGGTTGAGGAGGACTCTAGCGACAACTTTCCCAGTGGCTGATAGCAGGGAGATTCCCCTGTAGTTGCCGCAGTCGGACTTGTCTCCTTTTTTAAAGATGGTCACGATTACTGCATCTCTGAGATCTCCCGGCATGCTCTCCTCCCTGCAAATGAGAGAGATGAGGTCATGTATCCGCACCAACAGCACCTCTCCGCCATACTTCAGCGCCTCAGCAGGGATTCCATCCACTCCCGTAGCCTTGTTGTTCTTGAGCTGTTTTATGGCTTTTCCTACCTCATGCAGTGTTGGGGTTTCACTGAGGTGGTGGCGGGTTGCATGCTGCGGGATGGAGTCGAGAACACTCAAGTCAAAGGCAGAGTCCTGATTGAGGAGATCTTCGAAGTGCTCCTTCCAGCGGGTGCTGACTGCCTCGGTGTCCTTGATGAGTGTTTTCCCATTCTTGGCCAGCAGAGGGGTGGGGCCTTGGGCCGTAGGTTGCCTTGACTACGATGAAGAAACCTTGCACATCATGTCTGTCGGCCAGTTGTTGTATCTCCTGTGCTTTCTCCATCCACCACCTGTTCTTTGGGTCCCGGGTTTTTTATTGGACCTCAGCCTTGAGCCACCTGTAATGTTGCTTTGCTATTCCCGAGTTGGGTTGTTGCTTAAGGCTCAGAAATGCTCTGCATTTGCGATCTATTAGTTCTTGGATCTCCTGATCATTCTCATCAAACCAGTCCTGGTGTTTTCTGGTTGAGTGACCAAGCATCTCTTCGCAGGCACTGGTTATGGATGCCTGGAGGGCAGACCAAGCTCTGTGGACATTCTGCATCTCAGGGTCATCAAGGCACGCCAGGTTAGCTGTGAGGCGTTGGCTGTATAGGTCTCTCTTAGCTGGGTCTTTAAGTGCCCCGGCATTGAATTTTTTGCGGCACTGCTTCTGCTGTCCCCTCCGCTTTGGGGCTATGTTGATGTCGATGATGGATCGGATTAGGCGGTGGTCCGTCCAGCAGTCGTCAGCTCCTGTCATGGCATGGGTGATGCGCACATCCTTGCGATCCCTGGCTCGGATGATGACGTCGTCAAGCAGGTGCCAATGTTTGGAGCGAGGATGTCTCCACGATGCCTTGTATTTGTCCCTCTGGCGGAACAAGGTGTTGGTGATGAGAAGTTCATGTTCTAGACATTTTGTTCGGAGTAGGGTACCGCTGGAGTTGGCTTTCCCTACCCCATCTCTGCCAATCATGCCTCCCCAAACAGCTGTGTCTTTGCCGACACTGGCGTTGAAGTCACCTAGGAGGATCAATTTGTCATCCGCGGGGACACGGGACAGGGATTTTTCGAAGTTGGAGTAAAAACCCTCTTTGGTCTCATCCATTGGATCGAGTGTTGGGGCGTACGCACTGATGACTGTGGTGCATTGGTTCCGGGATAGGGTGAGTCGCAGAGTCATGAGGCATTCATTAACCCCACAGGGGGAGTCTTTGAGGCGGTCATTTTTGATGGTGAAGCTGATTCCGTGAAGGCGGCGTTCTTCCTCTGGTTTCCCTTTCCAGAAAAAGGTGCAACCTCCACCTTGTTCCTTGAGCTGGACTTCCGCTGCCTGCCGGGTCTCGCTTAGGGCGGCGATGTCGATGTCAAAACGTCTAATTTCCTGGGCAACTATGGCGGTGCGGCATTTCGGCCTGTCGCTGTTGGAGTTATCCAGGAGTTCCAGGTCCAGAACTTTATGTTAACGGAGTGGAAGATGCCTGTGCGCAAGATCTTTTAATGTGGGGTGGCTGTTGCACACCGGCTACCACATAGGCTTAGCTGAGCAAGGTCTTGGTCCAGTGGCACAGGGGTCCAAGGCAACTGAAGACCAGGCACTGCTGTATGAGCCTAATTGCCTATGGCGAGATGTTGGCCGCAAGCTCGGCACCGAGTAGCGCCCTTGAAAAGTAGTGCACTGGGAAAGTTGTCGCTAGAGTCCTCCTCAACCGTCTTCTCCCTGTGGCCGAGGAGCTCCTCCCAGAGTCACAGTGTGGATTTCATCCCCTACGAGACACAATGGACATGATCTTTGCAGCGCGACAGCAACAAGAAAAATGCAGGGAACAGCGCCAGCCCTTATACATTGCCTTCTTCGACCTTACAAAGGCCTTTGACACTGTCAACCGCGAGGGTCTATGGAGCATCCTCTTCCGTTTTGGATGCCCCCAAAAGTTCATCAACATCCTTCGCCTGCTCCATGACGACATGCAGGCCATGATCCTTACCAACGGATCCATTACAGACCCAATCCACATCCGGACCAGGGTCAAACAGGGCTGCGTCATCGCCCCAACCCTCTTCTCAATTTTTCTCGCTGCCATGCTCCACCTCACAGTCAACAAGCTCCCTGCTGGAGTGGAACTGAACTACAGAACCAGTGGCAAACTGTTCAACCTTCACCGTCTCCAGCCCAGGTCCAAGACCACACCAACCTCTGTCGTCGAGCTACAGTACGCGGATGATGCTTGCGTTTGCGCACATTCAGAGGCTGAACTCCAAGTCATAGTCAACGTATTTACTGAGGCATACAAAAGCATGGGCCTTACGCTAAACATCCGTAAGACAAAGGCCCTCCACCAACTTGTCCTTACTGCACAACACTGCCCCCCAGGCATCAAGATCCACGGCGCGGCCCTGGACCATTTCCCATAGCTTGGGAGCCTCATCAACAAAAGCAGACATGGATGAGGAGATTCAACACCGCCTCCAGTGCGCCAACGCAGCCTTCGGCTGCCTGAGGAAAAGAGTGTTCGAAGACCAGGCCCTCAAATCTACCAGCAAGCTCATGGTCTACAGGGCTATAGTAATAACCGCCCTCCTGTATGGCTCAGAGACATGGACCATGTACAGTAGACACCTCAAGTCGCTGGAGAAATACCACCAACGATGCATCCACAAGATCCCACAAATCTCCTGGGAGGACAGACGCACCAACATTAGCGTCCTCAACCACGCCAACATCCCCAGCATTGAAGCACTGACCACACTTGATCAGCTCCGCTGGGCAGGCCACATTGTCCATATGCCAGACACGAGACTCCCAAAGCAAGCGCTGTACTCGGAACTCCTTCACGGCAAACGAGCCAAAGGAGGGCAGAGAAACCATTAAAAGAACACCCTCAAAGCCTCCCTGATAAAGTGCAACATCCCCACTGGCATCTTGGAGTCCCTGGCCAAAGACCGCCCTAAGTGGAGGAAGTGCATCCGGGAGGGCGCTGAGTGCCTCGAGTCTCATCACCAAGTGCATGCAGAAAACAAGCGCAGGCAGCGGAAAGAACATGCAGCAAACCTGTCCCACCCTCCCTTACCCTCAATGACTGTCTGTCCCACCTGTGGCAGGGACTGTGGTTCTCGTATTGGACTGTTCAGCCACCTAAAGACTCATTTTAAGAGTGGAAGCAAGTCTTTCTCGATTCTGTCATGTATGTATGCTTGGGTTAACTAGCCACCAGGTGGAGCCACTGTTGAAGGTCATTGGGCTGATCGCACGTGTCTGCGGCTCAGGTATCTTGTAATGTGATCACTTCGGGCCCTAATAAAGTAGAGCCAGGTTTGTACTTGTTTGGAGTTTGCAGTATTCAGTCTTTTGAGTTATTGCATACACAACATTTGGCGACGAGGTAACAAGAACCTTTGCATGCAAAAATGAGCACAATTGGAATTCTGGAGCAATTCGTGGAAGGAGAAGATTGGGCAGACTGTGTAGCCCGCTTGAACCAGTGTTTCGTGGCCAAAAAAATGGAGAAAGAGGAAGACGCTGATCAGCCCTGGGCGGTCCTCCTCATGGTTTGCAGTCCGAAAATCTATGGACTCATAAAGAATCTCCTCTCGCCATTAAGTCCAATGGACAAGGATTATGAAACATTGTGTGCTCTGGCACGTGACCATCTCAAACCAGATCAAGGCATCATCATCTCAAGATATCAATTCTATACGTACATTCATTCTGAGGACCAGGATGTATCGGAACTCGTTGCCGACCTAAAACGTCTAGCTGGACCGTGTAAGTTCGAAACTGCATTGGCAGACATGCTGCGGGACTTCTTTGTAATCGGCATCAACCACGAGGTGATCCTGCGTAAGCTACTAGCGGCGGAGATGCTGGATTTGAGCAAGGCCATCACGATTGCCCAATCATGCATGATGACGGACAAAAACTTAAAGCAAATATCTTTGAAAAATCGGAACTCGGCAAGTACAGTAAACAAGATAGTATCGTTGTTTGGCAGAGCTGAATATGGCAGGGCCTACCCGACTGCGTACGCAAAACCTGTGGCTGCTCAAAGTCCGCCAACGGGAATGAATCCGATATCACCACGTTGGGGGAAATCATCAGCATCATCAGTGTCGGTTTAAACAGTATATTTGTAAAGGCTGTTCGAGAGTGGGGCATCTCCAACGCATGTGTCCGCAACTGAGCAAGCATGTTGCGACACACCATGTGGAGGATGATGACCAGTCTTGCGCAGAGCTGGACATGCAATCCGAGATACCAGAGGAGGAAGTGTATGTATTGTATTCGTTCATAACAAAGAGCCAACCAATAATGATTCATGTAAAACTTAATGGTGTGCCAGTAACGATGGAGTTGGACAAGGGTGCGAGTCAATCAATAATGAGCCAGAGGACATTCGACAGGCTGTGGGATACTAAGGCTGTGAGGCCTAAGCTGAGTCCAGTCAATGCCAAATTGCATATGTACACTAAAGAACTCATAACGGTGATTGGCAGTGCAGTAATCAAGGTGTCGTATGATGGTGCGGTTCACGATTTACTGTCATGGATTATTCCAGGCAATGGTCCAATGCTGTTCGGCAGGAATTGGTTAAAAAAAATTTAATGGAACTGGAACTGTAAGGGGTTCTCAGGGAGTGTTGTTGTGCCTTGGGTGTCTCTCTCTGGGCTTCTGCCCTCACAGCTTATGCCTGGCCTGTGAGGTACCCTGAGTGCTGTAAGAGCACCCCTGGAGAGACTGTGTCCACAGCTTATGAAGGGGGTTTTTGAGACTCGTGCGTCCCCACAGCTTATGCCTAGCCTGTGAGGCACCTGTGAGTGTCAAACACTCCTAACCCCTTCTTCCCTAGCCTGTGACACACAGTTGAGCGTTTTCGAGGTGCTCCTAGCTTCCCTTACACTGTTCTGACATAAGACTCACGATCAGGAGATGTAATACAATAGAACTGAGACAAGGTGATTCCAAGAGGAACTTAGGCTTCCAATTTATTTGACAAGGTGTTTCTCAACAAACAGCAATACACTAACAAAACAATCCCCCTAAATCCCACTAAACGGACACAACGAAAATCTTTACACAAGTTTAGCAGTACAATACCCAACCTCCCACCTTTCCTGGCCTAACTGAGTTGGGAGTTCCGGGGACCAGAGGTTATACTCACTACTGTGCCTTCTGCAGTCTGGTGGTTTGTTTCTTCTATCTTCGGTGTCTTCGGACACTGGTTTTCCTTCAGTGTCGAGAGGCTTGCTGGTTGTTGGGTCACGAGAGCAGGGAAGCACCCACACTACATCAGAAACCCCTTTTTATAGCCAGATTATCCAGTCCGCCTCTCCTGCTGAAATCGATTCTTCCCATTGGTGGGCTTTGTGATTTTGAAAAATGCAGCAGTTTTAGATTATTGCGGGTTTTTTTCCACTGATGTTAACCTACTCAAGGTTTGAGTAGGTGTTGATTGCGTTGGCATCCTGTAGCCATTGTGTAGGCCCTAGTTTTCTGAAGGTCTGCATAATTTCCTTCCATAGTGTAAACATGGGGAAGACAATAGCCCAATAATGGCGATGAGTCAGTCCCACAGTTTTCGAGCAAGTGTTCTCCCATTGGCTTGAAAGCCCCATGCTTCGGGCTGACTCTGTCCCACCATTGGCCCTCCGGTGTCCTCCCCTGTCCAATCACTGCTCTGCCAAGGTCAAACCGTCTCGGTTTCAATTCACAGCACAGACCGATCCCACAGCCCTTTTCCTTCTGGGTAAAATGATGGGGTTTTCATCCTCCTCTACATAATCCCCCATCTGACACAGTCAGACACCACTCGAGTGTGTCAAATTTCAGGGTGGTGCGAAAACCCTAGGTCTCCCAAATTGCCCAACTTTCCCCAGTTTAACTCTAAACTGATCCCGTCGATATATATCGTAATTCCTTTTAACGCGGTACAAAACACAGAATACAACAGGTTACAATATACGATAGCAATATACATATATGTACTTAAGGTTACAGCAGCAATTGTACATTGAGTCTCATTTCAGTCTTAACCGTAAAACAAAGAAACCTGCCCTGCAAACTCCCCAGGGGCCATGTATGAAAACGCAGTCATCCCTGGAAATAACAAAACCGCCTAAGTGTTGCGGTCAAGCTTTGTTTACACGCCTTGAGTGTTTAGCAATGGCTCTCCTGGCTGTGTAGTAGCCTGAGGAACTGCTTTCTTTTTCCTTTTTCTCCTGAGCTTACAGCTTGTAACTAGCAGATAAGCTACAATGAGGAGTTGGCCGATTACTAAGGCATGTGATCCCACCCGGATCCACGCAGGTATGTCTGCCCGTATTCCCAAATCCCACCATGCTGGGGGTTTAATATGGGCAATCTCCCCTGCTAGAATTTCAGTTTTCTGCTCCATGCTGTAAAAATGTTTTTGAGACAAATCCACTGCCTGGAGGAGGGCTGTAAGTTTCTCAGGTAGTGGGGCAATGGGATAGCCAAAATGGGCGACATATTGTTGTAGGTGGCTGAGGTTGTTTTTTACCGTGAGGTGAATCGTGGAAGGTTCAGGGATGGGTGTGATTCTGGTGTGTGCCACTTGAACCTCTGCCCTGGGTTTAAAGCAAAAGCTGCTGTACGGTATTGGACACCACCTTCCCGGTCCGTGTTCATACCGTTGGGCACTTGTGGTGACACAATATGTCCCACCGCCTACATATGCTACCTGTGGAGGCATGTGGTTAGGGGCCATTACCTCCATTGTGCAATTGATAGGCTCTGCCCCAGCAGTGCTGAACCCGCATTGTGGCCTTGCAAAAGATTACCTGTGCTCCCCTGCTCCGACAACCCGAGAGGTCTGTACCTGTCACAGTGTGCTCCCACATTGTGACATAAGGTGGGACCTCTTGGAATCGAACATGCACCCCTCTACGAATGACTCCCACATTCTCCACTCGGTACAGAGGTGCTGGTCGTGGGGACGCCTCCATCACGGGCATCCTGACCACCACACCCATGATGGTTTGACTTTCCACAGTCCACCGGTACCGGGTAGGCTTCCGACACGACACGAAGTTGGCAAGGACTCAAAACATTATCTTAAGGGTGCAGTGCTGCTAAGTGCTGGTTGCTGATCCAGGAGGGGACCTGTCCCTGTCTCAGATCCTCGAGGTTACTCCGTCCCTCTCCCAGCAACCAGGCCCCATAGAGCACGCACACCTCATTTTGGGCGGCTTGATCGGAGGCGTTTCTATCCTCCCGAATCAAGGCGTTTACAGCCCTGGCCTGCGCCTCCAATTGAGAGATAATCTCCTTTAAGTGAACGGTCATTGCCACCTCTTCGTGGAGCGCGGATCCCACTACGGTATTCTCGCCCCCCAGGATTTTGCGCAGCTGATTCTTTAACCCATTTATCTGGAGGGCCAGCTGCATGTTATCCAAACTGTTTATGACGGACGCCCCGGTGTTAAACCCCGTGAAAATGTCATTTAAAGTGCCACGTCTCTGCCTGCCCGGTTCGGCCCTATCCCACTGTTTATACAAGTCTGTCACTTTGACATCCCCGAAGTCCAGTTCATAGATCTTCCGCAACATCTCCCGCAGCAGAGCCTGGTATAACAGCTCGGTTTCCCGGGGACACCACGGAGGTAGGCGGACTTCTGTCAGATTTAGGACCACTGATGCCACCGCGTAGTGTACCTCCTGATAAAGTAGTTTCTCGGTAGGGACCAACACTAAACCATTCCCCGGCCCCCTGGTTGTTGTCGGGCACCCGTGTGGGACGGTGGGCTTGGCCGTGGGTGGGGATTTTCTTTCCCGAACTACAAGTTCGGTGGCGTTTACTGGTACCCGGGGTTTGGGGGTCACACACGCCTCCCCGCTGCGATCCCATACCACCCCATCCCCGATATCCTGCCACCACCTATAGAAAGCAATGGAGACCCCCTCTGAACACACGCGAGTGGATCCCCACATACACAAATAAATTCTTTGGTCGTACGCTCTCCATTTCTCCCAGCACACCGTGACCCCGCCAGATGACCCCATGATGGTTCGGTAGGTATCATTATCCAGACGTTCCCAGTCCGAGTGTCGGTCTCCCATGTCCCTCTTGAGCTTTCTGAGCCACCACCACCGTCCCAGAGGTATGTCCCCTTGGCAAGTTAGGCATACCTTCCTGCCTTCTGTCACTCTCACTCTGGAAGTGGCCACAGTGATCTCCAGGCAGGGGATGGAGGCCTCTCCGTAGGTAAAGTCCTTATGGTTGGAGTACTTGGTGGAGTTCGATCGCAACCACCCAGGCCATCTCCCCTTGTGGGAGTAGGTGACCCGGCCATCCGCCACCGGAGTCCCTTCTCCTGTGGTCACTGCCCCCGGAGCATCCGAAAACCAGGGAGGCCTCAGTGTCCCCTCGGTGCCCGGTGCAGATCCTTAGCGATACCAGCATCACTAATGTCCAGTAGGGAGGTGTTGACATCTGAAAGGCAAGAAGAACATGGCCTTGCCTTGAGAGACCTCTACAGGCTCGGCCAGCGTAATATGTTCCGAACACAAATATGCTGTACCCAACCATCACTGCCTTACCTAAACACATCTGCACACAACACAAAGTAACAAAACAGGAAGGGAAAATATATACACCGCCACCCGTCCACGGGTGGCCAGGCTACATTCTGTCACTGTACAGGCGTCGTCGACCACTCGACTGACCGTACCCTGGGGACCAGGATGCCCTCGACTGAGGGACTCGTATAGTCCCCCTTAATGAGTCCTGTGCTGCCCTCCAAGGCCCTCCCGAGCCCCGGATAATCGGTGGGAGACCCTTGCTAGCGCAACAGAGCACCCTCCCTGTTGTCTTTCGCCTTCTCAGTCTGGGGCGGAGAGCTAAGTAAACAGGGGACCACGGCGCCCTGGGCTGTGGCACTCTGTCACTCCTCCTTACTGTCGGTGCAGAGTCCCACGTTATGGGCTGCAATGCTATCTCCTCCACCTCTTGGGCTAGCCCCAGCTGATCCACCATGGGAGGTTCAGCTTGCCCTTGGACCTTGCTAATGGTAGAGCCTTTCTCTCTACTTCTGTTAGTGGGCTGGGAACCTCTACCCAGTGGTGGGATAGCCTTACTGGAGCAGTGAACCAGCCCCGACTGTACAGCTTCGGGGCCCGCTGTCTCCTCCGGAGCCTCCAATTCCACCGGGGCCTGTTCTTCCCCCAGTGCCTGATTCCCTTCCTTTGCTCGTCCCCTCTGTTTTTTACCTCTTTTGGGTTCAAACAATTTCCACTGATTAATGTGATACCACTTCACCCGGCGAGGCAATTGAACCGCAAAGACCATAGGGCTAGCTTTGTCGACTATGCTGTGTGGTCCCATATACAGTGGTTCAAATACCCCGACCCGGGTGAAGCTTTTCACCATCACCTGGTCGCCCACCTCCCAATCATGGTGACTGTGGGGTTCCAGCAACAGCCGATTGGCACAGTGCTGTTTACCCATGTTGTTGGCCTCCTGCCAGTGAATCTGTTGAAGCTGTTCAAACAGATTCCTGACGAAGCGGTCCTGGTTCACCTCTCGAAGCTGCCCTTCAGTGAGAACCAGCACCAACACATGCACTGGGGTTCTCATGATCCAGCCCGTCATCAGCTCATGGGGTGAGTACCCTGTGCTCTTTGACTGACTGGCCCGGATTCCCATGAGGACCAATGGTATGACCTCCACCCACTTGTTCGGTGAGTCTCCCGTCTCCTTGTGCAGCCTTTCCTTTAGGGTCCAGTTCAGGCGTTCTATGGGGCCTGAGGACTGAGGGTTGTAGGCGACATGCCATTTGGCTCTTATCCCCAGCACCTTTAGGGTGGCCTGCATCACCTGGCCGGTGAAGTGGCTTCCCCGGTCAGACTCCACGATTTGAGGTAGACCCCACCGAGAGAACACCTCCCTCACCAGGATTTTTGCAGTCCCCACCACGGTAGCTGTTCGGCAAGGGAAGGCTTCCACCCACTTGGAAAACACATCCACCAGGACGAGGCAGTATTTATAATCTCCCTGGGCGGCCGGTAGAGGTCCGATGTAGTCGATCTGGATCGACTGCCATGGTCCCTGTACCCGCCTGACGTGTCCCATAGACACCTTCCTTTTCTGAGGGTCTGGGTTGTTTGCAGCGCAAACCAGACAGCCCGCACAGAAGTTGCGGACGTCTTCCGGAGACCTGGCCACCACCCTGCCTTTTCTACCCATTGCCAGGTAGATTCCAGCCCAGGGTGTCCCGCACCTGGACCCTCATAGGCCAGCTGAAGGAATTCCCTCCGGTGTTGTGGCGGCACTACCCATTTGTCCCCTTTAAACAACATGCCTTCCCGCACAGCAATATCTGCAGCACTGTATGGGCCCTCCGCCTTTTCCCCCCTTTTGATAGCAGCCAAGGCAGCCTTCAGAACCGGATCCTGCATCTGGACTACTTTAAGGTCCGGAGCCGCAGCCGCCCCTACGCTCCCTTGTGTCCCTGGCTTGCTTCTTGCTGCTGCTATCCTGCCTGCCTCGTATGGGTCCCATGGGCAACCTGTACGAGCACCTTCCCTTGCCAGCAGGTCTGCCTGCTGATTACCTTCCCCCTGCGGCTCAGTTTTGGAGTGGGCCTTTACCTTATGGATATATACATCCCCGGTTTCTCCCACTGCAGCCACGATCTTTTCTAGCAGGGGTTTGGTCACAAGGGGCTTCCCATCCGCAGAGGTGTACCCCCGGCGTGACCAAATCGCCAGATACTCTGTACACGAATTGCAAGTGAACATGCTGTCCGAGCAAATCGTGTATGGGGTAGGGAATTCCTCGGGGTGTGTGACCACATACATCACCGCCGAGAGTTCCGCCTGCTGGGTGCTCAGGGTGCATGGGAGTTTAAGAGCCAAGGCAATTCCTGCCTTGGGATCCCAAACTCCGCAGCCCGTGAGTCTTGTACCCGCGGACACTGAACTGGAGCCATCAATGTAGATCTCGCGGCCTGTGGGATGTATCCCTGCCCGAAATCCAAAGTTAATGTCCCATACTCCCTCCACAGAGCATCGATGCGGCTGCCCTGGATAGATTAAATTTGCTGCGAGCCTGGGGTCGCAGAGGCCCTTGACCTTTAAAGTCATTTGGGAGAGGAGGAGGGTCCAGCGAGTGATTCTAGCACTGCTCACTGTCCCGTCCTTAATCCTCCCGTCCAACAGCATCTGCGTCAGGGTATGATGGGTGAGGAGTGTAATGGGGGATATTCCGGTAAAGATCTGAGCTCTCTTTACTGCCCAGTGGGTGGCAAGCAAGTGCCTCTCACAACTGGAGTATCCCTTTTCTACCTCCGTGAGGACCCTGGAGGAGTACACCAATGGTCTCAGCTGACCGTTTCGCTCCTGGAGCAACACTGCGCTTAAGCTGTTGCCACTGGCTGCCACCTCCAGGAAGAATTCCTCCCCCCCATCAATTGCCCCGAGGGCTGGTGCTTCCTGCAGGTCTCTCTTAAGACAGACAAATGCTGCCTCACAGCCCTCGTCCCATTCCCACTCGACCCCCTTATGTAGGAGTCTGAGCAGAGGGGCGGCAGTGGTTTCATAGTCCTCGATGAAGTCCCTACAGTAGCCAGTGATTCCCAAGAAAGACCTTACCCCCGACACATCCCTAGGGACAAGGAGTTCCTGCACTGCCTTTCTTCTAGCCTCATCAATGGCCCTTTCTCCTGCCCTTATCGTCAGGCCCAGGAATTTTACCTCTCCTGGACCTATCTGGGCTTTCTTGGGGTTAACTTTAAAACCCCCTTCCTTCAGTAAGACCAGCAGTTCGGCCAGCAGTGGACCGTGTTCCTCACTGCTGTCTGTGAACAATAACAGGTCATCCACATACTGGACCAGCTGGTGTGGCTGGCTGAAGCCTTTTAAGCAGTTCGCCATGCATTGGTGAAAGATGCTGGGACTATTATGAAAGCCCTGTGGGAGGCAGCTCCATGTATACTGCTGTTCCCAGAATGTGAAGGCAAACTTGTACTGGTCTTCCCTCCATACAGGGATAGACCAGAACCCGTTGGATATGTCCAACACTGTGAACGTGGTTGCGGATGCAGGGATTTCCCCTATCAGATCCGCAACCGCCGCTACTGTGGGAGCACAAGCTGGGATGTTTTTATTGAGCACCCTATAATCCACCGAAACCCTCCAAGAATTTTTCGGTTTCCTAACCGGCCAAAGCGGGGAGTTGACATGGGTGGCTATGGGTCTCAAAACACCCTGCTCGACAAGCGAGCTTAAAGCTGTCTCCAAGTCTGCTTCTGCCTCTCGGGGAAAGCCATACTGCTTTTGCGGGCGGGACATCGGATCCCCACCTATTCTAACCTCCACTCCTGTGACTCTCCCACAATCGTGTTTATGGGTGGCAAATGCTGGAAGATTTCCTTGCACATAGGCCCGGTACTCGGCTGGGGTGTTACCGACCAGAACTTCCAGGTCGTAACCCACTTTTGGCTTCATTGTACACAGAGTCCCTTTTCCCTGTTTCTTATCAATAACCATGATTTCTCCCTCTGCTCCCGTGCCCACTGTGCCCCATAGACAGTGATTCCTCAAGTCTACTAGGATCTGGCAAGCGATGATGAAATCAGCCCCCAAGATCCTTTTTCCCACCTGCTCCCAGTTCATCAGGACGCACTTCCATTGTGTTTGGAGTGCTCCTAAACGAAGTGCGAGCGGGACTGAGAAAAACCCAGCCTTCTCATTTCCTGTGAACCCAACTAGTTGATACGGCACCCCGTTTGATAGAAGTGAGGTTGCGGGGTCCTCCGAATGGACTATCGTGCTGGAAGCACCAGTGTCCAAAAGATAAGTACCCAATACACCCTCAACCTTCATCTTGACCCAGGGTCGTCCCCAGGGGTCGTATTCTAGTGGGCACAGGTGTGCAGGCTGGGTCTGAGCTAGTCACGGCCTCTGTACTGGCAGGGTTGCTGGTGCTTCCCTGCCTGTTGCTGTGGCTACCTTCCCAGTCCACTCCAGTGCTGTCCTCACTGCAGCTACTATCTCGTCAAGGGATGGTGAGGAGCTCCCTCCACTTCCCCCACTCTGGGCGGCTCCTGAAGGACTTCTCCCCCCATATCTCTTTACTGGGCTCCTGCAATCCCTTTTAAAATGCCCCGCTTTCCCGCACCCGTAGCACACTCCCTCCTTATCAGACGAGCGGCCACCCTCCTGGTGCCATTCCCTTTTGGGAATCGAGTTGGATTTTACTTCATTTACCCGACTTTTGGAGGTTTTCTCCTCCTCCCCTCCTCCATTCCGTTGGACCAGTGCCAGTTGCCTGACCACTGCTTCCTCGGTGAGGTTGGGGTCCCGGGAATCGAACCACAGTTCTGCCCTGGCCTTGAGCCGGGGCAAGCAGTTTGCCACCAGCATCCTCAGCCAGCGGCCAGTCTGTACCACGGAAAGATTCGCCTGGTCGAGGAGCTCCCCACAGGCTGTGTGGTATACCACCCACAGCCTGTCCGCAAACGCCTGCGGGGTTTCCCCTGCGAGCTGCCTTGTCCTTTCGACCCGTTCGAAAGGACTGCCATCATCGAAGCCCATAGCCTCAAGGACGGCCCTCTGGACCTCAGTAAATGTACGCTGTCCCCTCCGGCATTCTGCCGTAGGGCCTGGCACAATTTGCTGTCCAGAGAGAAGAGCAGCAGCTTGGCTGTCTCTTCCTCGTTGCACCCATTAATTTCCCCTGCCTGCATCACCTCCATGAAGTGGATAGACGGGTCCCCGCTGCGAGTGAGTTTGGCCAAATGGGCCACCATGGCCCTGAGTGATTGAACTCCATGGGGAATAATAAAGTCGCTCTCCAGCGCTCCCTGACCTTGGCCACCTCCCAGTGGAGGACCATACTTGCGCTGCCTGACCATGCACATCCGCCCTGGTTCAGGATCTTTCTGCGCTGGTCCCTCTACCTCTGGCTGTCCCACCATACCCGGTGCAGCAGACAGTGCCTGGTCGCCTGATCCAGCCCTTAACTGACCCTCGGCGGGAGCCTCACATCCCTGCTGCCGAGCAGGACACATTGGTCCTGCCCCCAGCCCTGGGTATGCTACTACCTGCGTGCCCCACCGGACAAACCACCGGTGCCTCAGGAGGTGGTCGGGCGTCTCTTGCCTTTGGATTCTCCTCTACCCCGCAATATTCTCCTTTGTCCCCTGTGGGCCCTCCAGGTCCTATCAGGGCGACCATCCCCTTTGCCTGGGATAGAGCGTGGGTGAGAGTTTTAATCCTCTCCTGGCAGGGACCGTGATCTGCAAACTCACTGCTACTGGCCACTTTATAGGCTGCCTGTACGTCTTTTCATTTATTCTCTAGTTCCCAAATTTTCTGGGTGTACCAAGAGTTCTGTTCCTGGAGGGACCCCTCACTACCCTTGGCCTTCATGACCTGACACTGAAGATAGTCCCGGCTATTTCGGAAGGTCTCCTCCAACTGCCGGTTCCCTTGCTGCTCCTCAGCTAATTCGGCCAGCAGGTTGTCCCCAACCGCAGCCCGGATAGCAGAGAGCTCCTCTGATTTCTGAAGACTCTGTTCCAAGTCCTTCACCCGCTGGTCGAGCTTTCGGACTTGTCGGGTGAAGCAGATAAGCCAGATGGCCTTTTCCACCCTGCGGTTGTGGTCCTTCCCTGCTGTCCACTGGGCAGTAGCATCCACTGGGCGCTCTGCCCATGTGAGGGCTTGCACCCAAGGTTTGGTGAGGTTCACCTTGCCAAAAATGTGTGAGGAAATTCTCTCCTCCATTTTAGTTTCCTCTCTTATCACCTCATCTGTTATATTAACATTTCCTGTTTGCTTATGTCCTGCCGTGGTCACCATGTTCTGTAAGGGGTTCTCAGGGAGTGTTGTTGTGCCTTGGGTGTCTCTCTCTGGGCTTCTGCCCTCACAGCTTATGCCTGGCCTGTGAGGTACCCTGAGTGCTGCAAGAGCACCCCTGGAGAGACTGTGTCCACAGCTTATGAAGGGGGTTTTTGAGACTCGTGCGTCCCCACAGCTTATGCCTAGCCTGTGAGGCACCTGCGAGTGTCAAACACTCCTAACCCCTTCTTCCCTAGCCTGTGACACACAGTTGAGCGTTTTCGAGGTGCTCCTAGCTTCCCTTATACTGTTCTGACATAAGACTCACGATCAGGAGATGTAATACAATAGAACTGAGACAAGGTGATTCCAAGAAGAACTTAGGCTTCCAATTTATTTGACAAGGTGTATCTCAACAAACAGCAATACACTAACAAAACAATCCCCCTAAATCCCACTAAACGGACACAACGAAAATCTTTACACAAGTTTAGCAGTACAATACCCAACCTCCCACCTTTCCTGGCCTAACTGAGTTGGGAGTTCCGGGGACCAGAGGTTATACTCACTACTGTGCCTTCTGCAGTCTGGTGGTTTGTTTCTTCTATCTTCGGTGTCTTCAGACACTGGTTTTCCTTCAGTGTCGAGAGGCTTGCTGGTTGTTGGATCACGAGAGCAGGGAAGCACACACACTACATCAGAAATCCCTTTTTATAGCCAGATTATCCAGTCTGCCTCTCCTGCTGAAATCGATTCTTCCCATTGGTGGGCTTTGTGATTTTGAAAAATGCAGCAGTTTTAGATTATTGCAGGTTTTTTTCCACTGATCTTAACCTTCTCAAGGTTTGAGTGGATGTTGATTGTGTTGGCATCATGTAGCCATTGTGTAGGCCCTTGGTTTGTTTTGGGTTCCCTAGTTTTCTGAAGGTCTGCATAATTTCCTTCCATAGTGTAAACATGGGGAAGACAATAGCCCGATAATGATTATGAGTCAGTCCTACAGTTTTTGAGCAAGTGCTCTCCCATTGGCTTGAAAGCCCCATGCTTCGGGCTGACTCTGTCCCACCATTGGCCCTCCGGTGTCCTCCCCCGTCCAATCACTGCTCTGCCAAGGTCAAACCATCTCGGTTTCAATTCACAGCACAGACCAATCCCACAGCCCTTTTCCTTCTGGGTAAAATGAGGGGGTTTTCGTCCTCCCCTACAGAACGAGATCAAAGCATTGTCGTCGGAGGAGAATACTCCATGTGCTCAAGTGCTGAGCAAGTTCCCCTCGCTGTTTGAACCAGGCATCGGCAACTTCACGGGAGCCAAGGTGCAGATCCACGTGGACTCGGATGCAAGACCCGTCCATCATAAAGTTTGGGCAGTTCCGTATATGATGAGGGAGAAGGTCGAAATCAAACTGGACAGACTCCAGCGTGAAGGGATCATATCACCAGTCGAATTTAATGAATGGGCCAACCCCATTGTTCCCATGTTGAAAAGTGATGGCACTGTCAGGATTTGTGGAGACTACAAGGTTACGATCAACCGAGTTTCGAAACAGGATCAATACCTGTTACCGAAGGCTGATGATCTGTTTTCAATGCTAGCCGGGGGAAGTCGTTCACAAAACTGGATCTGACGTCGGCCTATATGACACAGGAACTGGTCAACAAGTCAAAGAAACTTCCGTGCATCAACACACATAAAGGACTGTTCATCTACAACAGGTGCCCTTTTGGAATTTGCTCATCTGCAGCCATATTTCAGAGAAACATGGAGAGTCTACTGGAGTCCGTCCCTAGAACCGTTTTGTTCCAAGATGACAAACTGGTCACAGGTCGTGACTCCGCCGAACATCTGAACAACCTGGAAGAGGTTCTACATCATCTGGATAAAGTGGGACTCAGACTGAAACGCTCGAAGTGCGTCTTCATGGCACCGGAAGTTGAATTCCTGGGGAGGAAAATTGCTGCTGATGGTATCAGGCCTATGGACTCGAACATCAAGGCCATCAAAAATGCATCCAAGCCTCAGAATGTGACAGAGCTTCATTTGTTCCTTGGTCTACTCAACTACTTCAGTAATTTCTTACCTAGATTGAGCACCTTATTAGAACCACTGCACATGCTGCTAAGAAAAGGCGACAACTGGGTTTGGGGTGTGTATCAAGACAGAGCTTTTGAGAAAGCTACTAATCTGCTTTGCTCTAACAAGCTGCTGGTACATTATGATCCGTGTAAGCGTTTAGTATTGGCCTTGATGCTTCATCATATGGAGTTGGTTGCGTGCTCCAACAAGCTAATGAGTCGGGCAAATTACAACCTGTTGCATATGCTTCAAAAAGTGTGTCAAAGGTGGAAAGAGCCTGCAGCATGGTAGAAAAAGAAGCACTAGCCTGGGTTAAAAAGATGCATCAGTACCTATTTGGTCTTTGGTTTGAACTGGAGACAGATCACAAGCCACTCATTTCATTGTTTTCGGAAAACAACGGTATCAATACTAATGCATCGTCCCGCATCCAGAGGTGAGCGCTGACATTATCTGTCTATGATCACGTCATTCGCCATAGACCTGGCACTGAAAATTGTGCCGATGCATTGAGCCGTCTGCCGTTGCCCACACCGGAGGTGGAAACGCCACAACCGGCAGACCTACTTTTAGTCATGGATGCTTTTGAAAGTGAAGGAACCCCTGTCACGGCCCAACAAGTTAAGACCCGGATCAGCCAGGACCGATATTATCAGTTGTGAAACGCTATATTCTTAGTGGTGATTGGTCTGTCATACCCAAGCAAATGTGTGAAGAGACCAAACCTTACATCCGTCGCAAAGATGAACTATCCATTTAATCAGATTGTATACTGTGGGGTAATCGTGTTGTTATGCCCAAGAAAGGCAGAGAGAAATTTGTGCATGATCGACATAGCACGCATCCCGGTATTGTCATGATGAAAGCCATTGCCAAGTCTCATGTGTGGTGGCCTGGAATTGACCATGATCTGGAATCATGTGTGCATCAGTGCAACACTTGCATGCAGCTTCGTAAAGCACAAGCGGAATCGCCGCTGAGTCTGTGGTCGTGGCCATCTAAACCATGGTACAGGATCTACATTGACTTTGCAGTCCCCTTCCTGGGAAAGATGTTCTTAGTTGTGGTGGATGCTTATTCCAAGTGGATAGAGTCATGTCATCCAACAAATCCACAGCTATCATTGAGAGCCTTTGTGTCATGTTTGCTACGCATGGTCTGCCTGACATCGTTGTAAGCGACAATGGATCTTGCTTCACCAATATGGGGTTTCAAGAGTTTATGAAACTCAATGGTATCAAACATGTGAGGTCAGCACCATTCAAACCCGCATCTAATGGTCAAGCAGAGCGTGCTGTACAAACCATCAAGCAGAATATGAAACATGTAACTCAAGGTTCACTGCAAAGTCGCTTGTCACGCATATTGCTCAGTTACAGGACAAGACCTCATACGCTTACCGGGGTCTCCCCTGCTGAACTATTGATGAAGAGAGGTCTCAAGACCAGGCTCTCACTTGTCCACCCCGACTTGAATAATCATGTCAAATACAGATGTCAAAGTCAGCAAGGGTATCATGATCACGGTACTGTGTCAGGCAACATTGCTATCAATAATCCTGTGTATATATTGAATTATGGTCAAGGTCCCAAATGGATCGCCGCTACTGTTATGGCCAAGGAGGGTAATAGAGTGTTTATCGTTAAGCTCAAGAATGGGCAAACAGGCAGGAAACATGTCGATCAGATAAAGCTGCGGCACACGAATGAACCGGAACAGTCTGAGGAAGACACAATCAGTGACCAACCAACCTACTCTCAGTCATCAGAGGACTCCGCTGTCATCAATGAATTCAGACTTTCAATTCCTGACGTGGTCTATGAATCTGGATGTTCAATCCCTGACATGGTCATTGCCACTCCCATCAGATCGGCTACCCAGCCCCCAGTCATAACAGACTCAGAATGCTCGCCCAAGGCTGGAGTTGAACTGAGACGTTCAACTCGGGAGCGGAAAGCCCCAGACCATCTCAATTTGTAAAAAGACCATTACTAATATCTTAAAGGGGGATATTGTTATGTATGTATGCTTGGGTTTACTAGCCATCAGGTGGCGCCACTGTCGGAGGTTATTGGGCTGTGCACACGTGTGTGCGGCCCAGGTATAAAAGGCCAGCCATCTTGTAATGTGATCACTTCGGGCCCTAATAAAGTAGAGCCAGGTTTGTACCTGTTCGGAGTTTACAGTATTCAGTCTTTTGAGTTATTGCATAAACAGATTCCGAGGGACTGCCTATGATGATGATGATGATGATGATGATGCGTGTGTTGTATGTGGTGTAGGAGCGGTGATTGTTTTTGTGGTGGAGGAGCGGCAAGAGATCGTGACGGAGATGCCGTGTGTGTTGTATGTGTGTGTCTGTGTGTATTGTATGTGTGTGTGTGTTGGATGTGTGTGAGTTGTGCATTGTATGTGTCTGTGTGTTGTATGTGTGTCTGTGCATGTTGTATGTGGGTGTCTGTGTGTTGTATGTATGTGTCTGTGTGTGTTGTATGTGTGTGCCTGTGTGTTTTATGTGTGTGAGTTGTGCATTGTATGTGTGCCTGTGTGTATTTCAGTCCAATGAGGTCTGACCACTCCTTCGTGATCACAGTATCATCTGTAATAACTTAGAAAAGTCAGGCAGCAAAATTTTCTTTTAACTGCTGAAAGTAATCTCTTTAAATTCGCACCTTTTTGAACACATCCATCCACACAAGATAACACAGCACTGCAGACTGCAGTTGCGACGTTTATTTACAGACCTGCAAAAATGTACCTGTCGAGAATGCTCCGCATTGTTGAGCCTGCTGCTGTATGAGGAGGGAGCTGGTGCTGCAGTAACTGAAGGCAGGGAATTGTAGCCGAGTGCCCAGGGCTCCCTGCCGGATGAGTAGACAGCGGTGTGTAAGTTGCAAATCTTTTCAAAGTTAAACAATTCTCCTCGGATTGGGTCTTACCAAAACTAACTTTTAGTCCTCGTACACTGCATATCTTTCAAGGTTCCAAGTGGTGAGCAGAGTGTGCAGCACACCTTGTCATGTTGCGCAGTGCCTAAGCTTATCAATGTGCAATAAAGTTCCGAGCTTTTGTTGAAATTCATTGCCAAGTGATGACAGAAAGAGTGAGAGAAAATATCAGCGCGTGCTTTCTTTTCCATTATAAGTAAACTGATGAAAATGTAATTCTGAAACCACTGGGGAATCCCAGTTTAGACACCCGGCCCAGTGCAGGGCAGTTAGACACAGAGTAAAGCTCTGCTCCCAGAAACTGTACCTCTGCTGAGAGCGCGGAACAGCTCCCCTCTCCTGCACCAGTGTGGCACAGCAACCTGCCTGGGCCATCGGAGTGAGACTGCCAATCAGAGCCCAAATTCGCAGCCGCTTTGTGCAGTGAGCGCAAGTTCACCAGGAACTTTTCAAAGATTCGCTCTCTGGGATGTTGCTCGGATTCACCGATGACATCCTCCGGGCGCCCGACTGCTGTTTTTAGCTGAGGACTGAGTGTGGGGGGAGAGGTGGGGAGCAGTGGTGGATTCCCGCCAGGCCAAAGCTGTCAGAATCCAGATCCAGGTGGGAAGAATCCCAGCCCCCAGAGACAGGTTGGGATAAGTTCAGGTCTGTGGTGGATATCTCCAGCGACATCAGTCGCTCCTATAAGTGGCCTGAGTGCCTTACTTCTATAGGAGTTGATTTACACTTCCCTATATCTACGTGTATGATCGTGGGACCCAGGTGTACAACAAAACCCCCTTGTGACCTGAGGATCTCCTCAACCAAGACTCTGTCTTT
The DNA here is from genome assembly GCF_044704955.1 of Pristiophorus japonicus. NCBI lineage: Eukaryota > Metazoa > Chordata > Chondrichthyes > Pristiophoridae > Pristiophorus > Pristiophorus japonicus. Next base: position 84,415,585 of record NC_091992.1, read on the forward strand.
GACAGGAGTGTCCTTGACTCCATCCCACAGCATGCTACCCGGCACCACCTCGGCACAATCCCAGCCTGGCATGAGGTTGAAAAAGCTGTCCGACAACTGAAGAACAACAAGGCCTCAGGAGCAGATGGAATCCCCGCCGAAGCACTAAAGCATGGCAGAGAAATGTTCTTGGCATGAATCCATGAGCTCAACTCTCTTATCTGGAAGGAGGAAAGCATACCAGGGGACCTCAGAGACACTGTAATCGTGACCATCTTCCAGAAAGGGGACAAGTCCGTTTGCAGATTTAACATTAGAAGAGAAAAGGCTTGTTATCGATCATTAAGCTATTGCACAGTAAGGTGAACATATAGAGCGTTGTTGAGATAAGATGTGTTTAATTCAACCTTTGGCCTTTTAACTACCTTGTGAGTCAGACCCACTTTATTCTTGTTGAAAGCCACTATGCTTTTAATACACAATGGGGGTGATTTCCAGTGGGGAGGGTGGGGTTCTCAACCTTGTCCACTGTAACTTTGGCGGAAAGCCCACAGAAGCCCTGAAAAAAAATGGCAAAAATTTAATTTACCCCGTTTTTCGTTGTGTCCTTGCCTTTCCCATCAAAGTTATAGCAGTCAATGAGAGAACCCTGAGAAATTCACCACCAACATTTAAAGTCATTTCATTTCCAAATCCTTTCTATGAAAAATGGTTAAAAAAAACCTGCTGAAATGTGATGCAGATGTAACCATAGCTGGCTGGTCAATCACCTAGAGTATCCTGGAGTACTGATGACTTGCCTAATTCAGGTATCCAAGTGTCCTACAGAGGGTTGACTTGGTTTCAAACTTTCATCACTGGACATGTTTTTTTTCATTATTTGTTCCTGGGATGTGGGCGTCGATGGCAAAGTCATCATTTATTGTCCATCCCTCATTGCCCTTGAGAAGATGGTGTCATCTTGGACTTGCCTCAACTTGAAAGAGGTCCTGTTTACTGCCCATTTCTTACTCATTGTTCATTAGACAGGTGACAGGCATGAGTTTAATAAGAAAATAAGAACATAAGAAATAGGAACAGGAGTAGGCCACATGGCCCCTCGAGCCTGCTCCGCCATTTAATATGATCATGGTTGATTCGATCATGGACTCAGGTCCACTTCCCTGCCACTCTCCATAACCCCTTGTTCCCTTATCGTTTAAGAAACTGTCTATTTCTGCCTTAACTTTATTCAATGTCCCAGCTTCCACAGCTCTCTAAGGCAGTGAACTCCACAGATCCACAACCCTTTGAGAGAAGAAATTTCTCCTCATCTCTGTTTTAAATGGACGGTCCCTTATTCTAAGAGTATGCCCTTTAGTTCTAGTTTCCCCCATCAGTGGAAACATCCACTCTGCTTCCATCCTATCAAGCCCCCTCATAATCTTATACGCTTCGATAAGATCACCTCTCATTCTTCTGAATTCCAGTGAGTAGAGAACCAACCTACTCAACCTTTCCTCATAAGTCAACCCCCTCATCTCCGGAATCAACTATGTGAACCTTCTCTGAACTGCCTCCAAAGCAAGTATATCCTTTCGTAAATATGGAAAGCAAAACTGCATGCATTATGCCAGGTGTGGCATCACCAATATCCTGTACAACTGTAGCAAGATTTCCCTGCTTTTATACTCCATCCCCTTTGCAATAAAGCCTAAGATTCCATTGGCCTTCCTGATCACTTGCTGTACCTGCATACTAACCTTTTGTGTTTCATGCACAAGTACCCCCAGGTCCCGCTGTACTGCGGCACTTTGCAATCTTTCTCCATTTAAATAATAAGTTGCTCTTTGATTTTTTTCTGCCAAAGTGCAGAACTCACACTTTCCAACATTATACTCCATCTGCCAACATTTTTCCCACTCACTTAGCCTGTCTATGTCCTTTTGCAGATTTTTTGTGTCCTCCTCACACATTGCTTTTCCTCCCATCTTTGTATCGTCATCAAACTTGGCTACATTACACTCAGTCCCTTCATCCAAGTCATTAATATAAATTGTAAATAGTTGAGCCCTTGTCAGGTGGACAGCAGGTACCAAGTACTCCTTACACCAACATCTTGCATTTATATATCGCCTTTGATGGAGTAAAAAGTCCTAAGGCGCTTCACAGGTGCGAAATCAGACAAAAGAATTGACACCAAGCCATATGAGGAGATATTAGGAGAGGTGAAGAAATGCTTGGTCAAAGAGATAGGTTTTAAGGTGCATCTTAAAAGAACAGAGAGAGGTGGAGAGGCAGAAAAGTTTCAGAAGGAAATTCCAGAGCTTAGGGCTGAGACAGCTGAAGGCACCGCTGCCGATATAAGCAGCACAACTTACCATAAACTGTGTAAGTGGATTACCACTACCCTCCTGACCATAGCACGGATGCCCACTGTACCCTACTGAATGGTGGCTCCAGTTGGAGGTTCAAAAGTTCAGCAGTAGCATCTCACCTCTCTCCAACCCAGCCATGATAGCTGTAATGTATTTGCTTCATGGGTTCTTTGCTTAAGAATTCATAGCAACACATTGCTATTAAGAACTAGCTGATTTATTAACAAAGGTTTAACAATCACACTACATGTTACCAGTTCACCCACTAGGCTCACAACTGCATGCCTCATCATGTATGACCTAGACCCAACTGACTGGGGTTTTATTGAGCCTTGTGAACATCACGTGACTGGCTAAGCCACTCACAATGCAACAGCTCGACAAATCCGTGCGCATACTCACAGGTGCATACATTACAGCAGCCACAAGAAATACAAAGCATTTCTGCTTTGTTCTGGTCAGGTAGCTGTCCATTTAAATTAAGTACAACTCATGTCAATTAAAAAAAAACTTGCACATCCTTCGCCTATATTGTTTAATATGCAATGAAATTTCTCATTACTGTCTCCCTGGCAACAGGCTTAAGAGGATTTTAATGCATCGTTTTCAAAAATATGCGATTATTTTTGTCAGACATGACAGCTTGTAATTCCTTAAATGAGGCTGTCAATTATGAGTTTCTAATTGGCCTTGGCAACCTGTTAAGGACAATGAAAAGTAAGTAAAATTAAATCAAACAAACTGAAATCTTGATTGAAATGCATGTAGGTTGCCACAGCTCATAAGGAGGGAAGCTGTTAATGCAACACATTAGATAAAACAGATTATGACCAGCTATTTTAGCTTGTCCAGAACAATAGAGCCAGAGGGCATAATGGCCGGACGTGTTACGTTTCTACCCGTTGGAAGCGGGGTGACCCGGTAGAGCTTGGGGATCCCGGAAGGCATGTGACGTCACATATAGGTTCCCCGCCTGATTGACAGGCTGGCTTCCAGTAGTGTTGACCGTGAAACTCCCAGATTGTTGCAAAAACCCATAATTCATAAGAACACAAGAAATAGGAGCAGGAGTAGGCCACTTGGCCCCTCGAGCCTGATCCGCCATTCAATAAGATTGTGGCTGATCTGATCTTGGCCTCAACTCCACTTCCCTGCCCGCTCTCCATAACCCTTGACTCCTTTATGGTTCAAAAATCTGTCTATCTCCGCCTTAAATATATTCAGTGACCCGTCTGGTTCACTAATGTCCTTTCGGGAAGGAAACCTGCACAGCCTTACTTGGTCTGGCCTATATGTGACTCCAGACCCACAGCAATGTGGTTGACTCTTAACTGCCCTCTGAATTGGCAACTAACAAGCCACTCTCTCATGCCATAATTAAACTGCTATGATGGACTGTAGTGGTCCAAGAAGGCGTCTCACCAGCACCTTCTCAAGGATAATAGGGATGGGCAATAAATGCTGGCTTTGCCAGCGATGCCCACATCCCATGAATGAATAAATAAAAAAATACAAAATCGGGTGGGGAACGCTGGAGAAGAGACTGCAACCCCAGGTAGGTGCAAACCTTGACACCATGAGTGGGGGCGGGGGATCTCCGACCAGGGGGTTGGTGGGTGTTTGTATGGGGGGTGGGGGAGGGCTGATGGTAGGATAGCTTGGCGGGGTGGGGTCGATCTCTGACCGGGGGGGTGGGTGTTTGTATGGGGGATGGGGAGGGCTGATGGTGGGGTAGCTTGCGGGGTGGGGTTAATCTCTGACCGGGGGGTGGGTGTTTGTATGGGGGATGGGGGAGGGCTGATGGTGGGGTAGCTTGCGAGATGGGGGGACTATGAGGAAGCATGCCTGCCCCTCCCGGCCCACAAGGATTGCTCTCCAAGGCTGTCCTCGCCTCGCTGCAGCTGCCGGGAATCTCGAGGCCTGGGAACCTCAGCCGGCCACAGTTAAACCTGCACGGCAGGTTAAATCAGAGGCCTCCATCCTCATTATAATTGTTAAAGGGCCAACCCTCCTCCTGGGAGCGGGTGTGCTACCCACTCCCATCCCACCCCCGTTAAGACCAGAAGGTTGGAGATGGGTTGAGGGAGGGCGGGTGGCAGGATTTATGTTCTTAACATTTTAACATCCCATCTGACCCCAAATCAACTGGATTTGGGGGTTAACATTCCCACTGATATTTCAGGGAGCCAGTGGTCAATCTATGGAACAGGCTCCCTAGGGAAGACAGTGGAAGCAGCAAGTATTGATTCATTCAAACGCAAATTTGATTTTTTTTTCAGAAAATAACATTTTGGGATATAGTGTATGAATAATTTGCGACATGACATGTGGTGAGTGTAGCACGATTGGGAGGAACAGGTGACTGTAAGCTCTTGATAACTGTGGTTTTCCTAATGTTATTTCTGGGTCTGTGGAAGACTAATGGATAGAGATTGATGGTTGTAATTAGTCAACAACTCCATTATCATTACCAAGATGGTAGAAGGCGAACTAGATAGACCTTAGTCAAACAATTCCTATCTTCCGAACAGTCATTAACATAAGAACATAAGAAATAGGAGCAGGAATAGGCCACCTGGACCCTCGGGCCTGCTCCGCCATTTAATAAGATGATGGTTGATGTGATCATGGACTCAGCTCCACTTCCATGTCCACTCCCCATAACCCTTTATTCCCTTATCGCTCAAAGATCTGTCTATCTCCGCCTTAAATATATTCAATGACCCAGCATCCACAGCTTTCTGGGGCAGAGAATTCCACAGATTTACAACCCTCTGAGAGAAGAAATTCCTCCTCAGTTCTAAATGGGCGGCCCCTTATTCTGAGACTATGTCCCCTAGTTTTAGTTTCCCCTATGAGTGGAAATATCCTCTCTGCATTAATAGAGAACGTTAGCAGATAGGATATACATCGTGTTATTGTTTTCTCCTTCAAGAAAATAGATAATCCGGATGAAATTCCCTAGCCAGTGTAAGTGCTGGGATGTGGAACTTGGTCCCACTGCAGTTAGTGCCTGCATCATGAGGGCTGTATCTGTAGCAGCCGCCTGGCCCATAGGCTGGAAAATCAGACATCCTGTGCTGGATCCAGGGAGGGTGCTGACCCACCGAAAATAAATTCAAAGTGTTCCCATCGGCCTCCATTGTGAAGGGGCTAAGTTAAAAAAATAATGTTTTAAAATGGTTCCCCTTGTTCTTCAGGGCTTCAGGCTACAACCTTGGGTAGATGTGGACCTCCATCTGACATTCAGTGGCCTGGTACTCCAGCAGATGATCTGTCCAGTTGATGGGAGCTTGGGGATGGGAGAACTCCGGGAATTGGGATTCTCCATCCCTTCCTGCGTCAATGGCCTTGTTTGGAGCATGCAGATGCTCTAACCCACAAGACCAGATGGAAGCTATGGCGGGGAGGGGGGGGCGTGGAAGGGGAATGAATTACATCTGTGCACACCCTGGTCTAATTATCTTACGCCTTTTAACATTTTACTTTGTCTCAAAAGAAAAACTTGCATTTATATACGGCGCCCATCACACCCTCAGGACGTCCCAAAGTGCTTTACAGACAATGAATTACTTTTGAAATGTCATTAGAAATGCGGCAGCCAATTTGTATGCAGCAAGCTCCCACAAACAGCAATGAAATAAATGACCAGTTCATCTCTTTTTTTTAATAATGTTGATTGAGGGATAAATATTGGCCCAGGACACCGGAGAGAATGTCCCTGCTCTTCTTCAAAATAGTGCCATGGGATCTTTTATGTCCACCTGAGAGGTCGCATCCAACAGAATGCATCTCAGACAGTGCAGCACTCCCTCAGCACTGCGCTGGTGCATCAGCCTAGATCTTGAGCGTGAGTCTTTGGAGTGGGACTTGAACCCATGATCTTCTAACTCAGAGGCAGAGTGTGCTACCAACTGAGCCACCGGTGACACTCTACTCACAACGTCATTGAAGATTGCCTTGTATATATTATATGCATAAAAACATTGCCTCTAGTATATGTCTTGTCCATCACATACCAGACACCACACAGTTAGATGTCATACAAAAGCAAAATACTGCAGATGCTGGAAATCTGAAATAAAACCAGAAAATGCTGGAAACATTCAGCAGGTCAGACAGCGGCTGATGAGAGAGAATCAGAGTTAATGTTTCATGTCAATGATCCAAAAGGTCATCGACCTCAAACGTTAACCTTGTTTAGATGTCATATTTTGTTTCAGGTGCAAAGTATTCTATGGAAAAAGCCAATCACTTAATACTGCTAATTGCAATTGCTAACCTGGAAATTACAAGCATCAGCAATCTGCATAATTCCCTTACCAAACAATCAAACTCTGACCAAGGCTCTGTTTATTGAACAAAAAAGAAAAAAAGACTTACATTTATATAGTGCCTTTCATGACCACCAGACATCTCAAAGTGCTTTTTAGCCAATGGAGTACTTTTGGAGTGTAGTCACTGTTGTAATGTAGGAAATGCAGCAGCCAATTTGTGCACAGCAAGCTCCCACAAACAGCAATATGATAATGGCCAGGTAATCTGTTTTTGTTATGTTGATTGAGGGATAAATATTGGCCAGAACACTGGGGATAACTCCCCTGCTCTTCTTCAAAATAGTGCCATGGTAACTTTTACGTCCACCTGGGAGAGCAGACGGGGCCTCGGTCTCACAATTCCATTATCTGGTTTTAAAGGGACACAGCTCCACCTTAGCAAAGGAAAACATTTGCATAGATGGGAAAACCAGTCCTGTCTTTCTAAAACCCCAAGCAATGCCATGGGAGATCTGCGTCCAGCCCACCCTTGATGTCACACTTCAAAATGTCACACTTTGTTACAGATTAATAAAAGAGAGAAAGAACGTCAGTCATTGGCTGGGAGCCAGAGATTTACAAGCAATTTTGGCATCAGTTGCAATTACAAGGATTGGAACCTTAAAGGGACAGAACAGGTCAACAAGCTAAGCTTCACAACTGTGATCCAGACTGCAGACTGACCACAAGAGGTCCACAAGAGTATGACATTTAAAAATGGAATGGGCAAGGGATAAATTTTGGTCAAGTGTTCGGGAGAAGCATCTTTTTTTGGCTTTGGGGCTGACTGCCAACAAATTTCGGGAAATATTTATCTGTCATTAACTCCTGTCCAATTAAGGTAAATGGGAGTGCATTACAGCAATATGATCGTGGAATTGGAGGCAATCTATTGACATAGGTAGGCAATTGGTTAAGAGGTGGAGGACAGAAAATAGGGATAATTTGATAGAAAACATAGAAAATAGGTGCAGGAGTAGGCCATTTGGCCCTTCGCGCCTGCACCGCCATTCAATAAGATCATGTCTGAGCATTCAGCTCAGTACCCCTTTCCTGCTTTCTCTCCATACCCCTTGATCCCTTTAGCCGTAAGGGCCATATCTAACTCCCTCTTGAATATATCTAACGAACTGGCCTCAACAACTTTCTGTGGTAGAGAATTCCACAGGTTAACAACTCTCTGAGTGAAGAAGTTTCTCCTCATCTCGGTCTTAAATGGCTTACCCCTTATCCTTAGACTGTGACCCCTGGTTCTGGACTGCCCCAGTATCAGGAACATTCTTCCTGCCTCTAACCTGTCCAATCCCATCAGAATTTTATATGTTTCTATGAAATCCCCTCTCATTCTTCTAAACTCCATCGAATACAGTCCCAGTCGATCCAATCTCTCCTCATATGTCAATCCTGCCATCCCAGGAATCAGTTTGGTGAACCTTCGCTGCACTCCCTCAATAGCAAGAACGTCCTTCCTCAGATTAGGAGACCAAAACTGAACACAATATTCCAAGTGAGGCCTCACCAAGGCCTTATACAACTGCAGTAAGACCTCCCTGCTCCTATACTCAAATCCTCTAGCTATGAAGGCCAACATCCATTTGCCTTCTTCACCGCCTGCTGCACCTGCATGCCAACTTTCAATGACTGATGTACCATGACACCCAGGCCTCCCCTTTTCCCAATCTGTCGCCATTCAGATAATATTCTGCCTTCCTGTTTTTGCCACCAAAGTGGATAACCTCACATTTATCCACATTATATTGCATCTGCCATGCATTTGCCCACTTATCTAACCTGTTCAAGTCACCCTGCAGCCTCTTAGCATCCTCCTCACAGCTCACATCACCATCCAGCTTAGTATCATCTGCAAACTTGGAGATATTACATTCAATTCCTTCATCTAAATCATTAATATATATTGTAAATAGCTGGGGTCCCAGCACTGAACCCTGCGGCACCCCACTAGTCACTGCCTGCCATTCTGAAAAGGACCCGTTTATTCCGACTCTCTGATTCCTGTCTGCCAACCAGTTCTCTATCCACGTCAATACATTACCCCCAATACCATGTGCTTTAACTTTGCACACTAATCTCTTGTGTGGGACCTTGTCAAAAGCCTTTTGAAAGTCCAAATACACCACATCCACTGGTTCTCCCTTGTCCACGCTACTAGTTACATCCTCAAAAGATTCTGGAAGATTTGTCAATCATGATTTCCCTTTCATTCATCCTTGCTGACTTGGACCGATCCTGTCACTGCTTTCCAAATGCTCTACTATTTCATCTTTAATAATTGATTCCAACATTTTCTCCACCACCGATGTCAGGCTAACTGATCTGTAATTCCCTGTTTTCTCTCTCCCTCCTTTTTTAAAAAGTGGTGTTACATTAGTTACCCTCCAGTCCATAGGAACTGATGTACTCAAATTGACAGGATGTGTAGTGGTGTTATCCCAGGGATCTGTACTTTGGCCTCAGCTTTTCACTATATTTACAAATGACTTAGATGAAGAAATAGAGAACTGTATATCCAAGTGTGCTGATGACACCAGTTAGCTGGCACAGTAAATAGTGTAGATGGGAGTAGAAAGTTGCAAAGGGACATTGGTAGATTAAGTGAGTGGGCAGAACTGTGGCAAATGGAGTTTAGTGTGGGGAAGTGTGAGCTCATCGACATTGGACCTAAGAAAGATCGACCAGAATATCTTCTAAATGTTGAGAAGCTAGGAATTGTGGTGGAGCAGAGAGATTTCACGGTTTCAAGTTCAGAAATCATTAAAAGCTAATGGACTGGTACAAAGCATTATTTAACTGGCTAATAGAATATCGGTCTTTATATTGAGGGGGCTGGAATACAAAGGGTGGAACTTATCTCACAGTTATATAAAACTCTCATTGGAACCCATTTAGAGAACTGCCTTCAGTTCTGGGCACCACACTTCATGAAGGATATATTGACCTTGGAGGGGTGTAAACCATTACATTATGAGGACAGGCTGAATAGACTAGGCTGCCAATCCCTCTGGTAAAGAAGATTAAGAGGTGATCTAATTGAGATGTTTCAATTAATTAAAGGATTTGGCAGGGAAGATAGAAATAAACTATTGCATCTGGTGGGAACATACAGATCAAGGGCACATGACCTTAAAATTAGAGCTAGGCTGTTCAGGGATGATGTCAGGAAGCACTTCTTCACACAAAGGATAGTGGAAATCTGGAACTCTCTCCTATGTTCCTTCCTATCAAAAGCCATAAGAATGAAGATTGTGTGACATATGTATTTGTTAGAAAATGCTCACAATCATTGGCCCAGAAATTGCAGTCAGAGGCTTCCTGTGGAATAATGCCTCCGACCGCAATAATCTCAACGAAAGTACCTGGTGGTCCCGGAGTTTCGGCGACTTGCAATCCTGGGGCTCTGCTTGAAGGCCAGCGTCGGGGCCCGCATATCACAGGATTGTGCGGGTTTCATACGGATATCTGGGATCACGTGGGACCTATCAGAGTAGGGGGATCCCCATTCATACTTATAGTAATTCCCTATGAACGGAGCTGCCATAAGTATGAATGGGAATACCCCCAAAACACACAAACCCTGAAAATAAATGTTAAAACCACATTACATATTTAAAATTAATTAAAATACAATTTAATTAAATATTTTATATAAAAATTTTCTTTTTTTAAATGTTATTAATATGTTTTAACAGGGCTAAAAATAAATGTACCTCAATGGATAGGGTTTTTAATACATAAATGAGTGATAACATTTTATTTTTCTACTTTTAAAAAGGCTTACGCTGGTAAAAGCAAGCCTTATGCCTGCTTTTACCAGTGTAAGAATTTGAAGGACATTCGCTGGGCAGGAGTTGGGCAAATAGCCCAAATCTCCGCCCGCGGAGGCCCTTTTCCTTTGCATGTGTGCGATTTTTTGACAGAGTACAAGGGCCGGGTTTTGGTGCATGCACTTTGCATACCTAAACCTGGAACTTGAGGGGACCCGATGGGCATGTGCGCACTTTGTACTCGTCCGTGGGTAGCATGATTTCAAGCCCATTATTTTGTTAGATATACTTGCGGATGTTTCCGGGCATTGATCACGGTGAATCAAAGGACGTGGTAGATGTCTGTGAGAGATATAGTGAGATTGGGAACATAGGAATAGGAGTAAGCCATTCAGTCCTTCGAGCCCACTCCAATTAGATCGTGGATGATCTGTACCTCAACTCCATTTACCCATCTTAGCTCCATAGACCTTGATTCTTGCAGGGCTTGACAGGGTAGATGCAGGGAGGATGTTTCCTCTGCCTGGGGGAGTCCGGAACCAGGGGTCACACTCTCAGAATAAGGGGTCGGCCATTTAGGACTGAGATGAGGAGAAACTTCTTCACCCAGAGGGTAGTGAATCTTTGAAATTCTTTACTCCAGAGGGCTGTGGAGGCTCAGTGAGTATATTCAAGTCAGAGATCGATAGATTTTTGAATATTAAGGGAATCAAGGGATATGGGGACAGTGCAAGAAAGTGGTGTTGAGGTAGAAGATCAGCCATGATTTCATTGAGTGGCAGAGCAGGCTCGAGGGGCCGAATGGCCTACTCCTGCTCCTAATTCTTATGTTTTTATGTTCCAATACCCTTCCCTAACAATAAAGACAATGGATTGTGCTAATATTTTAATTAGATCTAAGGAAGGCATATTAGTGAGGCAGATTTTCTGTTGCTGGGGACACATTTAAATTGCAGTGTGCATGGTACGCGAGATCTTCGTAATTTGAATGGCTGTTTAACATCAGCCAGCATGTTTGGTTTTTACATTCACATCTGCTAATGAAACACTGTTTGTCACCTCGCTTTCACAGCACGTGACAGAAAGTTTTCCTGAAATACAGTTTTACTGGAGAATAAATGCTGTGCTTCAAAAAGATGCACGATACAATCTGTGCAATCACACTCAATTCGGTGCAGTGAATTATGGCATGTGTTGGGCACCCAGATTGCTTTTAAATGTATGGAGTAAATCACCTTGCTCCACAAATAGCAATTTCATTTCCCAGCCTCGGCCCCCCAAAAATAATTACCATTATGTAAAGAGGCACCGCCCTTTTTCTGAGCCCCGTCCAATCAAAAGCTACTCAATTATGAATAACCGCGCCTCCAGTCCCAGCAGGTCCAATGGGAACGGTCCGTATGCCTGGTCAGCTGGCCCGCTGTCTTGTGCTGCTAGATGAATGAATGAATGAATGAATGGAAAGTGCCGGGGGGCCAGTGATGGAAGGAAGGGGCGAGGTGCAGGGTTGGAGAGAGAGGGGGAATTAAATCGTGGAGCAGCCTGTCAGAGAAAGCACACACACACACACACACACAGGGCTGGAATAGAGACTGTTTTAACCCACAGCAGCAAAAGGAGGAAAAGTTGAGAGTTTGAAGAGCATTGGAAGAGTTTGAAGAGCCCAGCAGAAGATGGAATGATGCCCGTGGTCGAGGGGAGCAACCGGGATGAAGGGGCGCCGATGCCAGTGGGATGGATGGAGCTGGGCATCGCTGTGAGGAATGGCATGTAGCAGCTTGCAGCAAGCCAGCCTGTCTACTCCTGGAGCCAGCATTGGCAGTCTCCTCCACAAACTCCTGGCCATGCTCTCCCTCTTCAGCCTCTCGCTCTTCTGCTTCTTCTACCTGCTGGCCGGCTGCTGTGACTCCATCCCGCTGGAGCCCCGCAGCCCGGGGCTGGGCTTGAGGACGGCGGCAGAGCCGCTGCCCAGTGACGAGGAGCCCTCATCCGGATCCTACATCCCGAGCGGCCCGGACGGGGCTGAGGCGCAGCAGGGCAGCGGGGCTCCGGAGGCGGCGGGGGCAGCGGGACCGGGACCGGGACATCCAGCCTCCACCCGAGCGCTCAACGGCACGGCCAAAGCGGGCGGCCGCTGGTGGTGCGCTCTGCGGCGGCTGCCCGAGGCTCTCATCATCGGGGTGAAGAAGGGAGGCACCCGGGCGCTGCTGGAGTTCATGCGGCTGCACCCGGCCGTCAGGGCGCTGGGAGCCGAGCCGCACTTCTTCGACAGGCACTACGGCAAGGGGCTGCAGTGGTACAGGTAAGAGAGACAAGGGGGAGGGGGCGGTGGTGGAGGGGTAGCCCGTTAACTATCTGTAGGCAGAGCACCCCCCCCCCCCCCACCACCACCACCCCGGCAAAGGAGGGGGGAGATGGGGAGCCAGATGTTGGGAGAGACCGGTCAGAATCAATAGGAGTGAAGTCCACCAGAGCAGGGACAGAGATACCCTGAACACTCCGAGTGGACACTCCAACCCCTTCACAGCATGGTCAGAAATACTCTGAGCCCTCACAGCAGATACTGTGACTCACTAAGAGCGAACGCCACCAGAACCGGGACAGAGAGACTCTGAACTATCGGAGCAGATACCCTGATCCCTTAGACCAGGGTTAGAAATACTCTGACCTCTCAGACCAGGGACACAGATACCTAAACCCTCAGACCAGGGACACAGATACCCAAACCCTCAGAATAGATTCTCTGAACCCTCAGAGTCGGGGCACAGATACTCCCAATACCCCCAGATACATTACCGAGCAAACTATCCGAGCAGGTGGATAAAGTGCTCAAAACACAAACACAACTGTGCGCTCCTCACTCCATATCGACCCGAGTTGGGAAAGAGCCGGGTTCAGTGTCAGAGATAGAGACAGGTATCTATTTACATCAGAAGTCTACACAAGCTATTAATCTGAGTCGCTCATAACCCATATAAATGTATAATTTATCTATTTGCAGGCTAACAGCCCCATTTACAGTCATTATCTGTGCCCATTTGTCTCTGTTTATCTATTTATCCTATCACATTATTAGCCACTCCTGTAAATTGTCTATTAATCTGTGTAACTATTGCTGTACAATCATTTGCTGTGCCGATCGATGTGTCCAGATACTGTATCATCTATCTATATATTTATCTCTCTACCTACCTATCTCACCATCTTCCTATAAATATCTCTCTCCATCTGCCTATAATACCCATCTGTATGGATATCTGTGTCGTTTTCCCTCTATCGATATCTATCCCTTCTCCCTCTCCCCCATCTATCTTGCTGTCTATTATCTATGTGATCGTCTGGACTTTATTTTGAGCACCTCTCTCACCTGCAGGGGTTCAGCTGAACCTTGAGATGTGTCCCCCCTTGACTTTCTGATCCGTTCTAACTCGACCCCCGCTCCTTGTACCGCCGGGTGCTGCCCAATCGCACGTATCCTCTGTACCCACTCTCACCGCGCCCGTGAAACCGGGAGGGCGAAGAATACTGAGAAACAGGGCAAAGTGTTTAACATGCTTGCCTGTTTCCTCTCCGCTGGCAATGGGTTTAAGGGCTAAAAGCTACAGCATATTTATCCCGTGCAAAAACAAAATGATAGAGACTCGCTAGATGTGCTGGTGTCAATAGTTTAGCTTTACACAGATTGAAATCGAATCTGCAGCCGAGACACAGACCATTCGGCCCACCTGCTCTACATAAGCCGCCTCCAGCCCCAATTGCCTCCCCACCCTGCCCGAATCCCTCCATTCCCCACTTGCCCTTGTGTGCATCAATCCTTCACTGCTGTCTGCCGCGAATGTTCCAGTCAGTTACACATTCTCACCCTCTCTCTCCCTGGTGTTTGACAGGAGCTGGAAGCGATTCTAACAGAGCAGTAGAGCCAGATAGTCTCGCCCTGTACCTGTAATCCAACAGCCAGGCGGTGGGAGAGGGTTGTAATAGGAACGCATTGCAAAGGTACAGGAGGGATAAAACAGCTCCCTGTGTACAGCTCTGTCCGGAGTTTAACAGAACTTACACAGTCCTCATTGTGAGCTCATTAAACCTGGTTAAAAAGGGAGCCTTTTTCAACCCTTACAACCAGAAAAGGTATTTCTCGAATCTATAAACAGTGCGGGGCTGCTTCACATATATTTAAACCATCACGTTCAAGTATTGTTAAATGGGAACCACTAAGAAGGCAGAACTGACCTGCAGCAGATCTGCTAAACTGGCCGAGTGTGAGTAGCAGGGTCTGCTGGAAGGGGTCTGTTTCCCTGATGGGCCATCGCTTCTGATCAGCGTCTGAATGAAAATATTATGGGATGCAATAAAGTGTCAATTTCAATTGCTCATCTTTAACCGCATCTTAAAATCGGAATAGGCTTTATTATTAATATTGTTTTAGTCACCCGCTTGTCAATGAACATCGCACCGAAGACCCTGACAAACGGCCAGTGGTCTGCAGTTTGAAGACAATATTGAATGTGTATTTAATGGATTGCACACGGCGCCCGGGGAATTTCACTGGGATGGAGCGGGAGACGGGTCTATCTGCAGTATTTATATCATGCACGGTGCATTAGTTGGCATGCATTCTATTCCCCCACCTCCCGAGATCTACTGATATCCGCGAACCACAGAGTTAAAGAAAGTGCTGCATAAATATTTGAAGAGACAGACCATTACCCCTTGCTACATTTTAATGGTTTCTGCACGCATGCAGATATAATCTTATGATTTGTGTGTGTGCTGCAGTGTGTTTACTGGGAGAGCAGGTCCCCGCACACTGTGTCACAGTGTAAGTTGGGAAGGTAAAACAGAATCTTTGGAAAATTCATTCACAACTTTAAAAGGGACACATGGGCGCCACCTGGCGGCGTCTCCTGTTCCCATTGTGCTGCTCTCACTGGGCTCATTGACAACAGCTGATTTTTTTCACTATGTGGCACCAATATGTCTTTAAAAAAATCTTTCTTTAAAGAACTGTTTCAACATTGTTGCATTTTATTAGCACGCGGCCCTCGTGAATATTTAGTCAGTCGCAACTTAGACCCTGAATGTGTCAAACTGCAAGACAGCAGAGAAAGAGAGATGGGACAGGGGAAGAGAAACAACATTGAAAAATAAAAGGGAGGTTTGATTTGTTTGAGGTCCTTTCAAAGATGAACCCTCAGGGTAACATTTACACAATAATATCAGTTCAACATTGTCTTACTTTCTAATTGAAATTGTTTCCCAATTTAAGGGTTAAGCGCACACAGATTGTTTGAAACAATTTGTCTTTATATTTGAACATTACTTGATTCATTTAGAAGTAATAATATAGTCAAATGTGCACACGCAATCCTGCTATAATTGAACCCCAAATTATTTACTGATTGATGACCAAATCTGTCGTGCACATTGGCAAAGGCACAGTTGTCCTATTATAACTAATCTAGGATATAATATCGGTGTGCTTTGGAATTCACAACCCCACAGTTCTGTACATGACCCATTCCCAACATTAGCTGTGGGATTGGGCTCAGTAGAAAGAGAGGAGGGGAATGGGGTTGGGAAATCAGCAAGGGAGTCACCCTGGGCCAGCTTCAGGCATCTCCTAGCAACAGGCCTGCGAAGGAGGATTGGCAGAGGCCTGGGGAGCAGGTTTTTGGCACTTTGCAGCTGTGTGTGGTGAAGAATCAGTGGGCATGTGTCATGTCAGTGGTAGGTGACTTTGTTGAGCATTGTAGTGCCATATGTCGGCCACAGAAGGGTAGTGAAACTCTTGACACTGTTACAGCGAAACAATGAGCAGTTAATTACAGGGAAGTCATGTGCCCAGTATATATATATATATATATTAGAATAGAATAACTGAGGAGGATGGAGCAGTGCGGGGTAAACACATTTCTTTTCACGTTTGGGACCTGGGGTTGAACTTTTGGCCGGACTGATGGGATGAAAGAATCTCCTTTCTTTTGGCACTTGGCCAACCTCGAGCCAGTTCCAAGTGCTCGCGAGTCCATAATACAGAGCTGCCCTCAATGTAATACTAGGAAGGGTTTTAAAAAAATATATAATTCTGACCTGGCATACGATGAGAAGACATATTGAAAATTTGGCCAATTCCTGACGGCAATTTTGTGTGTGTGTGTGTGTGTGTGTGTGGAATTTTTATCCTCTTAAATTGGCATTACCAGTCAAAGTCCACCAGCATGGCTGGCATTGTAATACAAATGATGCAGTAAGGGGTTCCCGTGGGGCTTGGGCACTAGACTGTGTTAGCTGTGGCTCAGTGGGTAGCACACTTGCCTCTAAGTCAGAAGGTTGTGGGTTCAAATCCCACTCCAGGGACTTCAGCTCCTAAATCTAGGCTGACACGACACTCCAGTGCAGTGCTGAGGGAGTGCTGCATTGTTGGAGATGCTGTCTTTCGGATGAGATGTTAAACTGAGGCCCCATCTGCCCCCTCGGGTGGACGTAAAAGGTTCCATGGCACTATTTCGAAGAAGAGTAGGAGAGTTATTCCCAGTATCCTGGCTAATATTTATCTCTAAATCAATGTAATAAAAACAGATGATCAGGTCATTATCTGATTGCAGTTTGTGCGAGCTTGCTATGTGCAAATTAGCTGTTGCGTGTCCCACATTACAAAAGTGACTACACTCCAAAAGTACTTAATTGGCTGTAAAGCACTTTGAGATGTCCGGTGGTCATGAAAGGTGCTATATAAATGCAAGTCTTTGTTTCTTTCTAGACGAGGTACTATTCTCTGGATCACGCTATATATAGATGAATGAGGAGCTGGCATGGGGTACTTTATGTGCAAAGATGATCTGATCCAAAATAAGCCTAGGTGCCCTGGATAGCGGCTTAATGTGATGTTCTGACTTTGCCTAATATTTGATGTGTTTTTCATACATTTATTTCAAGTGAGTTGATGTTTCTGCCCAGTTTGAAAATTTAAGAATTCATTAAAAAAATCTGGTAATGAAAATAAAAGCTGGCATTGGTAAATGTGACCATGAAGCTGTCGGATTGTCGTAAAAGTCCAGCTGATTCACTCCTGTCCTTTTTAGGGAAGGAAACCTGCCATCCTTACCCAGTCTGGCCTAAACATGACTCCAGTCCCACATCATCATAGGCAGTCCCTCGGGGTCGAGGATGACTTGCTTCCACACTAAAAATGAGTACTCCGGTGACTGATGAACTCATTTTAAATGGTGGAAGATGCCTGTGCGTGATTTGTTTTAATGTGGGGTGGCCATTGCACACCAGTCACCACACGGGCTGACGGAGCAAGGTCTTGGTCCAGTGGCAAGGGGATCCAAAATGACTGGAGACCAGGCTCCGCCGCATTTGCCAATACATACACAAACACTCAAACATACTCCTACTGTCCTCCTTCCTTCCTCCTTCCCACAGGACCTCTCTCTATGTGGAATTCATAGTCCGCAATGTGAGCCTCACAACTTCACAGCCTCGCTATTGGCCTGTGCTGCACCTTCCGTTGGTCTGTCCACACTGCTCCACCTCTGGGCTCCGACCTCTCCGCTCCTCCATGCCTCGTCCATCCTCTCCTCGCCCGTCCCGACCTCCGCTCCTCGCCCGTCCCGACCTCCGCTCCTCGCCGCTCCCCGACCTCCGCACCTCGCCGCTCCCCGACCTCCGCACCTCGCCGCTCCCCGACCTCCGCTCCTCGCCGCTCCCCGACCTCCGCTCCTCGCCGCTCCCCGACCTCCGCTCCTCGCCGCTCCCCGACCTCCGCACCTCGCCGCTCCCCGACCTCCGCACCTCGCCGCTCCCCGACCTCCGCACCTCGCCGCTCCCCGACCTCCGCTCCTCGCCGCTCCCCGACCTCCGCTCCTCGCCGCTCCCCGACCTCCGCTCCTCGCCGCTCCCCGACCTCCGCTCCCCGACCTCCGCACCTCGCCGCTCCCCGACCTCCGCTCCTCGCCGCTCCCCGACCTCCGCTCCTCGCCGCTCCCCGACCTCCGCTCCTCGCCGCTCCCCGACCTCCGCTCCTCGCCGCTCCCCGACCTCCGCTCCTCGCCGCTCCCCGACCTCCGCTCCTCGCCGCTCCCCGACCTCCGCTCCTCGCCGCTCCCCGACCGCCGCTCCCCGACCTCCGCTCCTCGCCGCTCCCCGACCTCCGCTCCTCGCCGCTCCCCGACCTCCGCTCCTCGCCGCTCCCCGACCTCCGCTCCCCGACCTCCGCTCCTCGCCGCTCCCCGACCTCCGCTCCTCGCCGCTCCCCGACCTCCGCTCCTCGCCGCTCCCCGACCTCCGCTCCACGTTGTTGATTCTGCTGCTGTGGTGGCTAGCTTTTTTTGATTTGCCCACAGCTCCAGCCTCACGCTCCAATCTCCAAACTCCAGTCCTGCACCAATGTGGTTGACTCACAACTGCCCTCGAAAGTGGCTCAGCCAGCCACTCAGTTGTGTGAGACCACTACAATAAATTCCACACAATACTTGCAGTGGCTCAAGAAGGCGGCTCACCACCACCTTCTCAGGGCAACTAAGCCCACCTTGCCAGCGATGCCCACACCCCGAGAACAAATTTTAAAAGAAGAAAAGTTTCATCTCCCGCAGACTGTTTGTTTAATCCTGCTTGAAGATTGTGCTTTACAGCAGCGTAGGATGGGAAATTATCATCTCCCAGTTGGAGAGCCTATTTATATAGGTTTGTGTTACTGTGCAGAGGATGTGTCTTTGCTGAATGTGAAATTCATGTGAATGCTCCCACTCTTGTTGGTGAAAAATAGGGACGTGTCATCTATCTATCTCTATCTCTATCTCTATCTCTATCTCTATCTCTATCTCTATCTCTATCTCTATCTCTATCTCTATCTCTATCTCTATCTCTATCTCTATCTCTATCTCTCTACCTACCTTCACAGCCACCAATGGTGTGGTGATGGACAAGAGACCGTAGTTGGAGGAACGCAGAGTTTTGGGGGGGTTGAAGTGCTGTATGAGATTATAGAGAGGGGCAAGGCCATGGAGGGATTTGAATGTGAGGATGAGAATTTTAAATCGAGGCTTCTGGGGACCGGGAGCCAATGTGCATTGGGTGTATGGGATTTAGTGTCTGTGTTTTATTTTGTAACAGTTGACAGGCATCATTCACTTGACTTGGCAAAAATGAATATCAATAGTTGGGCTGATTTTCCTCGAGCACTTGCCTGAGTGAAATTAATGGAGCAAAATTGGGCAAGCGTATAATCCTCCCCACCTGATTTCCCTCTACACGCCCTGACCAAGCGATGCTTTATGCCCAAGCCCTAAAGAGGAAGATCTAGCCTCTTTATGAGTGGCATAAATCTGATCATTTATCCACATGACCGGTTGGCTATTGTTGTGGCTCTTGTGAAATTTGTTACTTTGGTATCTGAAACAGACTTGTCCTGTGCAAAGGTTCATGATTTTGCTTTTGCTCCAATCTGGGGCAATGGAATCTGTGTGTTTTTTTGTGTAGTGTTTTGGGGAAATTAGCAATTGCTGTGCCTCGTTCAGATTACTCTGAAAATGCAAATACTGAAAGAAAAAGAAAGACTTGCATTTCTATAGCACCTTTCACGACCACTGGATGTCCCAAAGCATTTTACCACCAATAAAGTACTTTTTGACGTGTAGTCACTGTTGCAATGTAGGAAACACTGCAGCTAATTTGCATACAGCAAGCTCCCACAAACAGCAATGTGATAATGACCAGATAATTTTTTTTTAGTGATGTTGATTGAGTGTTAAATATCGGCTGGGACGCTGGGGATTACTCTCCTGCTCGCCTTCAAAATAGTGCCATAGGATTGTTTATAGACACATGAGAAAGCAGACAGGGAGGTAGAAATTGCCCCCACCCGAAACTGCAACCAACTGAGCCACAGCTGACACTGTGAATTTGTTACAAGGCTCCATGATCTCTACCATAGTCCCACCTCAATAAGGAGTCTCTTCCTTGTGCATTTCACCCATTGCTGTGTTTTCTAGCCAGTCAGAATGGACCTTGGGCTCATCATCACAAGGACTGTCTATTTCCTCATCCACAACATTACCCATCTCTGCCCTGTCTCGGCCCATTTGCTGCTGAAACCCTTATCCATGCTTTTGTTCCCTCCAGACTAGGCAATTCCAATGCTCTCCCAGCCAGCCTCACATCCTCCACCCTCCATAATATTCGGCTCGTCCAGAACTTCGCTACCTGTACCCTAGCCTGCATCAGGTCTCAGTCACCCATGGCTCCCAGTCCTCTTAATACCTCAAATTCAAAAATTGTAGTTCTCACATTTAAACCCTTTCATGGCCTCACCCCTCCACTCCCCCCTCCCCCCCCCCCCCCCCAGCTCTGTAACCTTATCTAGATCTACACCCCCTTCAAACTCTCTGCTCCTCTGTCTCTGGCCCTTTGTGTAGCTTCTCTTCACTGCATCATTGGTGGATGTGCAATCATCTGCATTGGCCCCACACGGGGAGATATTAGGACAGATAATCAAAAGCTTGGTCAAAGAGGTAGGTTTTAAGTAGCGGCTTAAAGGAAGAGAGTTTTTTTTTAAAGGAGGGAATTCCAGACTTTAGGGCCCAGGCAGCTGAAAGCACGGCTGCCAATGGTGGAGTGATTAAAATAGGAGATGTGCAAAAGGCCAGAATTGGAACAGCGCAGAAATCACGGAGGGTTGTAGCGCTGGAAGAAATTGGGTTGGATCTTCTTAACACAGTTCCTATTGGATGAAGACCCACTGGGCAAATTGCTTCTAATCCACCACTAAGTTGGCAGTCTCACTCAGAGGTTTAAAGAAAGAAAATTAATTGTTGTTAATTTCTGCCACAAATTATGCAGGGAGTGAAGAACCTAAACCCGTTTAATCTGGGATTGTTCTCTTTAGAGCTAAGAAGGTTAGGGGAGATTTAATAGAGGTGCTCAAAATTATGAGGGGTTTTGAGGAGTCGATAGGGAGAAACTGTTTCCACACCCAGGACGATCGGTAACCAGAGGGCACAGAGCTAAGACAACTGGCAAAAAAGTCATGGGGAGATGGGGAGAATTTATTTTTTTACTCAGTGAGTGGTTCTGATCTAGAATGCTCTGCCTGAAAGGGTGATGGAAGCAGATTCGAAAGTAACATTCAAAGGAGAATTGGATAAATACTTAAAAAAGAAAACGTTTGCAGAGCTATGGGGACGGAGCACGGGAGTGGGGTTAATTGGATAGCTCTTTCAAAGAGCCGGTACAGACACAGTGGGCCGAATGGCTTTCTTCTGTATCGTAACGATTCAATTGCTTTTCAGTTGAAAATCTTCCTGTGTTGGAGACAGCATGGCGGCGTGTCTGGAGATCTGTCAGTGTGACGGACTGTTTTACATCTGCAATCAAGGAGAAGACCAGCTCACTCGCTCCTAGATACATTTTTCAGAAGCTATCTGAGAACTGGCAGAATTGTTAATGA
This sequence comes from Pristiophorus japonicus, assembly GCF_044704955.1. Taxonomy (NCBI): domain Eukaryota; kingdom Metazoa; phylum Chordata; class Chondrichthyes; family Pristiophoridae; genus Pristiophorus; species Pristiophorus japonicus. The sequence goes on from NC_091992.1 coordinate 84,437,468, forward strand.
AAGCGAGGAAATAAATACCTGCAGCACAGAGCCACCCCACACCAAATGAATTGTCTGCTTTCTTAAAACAACAAACAATTAGTTCCAGTCCTCTGGAGTGCCCTGTGTCAGCTTGCGAGCGTTCCAATTATTTTGTTTGATGGTTAGAAAGAAGAAGCAGAATGAATGCTTCAGCCTTTGAGTTGGGTATGTCACTGCACTTTTGGAGAGGATTTTAGCTCAGCCCCTTGCAAATATTTCTGGAGAGTTAGACATCAGTAAGTTCCATAATTTTTTGACTAAAATTATTTCACTGACTGTCACTGAGCCGCTATTTCTGTGAGGGGTGTGGATCAAATGAATTTAGTTGTTGGGTTTAAACCCATGTTGGGGTAACAGAGTGAAGGAGGTTGGTTACGACAACAAAAACTTGTATTTATCTCGCGCCTTTAATGTAGTGAAATGTCCCAAGGTGCTTCACAGGAGTATTATGCGCTAAAAATTTGACACTGAACCGCATTAGTATAAATTAGCGCAGGTGACCAAAAGCCTGGTCAAAGAGGTAGGTTTTAAGGAGTGTCCTGAAGGAGGAAAGAGATGTAGAGAGGCGGAGAGGTTTAGTCAGGGAGTTCCAGAGCTTGGGGCCTAGGCAAAAGAAGGCACGGCCACTGTGAACATGCTCTCCCTGTGAGGAGACGTGTTGAGCAATTATAATCAGGGATGCTCAGGAGGGCAGAATTAGAGGAGCGCACACATCTCGAGGGATTATGGGACTGAAGGAGATTACAGAGATAAGGATTACTGTCTCTCTAAACCAATAACTGCCAAAATAATTTAGATTTTTTTTTTTAAACTGCCACAGAATCACCAGCTCCCTTCTCCCTCCACCCTGTGCCAATAATTTAATTAGTCCAGAAATCGCAACGTGGCAAGAAGTGCGTTAGGGCTCTGCCAATCTGCACCAATATTCTCTCAGCACGTCTCCTCATGGAGAGCGTGTTTACAGTACACTTGGCAACCTGAAAATCAGTTTGTGGATTTCCAATTAGCTTGAACTGGAGACTCTTTCTTCATTGACCGCTAAATCCCATTGCAGATTAAAGCTGTGGCATTTTGTTTTTATTCTCAATATGTGGACGATACTGGCAAGGTCACATTGATTGCCTGTCCCTAGTTGCCCTGAGAAGGTGATGGTGGGCCTTCTCCTTGAACCGCTGCAGTCCACGTGGTTATGGTGCTCCCACAATGGTAGGGAATTACCCATATTGGCAATGGAGGAACGGTGATATATCTCAGGATGATGTGTAACTGGAAGGGAACGTAGAAAGAACAAAAGACTTGCATTTATATAGTGCCTTTCACAACCTTAAGACAACCAAAAGTGCTTTATTGAAATACTTTTGAAGTGTAGTCACTGTTGTAATGTAGGAAATGCAGCAGACAATTTGCACACAGCAAGCTCTCACAAACAGCAATGCGATAATGACCAGATCATTTGTTTTTTGTGACATTGATTGAGGGATAAACATTGGCAAGGACACTGTTGATAACTCACCATCTCTTCTTCAAATTAGTGCCATGGGATCTTTTCCGTCCACCTGAGAGAGCAGAGGTGGCCTCGGTTTAATGTCTCCTCCAAAAGACGGCACCTCCGACAGTGCAGCACTGCTCTGGAGTGTCAGCTTAGCTCAAATCTCTGGAGTGGGGCTTGAACCCACAATCTTCTGACTCAGAGGCTAGAGTGTTACTGATGGAGCCAAAGCTGACATTACATGGTCATGGTGTTCCTATGATATTGCTGCACTTGTCCAGATTACTGAGATGTGACTGTACTTCCTCTGATTGGATTACTGATCTGAGACTGTAGTCTCTCTGTTAGGGAGTGGGACTGCATGTCCATCCATGACAATCACACTGAGATCCATAGTTCGCTGACTGAAAACACATTGCCTGTAGAAAATGTTCAATCCTATATTTGCCATCTGGCGATGCTCCAATTATTGTGCAGTTTTCTGATGTTACCTCCTCTCAGACTCCCACTCACACTCCTTTCTCCTACGTTTTCTCACACTTGCCTCTCACTGAGGTTGCCGATTCCAAGTTTCCCGCAGTTTAATGGGCTTGAGCAATAACAGTCACCACAGGGGCACTATATTCATTTTAATGTGTGGGTGTTTAATGAAAAATTGCGTGTCCTGTGATAATTGCATCATAAGTCACCCTGCAGTGACTGTTATTACTAAATTATATTTTGTAAAAGATTAAGGAATAAAAAGCACATTGCAAAGGACAAAAGAGTCGCGGCAGCCTTTAAGTTTCAAATAGCTGTGGTACTGAGCAAAGAGTCCTGGAGCAAAAAGGAAACAAAAATCAGCGCTGTGTGATCGTGATCTTAAAAAGAAAGGCAACCATTGATGGTCATTGCCAGTCCTCCTCCAGCCCTACAACCCATCCTATCTCTGTAACTCCTCCAGCCCTGCAACCCATCCTATCTCTGTAACTCCTCCAGCCCTACAAGCCATCCTATCTCTGTAACTCCTCCAGCCCTACAAGCCATCCTATCTCTGTAACTCCTCCAGCCCTACAACCCATCCTATCTCTGTAACTCCTCCAGCCCTACAACCCATCCTATCTCTGTAACTCCTCCAGCCCTACAACCCATCCTATCTCTGTAACTCCTCCAGCCCTACAACCCATCCTATCTCTGTAACTCCTCCAGCCCTGTAACCCATCCTATCTCTGTAACTCCTCCAGCCCTACAACCCTCTGAGTTATCTGCGTTCCTCTATTTCTAGCCTCTTGCGTATCCCTGATTTTAATTAGTCTACCATTGGCAACCACGCCTTTAGTTGCCTGGGTCCTAAGCTGTAGAATTCTCTCCCTAAAATTTTCCGCCTCTCTCCCTCTCTCTCCTCCTTTAAAATGCTCCTTCAAATCTACCTCTTTGACCAAGCTTTTGGTCATCTGTCTTAATATAACTTTATGTGGCTTGGTGTAAAATTTTGTTTGATAATGCTCCTGTGAAGTGCCTTGTGATGTTTTTGTAAGTTAAAGTCACTATATAAATGCAAAATATAAACTGAAAATGCTGGAAATACTCAACATGTCAGGCAGCATCTGTGGCGAGAGGAACAGAGTTCAGGTTTCAGGTCGATGGCCTTTTGTCAGAATTGGAAAATGTTACAGATATCTGGGTTTTAAGCAAGTCCACAGACAGGGAAAGGGAGGGGTGGAGGGGAGTACCCTGAAACGTGGGGGTGTCGGGTGAGGACCGGATTGATGCGATACCCCCCTGCATTGTTCAATATCTTGATCACATTCACGCTGTAAGCTCTCAGATGAAGAGTGGCCTAATAATTGAGATACTGGAAGGTGACAGGTGCCTGTGGAACTGTATCTCAGCGTGAGTCAGCACCTTCAGTGCAACGGGGGAGGGAGGTTGTGATTGGAAGAATAAAAATGCAGGGAAAAATGAGTTGTTTCTGTCCTCATGAACAGCCCCTTTCATTTGTTCCAATCATTTGATGGGTAATTGGATTATAATTTTGTTGGTGATTACTTTACTTAAACCCTGCCTCTCTCCCCATTCATAAAGCATTAATTTGTCTTTCTCTCTTGCATGCAATGCAAATAGTCAGTCACCTCATTGACCTGCTCCAAAATAAATGGTCCATGCCCACTGTTCTATGTTTTTATTTGCTCTTGATTGGCATTTCACGGAGCCCCTTTGATTTTGATGTGTAATGTTGGCCAATTAAACTTTCTTTTATAGTAGATTTATTGCATGTTCCTGTGTATCTATCAGCTGTGGCTCAGCGGCAGCGCACTTGTCTCTGAGTCGGAAAGCTGTGTGTTCCCATTACAGGGACGTGAGCACATAATCCAAGCTGACACTCCAGTGCAGTACTGAAGGAGCACTCACTGATGGAGTGCAGTCTTTCTGATGAGATGGCAAGTATCTGCGGCTGAACTTGACTGTTCGCAATCTTGGTGTCGTATTTGACCCCGCGATGAGCTTCCCACCACGTATCCGCACCATCACTGAGACTGCCTATTTTCACCTCAGTAATTCCACCCTTGCCTCGGCTCATCTGCTGCTGAATCCCTCATCCGTGCCTTTGTTACATCTAGATCTGACTATTCCAACGCAGTCCTGGCCAGCCTCCCATCTTTCGCCCTTCATAAACTTAAGATCGTCTAAAACTCTGCAGCCCGTGTCCTAACTCGCGCCAAGTTCCGTTCACCCATCACCCCTGTGCTCGCTGACCTACATTGGCTGCTGGTTAAGTAATGCCTCGATTTCAAAATTCTCATTCTTGTTTTCAAAACCCTCCATTGCCTCGCCCCTCCCTATCTCTGTAATCTCCTCCAGCCCCACAAACATCTGAGCTGTCTGCGCTCCTCCAATTCTGGCCTCTTGTGCATCCCCGATTTTCATCGCTCCACCATTGGCAGCCGTGCTTTCAACTGCCTCGGACCTAAGCTCTGGAAATCCCTCCCTAAACCTCACTGCCTCTCTACCCCTCTTTTCTCATTTAAGATGCTCCTTAAAACCTATCCCTTTGACCAAGCTGTGCCCTAGAATCTCCTCGTGTGGCTCTGTGTCAAATTTAGTTTGGCAGCACTCCTGTGAAGAACCTTGGGACGTTTTACGGAGTATGGAGATAGAGTACAATGTGGGAAAATGTGAGGTTATCCACTTTGGCAGAAAAAATAGAAAAGCAAATTATAATTAAATGGAGAAAAATTGCAAAGTGCTGCAGTACAGAGGGACCTAATGGTCCTTGTGCATGAAACACAAAAAGTTAGTATGCAGGTACAGCAAGTAATTAGGAAGGCACATGGAACATTGGCCTTTATTGCAAGGGGGATAGAGTATAAAAGCAGAGAAATCCTGCTACAACTGTACAGGGTATTGGTGAGGCCACACCTAGAGTACTGTGTACAGTTTTGGTCTCCGTATTTAAGGAAGGATATACTTGAATTGGAGGCTGTTCAGAGGCAGTTCACTCAGTTGATTCTGGAGATGAGGGGTTGACTTATGAAGATAAGTTGAGTAGGTTGAGAAGCGATCTTATCGAAACATACAAGATAATGAGAGGGCTCGACAAGGGTGGATGCAGAGAGGATATTTCCACTCAGAGGGGAAATTAAAACTAGCGGGCAGAGTCTCAGAATAAGGGGCCGCCCATTTAAAACTGAGATGAGGAGAAATTTCTTCTCTCGGCGGGTTGTAAATCTGTATAATTCTCTGCCCCAGAGAGCTGTGGAGGCTGGATCATTGAATATATTTGAGGCGGAGATAGACAGATTTTTGAGCGACAAGGGAATAAAGGGTTATGGGGAGCAGGAGGGAAATGGAGCTGAGTCCATGATCAGATCAGCAATGATCTTATTGAATGGCGGAGCAGGCTCGAGGGGCCGAATGGCCTACTCCTGCTCCTACTTCTTATATTCTTATGTTATAATGTTAAAGGCACTATATAAATGCAATTAGTTATTGTTGCTCTTGAGATGTTAAAAGAGCCTGCCCTCTGAAGTGGACATAAGAGATCCCATGGCACTGTTTGGAAAGCAGGAGGCTTTCTCCTGGTGTCCTAGACAATATTTATCCCTCAACCAGCATTACTAAAACAGATTATCTGGTCATTATCACATTGCTGATTGTGGGAGATTACTGTGTGCAAATTGGCTGCTGCGCTTCCTACATTACAACAGCGACTATACTTCAAAAGTACTTCATTGGCTGTAAAACACTTTGGGAAGTCCTGAGGTTGTGAAAGGGGCCATATTAATGCAAGCCTCTCTTTTTCTTTTTCAACAAATCCGTGCTCCCCTAGGGCTCAGTGGGCTAATCCCGGTGTTGCCCAGTGTGGTCCTGAGTCATTTAGCAATGGAAGGTCCCTGGTTTGATCTCTGGCCGGTGATGTGGACCTTTTGTTTACACTTTGAAAGCACTTCATTGGCAGTGAAGCATTTTGGGATGTCATGAGATTGCAAAAAGAGCTATATAGATGCAAGTCTTCCTTCCTTCTTTCTTCTCTCCAATGTGAAGAATGGCAAACTACAGATAATGGAGATAATTTTGTGAGACTTCCACTGCTCGTGCAAAGCCTCACTAGATGAGAGTTGTGGTCGGTGATAGATGCTTGCAATTTCTAAGGGGTTTCACTCGCGAGAGATTGGCAGAACCTAATAATGGAATGGTGTAGACAGCTATTTACACTGTCTCTTCCGGGTCTCCACTGAAGTCACAACAGGGAGATTGGGCGAACGCTGTGGAAACTTAAGGCCAGATCTTTGTGCACCATGGCTCCAATTCTCTCACCCACATTTGTCACTAGGGAGGCTCGGAGTTGGCAGAGGAACCTACCAATATGGCTGCTAATAATGAAGTAGGCATTGACTTGCACAGATTGCCTTGTTCCAGACATTTCTGAAAGTATTCCTTTTCATATGAGACAACTTGCGGGAGATTTTCTGGGAGTGACAAATATTAGAACTTTTGGGAAGCTTGTAACACACATCTGTAACCTAACTTTCCCGATGTTCCTTCCATTAATTTAAACGGGAGAATCGGGTGGCTTACTTTACAAGCATCTTAGCCATGCATCAGTAGATAGCTTTCTCATCTCTGAGTCAGATGGTTGTGGGTTCAAGCCCCACTCCAGGCATTTGAGCACAAAACATAGGCTGACATTCCAGTGTAGTACCGAGGCATTGCTGCACTGTCAGAGGTGTATTTTTGGATGAAGCATTAAACTGAGGCTCCAGCTGCCCTCTCTGGTGGATGCAAAATATTCTGTGGCACTATTCGAAGAAGAGATGCAAGATTCTCCCTGGTATTCTGGCCAATATTTTTCCCTCAACCAATGTCACTAGAACTGATGATCTGATCATTGCCACGTTGCTGTCGGACCTTGCTGTAAGCAATTTGGCTGCTACATTGCAATAATGACCACACTTGAAAAGTACTTCATTGGCTGTAAAGCACTTTGGGATGTCCTGAGATCGTGAAAGGTGCTCTATAAATGCAAGTTCTTTCTTCCTTTACAGGAATGCCCTTTGAACCGCCTGACCTTTCGATATTTGCTGTGCTCAGAAGGTCCAGTGCGTTTGGGTGCAGACCCAGGAAAACCTCCCTTGGTGTGTTGTGGCAGACACCTCTGGGCCTCCAGCACGCTCAACTCGCCAGCCCCGAAAACCTGAGGATTCTCCGGTGGAATTCCTCTGTGGCTTTGGCCAGAATCCACTGGACCAGCCTGGAACTAAGCCGGAAGCTGGATAAACTGGGTCCTAATCTTGTGCCCAGGATTCTGAGATGGGCATAGGAGGGGTGTGGCTCCATACATTGGGAGATTCCATGTGCCCTGGACCCATTGGGACCCGGCGTTCAGTTGGTGGCGGCTAGCCTGGATAGATCGTGCATGCCTCGCCAACCATAGTGGAAATCTGGGACCACCTAGAGATCCAGGCTGGGATTAAGGTCTGGATCCCTGGGAATAGTGTTATTTAGTAGCCCCCTTACAAAGGGAGCTGGGGGATGAGACTGAACGCCTCCCCCCTGCCCCCAGACTGGTCACCTCCAATGGGCTTCCCTTCATTGAGACTATGTGTGTTCCAGATGGGCCACTTGTGGCACGTGCACCTACCATTGGTGCACAAATCAGGGGATGTCTCCTTGCCCTCAGGATGTCTGCTGGAGTCAGAGTTCCTAGCTGGTGCATCCTGACACTTGTACTGAGATGCTCCCAATTGCCGATTTTCAGGACTGCCATCTGTAGTTCTGGGTGTTGACTTGATTCAGTTGGTGGCAAACCCCCCTGAATCAGAGAGTTCTGGATTGAAATCGTGCATTTTATGATGAGTGTTTATACTCATGAGGGCTCAACCCAGGCTTGTCAGTCGTCCAATGCAACACGAGTGACCATCTCCCCTCGCAACGTTGGGGACAGAAATAAGTTTCTTTGTGGTCAAGTTTACTCCACAATGACGCTTCTATGAATGGAAAATTGGCACCAAGTCAATCCTTTGTGGGAGACTCATTCATCTGTACCTGTGCCAGGCTGCTCTGCAAAACTCTACAATTCTGTTGATAGTTGACCTGCAAGCCTGGCTCATTGGAGAAGTGCAACAATCACTGGGAGCTGGGATTCCTCCCACTTGACCCTACAGCCCAATCCATTAACGTCCGGTCCTAGCTCACTCTGTAGCAGGATACTCACCAGTGCTCAGTGTTAGTGAGCTACATAGGTTTAGCTGATTAAAGCCTAGCGCTAACTGTTTGTCTACTTGGGAATCCTTTAATTTCAGCTTTTGTCAACCAGTGGCCAAATTCTCTATGCTTCGATAATTGGGTGATATCCCAATGGAAGAGTTCACTCTATATCCGGCAAACAGAAACTCTGGGGGTGAAATTGTCCCGCGCCCTGATTGGGAGTGGTAACAGCGGGGGGCCGGGACTCTCGGGACGTCCCGTCCCCAGCCGCTGAATTGGGTTTACTGCCCCTCAAAGGAAGTGGAGTGGGGCGGTTCCCGGGGCGCTAATGGGGCGGTGTGGCGCTTAAAGCGGAGGGCCGCTGAGCACTCTGCGTAGCCCCTGATGGCCTCCACTGGCCACCAGGGCAGTATGGGATCGGGCCTGCAGCCCACGCTAGGGCTACAATCCCGGAGAGGCGGCAATCCAGAAAAGATGGTGGCATGGGGCGCTGGCATCCTCCCCTATAAGCGGCACCCCGAGAGTGGATGCTGGCCAGCCTCGTAACTTGCAGGGCAATTCCCCCCCCCACCTCGGAGCGATGAGGGGTCGCTGCGCACGGCGATGACACCAACACCAGTTGTGTGGCGGTGCAGGGCGCTAACCACGGGATGCGGCACTGCTGTGGCAGCACCTCCGGCAAACTCCTGGGCAATTTCCCAGGAGCCGGTAGTGTCCCCCCTCGGGCGAAAAATCTCCTCAGCCCTGTTAGCGCCTCCTGGAGTTGTTAAGGTGCTCTCTTAAAAAGGGGCAATTTTGCTCCCAGATCTGAGTTTCTCTGTCGTTTGGTTGGGAGAGGAACATGATCGTGAGTTTCATGTTTTGACCCAGGTAACCAAAAAATAACGTAGCTGCATTAGATTAAATGGAGCTTTTTGCATCTTGCCTGGTATTCCATGGAGTATTTGCTATTATTGATCAGTTTCAATGAATGAATAACGGCTATGTAATGTATTTGCTTCATGGGTTCTTTGCTTAAGAATTCATAGAAACACATTAGTATCAATAACTAGTTGGTTTATTAGAAAAAGTTTAACAATCACACTGCACATTACCAGTTCATCCACCAGGCTCACAAGTGCATACCTCATCGTGGATCCCCCGAACCCAACTAATTGGGGTTTTATTGAGACTTGTGAACATCACTTACAATGCAACAGCTCTACAGCTATTTTGTTGCATCTGTAAATCAAAACGTAAATCAAATGCCTTATTAAAGGGGCACTAAAACCGACAGTTTGAACAAATTAACTTTAAAGTTAAAATGGCCAAATTAAAATTCGGTTGCCGGGGGTGATGATGCACTCCAGTCCCTCCGGCGGCCACCTTTCGCAAAAGGCTGCGAGCATACCGATGGACACCTCGTGCTCCATCTCCAGGACACCCTGGCTCGGATGTAACCACGGAAGAGAGGCAGACAGTGCAACAGCTCGACAACTATTTTTAGTTGTATCAGTAGTCAAGTGCCCCCCTGATTAAAGGGGTGGGGGCGGTGGGGATGCACACTCCAAACCTTATTTGAAGGCATTAGACACACAAATTATACAAGTGCCCCCTGGCTAAAAGGGGGGCAACAGCTCTACAAACCTGTGAGCATACTCACTGGTGCATACATTGCAGGTTACAATGGTTACAATTTATGTTGTGTTCCTAACACAGATGAGGCTGCACACAGGGAGGTTAAAAAAACAGTGACCTCAGTCTTTATTAAGACACTCGAGAGTGAGGAACAGGCGTTGGGGGCCGGCTTATATCCAGTGCTCCCAAGGGATGCTGGGATCCCTTGGGACTTCAGGGGATGCGCTCCTTGGTGGTGGAACATGGGAGTGCATGCTTTACGGATACACAACAATTTATCCCCATTAGACTGAATAGAACATTTAACACCTTGTTGATTTGCTGTTCTGTGAAGACTCTGATTAGTTCCCAAAAATGCAACTCATCTTGTATTACCATAGCACGAGTAGAGGGAATACTAATATTGGTTGCTTTTATTCTGGTCCTTCAATTTGGGTTTTGCGAACTGAAACTGGGTCTACAAGGCTGCTTGTGGTCTATGGAGAATGGGTTTAGTCGCATAAACTGGTCTGTACGGCTTAGCTATTTACTCAATAAACCTGCAGAGCCATTGGGGAAGCCTGATCACTCTTATATTTTTAAAAGTGTATGATTTTTGTAATCTACCCCTGCACATTCACAGATACAGTTTTGAAGGAGACGGTATAACTCCAGTGGTAAGTGGTATGGACAATGAAAAAGATAAAGAAGAACATTTATATAGTGCCTTTTAAGACCTCAAGACAGCCTAAAGTGCTTTGCAGCCAATGATGTACTTTTTAAACTATAGTCTCTGTTGTAATGCAGGAAACGTGGTATCCATTTTGTGCACAGCAAACTCCTACAAACAGCAATGAAATAATGACCAAAGCATCTGTTTTGTTGATATTGGTTGCAGGATAAATAAAGAACTCCCTGCTCTTCTTCGAAATAGTAATGGGATATTTTATGTCCACCTGAGAGGGCAGATGGAGCCTCGGTTTAACGTCTCATCCGAAAGACGTCACCTCCAACAGTGCAGCACTCCCTCAGTACTACATTGGAGTGTCAGCCTACAATTTGTGCTCAAGTCTCTGGTACTTACCCCAAGATGTGTCCCGCATGTGAAATGCAGAGGGGGAGAGAGAAAAGACCGTTAGTGCTCACCCTATTCACTCAATAGTGCATCCTCTGGCATCAGTTGCTTGTAATGTTAACTGTAGTGGGGAGAGGAAGGGAAGATTTGCCCTAACGCAAAGTATAACAACATTAGAAATGAATTCCTAAAGATTACCCTGGCCGGTATTTCTAGTGAATTCGTAATGTATTAAGTTGCTACACACAACGAAAAGAATGATACTTCCCTACTAACTTCTCTAACAACCGATTGTGAAAATATTTCCATTTAAAGGAGATTTAATGATTCTCCATTTCCTCAATAGACAGAATGCCCTCTGGTGACTCAGATACAGAGAACTGCTTGGAGTTTGCCAGCGTGTTTTGTTGTCAGGCGCGCTTTGAGCTATCTCTTTATTGTCAACCTCTCTTTACCTCTTGCTTTGCTATGTCCGAGTCCCTGTAACTGGGAATATTTTCAAAACAAATTGATTTAATTAGCTTCCTTGAATACAAGTATAAGATAAATAACTTATTTTCCAAGTAATTTCCTTTAGATGTACCTCCTTTAATCATAAACCGCCTTGAGCTGTTTTAATATTGTAAATATGTAGCGTAGAATTATTCAACTTAACCAAAAAAGTTGAACATGTCATTTAAAAAAACAAGATTTACAAGTTCTGTATAATTATGAAATCATGGTATTTGGGCTTTAAATGTGCCTATATCAGATTTTTGTGTGGTGAAAGTGCATTCTGATTTCACTTCTAAATAACCTAGCTCTAATTTTAAGGTACGGCCCCTTGTTTTAGATTCCATCTCACACACCAACCCCCCCTCCTCCGCCAGAGGAAATAGTTGGGCCAATAATGTCTCATTTGAATGGCTGCAAGGTATCTTAGGACAATGGATCCCTTGATGATAACAGAATGGTAATACGACATCATATTGGACCGGACCACTAGCTGCAGGGTGAATACCAAGACGAGCATTTAGTGAACACATGTACAATAAACAAAAGAACTGAACTGCAAGCGTAATTGAAGTGGGATTGACTGGAAGTAATGGAGATTTTTAGTCCAATTGCTACACCTGGGAATGGACTGGAACCTTGCCTGGATCCCTGTTCAGCCTGAACCCTCAATTGTCTAGCCCAGTGTTGATATTGTGAGGCAATGTATATGCAGATCTATCATTGCTTGGCAATGTGTAGGCCCCATTTGTCAGAATATTGAAATATTGTTGGCCTAGGCCACTAGAAATTAATGGCTTCTTTTCTTTGCATCTGCCTAACAATGAAAATAAAAGCAATGACAGATAGCGTTAAAGGTTTATTGCTACACAGTGCACAATGTTTTCTTTAGCGCTTGTTCATCCGTCACTGTCGGGAAGAGTAAAGGTTAGTGGTTGATGGAGGTTCATATTGCCAGTACACAATGAGCAGAAAGGACAGGTGAGGCTGAGAACAAACAAAAAAAAAATCCCTTTTAATCATGTTCGCATCATGGAAAGAGAAGATAAAAGACTTGATTAACTGGTAAAACCTTACAGCAGGAATCAGGAAAAAACCTTCTGTTGTATCTGTGACAGCATTCTATGTTGGCCATTGAACAAAAGTCTGAGAGGTGAACAGTTTCACTTAGATATTATTAGTTAGTCTAATAGATTATTGAGAGGTGTATGTCACAGGCAACTTCCAGGGAGAAATAGACTGAATTCCTGTTTATATCAGATAACATTCAGATTTTAGTTTCGCTTTCAGGATGTGGGTGACATGGGCAAGGCTGCATTCACTGCCCATCCCTGGTTGTCCTGAGGAGGTGGTGTCCCTGGACCTTCTCTCTGAACTGCTGCAGTCCTTGTGGTGATGGTGCACCCATAATGGATCAGGATATTGGCCCAGCGACGATGCATGAACGGCAATTTATGTCCAAGTCAGGATGGTACGTGACTTGGAGGTGCTGGTGTTCCCACAACATTACTGCTCTTGTTCTTGGTGGTCGAGGTTGCTAGTGAGGGAGGTACCATTGAAACAATGGTGGAGAATTGCTGTAGATGCATCCTGTAGATCCTGTACATTCTGCAGCCCAAGTGTGGCAGTGGTTAGGAGGTGGATATTGAGTCCAGTGGCAGGGTCACTGACCAAGTGAGCTGCTGGGTGTTGTTGAGTTTCTTGAGTGTTGTTGCTGCTGCACCCATTCAGCCAAGAGCTCAGCTTACTGTCACACACCTAACTTGAGCCTTGTAAATGGTGAAGCGATTTTGAGGGGTTTGGAGGTGAGCCACACAGAGTAAGCCCACATTCTGTCCTGCTGTTGTAATCGTTGTGTTGTTATGGCTGGTCCAGTTCAGCTTCTAGTCAATGGTGATTCCCTCCCCACCTCAAAATGTTGATGGTGAGGGAACTCAGCGATGGTATGGCATTGAAAGTCAAGGGGAGGTGGCTGGGCTTTCTTTTGTTCGAGAGGGACTTCCCTGGAACTCGTGGTGCAAATGTTACCTGCCACCTGTTAACCCAAGTCTGGATTTTGTCCAAGTCTTGTTGTAAGTTGGTACGGGCCGCTTCATTATCAGAAGAGTTCTGACTTAAGCTGAAAACTGTAGAATTGTCAGCAAACAATCTCACTCCTGATCATAGAATGGGGTGATTGTCATTAATGAAGCAACTGAAGATGGTTGGGCTAAGGACGCTTCCTTGAGAAACCTCTGCAGTGATGTCCTGGGCCATGATGATTGGTCCCTGACAACCACAACCATTTTATTTTGCATCAGGAATGACTCCAGCCATTGGACGGTTTTCCCTTTGACTCCCATGGACAAGGTGTTCCTTATTCAGTGGGAGGCTATCGAGGGCCATTAATCTTGCCTCTTTGCTGGCATCCAGCACTTGTATCCATGTCTGAATCCAGGCTGAGAGAAGATCTGGAGTTGAGTGGTTCTGGCAGAACCTGAACTGAGTGTCAGTTAGCAGGTTATCAGTGAGTAGGTATGACTTGACAGCACTATTGGTAACTAAAGCACTCATTGAGGACAGCATCATCAAAGAGTTGCTTATCATACTTTTTTTTTTTACATTATTGAGAAACATAAAAAGCCAGGGAATATAACGCAGGGCACACTGACAGACGTATGGATCCATCTTGTATCAGTTCATAGGAAGTTCTATATTTTATATTCTTAATTAAAAGCTTAACTGGGTCAATGTCCTGGGAATTTAAAAAATAAATGGATTCCCACTGATTCTCTAGGGAAAGCTAATGTTGCTTGCTGTAGCCTAATAGATGAAGTTAAGTCGCTCGATACCTCAGTAGGCCTTTGATCTCTGCTAACTAAGCTATGGGTCTTTTTATTTCTGGGTATTCCTAGCGGACAGGTGCCAAAGAATGGAAGCTACCAGATGTAAGGCAATTCTTTGTCATTGTTGTTCCATCAAGGAGTGTCTTGCCAGAGCAAGCAAGATGTTGAGTCTTCGAAATCTATTTCCGTTGACAATTCTGTTTTTTATTGTGACAGTAAATGTTATTTTAATCTTCCTTCTGTACCAGCTTGACGGCAAAGGGAAGAAAAGCATGTAACCCAGGCCAGTAATCTAGATTCATTAGTGTTCTCTTACTTCATTATTTAGATTTACAGGCTGGAGGCTTGTCGTGCACTCCACAAACGTTCTTTTTCATATAAAATTGGTCATCATGAATGCGTTATCGAAGAGAATTGTGACGATTGTGGAACTTTTATTCTTTATTAAACTGAGTTTTGTTCTGTTATCTACATATTTCAGCTGTTCTATTTTTGCTTCTGTTGAGCCTTAGTTGTTAATAAATACAAATTAGATATTTTAACCTGAACCAAAAGTCTTCCAGTATAGTAGTTTGTTCCACGGAGATTATTTCTGATGCATACTTCATAGATAACTGCATTTGTTGTTCACCTAGAGGTCTGCTACCCTAATGCTTTGTGCACAATATTATGTTTACATTCATAGGAAGTGCATACTTGCTTATGGAAGCTGACTTTTGTGTTAAGCAGGAATAACAAGTGAGCCCAAATTATACACGCACAAAGATGAAAATAGGGCAAGTTTGCTCAAGAGGTAGTGATTGGGTGATGCAAAGCTTGGATTTTAAAAGCCCCTAGACTCTAACAAGAAGGAAATTCTGAAGGAGGTAAGGAATTCCATTATTCATTATGTGACAGCTGTGGCTCAGTGGGTAGCCCTCTCGCCTCTGAGTCAGAAGGTTGTGGCTTCCACTTTCACCCCAGGTACTTGAGCACATAAATCTAGGCTGTCACTCCATTGCAGTACTGAGGGAGTGCTGCACTGTCTGAGGTGCCGTCTTTCGAATGAGACATTAAACCGAGGCCCTGTCTGCTCTCTCAAGTGGACATAAAAAATCCCATGGCACTATCTTGAAGAAGAGCAGGGGAGTTATCCCCAGTGTCCTGGCCAATATTTATCTCTCAATCAGCACTACTAAAACAGATTATCTGGTCATTATCGCATTGCTATTTGTGGGAGCTTGCTGTGCGCAAATTGGCGGCCGCATTTCCCATCTTACAACAGTGACTATACACCAAAAGTAATTCATTGGCTGTAAAACGCTTTTGGACTCAGGTCATGAAAGATAGTATATAAATGCAAGTCTTTCTTTATACTCAGATCTTGGGGCAAGAACGTGTTAGAGTTGAAAATAGTGCAATAAGTCTTGCTGTAAACAGCGAGAATGCAGAGTAGGTGGAATACATAACAGCACATTTGTAGCTTGAAAGGAATGTTCAGCGGAGCATTAGCTGCATAGTGTCACTAAAATAGAGAGAGAGAAGAGGAATATGTGACAGAAAGAGTGGCTAGTTTTCCTTTGAGTTGAACATCAATGATCTGCAGTGTATTCGGAATTTTGATGTTTTTTTCACCCCCTCAAATGATCAGATTTGCCAAAGCTAACTAACTGTTCGAGGGTCGGAAACTATGTTAAAGGTGCTATATAAATACAAGTTGGTGTTGTTTTAAATTATTCATTCACTATTTAAAGTTTCCTACTGATTTCAGATAAACTGTCCCTCAACAAAAAATATGCTCGAGTTGACCTCCGCTGAACATTCCTTTCAAGCTACAAATGTGCTGTTATGTATTCCAGCTACTCTCTGCATTCTCGCTGTTTACAGCAAGACTTATTGCACTATTTTCAACTCTAACACATTCTTTCCCCAAGATCTGAGTATAAAGCAAGACTTGCATTTATATACTATCTTTCATGACCTCAGGTAGTCCAAAAGCGCTTTACAGCCAATGAATTACTTTTGGAGTATAGTCACTGTAAAACTTCCTGGCCTTTAAGGGATAGGCCATGATGCTCACTCAGCAGTAGAACAATACTTTGTCACATGGTATAATGCTGCTGTCCTCAGAAAACCGCATATTCTCTGATGCGCTGCCGGCAGCACCACGGAAGGTCCACTCCTAATCTAAAACAGTTCGACCTCCACGTAGCTTCCACTCATTTTGTGTCTTCAGTCAGCCGGTTTATCAACAATGACCTAACTTTTTCAGCTGCCTCAGTCCTTTTGTGGTGCCTCGTGGTGTTCAGCATGCTGGCTGCCGATTTTGCAAGAAGCAAGCTGCATGGCCAGACAATGGGAGTTACTGAAAAATGACAGTAAGCAGCTGTTAACGGACAACTTGCTCCTAATTATAATTGTGGATGAGCTGGAAAAAACACTCC
This sequence comes from Pristiophorus japonicus, assembly GCF_044704955.1. Lineage (NCBI taxonomy): Eukaryota > Metazoa > Chordata > Chondrichthyes > Pristiophoridae > Pristiophorus > Pristiophorus japonicus. The sequence goes on from NC_091992.1 coordinate 84,454,076, forward strand.
CCGCGCCCCCCCCCCCCCCATCCTGGACAATCAAAGGCAATTAGCTGTTTAACATGACGGTGCACCTCCGATTTTAATGGAACCCTAGTGATTTGCTAAATACTGAGGGTTTCAGCTCACTGTTAAATACTGGAGTCTCTCTCTATATCATCTGAAACTCCTGGAAACAATTAAAGAGGGCTCTGTTTTTTGTCCCGAAACACAGCATCCACCTGTTTGTAATCATAGTGCTGTCGGGTCACCACCTCATGGCCATGTTGGGTTCACTTCAGATTTCAAATGGGAAGGAGTGGTTACTATAGGGAGATCCATTGGGAATGAGTTCAGACCGTGGAGTTCCAATTCTGTTGTTACTCATTAGCATTAGCAGCAGAACTAGCAAGAGCTGTTTGGCTGTGTATAGATACAGCGCCTGATTTTAGCGCCCTCGGTAGTCGTGGTATAATGTTGTAGTGCAATGTCAACATTGACTGGATAAAAGCAGATTAAAAAGTTAATATAATCTGATTCTGAATTGATCTGATTCAAGTTTATCTAAAGTTTATGTTCAAGGTGTCTGCTGTGGCTCAGTGGCTAGCACTCTCACTTCTGAGTCAGAAGGCTGTGGGTTCAAAATCCCACTCCAGAAACTTGAGCACAAAATCTAGGCTGACGTTTGAGTTCAGTACTATGGCCTACACTCCAAAAGTACTTCATTGGCTGTAAAGCGCTTTGAGATTTCTGATGGTCATGACAGGTGCTATATAAATGCAAATCTTTCTTTCTTTATGGGAGTGCTGTGCTATCTTTTGGATGAGATGTTAAATGGAGGTTCCCTCTGCCCTCAGGTGGATGCAAATAATCCCATGACATTATTTTGAAGAGCAGGGCAGTGCGTCTCGATATCTTGCCCAATATTTATCCTTCGACCAACATCACTAATAAACAGATTGGGACATTATCACACTGCTGTCTGTGGGAGCTTGCTGAGCGCAGATTGCTTGCTGCATCCTACATTACAACAGTGACTACACTTCTTTAATTGTTTGTAAAACACTTTGACATGTCCTGCCAAATAAATGAACAGTTTTTAAAATTGTAATGCAGCCCAAGTTTTGGCAAGTTAAATTACTTTGGGCGGTGAATTTTCGCGCTGATCAGGGCATCGATTCTAGAAACCGAATATTTCACAACTCTCAACACCCAATACCAATCATTCCCCAGTCATATAAAGAATAAAGTTGTCTCAGCAATGTGCTCTAACTAATCTCAGAAGAGTATCTATCCTCAACTGCACCAGTGTGAATTATTTTGCTTCCAACATTGGCCATCCTTGAGATTACTAATTTGGTGCCAATTTGTGCCAGATGTAGCTGTGCATTGTGGGCCTGTGCTGGCTTGAACTGCAGCAAGACCCAGGGTTGCCAACCCTCTTGGATTGCCCTGGAGTCTCCAGGAATTAAAGAGTAATCTCCAGAACACTGTGAGCAACACCCAGAAGAAAAACCATGGAGGCATTATAAAGTTGTGTTTTTATTTTTTTTCTTTCTTTGAAGGCTTCTTTATTAGCAATAAAAGTAATTGGCGATTGGGTGGGGTGTTTGACAGTCAAAAATCATCCAATCGGGTAACGAAGAGTCTGTTCGCTTTCCGATTGGCCGTGGGAACGCGGTGCGCTGCCTCTATGGACTTGTTGGGAGCATGGGCGATGGGGCGGTTGGAAGTGGAAAGTCATGTGATAAAACCTCCAGGAATATGTCCAATCAGAGTTGCCGACTCTATCAAGACTGCTGGAACTCAACTCGAGCAGGACCCTTGCAGCTGCCAGGAGAATATCAACCCATCAGTTGGACTAAGTAGAGATCAGGCCCAATTGTATGTTCATCTCTGGAAGGAATGACGGAGCTATTGAACTGAGTGCATCAAAAAAGTACCTGTAGACTATTAGTGGAATGCCATTGACATAAAGATTGAAAGTAATTTAGACGGATATGTTTTGCACTGATCTAAGACTTTCCAGATAGGGCATTTGTTCTTTTTCTGCAGAATGGCAGTAAGTAAAGGCTTTTCCTAATAAGTCTTCATAATATGAAGCGGCCTCCATATCAAATGCTTTCCCAAGTATTCCCCTCTATTTTCCTGTATACTTCTTCATCTTAGGTGGTACCTCGTATCGAGGATGACCCGCTTCCACACCAAAAAGGGATGAGTTCACAGGTTTTTCAATGAAGGACCTGACATTCCAGGTCTGGAACTACATGCAAAGGTTGGCAAATGCCTGTGCGTGGAGTATTTTAACGTGTGGTGGCCATTGCACACCAGCCACCACACGGGCTTGACAGAGCTAGGTCTTGTTCCAATGGCAAGGATTAACCAAGACGACTGGAGACTAGCTCTGCTGCACGGACCTAGTGTGCACACATATCAGTGTGGTCTGGTCCATGCTGCCTCTGGGCCCTTGCCTCTTCTGGGCCCCGAACTCATGCCTCCCCTGGGTCCCGATCACGGCAAGGTCGGGGCGAAGGAACGGCGAGAGATTGCAGAGCGACGTGATCCTATATACACATGAATAGAGATAACATAAAGTCTGGAGAGTGAAGCTGTTCTCATATTTTTGTGAATTTTTGTGAGGTGCCTCCAGGAATGTAAATTCTGGATTTTGCAGGATTATGTATATTCTCTTCTGTTTCTCTTCCTGTGTTTGTTCTTCTCCTCTTGATTATTTAATTAACAACAACTGCAACTTGCAGATCGAAATTCCTTTTTGAACCTTTCTATAAGCTACTAAAACTTTTGCCTCTTCCTCACAATGTATCCATTCCCTTTTTAAATGAATCCAACTGTATAAATTGCCCTGCAATTGTCCGCTGTCCACACAATATCAGACCAACTCCCTGCACCAGGCCTACGCTGCACTGGGAATTGTGAACCATTGTACAAATGTAATTACCCGGAAACATTGCATACAACATTAGCATACAACACTTCTGGCTAGTTTTGCACCAGTTCTTAACCAACTTAGACTGAATTTTGCTAAGACGAAAGTCCAAAGTCATCAAATCAGTCCAAGTCTATACATTGTAACTGCCTAATTAATGATCTTCTCACTAATTTCCAGGCACATTCTTTGGAACTGTCATGATGTTCCATGTCACATATGTTGCTTGTTAAGAGCACTTGGCTGAGTGAAAAAAGTCTTGTTTGTTAAACCAGCTAAAGGAAGATTCAGATCTCAAGAGCCAGGGAAGTTCCTCAGCACAGTCCTCTGGTGAATCTGGCCAGGGCTCCACTGTAGAACAAAGCTGATGCTGTGAATGCTGATCAAGTGGGCTTTGCGGAGGAAGAAACTGGCACAGATTTTCCACAGCTGGTTTACTGCCAGTATAACTCCCAAAGTACAGGAACCAATGTTCTCAAACTGCTAGGTGGGTGGTGAGTGAGATACAGCACCATGGTTCGAGTGTGATTTATCTGTGTTGGCAAAATTCAGACTTGAAGGTGGCTGAATCTCCATAAGACATGTGAGGTGACCTTATTGAAATGTATAAGATTATGACAGGGTAGCTGAGAGGATGTTTCCCTTTGTGATGGAATCTAGCACTAGGGGGCATAGTTTCAGAATAAGGGATCGCCCATTTAAAACAAAAATGAGGAGGAATTTCTTCTGAGGGTCGTGAATCTTTGGAATTCTCTACCCCAAAGAGCTGTGGAGGCTGGGTCATTGAATATATTTAAGATGGAGATAGATAGATTTTTGAACAATAAGGGAGTAAAGGGTTATGGGGAGTGGACGGGGAAGTGGAGTTGAGACCAAGATCAGATCAGCCATGATCTTATTGAATAGTGGAGCAGGCTCGAGGGGCTAAATGGCCTACTCCTGCTCCTATATCTTATGTAAGACAATCCGTATTGTAATGTGCAATATATTTGGTAGTGGCATCGAGATCCTTTATTTTCTCACATTGCAGTTTCCCTCATTATATAGGTTCTTGTGAGTCACTTTTCTGCTCTTTAAAATAAAATGTGCCTTGGTGGTTATAGCATATATGCTCTTGCCCAGAAAAGTTAATAGGAGGTGTTAAGTGTGGGTATAAAAATGAGAACTTGTCTCTCAGCCAAAGTGGGAGTGTTGCCACGTGTAGTCGCTGATTATCAAACTAAAATTTCTATCTTGGCAGTCACTGGGGTGGCTGAACAGAAACTGGGTGATGTTGCCGTGCTGACAGCTGGCTACCCTTTGTTCCGACATTCACCCATACCAGTCCAATCGGCTGCCCTCCTGCATGTGTGGTGCAAATGGGTACAGGCCCCATTAATTCGCTTCACGTTGTACTGAGAGAATGGGTTGCAGTGCCATTACTGTAGGCATGAATGGAGGTTTTCCCCTGACTGCATCACCTCTGGATTTACCAAATCTCCATAGTGAGTAGCACTACATTCTCCTGCAGTGTCAGCACAGCCTTTTTCCATGGAAGGGAGCTATTTATCCCCTTTCTTGAAGGCATCGCTTCATTCCGGTTTCAGTCGTATAATATCTGGGTCACCTTCCCTAATCTCAGTCAATTGGCTAGTCTGTATGTGTGAGCTGACAGTGAGTGGATGGCCTTTTTAACGACAAGGGGAACATTATAGCCAAGGATGATCACATCCGCATCTGGGTTTGAGATATGCGCACTGCCAGCAGGGTTACCGGACATCAATCAATCAGGAGGGAGGACCCGGGATGATTTACCCTCCCCCCAGTATCCAAGGGTGCTACAGCATTTGTAGCGACCATACTTCCATCCTGCTTGACATCACTTAATTTGGCACAGATCGGGAATCAGGCCTGGAAACAACCTGGCTTGTACCAGTCAGCTCTTTGTGCGGCAAATCTCACCCAGTCCCATTCACCCCATCACCCCTGTGCTCGCTGATCTACATCGACTCTCGGTCCGGCAACGCCTCGATTTTCAAATTCTCCTCCTGATTTTCAAATTCTCGCTCCTCCCTATGTCTGTAACCTGCTCCAGCCCTACAACCCTCCGAGCTCTCTGCGCTCCTCAAATGCCGACTCCTTGTGCAACCCTGGCTTGCTTCAACCCACCATTGGTGGCCGTGCCTTCAACTGTCCAGTCCATAAGCTCTGGAATTCCCTCCGTAAACCTTGCTACCTCTCTTTCCTCCTTTTAAGACGCTTCGTAAAACCGACTTCTTTGACCAAGTATTTGGTCACCTGTCTTTTGCTTGGCATCTGTTTTTGTCTGATTACGCCCCCTGTGAAACACCTTGGGACATTTCAGAGACTGTTAAAGGTGCTATAAAAATGAAAGTTGTTGTTGTGAGGGAGCGCTGCACTGTCGGAAGTGCTGTCTTTCAGATGAGACGTTAATCCGAGGCCCTATCTGCCCTCTCAGGTGGACGTAAAAGATCCCATGGCACTATTTTGAAGAAAAGCAGGGGCACTATCCCCGGTATCCTGGCCAATATTTATCCCTCAATCAACATGAAAAAAAGAGATTATCTGCTCATTATCACATTGTTGTTTGTGAGAGCAAGAGAGAGCAAGTTGGCTGCCACGTTTCCTACATTACAACAGTGACTACACTCCAAAAATACTTCATTGGCTGTAAAGCTCTTTGAGATGTCCGGTGGTCGTGAAAGGCGCTATATAAATGCAAGTCTTTTTTTCTTTTTAAGATGGCTGTTTATATCTGCTTTTGACTGCCTTCCTGATTCCACGTCCAGCTGCAGAAGACAGCCTAGCCTATAATCAAATGACGTTTAGTCCCTTTTTTGTAAGCTAAGTGAAAGGGCATGGACAGTCACCCCTGCAGATTTTGCACTACCTGGGATGAAGTGTGCGTCATGTGAGACATTCCATTCGGTGTTGCGGCTGAGAACTGTAAAACTCTCTAACAGGGGCTGTAGCCAGATTCATGTAAAAAAAATGGGCATTTGGGTGAGGTCCCGGAGAGTGCTCGTGAAACCAAAACCCAAGCAAGAATGGTTACTTCGGGTCTGAATTTGAGGTCAGATTGACAGTCCCAACACTAGAGAGAGTACAGAGGAGATTTACGAGGATGTTGCCTGGACTGGAGAATTTTAGCTACGAGGAATGATTGGATAAGCTGGGGTTGTTTTCTTTGGAACAGAGGAGGCTAAGGAGAGACCTGATTGAGGTGTATACAATTATGAGGGGCCTGGATAGGATGGATAGGAAGGACCTATTTCCCTTGGCAGTGAGGTCAGCAACCAGGGGTATAGATTTAAAGTAATTGATAGGAGGTTTAGAGAGGATTTGAGGATGGTAGTGGTCTGGAACTCACTGCCTGAAAGGGTGGTTGAGGCAGAAACCCTCACCACATTTCAAAAGTACTTAGATGTGCACTTGAAATGCCATAACCTACAGGATACGGACCAAAAGCTGGAAAGTGGGATTAGGCTGGATAGATCTTTGTTGGCCGGCACGGACACGATGGGCCGAAATGGCCTCCTTCTGTGCTGTAAATTTCTATGATTCTGTGATTGACCGGGCTGTTTTACATGGGGCTCAAAATTCAGAGAATCAAAGCAGCTGTGGATTAAAGGGTTACAGGTAAGCAAAGTTTACCTGCCCTCCCATCAAAGAGCAGATAATCCCCTCACATTTCTGTGCATTGGCCCCGATAATTGTGCCAGATTTAATAGGCCGTTATTGATGGGTCTGCAGCAGTCTGCTTTCACCGAGCAGGAACTTTATTTGCTGCAAATGAATGACTTTGTTAGTTTTAGTGCAATAAGCAGCGTGACGCAAAGCGTGCGCTTCATGGGACAATGCATTATACACTGGGTTAATTGCTTGTATTGGTGCCAGACATGCTTTATTTGCATACGAGCAAAAGAGGTAGTTGGGAGTGCAGGCGTGGGCACAGCTGTTGTCTGTAATCGCCACCCAGCAATCCTTTTATGGTAATTACACCCTAACTGAGAATAATCAATCATATAATCAATGGCAACTTAACAAAAGGCACATCACTACAGGCCTGTGATGAGCCCAGTTGGCTTCTGTTTCTAAAAGCTCTATTGAACAACGTGTCCTTATTCCCGGGCCACCCAAGGTTCCTTCTTTTTCTTCTTCTTCCTTTTCCTGATAATCTTCTCTCTTTGCTTCTCCTTCTCTGTCTCTTGGAGGAGCTAAATCCTGCTGCCGTTCGGCTCCGTGAATACCATTTCCCTCCCCGCCCACCCCCACGACTCACAACTGGTATACCCCTGTTTCACACGTAAGTTTTGACGATGTGTGGCAATTGGCTTGTTGACCACGATGGGCTTGAATCAGAGCATGTTCTCGGCCAATATCGACAGCCATGCGTTTGCCACGGGAGTCACTGGATGGAGCTCCGAAGCAGAAGGAGAATAGCGGCTATTCTGCCCATCTAGGTCACCCTTCCATGGAGATCTATGATTTCTGCCCCTCCCCCCATCTGTTGCAGCATCCAACTGCCCGCTGACGGACTCCAGCATTTTCACCCACCCCCCTTCCCTTGCCCAGAACACCATAGCGAGGTATCAATCATCATGTGAAGAAGTGCTTCCTGACATCAGACCTGAACTTGCCCATTATAGGTTTGTAACTGTCAGTACCAACAGCAGCCATGTAGGATACATATCACAAGGTGTGCCACCAGAGGGCACAGCAGTGGGAGACTTGTAGGTTACCTGTACAGGTGTGCCTGGCCTAGTATAAAAAGCAGGCCACCATGTGTGATCCTCACTCTGGAGTTAACAAATAAAGGACTAAGGTCACTACAGTTCAAGTACAAAACATTGCCTTGTGGAGTCTTTATTAGAGCATCCAAGGACATAACAGTAACAATGCCCCCTTGTCCTGTAGTTATGGATTTGCTTGAAAGATGTTCAGGACCTTGGCTGATTCCCTACCCTCTAGCCCAGGAACAGTGTTTTAAAAAAAAAACACGAGCATGGACTGCAAACAGGACCAGATACTTCGACATGTCCAAGTAGACGCAACCCAATTAACCCAATAGAAATTTGAAATTGTTCTCGCCGGGTTCAGAATTGGCAACAATAACTTAGACTTGTAAAGAGGCTTTCATATTATGAACGGCACAAGGTGCTTTGAGAGAGTGTTCATGGTCGCCAAACAGGAAATAACACAAGTTTTTGGAGGTGACTGAAAGTAGGCTCATGAGGTAGATTTTGAAGATATTTTTTGAGAAAGAGGTAATCATTAAAGGGAAAAAAATTCCATAGTAATGAAGTGGTTATTCTCATTATTGGTGGAGTGGGGAAGCACGTAGAAACAAAAAAAATAGGAGCAGTAGTAGGCCATTCGGCCCTTCGAGCCTGTACCGTCATTCAATATGATCATGGCTGATCCTCTATCTCAACACCATATTCCCGCTTTTATCCCATACCCTTTGATGTCTTTTGTGTCTAGAAATCTATCTATCTCCTTCTTAAATATATTCAGTGACTTGACCTCCGCAGCCTTCTGTGGTAAGGAATTCCACAGGTTCACCACCCTCTGAGTGAAGAAATTTCACCTCATCTCAGTCCTAAATTTCCTACCCCATATCCTGAGACTTGTTCTAGACTGTCCAGTCAGGGGAAACATCCTCCCCACATCCAGGGCCCAAGTTTCCACATGATTTGCGCCTGATTTTTAGGAGCAACTGGTGGAGAACGGACTATCTTAGAAATTGCAATTCTCCACATTTTTTTTTCTGCAGTTCTAGTCAGGTAGAACAGTTCTACTTTGAAACAGAATTTTTTCTTCAAAAGGGGGCGTGTCCGGCCACTGACACCTGATTTGAAAGCTTCCACAGTGAAAACGTACTCCAAACTAAAGTAGAATGGAGCAAGTGAAGATTTTTGTAGAACTGAAAAAACCTGTTCTACACATTAAAAAATCAGGCGCAGGTTACAAATTAGGCGTCCAGAACGAGGGGGGGGAAGGGAAGTAATTAAATTCTATAATAAATCCTTATTTATACTTATACAAATATTATACAAATAAATCCAACCTGAATAAACATTTATAAGCAAAGAAAAGATTAAATAAACCATCTTCCTACCTGTGTGAAAGTGCTTCAAGCAGGCCTTTCGGGACCGAAGGCTGAACGGGCCGGCCCGAGACTTCGGGCAGGGCCTGTCCCCAGCACCAGATTTACAGGTAGGTGGCGTTGGGTTGGGTCGGGTCGGGTGGGGAGGGAGAGAGACGGGAGGAGGTCAGGTCGGATCCAGTCCGGGAGCGGGAGTCGGGTCGGGTCCAGTGGGGGGGGGTCGGGTCCAGTCGGGGGGGCGGGGAGCGGGAACAGGAGCGCGGGTCGGGTCGGGTCGGGTTCAGTCGGGGGGGCGGGAACAGGAGCGCAGGTCGGGTCGGGTCCAGTCGGGGGGGGCGGGGAGCGGGAACAGGAGTTCGGGTCGGGTCCAGTCGGGGGGGTGGGGAGCGGGAACAGGAGCGCGAGTCGGGAGCGCGGGTCGGGTCGGGTCCAGTCAGGGGGGCGGGGAGCGGGAACAGGAGCGCGGGTCGGGTCGGGTCCAGTCGGGGGGGCGGGGAGCGGGAACAGGAGCGCAGGTCGGGTCGGGTCCAGTCGGGGGGGGAGGGGGCGGAGCGGGAACAGGAGCACGGGTCGGGTCGGGTCCAGTCGGGGAGCGGGAACAGGAGCGCGGGTCGGGTCGGGGGCGGGGGGGGAGCTAAGCAGGAGCTGGCCGTGGGAGGAGCCTTATTCATGCAGCCCCAGTGAGGCCATTCGGTCAGGGCTAGGGGCTGCGTGCTTCGGGCCCCTCCCACACAATTTGGCGCCTGGAGCTACTGCACTTGCGTGCCCACGGTAGCGCGCATGTGCAGAGGTCCCGGCACTGTTTTCAGCGCAGGGACCTGGCTCCGCCCCCCACAGCTCGTGCTGGCTGCGCCGAGGGCCAGAGGATCTGCAGGGAGGTGGAGAATACGGAGGATTTTTTTAGGCGCACTTTGTGGCACGAAAAACGGCGTCCAGGTTGGGACTGCGCCGTTCTAGGCGCGTGTGGAAACTTGGGCCCCCAGTCTGTCCAACCCTGTCAGAATTTTATACATTTCAATGAGATCCCCTTTCATTCTTATAAACTCAGGACCAGAGAGTGTGGACAGAGATTCAGGGCTGAAGAAGATTGCAGGAATTGGGTGGAGCGAGGCCTTGGAGGAGTTTGAAGACTAGGATGATTTTTTTAATCAATGGAGGATGGGGAGCATGTGGAGGTTGGTGAGAACAGGGGTGGTAGGACTTTATGTTGGATAGGATAGGGATTGTAAAGTTTTAGATGAATTTGACATTTGTGCAGAGTGGAGCTTTGGAAGCTGGAAAGGAAATCATTGGAGAAATCAAGCCTTGAAATGACAACAAGAAAAACAACTTCTATTTATATAGCACCTTTAACATAGTAAAACGTCCCAAGGTGCTTCACAGCAGTGTTATAAGACAAAAAAATTAATTTGACACCGAGCCACACAAGAAGAAATTGCCGCAGATGACCAAAAGCTTGGTCAAAGAGGTAAGTTATAAGAGGCGTCTTAAAGGAGGAAAGAGAGGTAGAGAAGCAGAGAGGTTTAAGGAGTGAGTTCCAGAGCTTAGGCCTCAGACAGCTGAAGGCACGGCCAACAATTGTGGGGCTGGAGGAGATTAGAAATAGGGAGGGATGGAGCCGTGGAAGAACTTGTAAACAAGGATGAGAATTTTGAAATCGAGACGTTGCTTAACCAGGAGCCAATGAAGGTCAGCGAACACAGGGTGATGGGTGAACGGGACTTGGTTAGGACACGGGCAGCCGAGTTTTGGATCACCTCAAGGACATCCAAAGGGAAAGATCAAAGTGGAAGCTTGTATCCAGCCATTCATAATAGATTTTTTTTTACCACACATGATGACGTTGTCTTCATGAAACAGTTTGGGAGCAGTTCATTTTGGACCAGACAGCACTGTGAGGGAATAAGTTCACAGTTGGCACAGTAATTACAATTCACATTTGAAATGAATGAATAGGGTCCTCCAATGGGCTACAGAAGCAAAATACTGGATGGGTTAGTTGGGAAAGGGAGGCTGGAATTGAACCATACTGAGCAGAGGGACCTAGGTTTGACTTTTGGGCTATTGAGTTAGGCAATCGCAACCAGGGCAGCAAGTGGGCCTGTGCTAGGGAGGGAAATAATGCAGAAAGGGTTCCTGCTCCTCACTGCTCTGCATGGTTTCTGTTGGAAAGTGAGCGACTGGATTGAGCTCAGCTTTGATGTCAGCCCATGGTAAATAATCCACTCGGGGAATCTGCTCCCATGTGAAGAATGACCACTTGAGAGAGGTTTGAGGGTGACCATAATGTAGGGGCAGTCTATTTACAGACTCCCGCACGCATACACCCCCCCCACCCCCGCACGCATACACCCCCCCCCCCCCGCACGCATGCGCCCCCCCGCACGCATGCGCCCCCCGCCCCCCCGCACGCGCCCACCCCGCCCCCCAAATGCGCCCCCCGCCCCCCAAACACCACACCACACCATCATGTGTGGTATACATCCAGCTCTTAATTCTAATTACTTAGCCAATGTGTGGTATAAACCAAAGAGCTGATATACCCATGAGATACAATCAGTGGTGTTAACCATACGTTACCAGAGATGGTGATTCTCACATTAACGGATCCTCCCACTCGTTTGGAGAAAATAATATCTCGGGGTCTTCATCATATATCTGCTGCAGAGAGAGAATACCACACACACACCACACACACCCTCCTCTCAGATCACTGTACAAGCACAGTCACAGACCCTAAGTATAGGAAAGGAATTGCAGCAATCTCCGAGTGAGCAAGGGAAGACAAGTTATGTGGCTACACATTAGTCACTTGAGGGGGAGGCACCATTAACCAGCAAAGCTGAGCTCAAACCCAGAAGGCAGCAAGAAAATGTCTGCGTGCAAATTTTCAAAGAGTGGTGATTGTGATTTTTGAGAAGGCGCCACACCTTTTTTGCACTCGCAGACAGATTATCCAAATGCCCCTCTCCCAATCTTACTAACTGAGCCCAGTGGATCTACTGCTTGTTATATCAGCCATTGTCATGTTTGTAACCTTCACATAACTGTAACCAATATGTAACAACACTGTACACTGTATACAACTGTGAAATACACACCTTGACCACATGGGGTGAACTTGTGGGAGACACTCCTTCCTGGTCAGCCAGGTACTTAAAGGGAGGTTCCATGCAGGCTCAGCACTCCTTGGTCCGGGGAATAAAGATACAGGTCATGAGTGACCTTGTCTGCAGTATATGCCTTGTGTGAATATGTTCTAAAGTTGAGAACTCTACATCTGGCGACGAGAAACGGGAATCATGAATCACAAGGGTGGCCACCGGTAGCACAGAGGAACATTACTGTGTGGGTGGGGCCTGGGACGATTTTGTGGAGCGACTCCAGCAGACCTTTGTCACAAAGGACTGGCTGGGAGTGGAAGCGGCTGACAAGCTGCGGGACAAAAACTTACACACTGATGAAAGACCTGCTTGCACCTCTCAAACCGGCCGACAAGTCCTTCGAAGAGCTCAGCCAGCTTATAAGCAAACATCTGAAACCGGCGAGCAGCGTACACGTGGCCCGGCACCGGTTCTACACACACCGACGTCGGGAAGGGCAAAACATCTCGGACTTCATTGCAGACCTGAGGCGCTTGGTCAGCTTCTGTAAGTTCACAGACGCCTGCAGGGGGGAAATGTTATGGGATTTTTTCATTGAGGGCATGAGTCATGTCCGTATTTTCAGGAAGCTTATTTAGGACAAGGGCAGCTTTGATAGCTCCGACCTTCTTGGCGGGGGAAGAGGAGACCAAGATAATTTACGCAAGCAGCCCTGGTTTTAACATTGCGATGAACCAGGGAGTTAATGTTGTAAAAGTAATACCGAATCCTGCAGGCAGGCAAGGGCAATTCGACACCACCCAGGCAGGCAGGCAAGGGTAATTCGACACTGCCCAGGCAGCAACAGACTCTAGGGTGGAACAGCAACAGAGACAATGGCAGGAGGATCGTCAGTTCACGCCATCAAGAGGAACAGCCCCATTGTGAACAACAATCTCAGCCAATGCTGGAGATGCGGGGTAGACATACTGCTAATAGCTGCAAGTTCCAGCAGTTCACCTGCAGGAATTGAAATGCCAGAGGACATTTGGCTAGAATGTGCAAAAAGGCTGCAGCGAGGCTAATCTATGAAAGCAAGGAATCAGACGAGGGGTCTGCAATGCAGGATGATGCCTGGGGCCAAGCCATGGATGCTGAGGTTCCGAGGGTTCATGTGGCTGACGTCTGCAGCTCATACACTAAAACGCCACCCATGATGATGAAAGTTTTATTGAAGGGCATCCCAGTGCGCATGGAGCTGGATACGGGAGCCAGCCAGTCCCTTATGAGCGTCCAACAATTTGAGAGACTGTGGCCACACAGAGCTAGCAGGCCCAACCTGGACTGCATTGACGCGCAGCTACGCATGTACACCAAAGAAATCATCCCAGTGCTGGGCAGTGCAAACCTGGTGGTAACATACAATGGATCACAGAACCTTCTGCCACTCTAGATTGTTACGGGAAATGGCCCCGCGCTTTTGGGAAGGAGCTGGCTAGCCGAGATGAACAGGAAATGGGGAGATGTGCACGCCATTTCGTCTGTGGAGCGAAGCTCATGCTCACAGGTCCTACAAAAATTCGTTTCAACCCGGTGTCGGAACATTCAAGGGCACAAAAGTAGTGATATACATCACCCTGGATGCCAGACCAGTGCACCACAAAGCCAGAGCGGTGCCGTATGCGATGTGTGAGAAAATTGAGAATGAATTAGACAGGCTGCTCAGAGAGGGCATAATTTCGCCCGTTGAATTCAGTGACTAGGCAAGTCCCATCGTTCCTGTCCTTAAAGCGGGTGACTCGGTCAGGATCTGCGGCGACTACAAAGCCACCATCAACCGAATGTCACTGCAGGACCAATACCCGCTCCGGAGAACGGAGGACCTTTTTGCCATGTTGGCAGGTGGCAAGCTGTTCACTAATTTGGACCTCATTCGGCCTACATGACTCAGGAACTGGCTGAAGAATCCAAGCTTCTGACCACCATCACGACGCACAAGGGACTATTCATCTACAACAGGTGTCCGTTTGACATTCGTTCAGCGGCCGCAATCTTCCAGAGGAACATGGAAAGCTTGCTCAAATCCATTTCCGGCACAATCGTATTCCAAGATGACATCCTAATAATGGGTCGAGACACCGAGGAACACCTCCACAACCTGGAGGAAGTGCTATGCCGACTGGACCGGGTAGGCCTGTGGCTGAAAAAGGCCAAGTGTGTGTTTTTGGCCCCCGAGGTCGGGTTTTTGGGCAGGAGGGTTGCCGTAGATGGGATCCGGCCTACCGAATCCAAAACTGAGGTGATCCATCGTGCACCCCGGCCCGGCAACACATCGGAGTTGCAATCGTTCCTGGGACTTTTGAACTATTTCGGGAACTTCCTGCCTAACTTAAGCACATTGTTGGAGCCGTTACATGTGCTCCTGCGTAAGGGGTGTGACTGGTTCTGGGGGACTGTCAGGAACGGGCTTTCAACAGGGCGTGGAACTTGTTCTAACAAATTGTTGACTTTGTATGACCCCTGTTAAAAAATAAAACTAGTTTTAACATGCGATCCATCATCCTACGGGGTTGGGTGTGTTTTGCAGCAGGGAAATGACAATGGCCGACTACAACCGGTGGCTTATGCCTCCAGGTCGCTCTCCCAGGCAGAGCGTGGGTACAGCATGGTCAAAAAGGAAGCACTCGCTTGCGTTTACGGTGTGAAAAAGATGCACCAGTATCTTTTCGGCAGACCATTCGAGTTAGAAATGGGCCACAAGCCATTAACATCCCTGCTGCCCAACAGCAAGGCTGTCAATGCCAATGCGTCAGCTCGCATACAGCGATGGGCTCTCAGCTGTCTGCGTATGACTACACCATACGGCACCGGCCAGCACTGAAAATTGCGCTGACGCGCTCAGCAGGCTTCCGCTGGCCACCACCGAGGGGGCAGCGGAGCAAAGTGCTGAGATGGTCATGGCCGTTGAGGTTTCTGTCACTGCAGGCTCCCCCATCACAGCCCGCCAGATCAAACTCTGGACCAACAGGGACCCCCTCCTATCCATGATAAAGAAATGTGTCCTGACTGGGGATTGGGCGCCCGCACATGGGGCATGCCCCGAGGAGGTCAGACCATTTCAGAGACGGATGGATGAGCTCTCCATCCAAGCCGACTGCCTGCTATGGGGCAGCTGGGTGGTCATGCCCCAGAAAGGAAGGGAAGCATTCATCAGGGAACTCCACAGCGAGCACCCTGGCATTGTGCTAATGAAGGCCATTGCCCGGTTACATGTATAGTAGCTGGGGATTGACTCAGACCTGGAACACTGGGTTCGTAGGTGCACGACGTGTGCCCAGCTGGGCAATGCCCCCAGGGAGACCCCGCTCAGCCCGTGGCCCTGGCCCATCAGGCCATGGTCATGCATCCATGTGAACTATGTGGGGCCGTTCATGGGAAAAATTTTCTTGATTGTTGTCGATGCATACTCGAAATGGATCGAGTGCTCATATTAAACGCGTGCACGACATCTGTTACAGAGGAGAGTCTGCGTACGGTTTTCGCGACCCACAGCTTGATGGACATTCTGGTCAGCGACAATGGCCCGTATTTCACCAGCCATGAATTCCAGGAGTTTATATCGGGTAATGGCATTAAACACGTCCGGACGGTGCCATTCAAGCCGGCTTCCAATGGCCAGGCAGAACGTGCGGTCCAAGTCATAAAACAAGGCATGCTCCGTATCCAGGGCCCCTCTCTTCAGTATCTCCTATCGCGCCTCCTGCTGGCCTATAAGTCCAGCCCGCACTCGCTCACGGGAGTCCCGCCAGCAGAACTCCTCATGAAACGCACGCTCAAAATGCGGCTGTCCCTCATTCACCCAAGCCTGGCAGACATTGTTGTGGGCAAGCGGCAGTCCCAAACTGAGTGCCATGATCGAAACTCAAGGGGGAGGTGTATAGAAATGGATGACCCGGTATTTGTGCTTAACCGTGCACTAGGACCCAAGTGGCTTGAGGGCACCATAATTGGTAAAGAGGGAAATAGGGTCATGGTGGTCAGACTAAACAATGGGCAGATATGCTGCAAACATCTGGACCAGGTAAAGAAAAGGTTCAGCATGGACACTGAGGAACCTGAAATAGACCATGGGATGTCAACCACACCACTGCCAGTGAACGAGCAACAAGGACAGTCAACAGCATGCACAGTCCCTGCGGCCAGCGTGGACAGGCCGGTCGGTACCAACTCAGGCGACAGAGACGCTTGCCACGGCTCAACCACCAGAGCCACAACTGCGGCGCTCCACGAGAGAGCATCGACCGCCTGAAAGACTCAATCTTTGACCCAAAGACATGAGGGGGAGGTGATGTCATGTTTGTAACCTTCACATAACTGTAACCAATATGTAACAACACTGTACACTGTATACAACTGTGAAATACACACCTTGACCACAGGGGGTGAACTTGTGGGAGGCACTCCTTACCTAGTCAGCCAGGTACTTAAAGGGAGGTTCCACGCAGGCTCAGCACTCCTTGGTCCGGGGAATAAAGGTGCAGGTCATGTAGTGACCTTGTCTGCAGTATATGCTTCGTGTGAATATGTTCTAGAGTTGAGAACTCTACAGCCGTGACTTAGAGCTGCTTGTAACAGTCATGTGTGTGTTAGCTGTGGTTCAGTAGCACTCTCGCCACTGAGTCAGAAGGTTGTGGGTTCAAGCACATAAAAAAATCTACGCTGACAGTGCAGTGCTGAGGGAGCGCTGCGCTGTCGGAGGTGCTGTCTTTCGGCTGAGACGTTAAACCGAGACCCCGTCTGCTCTCTCGGGTGGACGGAAAAGATTCCATGGCAATATTTCGAATAAGAGCAAGGGAGTTATCCCTGGTGTCCTGTCCAATATTTATCCCTCAATCAACATAACAAAAATACAGATTATCTGGTCTTGATCATATTGCTGTTTATGGGAGCTTGCTTGTGCGTAAATTGGCTGCTGCGTTTCCTACATTATATCAGTGACTACACTCCAAAAGTGCTTCACTGGCTGTAAATTGAGATGTCCCGTGGCTGTGAAAGGTGCTTTATAAATGTAAGTCTTTCTTTCATGTAAGTCAGACATGCTGGTATAGCTCTCCCATAATTTAAAGGGAGGATGTGATATTGTCCTGCTTACCTCTTTAATACACAATTCCAGTCAAACTGACATCTAAACCACACAATTGTCAGATGTTTCTTACTCGGCCATACTTTTCGAAAGGCCCATAATCCAGGGCCATTGCTAAACAGCCTCACTGCTCTGAGGTTCGGTGGTGAGACGATCGATTAACATTCAGGGGCCAATGTTATAGATACTCATCCGCCTGCCACACGTCGGGAAATGGCGGTCCCGATGCCCACAACATCCTGACCATTGATTTTAAACGGATAGAAAGTCACGAGCAGTGCGCCCGGAGTCTGCCGATATGCCCGTGCTGGGCACTCTGTTGGTCCAGAGCACCATCTATATCATTTGCACTCAATCCTCTTTTCAAATGGTTCGACCAATCAACTGCTGTCTGAAAGCGGGAATCACCTGGACTCTCAGCTGCTGTCCTTAACAACGCCTCCATTTTGTTTGGCGCTCTAAAGGCCCTTGCTTGCCTTCTGCTTTCGGTCGAAGGCTCCGCCCCTTCAAAAACCCTCAGCCGTCTTTATCTCTTTTCAAACGTTGACAGACTTGCTTGAAGCGTGTGCATTTTTGTCGTCTTCATTTTTATCTCTATTGTTCAGATACATTTGGAGCTACAGAGAAAATACAATTCCTAATCCTCCAGTTTGTGTGACTAAAATTACGTACAGACTCTGGTCCTGAAAGGGATAATTAGATGGAATAACATTCCTTGGGGTGGTTCGCTGGTTAGGGGAGGGGCCTGGCTAATGCTCTACTTCACACTTTTAATTACATTTAATGAGTTATCCAGCTTTGTGAATTTTCGTACAATACACTGCGGGGCAACCATCCCCTTTTCGTGTTGTTAAAATGTTAATCGAGGATGTTCCATCTTTTTCCACGGGTTCATTTAAACAACGTTAAGCTGAGTACAAGACTTCCAGTTCGTCGTGACAACCATTCAGGCACCTTGGCTCAAGACCCTTCACCACAAAAAATAAAATGGGCAGCAAGTGGGACAGGAACCTCAGCTCGGTCCTGCCAGGTTTGCGAAGACAAAGCATGCATGGACTGCCCCATTGTCACTCCAACACAGCCCTGAGTGTGTAACTCTCTCCAGCAACTTGCACACATCCTATTCAATTTTCTTGTCTTTGGAAAAACAAAGGCCCGTGACTTGCGCCTTCCAATCGAAGGTTTTAAAGAAAAGGGAACACTGCAGGCCACTGCGACCTGACAGCTACCTGGGGTGGCTGGTGTTGTGGATTTGCTGAGTCATGGGATTGAAAGATCAAAGTTGAGCAACGACCTGAAGTGCGAAACATCTCGCCGTTTGTGCGGGGTAAAGCGAGCGCAACTTGCCAACTGCAGGGAGACACCACTGAGCGAACGTACAACGTGAGCAGCTCCGCTCAAACTGTGCCCATTTCCCGATAGCCTAGAGCGAAGTAGTCAATGGTCGGTGGGCACACCTTGAAGTGCACTGTTGCCTGACAGGCATTTATTTTTTTTAAGCTCAATTGAGAGCATATAAGAAAAAAACATGGAGTTTGATGGGGTTTTTAAACCTGCCCCCAACACGGCTTTGTTGGCAAATTGGAGATATGCAATTGTTGTGTGAATGAATCAGCTTTGACTGTGACATCAAGCCTACCCATTCGGGAGCAGAACGTGGGAGGACCAGCAGGCCCCCTATGGAAAGCAAGGGTTACAAAAAGGTCACTTGCACATCTTTGCGATTCAGTTTCTAAGGAGCATTAACATCCACAGATCATTACTGAAACATGTCCACAAACTATGAAGTGTGTCATCAGTGAGCTGCTTTGCTAAGAACTCACTTTGACAGCATGGAGCAGATATTGCTCCCAGAATGAGTCAAATGTGCCTGTAGATTCACCCCACACCTTCCCCACTCTTCCGCCAAAAAATAAATAGATGAGCTGTTACACATTTCCAATTTGCTTCTCCAGATGCAGGCACTTGTTGCGGGACAGTTCCACCATCACTTGCTGCGTGTTGCGGTACAGTTCCACCATCACTTGCTGCGTGTTGCGGTACAGTTCCACCGTCACTTGTTGCGGTACAGTTCCACCGTCACTTGTTGCGGTACAGTTCCACCGTCACTTGTTGCGGTACAGTTCCACCGTCACTTGTTGCGGGACAGTTCCACCGTCACTTGTTGCGGTACAATTCCACCGTCACTTGTTGCGGTACAATTCCACCGTCACTTGTTGCGGTACAGTTCCACCGTCACTTGCTGCGGGACAGTTCCACCGTCACTTGTTGCGGGACAGTTCCACCGTCACTTGTTGCGGGACAGTTCCACCGTCACTTGTTGCGGGACAGTTCCACCGTCACTTGCTGTGGTACAGTTCCACCGTCACTTGTTGTGGGACAGTTCCACCGTCATTTGCTGTGGTACAGTTCCACCGTCACTTGTTGTGGGACAGTTCCACCGTCATTTGCTGTGGTACAGTTCCACCGTCACTTGTTGTGGGACAGTTCCACCGTCATTTGCTGTGGTACAGTTCCACCGTCACTTGCTGTGGTACAGTTCCACCGTCACTTGTTGTGGGACAGTTCCACCGTCACTTGCTGCGTGTTGCGATACAGTTCCACCGTCACTTGTTGCGGGACAGTTCCACCGTCACTTGCTGTGGTACAGTTCCACCGTCACTTGTTGTGGGACAGTTCCACCGTCACTTGCTGCGTGTTGCGATACAGTTCCACCGTCACTTGTTGCGATACAGTTCCACCGTCACTTGCTGTGGTACAGTTCCACCGTCACTTGCTGTGGTACAGTTCCACTCTCCTGGAGAGGCAAATGAAATGATATTGGTGGTGGTGCAAATAGAAAAAGGATGGACCTCAAGGGTACATCTGTATATTATTAAATATCTTGTGTAGGGTGCACATGTCATGTCCACAACCTTACTTCCTTTAGCTCTGAATTTTTTGTCACGCTTCTCCATCAGCATTTATCATTGTTAATTTCTACATTCACACTTTCCGATTCATTTTTCCCATGTCACCTGTCACCGTGTAGTTGTCGGCTCTGACCAATAGGCGGCTTATTGGTTGTCAGCTCTTCATTGGCTGTATAGCACTTTGGGATGTCCTGAGGTGTTGAAAGGCAATATATCAATGCAAGTCTGTTTCTCTCTTTCTGTCTTTCTGTCTTTCTCGATTTCTTTAGTCTGTCTCCCAAGTCTAACTCACTGTATAGTTGTTTTTTTTTAATTATCAACTGACTGTGGGCAATGCCACCCACAATGCACTAGCTGTCAGCAATGTTACACAAAAGATTAATGTGCTTAGATTTAATTCCTCTCTGCTCTTCCCACAGAGGTATTAACCTGTTTATTTTAAATGGGTAAAGAAGAGAGGCATTTGGTATGAACCCAGTTTGAGTTTTTATGCTAACACTGCAAGCAGTAACTTCTAACCTTTAACCACTCCGAGACCTCAGAGATTGACTGTCGACAGATTCTAATTGGCTGGGAAAGTACTGCACTATTATGACTGGTACTTTTACCCAACCCGTGCAATCTTTTTCCCACAGAAATTGAAAGGACAAAATGTCACAACTGGCCACCCAGAAATTAAAAATAGAGGAACAAGTGCTAATCTATGTGTTGACAAATATGACCTCTCTCTATACTCAAATCTATGATTTATATCTCATTTGAACAACCATTACCTTTTCTTTGTTGTTCCTGACTAATAGTCACCTTCCTTGAGCAGACAGGGGAGAGCAGCCAAAGAGGTGTCTGCATGCCTTACATTGAGAGTTGAGTGCTCAGAATGGACCAGCTTGATAATATGGCCTGTACTCATTGGAATTTAGAAGAATGAGAGGTAATCTTAATGAAATGTATAAGATACTGAGGGGGCTTGACAGGGTAGATGCAGAGAGGATGTTTCCCCTCGTGGGGGAATCTAGAGCTAGCGGGCATAATTTCAGAATAAGGGGTCACCCATTTAAAACGGAAAGGAGGAGGAATTTCTTCTCTCAGAGAGTTGTGAATCTTTGGAATTCTCTGCCCCAGAGAGCTGTGGAGGCTGGGTCATTGAATATATTTAAGGTGGAGCTAGACCGATTTTTGAATGACAGGGGAGTCAAGGGTTATGGGAAGCGAGCAGGGAAGTGGAGCTGAGGCCAGGATCAGATCAGCCATGATCTTATTAAATGGTGGAGCTCGAGGGGTCGAATGGCCTACTCCTGCTCCTATTTCTTATGTTCTCTCAGTTCATGAAGGGTGAGGTGAGGACTGTAGGAAGTAATTTAATAAGAGCCATCATTAGTAATCTGTCTTGCCCCCATTGCTGCACCAAGGTGCAGGCTCGAAGGGCCGAATGGCCTACTCCTGCACCTATTTTCTATGTTCCTAACACATCTGACTGATTCTTTGCAATAATGCTGCTGAATATTATTGCTCCCCTTGATTTATCGGGAGGCTGTTCCAATAAGTGTACAATAATGAGGGACATTTTCCTTCAAGGGTCGACTTTCAACTTGCCCCCTGCTTCAAATTGGTTGCTTGCTTTTCATTGATTTCAATGGAAGTAAAACTTGCACAGGGAACCGATATGCAACACCAATTTTGCACTCGGGATGCTAGATGGGATCCTACCCCCTATGGCTTTCAATGTGCCACTTCCCATTTTCACCATTCCAAATGCTAATATGGTTAAGTTTCACTCAACCTGTATTAATCTACCTGGCTGGGAAACAGTTGTAATGGTCGCATGACCCCAGGCCAACTCCTGTCTGCTGTTCCCTCCCCTGCATTCCTCAGTAGACCCACTGCCCCCTGGTGACTCTAGGCTCAGGCTTTCCTTCCAGAGCCTGCCCAGTTGTGTGATCCTGGCTGAGCTGCCTTTCACACTCCCTTTCTTGTTCTCGCGCAGAAGGAAGTGAGATGCAGAAAGAAAGAGGCTTGCATTTATATAGTGCCTCTCATGACCTCGGGGCGTCCCAAAGCACTCTACACCCAATGAAGTACTTTCTGAAGTGTTGTAAAGTCACTGTAAATTAGGAAAAGTGGCAGTCAATTTGCGCACAGCAAGCTCCCACCAACAGCAATGTGATAATGACCAGATAATCTGTTTTTGTTATGTTGGTTGAGGGATAAATATTGGCCAGGACACTGGGGTAACTAACCTGCTCTTCTTCGATATAATGCCATGGGATCTTTTACGTTCACCAAGAGGACAGTTGGGGTCTCAGTTTAACGTCTCATCTGAAAGACTCAGTGCAGCACTGCCTCAGTCTTCTTTCTTCTTAGGCAGTCCCCCGGAGTTGAGGATGACTTGCTTCCACACTAAAATGAGTTCTAAGACGATTGATGAGACCAATGCGGGATCTACAGTCCCTGTCACAGGTGGGGCAGATGGTGGTTGAAGGGATGGGTGGGTGGGGTGCTTGATTTGTCGCACGCTCCTTCCGCTTTTTGTGCTTGGCTTCTGCGTGCTCCCGGCGAAGAGACTCAGTGTTCGGCGCCTTCTCGGATGCTCCTCCTCCACTTTGAGCGGTCTTGGCCAGGGATTCCCAAGAGTTGGTGGGGATGTTGCATTTTTTCAAGGAGGCTTTGAGGGTGTCCTTGAAGTGTTTTCTCTGCCCTCCTGGGGCTCGCCTGCCGTGACGTAGTTCGGAGTAGAGTGCCTGTTTCGGGAGTTTAGTATCGGGCATGCGGACAATGTGGCCCGCCCACCGGAGCTGGTTGGGCGTGATAAATGTCTCGATGCTGGGGATGTTGGCCTGAGAGAGAACGCTGACACTGCACTGAAGTAATGCTATTGGGAGGCAGGTTTTTCCCAGTTTCAATACAGCAAGTGAACGGATTCTGTTAAAATAGAACTATTAGTCTAACAGCATGTGGCACTGGTCTAAGCATTTGCTGCGTTGCCACGGTGAACTCAATAGGAAATGTATATTTTCCAGCCAGACATGTTTTACTGCATGCAGCATATTTTCTATGCACTGCTCATGTATCACTGGTAAATAGCAGAGATGCCAATCTACAACATTCAGAAAAGCTGACACAGCCCCAAAAAGGCGATCACTCAAAATAAAATGTACAACTTGTAAAAGAGCCCTGAACAAAGGCCCATGACCAAGGCCACTGCTTCAAGGTGACTAGATTGGATTGCAGGATTTGTATTCGTATCCTGGGGATCACATTCCGCATCTCGGTTGGATTTCCTGTCGAAATGTAAACCTAATGGCCTCCTGAGCGAGGATGCGAGGCCAGGGGGACATGAGCTAAGCTGCAGGGGGACCCAATATTCCGTTAATTGTACCGTATGGGAAAGAGGACCAATCGGGTGAAATTGGACATGGGCAGAGACACAAGCCTCACATTTGCCGTCGGTTCTACGACACGTCCGATATTCTATCCCATTGAAGTTAGTGGGATTTAATAGAGGGTGGGATGTATGATGGGCATCCAATGGGATTTCACCTGTTTTACATCCCCAGCCATGTCCAATTTCACCACCCCCCCCCCCCCCCCCCCCACCCCACCCATCACCTGTATGCAAAAGTGTGATCTTTGCAGTGGTGGATTTAGACATTTTGTAAAGCGGAAGTGAGCATTGATGGTGGAAGATTGATTTCTAGTGGTGGGTGTGGGGTCATTTAGCCACGGCAATTGTTCACCCTCATGTCTCACTTCAAAAATGTTCAAACCGTGAGTCGTCCCATTAAATGTTACACTCTGTGAAATAAGGAAAGCGCTGCAAATAATCTAATAGTTTACAGTACTGCAAAATCGTACTGTAAAATAGTACTATCAAGATGGAAAGCCAACTCGTCTTCTTCACTATTTTCTCACACGCACATGCAAGAGAAACCAAGTCGAGATAGGCCATTTGATCCATTTGATAGGCCTGATGAACTTACAGCATTAAAGTTTGCTCCCTTGTTACTTGACAAGTTCCTTGTTCAGAACTGTCAGTGAGGAGTGAGGCCCACATGAACATCGGAGGTCAAAGTAGTACTGGTGCAGAAGCCTGAAATAAAGCGAGGGGCAAGTTCCTGAGTACAGCAAGGCCATAGGATTGAGGGACATTTCACTGGCACAGTAGAGAAGCGTGAGAAGCATAGAAGCTCCAGGAATGGAGCAGAAGGCAGGGCCAATGTTGCTGAGCAAAAGGGAGGCTTTGGGGATGAATATTAGTGCATGTATGGCAAGATACAGTGGGTAGTTGACCTTGTAGTCAGCTGTGGCTCAGTGGGAAGAACCCTTGTCTTTGAATCAGAAGCTTGTGGTTTCAAATCCCACTCCAGGAACTTGAGCACATAATTCTAGGCTGACACTTCAGTGTAGTGCTGAGTGGGTGTGGTACTGTCAGAGGTGCTGTTTTTCAGATGAGATGTTAAACCAAGGTCCCGTCTGCCCCTTCAAGTGGATGTAAAGGATCCCAAGGCACTATTTTGAAGAAGAGCAGGTCAGTTATCCCCAGTGTCCTGGCCAATATTTATCCCTCAATCAACATAACAAAAATACATTAACTGGTCATTATCACATTGCTGTTTGTGGGAGCTTGCTGTGCGCAAATTGGCTGCCGCATTTCCCACATTGCAACAGTGACTACACTCCAAAAGTACTTAATTTGCTGTAAAGTGCTTTGAGATGTGGTGTCGTGAAAAGCACTGTATAAATCTCTCTTTCTCTCTTTCTCTCTTTCTTTCTTTTTGCATGTGTGTCTTCAGTTGTTGTTTGTGTGAATTTATAACAGGGTAGCAAGAAAGCATGGTTTTATCTTTCTATATTTGAGCAAACCATGTGGTTATTTGAGTCAATCAGAAACACATGACTTTTTTTTGTGCTACGGTTACATTTAAAGTGTGACACTCTCCACGCAACTTTCAGTTCCAGCTGACCCACTGTACATTATTGGTGTGTCCAACCGTGGCCCAGCAATGGAAGCCTTGGGGCGTTTTACTACCTTAAAGATGCTATACAAATACAAGTTATTGTTGTTAACTCAAGCATAGAAGCTCCAGGAATGGAGCAGAAGGCAGGGCCAAGGTTGCTGAGCAAAAGGGAGGCTTTGGGGGCGAACATTGGCACACTTGTCTCCAAGTCAGAAAGTTGTGGGTTCAAATCCCTCTCCAGGAACTTTGAGCGCATAAATTTTGGCTGATACTCCAGTGCAGTGCTGATGGAGCGCCGCAGTGTCTGAGGTGCCGCCTTTCGGATGAGACGTTAAACTGTCTGCCCTCTCAGGTGGATGTAAAAGAACCTATGATCCCAACGAAACGATAGCTTCCATTTTCCCTTTACAGGATAATTGAAAAAAAAGACACCTTTCACATCTGATTTTGCTCATAATTATTCTGATGAGGAAATAATTGCACATTATGTCCATCAGCAGGCACAAGAAATTTGGAATAGCCCCCCTCTTAATCAACCAGTTTTCTGTTTATTTTTTGCGAGCCGAATTTGTAGAAGTTAGTAAGCAATCCAAGAGAAACGAAGATTGATTGGGGTCGTAAACCCTGATGCCTCGTGCTTCTTTTTCTTTAAATTGGAAAATGTAGTCATTGAGGAGGCATTCCCTGTCATCAATATGTTCAGTAATTTTCATTAAAACTACTGACTTGAGCAAACTCAACACCAACAAGATGGATGTCAGGAGCCGTAATCACTTCCAGATGTCTTTGCACTAGGTTAAACACAGCTTGTTGTACTTTTGTGTTAACGCCACATCCATCAAGCACCAAGCAGCAATGAAGAAAGCGGCAAGCATTTATTTGAAGTATCCTGGCGCACCAATCGTTTTCTTTTTGTTTTAAACACACAGACCATCTCTTCTCTCCCACCTGGGTAGGATGCCCTGGTGCTGCTCCCTACCCCTGAGTGAAGAGGCATGTGATTGATCTGTTCTTGCGCTACTGCCTGGTACTGATCTTGAAGCTGTCCTTCGAAGCGACCCAACTGTCGTCCAATTCTCTCCACTTTCATGGGTTTGCTCTACAGTGAGTTTTCCCAGCGGGCAAAGCGTGAGACCGACCCCACTCCCCTTTCTTTAAGGAGCAGTGCATTATTCCATGAGCTCACTTCGCCTGGCTGCTAATTCAATATTTTTTTTGGTCACATATCCCAATTTTTTTCTTTTTAAAAAAAAAAAACAACTTGTATTTATATAGCGCCTTTAACGTAGTGAAACGCACCAAGGCGCTTCACAGAAGTATTATGAGACAATAAATCTGACGCCGAGCCGCATAAGTAGAAATTAGGGCAGGTGACCAAAAGCTTGGTCGAAGAGGTAGGTTTTAAGGAACATCTTGAAGGAGGAAAGAGAGGTAGAGAGGTTTAGGCAGGGAGTTCCAGAGCTTGGGGCCCAGTCAACAGAAGACACGGACAGCGATAGTTGAATGATTATAATCAGGGATGCTCAAGAGGGCAGAATTAGAGGAGCGCAGACATCTCGGGGGGGGGGGGGGGCGGGGGGCTGGAGGAGATTACAGAGATTGGGAGGGGAGCGGCCATCAACAAGAAGAAAACTGTAATGTATAGGGGAAATGGTCCAATGTTTTCTCACTCCATAGACACTGCCTGGCCTGCTGAGTATTTCCAGCGTTTCCTGTTTACAGTCCAACGATGTGTTTCAGTTGCAGAAATAAAACTAGCAAATGCTGGAGATGCGTGGCAACTCTGTCGATGCTTGAAAGGGGAAACTATGGATCTCACGCCTGGCGGGGGCGGGTGGGGGGCGTTATTATAACCTAACTCATCATGCAGAAATCCCACGGGATCAGGCGAAATGCCAGATTTACTCCCCGCTCAATATCGCTCTTCGTTGACTTCACTGGAGAGTAAAATCAGGCGGGAGGGAGGGTGGGGTGGTTGTAAAACCAGTGTTGACCCCGATCCCGTCAGTTTCCCAATGGGCGGGTCAGGTTAAAATTGCCCCCTGAAGAGTCTACCTTGCTCATTCCCACTTACTGATGGTGCATTTCCAACATTTTCTGTTTTTAATGCTGTAAATTAAATGAGTCAATGTACTGGTGTCATAAGATTACATAGAGTGTACAGCACAGAAAGGGGCCATTCGACCCAATCAGTCCATGCCGGCATTTACGCTCCACTCGAGCCTCCTCCCGTCTTTCCTCGTCTAAATCTATCAGTATAACCCTCTATTCCCTTCTCCCTCGTATGCTTGTCTGGCAACCAGAACTGTACGCTGTACTCCAAGTGTGGTCTAACCAAGGTTCGATACAGGTTTAGCATATTCTATGTGTCATTGTGGGTGTTTTCACATCTCTCTAATAAACTTATAACACTGCTGTTGAGGGCATTCCTGGCTTTGGGGCAGTTCTACAAAGTAAAGCTGGCATCGCTGCCATTCGCAGAGATGCCAAGCCCCTCACGTGAGGAGGATGAGCTTCACTACTCTTTTACCGAAGCTGATTCTCCCCCAAGTGGCCTTCCACGCAGCGGGCAGCTGATTGGCAATGATCTTCCAATAATTGACATGTCCTACGGGAAACCTTCTCAGTGCCGTGGCCCCTCAGGAAGTTCCACTCTCTGTTTGTTATTGACTGGCCTGTGCAGAACTACCGCAGCCATGGGCAACCAGCAACAACTTTCGGCATAACTTTCGAACAAATAGGGCAAAATTGTCATCTTCAATATAGAAATAGAGGGCAACACGTGCCTGATTTTCTGATATGCCCCCTCCCCTTTCCTCCTTTCTACTCTCCGCCCTCCTTTCCCCTCCCCTCCCCCTCTGAGATGTACACCAGGGCCAAAGAGGGCGAATATTTGTCCCGAAACCTTTTCTTCTCCCCTGCTCTGGCACTGTGGGATCCACTCTACAATATAAACAGGCCAGTTTCCCCTGAGCCGAGAAGATTGAGGTGATCTGATCGAGGTGTTTGAAATGATAGAGATTTGATAGGGTAGACACAGATAAATGATGTCCTCTGATGGAGGAAATCAAGAGGGGACATAATCTTAAAATTAGAGGCAGGCCATTTAGGAAGCTTTTTTTCCACACAAAGGGTAGTAAAAATATGAATATTCTGCCCCAAAATACTAATGATCATTATTATCTGATGGATCCAAGCTCGGAAGATTAGAGTACAGACGAGTGGGAACGGAAAAGGTGATGACACAGGCACAGATGTTAAGTAAAACCAACAATAGACCATTAGCCATAATTTTGCAAATGTGTTGAAAATCATTGAGAACTCAAAGAGATGGAATGGATTGTGTGTGGGAGAGGAACTTGGGGGTTGGAGGGAGTGATAAAATAGGAGAATCGAAGAGTAGATTATGCTGTGATAAAATGGACTCACTTATTTTTTAGTTTGGTTTAAATAGGAATAACACTGGAATAAAATACATTGTTGTGTGTATAAAACAACCTGTAAGCTGCTTGTTGTCCATTGATACTGATTTAGTAATACAGATATTATATTAATCACGGCACCACATTAAGGTAAAGAACCCTCGTTATTCGAGAGCACTCTGATTTTATTTAAACTTAGTTCAATCTTGTAATGTAAAAATGCACTTCAGATTGTATCTTTTTCATACGTACTGCTTTCATAGATTGCTCTTCAGGTGTGCAAACCTGGAAGACAGAGAAAGACTTGCACTTATGTGGCACCTAATCACATCTCCCAGTAGCATCTCAAGATGCTTCATGTACCTTTGCCAATATAACTGCTGTTACATTGGCAAAGGTGACACAGACACTTTGCGAACAGCTAGATCCCACAAGCAGCCAGGAGATGAATGGCCAGGTGATCTGTTCGTTGTGGTAACGGGAATGGAATATTGGCCAGCACTCTGAGAGGACGCCCTGCTCCTTTTCGGATGGTGCTATAGGATCATTAGTGCCCACTTAAACCACGGGGACAGGCGTTTGGGGCCTCCGTTTCACACCTTGTGTGAAGGACATCACCTCCAGCAATGCAACACTCCCTCAGCACTGCACGGAATTGCGGGCTGGAGTGGAGCATGGGGACACAGCTTTCTGATCCAGAGCTGCGAGTGTTCGCAACTGAACCAAGCCAACGCTCGTGACTATAATTCAAATGGAGATAGATGGAAAGAGTTATAGACCGACAAATTGATATTGACAGATTTTTCAAAAGGTGAAAAGGTTATTGGCCTGCAACAGATGCGGTTGAAATTTTAACTTGTCACTTATGAGTGTAGAGTTTCATCTTTCTTCTTTGCTAATATTCAACATTTGTCAATCACTTCATACTTTGTCCCTCCTGAAAAATGTCCACATTGCTATATCGATGTTGTCCTGTGTTTATGGTTATCTATGATGAGTTCAAACAATGAGGACAGGGAATGCAATAAAACTAACTGTGTGTGTGTGTGCATAGTGCCTGGAATCGATAGACAACCCATTTGACCTTGAGTTAAAATGGATTATCAAAATGCTTAGCCCTGGTCAGTGGATATTCAGTTACAATTAGCAGGGGTCATATCCTGCTTCAATCTAATTTGTGTATTCTCGACGGGGATTCATGTTCCACATGTAAGCATTCCGTGATTTTCGGAAATGTCAGCGAGCTACAGATTTTATTGGAACGCTGGCAAAGCCGGTGGCACAGTCAGAAGTTCCGTGAAACCAGTGACGGTGGGTGAGGTGATTAAGTCCCGAGGAGTTGGGCTTGTGGGATGTTGGTTTCTTGAGTGGGCTTCTTAAAAATGGAGAGGGAAAGGGAGGGGAGAAAAACACGTCACATTTGTAGCCGACTATTTCCTTTTGTTTGCTGGCGTACTTTAAGAGAGAAAGGAAATGGGGACGATGCCGTTCAACCCAGCAAGCCTGTTCTTTTCATAGACCGTTCCATCACGGGCTCTGTCCGGGCCATTCAACAGTCCGAGGGAAAGTCCGGTGGAGTTCCTCCTTGCACTGAGGATAATTCGAACAAAATTCCAGAAAATATAATGAAACCAAATCAAGAACACGCCGGAAACACTTGGCGGGTCGGGCAGCATGTGTTGAGAGAGCGGACCAGTCACCCTTTTGGAAAAGGCGGACCCTTTTATCGAAAGGCAAAATATTGCTTTTGACGTAGGGTCTGTGCACCTGAAATGTCGACTTGCCTGTGCTCTCCACAGATGCTGCTTGACCCGATGAGTGTTTGCGTCGTTTGCTTTGCTTTGAGAGTTCTAGTCGCGGCAATATTTTGCTTTTTGCCTGGAATATTTATCTTTTATTGCCAGTATTTTTTTTCTCCTCTTCCCTCTTGACGTCACTAATTATTGCGAAGGTACAGCTCCATGGGTGGTACCTCACCTTCGAGGAACTATATACATGTGAGCGTGAGGTGTCAGCCGTGACTCAGTGGGTAGCACACTCGCCCCTCAATCAGTAGGTTGTGGGTTCAGGTCCCTCTCCAGATATCTGAGCACGAAATCTAGACTGACACTTCAGTGCAGTAATGAGGGACTGCTGCAATGTCGGAGGTGCCGTCTTTCGGATGAGACGTTACATCAACCTTGGGGGCTGCACCCAATGAAGTGTAGTCACTGTTGTAATAATGAGACCGGGAGCGCTTTACTGCCCACCAAGTTGGTCAGAGATCGACTTTACAGAGGAAAGGAGGTGAAATATGGGGGACCGAATTAAAAATTATTAATAATGTCAAAAAGAAATGCTGACCTGTTGTAAAAGACAAATAAAATAGTTTGTTACGGGGTAAGCTTCATTGCAAAACATGAATTGCTCGTTGCAGTCATGTAAAATCCATTAGTGGTTTATTACACTTTGAATAGAAACATGTTTAATGAGAAGGGTATTCATCATATTGCAGATAATGTGGGGAATCTGAATGCTCCTGTGAAAAGAGTGTGAAATGTAATTTATCTATCAGATAATGATTTGACTCCAGAAACAAATGGAAAAACTACAGTTTCTTTTGCATAATTATGTTATTAATGCACTTTAAACATTGATGTATAGCTTCCAGCTATGAATATCCGCTAGCTAGCTCTCTACCTACTCCCATCAACAAAGAAAAATGTAATAGGGGTCATTAGCTGCAGTCTTAACATTATTTATTGAATTAGTCTGCATTCATTTGTTTTGCCTTCATGTAATTAGTTTCATTTCAGAATCTGTACTGCCATTAAAGAGCCATTGAGGTAAGTTTAACTTGAACTGAACGTTAATCAAGGGTTTATAACCATTTCCACTCAATACAATTACTGTCGCAATCAGTCTCTGCATCTTTCAGCAACTGTGATGCCGGGCATTCTGTTTATAAAGAATACTTTTCAGCATGCAACTTACTCTTTAGCCAGTGTCAATAGCTTTTATCTTTGGCTGGTGCACTTGGTCTTTCAGCTTTTAGATTTATTGATGGGGTGCTGTTTTAGAATCATAGAAACTTACAGCACAGAAGGAGGCCATTCGGCCTATCATGCCTGTGCTGGCTCTTTGAAAGAGCAGTTGTGATTGGTCCAATTCCCCCGCTTTTTGTCCGTAACCCTGTAATCCCTCATCCCTAAGAACCTGTCCGGCTCCCCTTTTAAAGTCATTTATGGAATCCACTTCCACCACCTTTTCAGGGAGAGCGTTCCCGATCCTCACCCCAAACCCTCAGTGAAAACATTTCTCCTCATATTCCCTCTAAATCGTTTGCCAATTAATTTAAATCTATAACCTCTGGTTATTGACTCACTTGCCAAAGGGAAAAGTTTTTCCTATTTACTCTCAAAACCTCATCATCTTGAAAATCTCTATTAGGTCACCTCTTAAACCTTCTCTGTTCCAAGGAGAACAGTTCTAACTTTTCCAACTTTTCCTCATGACTGACATCCCTCATCCCTGGTAACATCCTGGTAAACCTCCTCTGTACCCTTTCTGAGGCCTTTTCATCTTTCCTAAAATGTGGTTCCCAGAATTGTCCACAATACTCCAACTGGGGCCGAACGAGTGATTCAGACATTTCTAGCATTATCTCTTTGCTTTTATATTCCATTCCTCTATTTACAAACCCAAGTAATCCATATGCTTTTTTTTTTTTAAACCACCTTTAAGGGTTTGCATATATGGACACTATGGCCGGAATTTTGCGAGTGGGTCAGTGGGTGCGATTGGTGGGGGGTCGGGAGGGAAAGTGTTTTATTTTCCCACAGTGGGTTGGGACCCCGCTGTACCCACCACACGTCTTTCCCAGTGTCGGGTCTGTCAGCGCTGAGCAGACCCGACAGGCAGTGGCTGGGGGACCCAATTCAGGTAATTAGTGGCTAGTTTAGAGCCATTTAAGAATGATTTTCAGCTCACATTTTGCATTTGACAACTCACTCATGGGGTCTACGCTGTTCGTGGATCATGTCTGTCAAGCTGTGGTGAGAGTTCAGTGGCCAGTGAATCAGCTATTGAGTTGACAGCTTCAAATATAATGTAAAAGCTCCCACCTTACAAAGATATCTGCCCTCAGCCTCAAACACTTCCTCACTGCATTTCCACAACAGATTCACCATGCTGCACATCTTTACACAAATCTCCATCCAGTCTGACCCTATTACCTCTCTCACCATTGACCAGATCATTTCTGTCATCTCTACTTCACCTTCCATCTATTCCATTAGCATGGGTGCCGTTTATACTCTCTCCGTAGGGTACGGAAGGCAGAGTGATGGGGATGTGATGAGAGGCACAGCAGGATGAGGTTGAGTGTGGCTTTGTACTAATGTTTCGTGATCTACTGAAATCATTGAAAGGTTTGTGGCACTGTACCCAGGTCCTCCTGACCAAATCCCTGCTTGTAACCTTCTGTGCAATGTGCATCCAGGCTGCATTGATCTCCTGGGAAGGTCTCTTCCACCCATGGGAAGGTAAGAGGACCTCCTTGCGCGCTGTGACTCTCTCCATATGCTCATGGGAGAGCCTGGGAGCAGCCCTCTGCCTTTGTGCAGTCATTGTCAGTCTTTGCAGCACCTCAATGCTGTAGAACACTGACAGCACAAATGTCAAAATAAAGTTGGCCATGGTCTCGCTTTCCCGTTGGGCGGGTTTAACAAGCCCAATCAATGTAAATTCATTTCACCGTGCAGGATGGAGCCAGCAGCGGGGTTGGGACCCACCATCGATGTCGCCCACCACAGACCTGCTGAGGTTAGCAAAATTGCGGCCAAAGTCTTTCTGCTCATCTACACTTTTCAATGTCAGCCCATTCATAGTATACTGTCTTTCCATATTAGTCCTCCCAAAGTGCATTGAACGCCATATCCATCCTTCTGCACATTTCACCATCCTCCCTATTTCATCCTGAAGCCCATAACTATCCTCATCATGATCTACTTTGCCAAGTTTTGTTTCATCTGCAAACTTTATAATGCTGCTCCCTACACCCGATCCAAAACTGACCCTTGGGTAACATCACTGCAAACCTCCTCTCAGCCTGAAAAATATCCATTTACACCCACCCATTGCTTCCAGTCACTGGGCCAATTTGGTATTAATACCGCCACGTTTCCTTTAATTTCGTGGGCTTCCATCTTCTTGGAGATGTATTCTCAAAGTCATAGCCTTCCTTTAACCGGCAGGAATTTTCAGTGACCTGTAACTGCAAGGACCCACAATACATTCAATGGCGAATATAAAGTAAAACTATTTCCTCTGGTGAGGCAATCCTGAACTAAAGAGCATTATCTTAAAATGAGAGCTAGGCCATTTTGGAGGGAAATCAGGAAGTACTTCATACAAGGGCTAGTGGAAATCTGGAACACCCTTCTCCAAAAGACGGTGGATGCTGAGGGACAATTGGTGCTTTCAAGACTGAGATTAATAGATTTTTCTTTTTAGGTAAGGGTTTCAAAGGATATAGAGCTGAGGCAAGTAAATGGAGATGAGATACTAATGATCTAAATGAATGGCGTAGCATGCTCGAGGGGCTGAATGGCCTACTCCTCTTCCTTCTATTTCAAGGGCCACGACAGTCCCCTTCCATAACTTTAGAACAGTCAGGTGTTACAATTTGACCTTTAGCGCACCATTTCCCTTTTGTAATGTGTGCACCTGTGAGCATGCTCAGAGGTTTGTGGAGCTGTTGCGCTTACATCCGAGCCAGGATGTCCTTGGAAATGGAGCACGCGGTGTCCACCGGTACGCTCGCGGCCTTCCATGAGAGGTGGGCGCCGGAGGGACTGGAGTGCATCGTTACCCCCGGCAACCAAATTTTAATTTGATTTTATATGTTTTAAAGTTTAATTTGCTTTAATTGCTGGATTTTTAGTGTCCCCCTCCCCTTTTATAGGGGGCATTTGTAAAATATATGGTTTTAATGCCCCCCCAAAAAAATCACAAAAAAAAAACACGAAAAAAAAACATTTATTAGAAAAAGTGGCAGTTAAATGTCTGGAGTGTCCCCCAGATCGGGGGGCACTTGATCTAATGTTTATTTTGTTCCCCCCCAAAAGAGTTGTGGAGCTGTTGCGCTTACATCCGAGCCAGGGTGTCCCTGGAGATGGAGCACGCGGTGTCCACCGGTACGCTTGCGGCCTTCCGCGAGAGGTGGGCGTCGGAGGGACTGGAGTGCATCATCACCCCGGCAACCAAATTTTAATTTGATTTTACATGTTTTAAAGTTTAATTTGTTTCAATTGCTGGGTTTTAGTATCCCCTCCCCTTTTATAGGGGGCACTTGTAAAATTTATGGTTTTACTGCCTAAAAAACCCCCCAAAAAAGCAAAAAAATTTTAAAAAAAAGGGCAGTTGAAAAGTGTCTGCGGTGTCCCCCAGATCGGGGGGCACTTGATTTAATGGTTATTTTTGTCACTCAAAAAGAGTTGTGGAGCTGTTGCGCTTACATCCGAGCCAAGGTGTCTTTAGAGATGGAGCACGCGGTGTCCACCGGTACGCTCATGGCCTTCCACGAGTGGTGGGCGCCGGAGGGACTGGAGTGCATCATCATCCCCAGCAACCAAATCTTAATTTGATCCTTAATGTCTAAAGTTTACTTTGCTTAAGTTTGTCGGTTTTAGTGGCCCCCTTTAATCAGGGGGCACTTGATTTATTGTTTTACAAAAATAGTTGTGGGGCTGTTGCACTGTGAGTGGCTTAGCCAGTCACATGATGTTCACAAGACTCAATAAAACCCAAGTTCATTGAGTTTGGGTTCACCACGATGAGGCGTGCAGTTGTGAGCCTAGTGAATTAACTGATAAGGCCCAGTTTGATTGTTAAACCTTTGCTGATAAACCAGCTAGTTTTTTTTTACAGCAAATGTGCAGTTGTGAATTCTTAAGCAAAGAACCCATGAAGCGAATACACTGCACCTCTCAACAATTGTGTAACACTTCCTGCGCGTAATCCTTGTCCTCCACGAGCTCTGAGGGTCACATGACCTGAGTCTAACAAATAACCCATCTGCAATAAAGAATGTATTTTATACATATTTTGCAATTTATTATTTTCTTCAAGTGCAATGATCAATACAAACTTTTAAAAAAAATTACAAATACTTCCTACAATGATTAAATTTTAATGAATCATAAAATACTATTACACTTTGGTAAAATTGTTAAAAGCAACTGTGATTTCAATATTAACCCTAACCATACAATTTCGCCAGAGGATTCCAATTGTAACAAGCCTTCCTGAGATTCGTGAGTACAAACAGGCTCAACTCTTGTTCACACACTGCAGACTCCGTACATACCTGGGCTATCTGAATCAGTCTGTTAGTCTGTGATTCCCACGATGTCTTCAGTCTATTTGGAACTGGAAGTGGTGCACATAGTTTAAATAAATAGAAACTGAAGAAATAGGCAAAATACTACAATCACAAGGCAAGATTGTTATAAGAACATAAGAACATAAGAAATAGGAGCAGGAATAGGTCATACGGCTCCTCGAACCTGCTCCGCCATTCAATATGATCATGGCTGATCCAGTCATGGACTCCAGTCCATCTCCCTGCCCGCTCCCCATAACCCCTTATTCCTTTATTGTTTAAGAAGCTGTCTATTTCTGTCTTAAATTTATTCAATGTCCCAGCCCCCACAGCTCTCTGAGGCAGTGAATTCCACTGATCCACAACCCTCTGAGCAAAGAAATTTCTCCTCATCTCAGTTTTAAATGGGCGGCCCCTTATTCTAAGATCATGCTCCCTAGTTCTAGTCTCCCCTATCAGTGGAAACATCCTCTCTGCATCCACCTTGTCAAGCCCCCTCATAATCTTATACGCTTCGATAAGATCACCTCTCATTCTTCTGAATTCCAATGAGTAGAGGCCCAACCTACTCAACCTTTCCTCATAAGACAAACCCCTCATCTCCAGAATCAACCTTGTGAACCTTCTCTGAACTGCCTCCAACGCAAGTATATCCTTTCATAAGTATGGAAACCAAAACTGCACACAGTATTCCAGGTGTGGCCTCACCACTATCCTATACAACTGTAGCAAGACTTCCCTTTGTGATAAAGGCCAAGATTCCATTGGCCTTCCTGATCACTTGCTGTACCTGCATACTAACCTTTTGTGTTTCTTGCACAAGTACTCCCAGGTCCTGCTGTACTGCAGCACATTGCAATCTCCCTCCATTTAAATAATAACTTGCTCTTTAATTTTTTTCTGCCAAAGTACATGACTTCACACTTTCCAACATTATACTCCATCTGCCAAATTTTGCCCACTCACTTAGCCTGTCTATGTCCTTTTGCAGATTATTTGTGTCCTCTTCACACATTGCTTTTCCTCCCATCTTTGTATCGTCAGCAAACTTGGCTACATTACACTCAGTCCCTTCTTCCAAGTCGTTAATATAGATTGTAAATAGTTGGGGTCCCAGCACTGATCCCTGCAGCACACCACTAGTTACTGATTGCCAACCCGAGAATGAACCATTTATCCCGACTCTCTGTTTTCTATTTGTTAGCCAATCCTCTATTCATGTTAATATATTACCTCCAACCCCGTGAACTTTTATCTTGTGCAGTAACCTTTTATGTGGCACCTTGTCAAATGCCTTCTGGAAGTCCAAATATACCACATCCACTGGTTCCCCTTTATCCACCCTGCTCATTACATCCTGACCGAATTTTGCTTTTCCAAATGTCCTGCTACTGCTTCTTTAATAATGGACTCCAACATTTTCCCAACCACAGGTTTTAGGCTAACTGGTCTATAGTTTCCTGCTTTTTGTCTGCCTCTTTTTTTTAAATAGGGGTATTACATTTGCAGTTTTCCAATCTGCTGGGACCTCCCCAGAATCCAGGTTGGTAAATTACAACCAATGCATCCACAATCCCTGCCGCTACATCTCTTAAGACCCTAGGATGCAAGCCATCAGGTCCAGGGGATTTATCTGCCTTTAGTCCCATTGAGCCTGAAATTCCGGTAGAACTCTTCCCGTAAGAGAAAAACGATGCGCACTTACCTGTTGCTGCTGCGCCCGTTGGAACCTCCAAGTCTGAGGCCTCTGGTGACTGCGCGTCGCAGCGCGTGCACGTGGGGACGTACGCAGGCTGGGAGCTGGAGACAGCAGCCAATCAGGTTAGTATAGATTCTCATTCATAGTAATAGGAGTTCCGTAAGTCTGGAACTCCAATTACTATGAATGAGAATTCCCCCCCAAACACCCAAAACACAATTAAAAAATAGAAAATGAACCAAATATTTAACATTAATTTAAATTAAAGTTCTTGTAAAAAGTTGGGAAAATATTTTTTTTATAAATTTTTTTTTAATTAAGCCTTAAAATAAACTTACCATAGTGGGGAGGGTTTTTAAAAATAACATGTGTTTGTAAACCTTTATTTTTAAATATTTCTGTGTATTTTTAAACACTTGCGCCTGTAAAAGTAGGCTATATGCCTGCTTTATCAGGCGCAAGATTTTAAAGGAAATTTGCAGGGCAAGATATTCGTAAATATCGGAACTCTTGCCCTGCAAGTGTCCTCGCTCCCGATCTGCGGATGATCTGTCAAGCCAGAAACTTGGCAGATTGGAAAAGCCAGTTTTCAGCGCATGCGCATTGCGTGCTGAAACCCGGCTTTTCCGATGCCTTCCCGGGTCCGTAGAAACTTTGTACAGCTCGGGACATCGGAATTTCAGGGCCATTTATCTTACTGAGTACCACCTCCTTAGTGATTGTGACTGTGTTAAGTTCCTCCCCCACTATAGCCCCTTGACTATCCACTGTTGGAATATTGTTAGTGTCCTCTACCGTAAAGACTGATACAAATTACTTGTTTAGAGTTTCTGCCATTTCCATGTTCCCCATTACTAATTCCCCGGTCTCATCCTCTAAGGGACCAACATTTACTCTAGCCACTCTTTCCCTTTTTATATACCTATAGAAACTCTTGCTATTTGTTTTTATATTTCGTGCTAGTTTACTTTCATAGTTTATCTTCCCTTTCTTAATCATTTTTTTAGTCATTCTTTGCTGGCTTTTAAACGCCTCCAAATCTTTTGTCCTCCCACTAATTTTGGCCACATTTTATGCCCTTGTTTTTAATTGGATACCATCCTTTATTTCTTTAGTTAGCCATGGATGGCTCTCTTTTCTCTTACACCCTTTCCTCCTCACTGGAATATATTTTTCTTGAGAGTTGTGAAATATCTCCTTAAATGTACACCGCTGTTCATCAACCATCCTACACTTTAATCTATTTTCCCAGTCCACGTTATAAAGTGCATAATGGAACCCACTCTGCTAGGGCCACCTTGAGTAGAAAATAAAATTCTGTGGCTTTTTAAAGTTGTTCAAAAAAACAGGCTCCTGCACAAAAGTTGGTCTGTGGAGTTTCCCGGTTGATCTTCTCCGCATTGAAAGCAAGCATCTTTTATATACGTTTCTCTATTGTAGTTAGGGCTGTCGATAAAGCTCAACTTAAATCAGTATTGAAATTGAATGACCATTAATGTACAGAATTAAAGTTAGAATAAAGCTTTATTTCTTCCACTGAGCCCGTACACACCTCTTTGGCATTCAGTATTGAGATTTACAGCAGCCAAAATTTGACAAAGCTACACAAATTCAACTTGACAAAAGACTTCAAGGGACATCCATCAAAGTGATACTCAACCAAATTAACAATTAAATTGCAGCATATATCAGCAATTAACAACCCACAATCTAAGTTAAACACAGATCAAGGGAGAGCGTGTTAAAGACATCCCAGACAGACGCTGATAACTGACACCATTTTATGTTCAAGGACAAAAGGGCAGCAGCCATCTTAAATCTGGGTCACAACAGTTATTGAAAATGTATGCAAGCCTAATAGGATAGAGATGACTATTTTCGTCACAGCAGGTTACATTCAATGGCCGTCGCATCCTGTGCACCATTACAGAGACAGGCACAGGACCAGTGGATGAAGACAGCTGGTGGTATTAATCATAGCTTGGCTGGCACTTGCACCCTGGATCACTGCTCAGAAACTCTGCGTGGCTCGGGACAGTGCAGCTGTCTTCCCAATGCAATGATGTAATTGTCTGTGTTTTTGATATGCAAGCAAGAAATTAAATGACACGTACCTTATTACACTGTAAATACTAATTTTTCGATTAATGCGCAGTTGCTTGTAAAGGGCACCTGCTTCCAACTTTTAACCACGGCCTCTCTCTCTCACAACCTTCCTGGTGACTGACTGTCTTTTGTACAGATAACACACTGTCCGTGCTCCTTTCTTGCTCCTCTTGGCTGCAGATACGATGTCCGACACATTCCTCCTTCTCCCCATACCTTCATTGTGTAGAAATTGGGGGTCATTTTAACCCAACTCGCCTGGCAGGAACCCCACGGGATCAGGTGGTATACTGGATTTACAAACCCCCCACCTCCAATATTATTGACTTCAATGGAGAGTAAAATCGGGCAGGGTGTAAAAGCAGTGATGCTCTCGAT
Source organism: Pristiophorus japonicus (assembly GCF_044704955.1). NCBI lineage: Eukaryota > Metazoa > Chordata > Chondrichthyes > Pristiophoridae > Pristiophorus > Pristiophorus japonicus. The sequence goes on from NC_091992.1 coordinate 84,494,163, forward strand.
CCCGTCTGTTTTCCGACAGATGGGTTAGTCTAAGAGTCAGCAAGCAACAACAACGTGTAGTTATATAACGCCTTTAATGTAATCAAACGTCCCAAGGTGCTTCACAGGAGTACTGTATGATAAAAATTTGACAACGAGCCGCATAAGTAGAAATTAGCGCAGGTAACCAAAGCTTTGGTCAAAGAGGTAGGTTTTAAGGAGCGTCTTGAAGGAGGAAAGAGAGGCGGAGAGGTTTAGGGAGGAAGTTCCAGAGCTTGGGGCCTAGGCAACAGAAGACACGGCCATCAATGTTTGAGTAATTCAAATCTGGGATGCTCAGGAGGGCAGAATTAGAGGAGCGCAGACATCTCGGGGGCTTGTGGGGCTGGAGGAGATTACAGAGATAGGGAGGAGTGAGGCCATGGAGGGATTTGAAAATAAGGATGAGAATTTTGAAATTGAGGCGTTGCTAAACCGGGAGCCAATGTAAATCAGTGAACACAGTCTACTATTCATTCTCTGAGGACCTTAAAGCTGTGGAAAGAAGATCTTTCTCTTCATGCACTTGGCCATAAAGGATCAACTGGGAGAAGCACATGTAGATAGACTGGAAACGCTGGGCTTGTTCTCCTTGGAGCAGAGAAGGTTGAGAGGATATCTGATAGAGGTGTTCAAAATCATAAGGTGTCTGGACAGAGTAGATAGAGAGAAACTGTTCCCATTGGCAGACGGGTCGAGAACCAGAGGACACAGATTTAAGGTGATTGGCAAAAGAACCAAAGGCGATGTAAGAAAAAACCTTTTACTCGCCGACTAGATAGGATCAGGAATGCACTGCCTGAAAGGTTGGCGGAGGCAGACTAAATCTGATCTTTCAAAAGGGAATTGGATAAGTATCTGAAGGAAAATCATTTGCAGGGGAAATGGCTACGGGGAAAGAGCGGGGAGTGGGACTGGCTGAGAGTCGGCATGGGCTCGACGGGCCGAATGGCCTTCTTCCGTACTGTAGCCATTCTATGATTTTACTCTATGATTCTCTGAAGGAAAATCAGGCCAGGGAGGATCATATGGCCGTTTTGGAGCATGTACGATTTTCCATTCATTCACTTAAATGGATGCAACATTATTACAGGCAGCGATCCTCCCGCTCGAATTTCTTCTCTGCGCTTTGCCCAATTTCCGCCCAATTGCAAAAGAGGAAAGTCTTCTTCCCCTGGAACTCCTCTTTTCCCTCGGTCTTTCTTCCACATACGTTCTACTGTGTTTGAAACCCAAGCGTGATGTCACTTAACCAGCATTAATTGATTTGCCTCATCTGTCTTACCCTTTTCAGCCTGCACTATGGACCTTGACCTCTCGTCTTGCTTCCTCAATTGAAAAGGACTTTGCACCGATATTATTTACAAAGGCGATCCGGTGAATTGTTCATTTAATAACGGTTTGAGCAGCAGGGTACGCATGTTATACATTCAATAGTTGGAAGGAGACAGGTAGGTTAAGTTGAGCTTAAAAATGTAAGGAGACTGTGTGGTGAGACTTGATTTCAACACAATGGGAGAAGGAAAAAGTGCAGGGCAATATATTTGGAGCCAAAGGATTTAACATTGTGATTAAGTTATCAGAGAAACCTTGAACTGGATGATATCGATGGATTCAAAAGCCCATTGAATGCGTTTCTGGAAAGAGAAAGGTTTGAGAGATATGGAAAGAAGATATTTTCTTTGGAACAGAGGAGGCTGAGGGTAGACCTTATTGAGGTGGATAAAATTATGAGGGGCCTGGATATAGTGGATAGGAAGGACCTATTTCCCATAGCAGAGGGGTCAACAAGCAGGGAGCATAAATTTAAAGTAATTGGTAGGAGGTTTAAAGGGGATTTGAGGGGAGTTTTTTTCACCTAAAGGGTGGTGGGGGTCTGGAACTCACTCCCTGAAAGGGTGCTAGAGGCAGAAACCCTCACCACATTTAAAAAGTACTTGGAAGTGCACTTGAAGGGTCGTAACCTACAGGGCTACAGACCAAGAGCTGGAAAGTGAGATTAGGCTGGATAGCTCTTTGTCGGTCGGCGCAGACACAATGGACTGAAATGGCCTCCTTCCATGCTGTAACTTTCTACAATTCTATGATTCTATGAGGAGACGGGGTTGATTATTTATTATTGAGTCCAATGGCCTTTCCTGTTCCTAAAATTTCTTATGTCCTTCACGATTACACCATTGTGACACGTCATTGAAGAGTCAATTCCTTTCATGTTATCATTCTGTTATTCAGTAGTTTATTGAAGTGCAACCTACAATGAGAGTACAGCATCCTGGTAATCTCCAGTGGAATAAAACTCATTACTATTCTGTGGTGAACATGATCACTCATCATAGGCATGGAGCAGACTGTGACGCACACTAGAGATGTAACAGAAAGCTCCCACAAATAAAACAGTAGATATTATAAAAAATATAATGGGCACCAGGGAGCAGGTTCTAAGCTAAAAATCTAATCAGGCAAGTCAGGTGGTGGTTATTAACTGTGGGGGCCACTTGATTAGATTACAGCCTTGTAACGTATTCATAGTTATGCATTTTTCTCTCTGTAATTACATCAGATATTGCTCTGGTTCCTGCGTGCAAGTTATATCACAAGCATGTTATTTTCGAACACATTAACAGCATCGCTACAAGCAGTTCTCATACCAGTGTTGTTCAAAGTTGGGTTGTTCTTTAATTTTAGACGTTGGCGGTTCGCTGCAGGGTAATTCCAGAAGGGACACATGACTCACTGCCTGTTGGGCATACAGACTTTGATGCTCTGTCCATTAATTTTACTGGACAGAAAGTCATGAATGAACACACGTAATGTCCTGAGAAGCGCTCCCAATAGGTGTCAGCCCTTGCTGGAGACGTCCGATCACTCAATCGTCCCTTAAGGTTGATAACGCGATTACACGAGGTTTGGCTAAATATTTGGACCTTTAACATAGAAAAATGTCCCAAGGTGCTGCACAAAGGGCGCAAGGAATAAAAATGGAAAAATGGTCATAAGCTTGGTCAAAGAGGTGGGTTTTACAGCAGGGTGTTAAAGGGGGAGAGGGAGCTGGAGAAAAGGAGGCCGTTAAGGTGGGTCATAGGAAGCTGAGTGGATGCCTGCTTCCTATGACCCAGGTAGGGTGAAGGGGGGAGGAGGGGTTGCAGTAGGGGCCAGAGTCAGAAGAACGGAGAGTTGGGGGAGGGTGAGGTTGTAGCGCTAGAGGAAATTGCATGATGGAAGATTATAAGATTATGACCTGGATTCCCCCAACAGAGGAAATATCTTTATCTACCCTATTGAATTATTTTATCATTTTCAACACCTTGATTAGATCACCCCTCAATCTTCTATATTTCGAGGAATCCAAGCTAAGTTTATGCAACCTGACTTCATAATTTAACCCTTTTAGCCCTGGTATCATTCTAATGAATCTGTGCTGCACTCCCTCTAAGGCCAATATATCCCTCCTGAGATGCAGTGCCCAGAACTGAATGCAGTGCTCCAGATGGGATCTGACTAAGGCTCTGTACAACTGAAGCATAGCTTCCTCCCCTTTTGTATTCCAGCCCCTTTGAGATAAAGGCCTTTTTGATTGTTTGTTGTACCTGTCCCCTAGCATTTAGTGATTTGCGTACATGGACCCCTAAATCTAACTGCTCCTCCACAGTTCATAGTTCCTCACCGTTGGCTTGAGACAATTAATGATACAGTCTGCTCCTGATAATTCAAAGTCACAAATTATCCGGTAGTTTGAATTGAGCGACTTTGATTTAAGGGAAGTAATGTTGTCAGAAATCAGATGTTAAACTCAGCATAAAATTCACACTTTTTTGCTAATTCTGTAATCAGCCTCTGATTCAAATCAGGAAAGGCCACAGTTTGAGCTTCAAGTGATGGATTGCTATATAAAGTGGGAAGAGTGCTTTTTTAATTGACTGATTTATTATAAAGAACCTTGTCCATTTAAATTGAGGGTCAACACATTCTGTTTAAGGAGTCAGACAACCTTTCACTATGCACTGCTAGTCATGAATATATTATTCATCCCTTTTAAGATGCTTGCCCCAGGTTCAACCTTTTTGTCCATTCGTAAAAACAACAACTTGCATTTATATAGTATCTTGTGGAAAATGTCCCAAGACACTTCACTGAGAAAGAAGAAAGGAGGAGAGAGAAAATGGGGAACTGCAGCCTGACATCAATGCTACAATCTATTATTAAGGATGTGGTAACAGGACACTTTGAAAATCACAATATAATTAGGCAGAGTCAACACGGTTTTATGAAAGGGAAAGTGTTTTTGACAAATTTATTAGGGTTTTTTGAGGTTGTAACTTGCAGGATAGATAAGGGGGAACCAGTGGATGCAGTGTATTTGGGTTTTCAGAAGGCATTTGATAAGGTGCCACACAGGAGCTTGTTACACAACATTAGAGTTCATGGGATTGGGGTAATATATGAGCATGGATTGAGGATTGGTTAATGGCAGAAAACAGAGACTAGGAACAAATGGGTAATTTTTCGGATGGCAGGGTGTAACTAGTGGAATACTGCAAGGATTGGTGCTTGAGCTTCAGCTATTTACAATCTATATCAGTGGTTATATGAGGGGACTGAGAGTAATATAGCTAAGTTTGCTGATGGTACAAAGCTATGTGGGAAAGTAAGCTGCGAGGAGGACACAAAAAGGCTGCAAAGAGATATAGGGCTAGAACCTCTACTTTTGTGCTTATTGCCCAAAAATGGGCGTTATTTCCGGCATGGGCATTAAAAAAGGGTTTTCAGATCGCTGGCTTCTCGGCCCATTCTCAAAACACCTAGTTTCCATTTTTGAAAATGGGTTTTTGACCTTCTGCCGTAAAGTGTGCCTGTCCTTAGCAATGGCATGGCAACGCTCGATTCCTGTGATTCAGGAGGTCAAGGGTCATCATGACATGTGCAGAAGAGGAGACAGAGAGAGAGGGAGCTCAGAGGCACTGAAAGCGTGTGTGGCTGTGGTGTGTGCTTCTTTGGCTATTGTGGAAGGAACGATGGAGAATCACCAGCAGCAAAAAGCTATTAAGCACCAAGAACATAGCTGGCACTGAGTTTTTGTCCAATAAATAAGATATAACATGGAAGGGATGGAGGAGGCCCTGGATCTGGTAGCCAGGAACACTAGTGGCAGAGGGCTCCCAGTGATCCATACTGCACCCCAAGGTGATGCAACCCCATTGAGAGCCAGCAGCAACATCTTGTTTATGGCTCGGAGTACGTTCCCAGCTTGGGACCGTCCTCTCCCATTTCCTTCCAAGCAGCGCTTCGGCTATCGCCGCCCTACCCCCCCCCCAATGAAGCATCGCCTGAGGACCTCCTCGGTCAGACGGCTTGGAGTCAGGAGGGGAAGGGAAAGGGTAGAGGTGGGGAGGCGAGGCGTGGAGGGGAGGTTGGTTTGTACAGAAAGACTGATGATTTCAGACTAACGTTCAGTTTAAATGTTTTTTTATTTAACAAAACCTTGCAGCACATTGGCTCAGATAGCTGCACCATTACACGCTGGTGATTCCTGAACATCAAAGGGTACAATCACACTTAACTTCAATCAACTTAAACTTTAACTGTCACCAAGGTGATGCCACCATTGATGTATGACCTGCACACCCAGCAGTGTGAGAGCCTTTTAAATAACACCAACTTTCTTTCAGGCAAAGCGATCATTGATGAGCTCCTGACGTAAGGCTCTTGCAGCTATCATACCACCATGGGCCCTTTCATGCGGTCTACAGGGGGGGCGGGGGCATGGCTTCAGTGTCAGCCTGATTGTCTGGGCCGATGTCAGCGTGCACCTCCTCGTCCTCCTCTTCCTCTCTCTGGTAAGGTGGACTGTCAGATTCATCAGGCAATTGTTGTCCCCTCCTGATAGCCAAGTTGTGTATCATGGAGCATACCACCATGAATTGAGCTACCTGCTCAGGGTGATATTGGAGCCCGCGTCCTGAGTGGTCCAAGCATCTAAAGCGCTGCTTCAGCACTCCAATGGTTTTCTCCACGATATTGCGAGTTTCTCTGTGGCTCTCATTGTATCGCCTCTCGGCTTCGGTGTGAGTGTCACGCAGAGGGGCCATCAGCCAGGTGGCGAGGTCATATCCCTTGTCACCACACATCCAGCATTGACCTTGTGGCTCATTGTTAAACAAGTCAGAGATAGTGCTCTCACGCAGGTTGTGAGCATCATGGATGCTGCCCGGAAATTGAGCATTCACTGCCAATATAATTTGCTGGTGGTTGACAACCAGTTGGACATTCAGGGAGTGAACTCGCTTGCGCTTCCTGAAAACCTCAGCATCCTGAAAAGATATCCGCATCACGATGTGAGTACAGTCTATTGCTCCCTGCACCTTGGGGAAGTTCACAATTCGGGAGAATCCTAGAGCCCACTCACTCTGTGCCTTCCTGGTCATAGGGAAGCTATCAAATCCCTCTTGCATGCGTACAGGGCTTCAGTGACCTGTCTAATGCAGTGATGTGTGGCATGCTGAGAAAGTCCGTAAATGTCGTCAGCTGTGGCCTGAAAAGAACCAGAGGTGTAGAACGACAGTGCCGCAGTGACTTTGACCTTGACAGACAGTGCAGTACTGATGGTGCTAGCAGGCTGCTGATCTGCCCTTATCAGCTGGCATACCTCAGTGATAACCTTTTTGTGGAAGCGCAGTCTCCGAAGGCAGGTGGTGTCGGGCAAGTCAAGGTAAGAATGCTTCTCGTACTTGTGGGAGGTGTAATGTCTGGTGCTCCTCAGATTATCTGGTTGTTATCACATTGCTGATTGTGGGAGCGTGCTGTGTGCAAATTGGCTGCCGCGTTTCCCACCTGACAACAGTGACTACACTCCAAAAGTACTTAATTGGCTGTAAAGTGCTTTGAGACATCCGGTGGTTGTGAAAGGCGCTATATAAATGTGAGTCTTTCTGTTTTTCTTTCTCTCTATCTCTATCTCTTTCTATCTCTCCAGTGTCAGCTGTGGCTCAGTGGGTAGCACTTTCACCTCTGACTCAGAAAGTCAAAGGTTCAAGTCCCACTCCAGACCACAGAAACATGGCTGTGAAATGATGTGAATGCCCTATCACAGATCTTTCCCTTTACTTCATTGAAACATATAAAATTATTACAGGGCTTGACAGCATAGATGCTGGGAGGAAGTTTCCCCTGGCTGGGGAGTCTATAAACGAGGGCTCACAGTCTCAGTCTAAAGGGTCGGCCATTTAGGACTGAGATGAGGAGATATTTCTTCACTCAAAGTGTCATGAATTCAACTGTCATTGTAACCCATGTATAAGCTGACCAAGTTGTACACCTTGAGAACACTGACCACAAGGGGCGAACTTGTGGGAGACACTCCTAACCTGGACTTTCAGGTATAAAAGGGGAAGCTCCACCCACCTTTATCACTTGAGGTCTTGGTAATAAAGGAAACTGGTCACAGAGTGATCTTCTCTCAAGCATGGGCCTCGTGTGCATTTATACTGTATAGTAAGGACATATCATTGGCGACGAGAAACTAGGATTTAAACCACGTGACCACTAGCAGCACAGAAGAGAGGTACTGTGTTGGTGATGATTGGGATGACTTTATTGAGAGACTACAGTGAAGTTTTGTCATGAAGGAATGGTTGGGACAGGATTCGGCCGACAAATGCAGGGCTCATCTCCTGACTGTTTGTGGATCCAGAATATACTCCCTGATGAAGGACCTTCTAGCGCCAGAGAAGCCGGCGGACAAGACGTTCGAAGAGCTCAGTAAGTTGATCGGGGAACACCTTAAACCAGCGAGCAGCATGCACGTGGCGAGACACCGGTTTTACACGTACCGGCGGCGAGAAGGATAAAGCGTTCCAGACTTCGTGGCAGATCTCCGGCGACTGGCAAACCTATGTAAGTTCCCAGATGCATGCAGAGCGGAGATGCTGCGAGACTTTTTTATTGAGGGCATTGGGCACGCTGGGGTTTTCAGGAAACTGATTGAGACCAAATACTTGAACTTGGAAGCGGCGCCACTGATAGCCCAGACATTTATATCGGGGGAGGAAGAGACCAGAATAATGTATGACAAAAATCTTGGCTCAAATGCGGCAAACGACCAGGGAGTCGACATTGTTAATGCGGCACATAGTTCTCTAGGCAGACAAGGGCAATCGGACATGCCCCAGCATGTAGTCGAACTCAACAGAGACAATGGCTAGCTGAATGGTGATTCATGCCATCGCAATGGACAATGCGGCCAGTAATGGGGCCATCAACACCTGTTAATAGTGCGCTTAAGGACAGTTACAGAGACAGTCAGAGACGAGCGACTGGTAATGGAACTTTATTTCCAACAACAGGGCCTCCAGCTCATGCTGGAGGTGTGGAAGCAAACACCCAGCCAGAGCTTGCAGGTATCAGCAATATACCTTCAGAAACTGCAACGTCAGCGGTCACTTGGCGCTTATGAGCAGGAAGCCTGCAGCCAGGTTGATGTATGATGGGGACGACCCCGATGTAAGCCCTACGAGGCCAAATGAATACTGGAGGAAATCGTTGGAAGCTGAAGTTCAGCGAGTTCATGTGGAGCACATATACAGTTCATGTACCAGGACGCCACCGATAATGATGAAAGTGCTCCTCAATGGCATCCCAGTATTAATGGAGCTGGACACGGGGGCCAGCCAGTCCCTGATGAGTATCAAACAGTTTGAAAGGTTGTGGGTGTCCAAGGCCAGGAGGCCAAAATTATTGCCGATTGACATATAGCTACGGACATATACAAAGGAAATCATTCCGGTGCTAGGCAGCGCCACGGTAGTCGTGACCCACAAAGATTCGGAGAACAGCTTGCCACTCTGGATTGTCCCGGGGGACGGTCCCACACTACTGGGGAGGAGTTGGCTTGCTGTCATGAACTGGAAATGGGGCGATGTCAATGCAATTTCTTCTGTGGAGTGAGTATCATGCTCACAGGTCCTGGACAAATTTGACTCATTATTTCAACCTGGCATTGGCACTTTCATGGGGCCAAGGTAGTGATTCACATAAACCCGGACGCCAGGCCATACACCACAAGGCCAGAGCGGTGCTGTACGTGATGCGGGAAAAGATAGAATGCGAGAGAAGGCATCATCTCACCAGTCGAATTCAGTGACTGGGCGAGCCCGATCATGCCAGTGCTCAAGGCGGATGGGTCAGTCAGGATATGTGGCAATTACAAGGCCACCATCAATCAGGTGTCACTCCAAGACCAGTACCCGCTACCGACAGCAGAGGACCTCTTTGCGACGCTATCCGGTGGCAAACTTTTTTCAAAATTGGACGTGACCTCAGCTTACATGACCCAAGAACTGGCGAGTGAGTCGAAGAAGCTGACCACCATCATGACACACAAGGGGTTGTTTGAGTATAACAGATGTCTGTTCGGGATTCGTTCGGCCGTCGCAATCTTTTAGCGTATTATGGAAAGCCTCCCCAAGTCGATTCCAAGGACGTTGGTTTTTCAAGACGACATCCTCATCACGCGTCATGATACTGAAGAACACCTCCACAACCTGGAGGAGGTGCTACGCAGATTGGACTGGTAGGGCTGCGACTGAAAAAGACAAAGTGCGTCTTCTTAGCTCCAGAGATAGAATTCCTGGGGAGGAGGGTAGCAGCAGATGGGATCAGATCTACTGTGTCCAAAACGGAAGTGATCCAGAGAGCACCCAGACCCCGTAACACGACAGAGCTGCGTTCGTTCCTGGGGCTCCTGAACTATTTTGGTAACTTTCTTCCCAAATTGAGCACGCTGTTAGAGCCGCTACACGTGCTCCTACGCAAAGGTCACGATTGTGTCTGGGGGGACAGCCAGAAAAGGGCTTTTGATAGAGCATGCAATTTGTTATGCTCCATCAAACTTAAAACATCGCACGGGTCATATAACGTTAACGTGCGATGCGTCGTCCTATGCGGTCGGGTGTGTGTTGCAGCATGTGAATGCCAATGGTCAGTTACAGCCAGTAGCTTATGCCTCCAGAAGTCTGTCCCAGGCAGAATGTGGCTACGGGATGGTAGAAAAGGAAGCACTAGCATGTGTATATGCAGTAATAAAAATGCACCAGTACTTGTTTGGCAGGAAAATTGAGCTGGAGACAGATCACAAACCCCTAACGACCCTTTTGGCCGACAACAAGGCCATAAATGCGAATGCATCATCCGCATACAGAGGTGGGCACTCACGTTAGCCGCCTATGACTACACAATTCGGCACAGACCGGGCACTGAAAACTCTGCTGTTGCACTTAGCAGGCTCCCACTAGCCACCACTGAGGGGGCAACTGAGCATGATGCTGAGATGGTCAAGGCTGTTGAAGCTTTCGAAAGCGAAAGCTCATCTGTGACAGCCTGTCAGATTAAAGTCTGGACAAATAAAGACACGCTACTGTCTTTAGTTAAGAAATGTGTCCTGAATGGGGACTGGGCAGCCACATATGGGGCATGCCCTGAGGAATTTAAACTATTTCATAGGCGCAAGGATGAACTCTCGATTCAGGTCGATTGCCTACTGTGGGGTAACCAAGTAGTCATGCCCCAGATGGGCAGAGAGGTGTTTATAAGAGAACTTCACAATGAACACCCGGGCATTGTCATGATGAAGGCAATTGCCAGGTCACATGTTTGGTGGCCAGGGATAGATGCAGACTTGGAACTTTGTGTTCGCAGGTGCAACACGTGTGCTCACCTGGGCAACGCACCCAGGGAAGCCCCCCTTAGCCCCTGGTCCTGGCCCGCCAAGCCATGGTCACGCATCCATGTGGACTACGCAGGTCCTTTCATGGGAAAAATGTTTTTGGTTGTAGTAGACGCCTACTCCAAATGGGTTGAGTGTGCCATTTTAAATTCAAGCACATCCTCTGCCATGGTAGAAAGTCTACGGGCAATGTTCGCCGCCCATGGTCTACCAGATGTCTTGGTCAGCGACAATGGCCTGTGCTTCCCAAGCACTGAATTCCAGGACTTCATGGCAGGCAATGGAATCAACCATGTCAGAACGGCACCGTTCAAGCCAGCCTCAAACGGCCAGGCGGAACGAGCAGTGCAGATAATCAAACAGGGGATGCTCAGAATCCAAGGGGGTTCCCTACAAAGCCGCTTATCGCGCCTCCTGTTGGCCAGTAGATCCCAACCACACTCGGTCACAGGGGTTCCACTCGCAGAGCTGCTAATGAAAAGGACGCTCAAAACCAGGTTATCCCTTATACACCCTACTATGAAAGAAATTGTTGAGAGCAGGCATTAGTCACAATGTGACTACCATGACAGGAATGCGAGGGCGCAATGTATTGATTTCAATGACCCTGTTTTTGTCCTTAATTACGCTGCAGGGCCCAAATGGCTTGCAAGCACTGTGATTGCCAAAGAGGGGAATAGGGTTTTGGTAGTTAAACTTACCAATGGACAAATCTGCCTCAAACACGTGGATCAAACTAAAAGGAGGTTCAGCAACCCCATAGAAGAAGCAGAGAAAGAACACGACGTAGAGTTTACTCCACCACAGGTGACCGAACACTGGAACCAAGTGGAAGAGAGCCCAGTCACTGGGCAGTCCGGACAGGCCTGAGGCACCGCAAACAGCAGATACTCAGGCCAGCGCCCAACAACCGGAGCCCCAACTCAGGCGCTCTACATGGGAGCGTAAACCACCAGAGACTTAACCTGTGATCCCAATAAGACTTTGTGGGGGGAGGTGATGTCATGTATTCAACTGTCATTGTAACCCATGTATAAGCTGACCTCCGTTGTACACCTTGAGAACATTGACCACAATGGGCGAATTTGTGGGAGGCACTCCTAACCTAAACGTTCAGGTATAAAAGGGGAAGCTCCACCCACCTTCATCACTTGAGGTCTTGGTAATAAAGGAAACTGGTCACAGAGTGACCTTCTCTCAAGTATGGGCCTCGTGTGCATTTATACTGTATAGTAAGGACATATCACAAAGGTTGTGAATCTTTGGAATTCTCTACCCTAGAGGGCTGTGGAGGTTCAGTCGTTGAGTATATTCAAGGCAGAGATCGATAGATTTTTGGATACTAAAGAAATTGAGGGATATGGGGACAGTTTGGAAAGATAGAGTTGAGGTAGAAGATCAGCCATGATCTTATTGAAAGACTTGCATTTATATAGCGTCCTCCACAGCCAACCGATGTCTCAAAGCGCTTTACAGCCAATGAAGTGCTTTTGAAGTGCAGTCACTGTTGTAATGTGGGAAATGCGGCAGCCACTTTGCACACACCAAGCTCCCACAAATAGCAATGTGATAATGACTTGATAATGTTTTTTGTTATGTTGATTGAGGGATAAATATGGGCCAGGACCCGGGGAATAACTCCCCTGCTCTTCTTCAAAATAGTGCCATGGGATCTTTTACGTCCACCTGAGCAGTCGGGGCTTCGGTTTAACGTCTTACCGTTGAATGGTGGAGCAGGCTTGAAGGGCTGAATGGCCTACTCCTGCTCATAAGAACACAAGAACGCAAGAAATAGGAGCAGGAGTCGACCATACGGCCCCTCGAGCCTGCTCTGCCATTTAATACAATCATTGCTGATCTGATCATAGACTAAGGTCCACTTCCCTGCCTGCTCCCAATAACCCCTTAATCCCTTATCGGTTAAGAAACTATCTATCTCTGCCTTAAATTTATTCAATGACCCAGCTTCCATAGCTCTCTGAGGCAGCGAATTCCACAGATTCACCTTCCTCTGAGAGAAGAAATTCCTCCTCATCTCAGTTTTAAATAGGCGGCCCCTTATTCTAAGATTATGCCCCCTAGTTCTAGTCTCCCCCATCCGTGGAAGCATCCTCTCCGCATCCACCTTGTCAAGGCCCCTCGTAATCTTAAACGTTTCGATAACATCACCTCTCATTCTTCTGAATTCCAATGAGTAGACTCCTATTTCTTATGTTCTTATCTCACCTTCCCTCTTTCCCTCCCTCTTTCCCTATCTCTCTATCTATCTCTCTCTCTCTCTCTATCTCTCTTTATCTGTCTCCCTCTCTCTATCGCAAAAAAAATCTATGTGGATGTATAAGCATGTTTGTGCGTGTGGTTTAATTGATTGCTCCTGGTAAAACATGCGTGGATCTTCCGGCCTGTGCCATTTTAATGCTGTGAGTAACCGAGCTATGCTGAAAGGGTTAAATAACTGCAACAGAATAGTGCGGCAGGAATTTACACAAAAGCCTCAATGGGACCACTGAGCTCACAGGTGGGGACAGGCTTGGGGTCAGCCGCAGTGCTCCCGCAGTTGTGCAGATCACTCGCTATCCAGACTCCAACATGAAGAGAGGTCACACGGGCAACATAGCGGGAGGCAGCTGCTGCCCCGTGACCCAGCCCCGCCGGAAGCTGCGCGTTTCGGGAGAGCAGAGATCAGAGGAGGGAACTGGAGGGGAAAATTATTGTTCAAAAACTTTGAATGGAGAAATTGAACCGGGCAAAAAAAAAGAAAGAGTTGAACAAAGAGGAGAGATGTCAGGGATGGAGCTCCAGCGGAAAGGTATTAGTTGTGCATCTCTGGAACGAGAAGCGAATTGACAAAACCTTTCTGAGAAACTTTTAATATAAAAGCCACTGGAGACATACCCTGAAGTTAAGGTGATGAGCGGGAATCCCTGGCACTCGACTGGGCATTTCTATGTTTTCAGATGGCCGTAACTAGTCTGATGTTCATTGTCTAGAACTTACTTGTCTAAGTGCACTGTGCAGAAATCCCTTGTGACGATTACAGCATTCGTTAACTCTTTGGGCCCCGGGAGAAAGTCTGCACCAAAATAAGTTCGGGTTTAGGGTGGAGGCCAAACCCACGCACCAGATGTTCTGAATTGGTCCAGTTCAGATCTGTTCATTTGTTCGGTTCAGAGCTGGCCGGCCTGGGTCAGGGGTCAAGGAATAATGTTCACGCGTACCTGCCGTGGTGGCCACTGTGGTTCTGCCTGTGATTGGGTCTTCTCTGATGAACATAAAGGGGTCGATTTTCATCCCCGCCCTGCCTCCCGCCCCCTGCCCCCGCCCCAACCCACCTAAAGGAAACAGGATAAGGGGGAAGGCCATTGAAGACAGAGATGAGGAGGAATTTCTTCAACTAGAGGGTTGTGAATCTTTTGGAATTCTCTGCCTCAGAGGGCTGTAGAGGCTGGGTCATTGAATATATTCAAGGCCGAGATAAGAGAGATTTTTGAGTCATGCGGAATCAAGGGATATGGAGATCTGGTGGGAAAGTTGAGTTGTGGTCGATGATCAGCCATGATCTTATTGAATGGCGGGGCAGGCTCGAGGGACCGTATGACCTACTCCTGCTCCTATTTCTTATGTTCTTATAAATGGGGGCTTAGCGGAGTGAAAATGGCAGTGAACCACTTTCTGTCTCGTTTCCGCTGCCGGTATTTTGGTTGGGGCCTTCGTGTGGGCAGCCCAGTTGCCCACTTGTTTCAGACTGGAGTCTACTCCTAATATGCTAATTGGGGTTCTATGACGGACATAGGAACCTGGTGCAATTTTAAGGTACCAATGGGCGGAGTGAGTGCTGTAGAGTCTATGCCTATTTGTAGTAGGTGCCGAGTGGTCCTTAAAGCGACCACTGCTAACTACTCATCATCCAGCTACGTTTCTGTTTCTTTGTGGGGCCAGGATCAGTATTGAACTCCTGGCCCCGCAAAAATCACACCACCACTGCCGGCCTGTCTACACCCCCGCCCCTCCCCCCCCCCCTATCCCAGATCCATCCCACGGATGGCCTTCCCTTCCTTTAACCCATGACTTCCGAGTCTGCTCCGGCACTCACAGCTTGCCAATCAAATGGAAGCAAGGGCCTCAAAATGGCTCAGACCTCCCACCAAGGACATTGGATGATGGATAAAATGATCACACTGCCTACCGCCCACCCGGTGTTTACTGGGGATTAAAGTCGGCCCGAGTGGAAATGGAGTTAAGGTACCGATCAGCCACGATCTATTAGAATGTCAAAACAGGCTCAAGGGGCTGAATGGCCATACATATGTTCTGATATGTTATAGCAAGGACCCTTGCACCTTGAAGACTATAAAACCATTGACTTTCTGAAGATAGAGATGTGAATTGTCATGGGACTGATAACGACACAGTAGTTGATGAGCCAGTTCTCCTTTCCTTAAATTGTAGAGGCTTGAGTGGTGGAATTGGGTTCTAATGCACTCGATAGTTCTGTGAGTCACGTCATCCCCATAATTCGTCTGTTTATAAAGTGCAGTTACTGAGAATTGCTTTGGCAGGGAGCATAGAATATGATCTTTGTAAAGATGTTTGCCATAATTGCTTCAATCGAAAATGAAAATAAAACGCAATAAATTGAGTAACATCCTGCATTACACTAATGGCTATATAGAGATGGGAAGTCTCGGGTTCAATCTCTGGTCTGTGTTGACTCCGTTTGTGTCAGCCAGCACGATAATAGGAACACTACAATCAGCCTCACTGTTCCAGAGCTATAGCGGGGAGAAATCAGCCAACATTCCCATTCCTCAGTGACTCCTCTTGGAAAGTACACATTTATGGACACTACGGGAGGACCAGATGAAATTTGGTTGTTATGACCCGAGTGTTGACCAGCTTGCCAACACACACTGCAAATACTTGAGCACGAAGAATAGTCATTTGTGAGGTGCCGAAGATTGTTGGTGCCGATCGAACCATAATAACAACTTGAATTTATATAGCGCCTTTAACGTAGTGAAACGTTGCGAGGCACTTCATCGCAGTATTATGAGATACAAATTTGACACCGAGCCGCATAAGTAGAAATTAGTGCAGGTGGCCAAAAGCTTGGTCAAAGAGGTATGTTTTAAGGAGCGTCTTGAAAGAGGAAAGAGAGGTAGAGAGGCCAATGCAGTGTTCCCAATGCAGTGTAATAAATCCTGATGGGCAAGAGCAGGAAGTAGTTGAAGTGTGCAAGAGAGGAAAAGCCAGCGGCCCCATCAGTACCATCGCCCAGTCCCCCTGATGGGCGCCTCCCAATGCACTATCCATGCACTTGTTGTTTTGGCGAGGCAGAGCTGGGGTGACACAAAAGGAGACTCTAATGGAGGAAAAACCTCCCAAGTCAGCTTTTTCTTGACAGGGATTTGGCTGTGGGCCTCTCCACCCCATTTTCCTTCCGTTAACACTCGGGGACCGCCCGCAATTGGACGGATTCCTAAAGGAAAATGTGGGTCTCCGACACCAAGAGACACATGGTACCTCTCAGCCAAGTCGACCCTTCTGTATATAAGCCAGTTTTTGGGAAGAGGTGGCGTTTATATTCTCGAACATTAATTCAGAATTTCACTGCATTAGCAATATGAGAGTGTGCGGGCGGGTCAGGGGTAGGGAGGGGGGCGTGGACGTCACTGAGTTACATAGAAATGTCTTATAAACTGTAGCGCACGAGTATTCTTCAATGGATAATCATATTCCAACTGTAAATACATGTCGGAAAATGCCTGCGGACATTGTAACTGTTTGTATTTGCTCGTATCTTGCAGCAGATAGGCCTGTGCCCCACGGTCGGGGGAGGGGTTTTGCAAAGGCCCTAGAATTTAAGCAAGGCCAGCAGATAACAGCTGACAGGAAGACGGCTCCGTAATTGCGGCACATCTGCCACAGCACAACAAGCAGCTGACAGGATCAGCCTCAGTCTGTGTACACACTCCAGCTGCCAGTTTTTAACCAGCTGAGGCCTACATTAGCATATGCAGCCTGCATTAATCAGGACTATGTGACAAAGTTAGCAATTTTGACCTAATTCACGACGCGCTTGTTAGGGTTTGGGTTTGACTAAATGACGTTGCGACACTATTGCAGCCGCCAATATTGAGCAAACGACCTTTGAACCTTATGAAGGGCACTTGGCCATCCTGCGCTAAGATTAACAAGTAAGATGCTTGTTATTCTAATAATAATTTGAAACGTATCTATGGGGCTGCAGCTTTTTAATTAAAAAGCTTTGGCATCAGAAATTCATGGCAAATACCGTTGGCAGACATATAAATTTACTCGGGGAAAATTGCAAAGTGCTTGAAAGCAGTAGGGCTTTGGTTAACTTTTGTGGCCATTTCGATTTTGCTTTCGTTGCCTGTTTGTGGGTGCAGGTCTGAAAGCAGTGCCTGCCAAGAGCAGTGGGAGTCTGGCAGACCCCAGTTATACTGGCAGGGATGGACGTTGGGGAAAGCATGGCTTTGCAAGGCTCCGCTCACCCACGACCGAATGTCAACCGAGTGCCGAGGGGATAGTTGATCGCTCTGCTAACGTTGACTATGGCTAACAACGCAGTTTGGAAAGCTGAATGGGCTCTTCCGCCATTTTGTCGCGATTGTTGTTTCCCTGCAGCTGCTGCGAAACTGACGTACTGTGCAACTGAAAAAGAAAAAGACTTGCATTTATATAGCGCCTTTCACAACCTCAGCATGTCCCAAAGCCCTTCACAGCCAATGAAGTACTTTTGGAGTGTAGTCACTGTTATCATCATAGACAGTCCCTCGAAATGAGGATGAATTGCTTCCACGCCAAAAAAGGATGAGTTCACAGGTGTTTCAATGAAGGACCTAATATTCCAGGTCCTGAACTACACTGTGTAGGGTGGAGGGTGCCTGTGCGTGGATTTTTTTAATGTGTGGTGACCGTTGCACACCAGCCACCACATGGGCTTGACAGAGCTAGGTCTTGGTCCAGTGGCAAGGACCTGTTGTGATGTAGGAAACGCGGCAGCCAATTTGCGCACAGAAAACTCCCACAAACAGCGATGTAATAATGACCAGGTGATCTGTTTTAGTAATTTAGTGTTGGTTGAGGGATAAATATTGGCCAGGACACCGGGGAGAATTCCTGTGCTTTTCTTCAAAATAGTGCCATGGTGATATGTTATAACGTCTTGTGAAAGATTAATTGTGCAAGCAAGTTCCTTCGAAGCCCTAGTGGTAATGTCGGGGCTGAGGTAGAAACAGTGCAAAAGTATCCGTGGGAACGTGGGGAAACAAGACTCACATTGGTAAACAGATATGAGCATAATGGAACTCCCTCGGATGTACGTCCACCTGAGAGAGCAGACGGGGCCTCGGTTTAATGTCTCATCCGAAAGACGGCACCTCCGACAGTGCAGCGTTCCCTCAGCACTGCACTGTGTCCGTGGTGAGCAAACATTGACATTATGGAGTTACTGTGGCGCTACTTTTGATGCTGCTTAGTTGGACCAACTCGATGTAATGAAAAAGGGAGCACAGCCATGACAGTAGATTAATGGAGCGGATCACCTTGCCCATTACAGAACCCGCCCCATTGTCAATTGAAATCAATGGAGATGGGAATCAGGCAATTGCAATCTATTCCGCCAGTTTTTGGCCCAAGTGATGACGGTGTAACTTATCCGCACCCCTGTGTCCTTCAGGAAACATAGAAGCATAGAAACATAGAAAATAGGTGCAGGAGTAGGCCATTCAGCCCTTCGAGCCTGCACCGCCATTCAATGAGTTCATGGATGAACATGCAACTTCAGTACCCCATTCCTGCTTTCTCGCCATACTCCTTGATCCCCCTAGTAGTAAGGACTACATCTAACTCTTTTTTGAATATATTTAATGAATTGGCCTCAACAACTTTCTGTGGTAGAGAATTCCACAGGTTCACCACTCTCTGGGTGAAGAAATTTCTCCTCATCTCGGTCCTAAATGGCTTATCCCTTATCCTTAGACTGTGACCCCTGGTTCTGGACTTCCCCAACATTGGGAACATTCTTCCTGCATCTAACTTGTCTAAACCTGTCAGAATTTTAAACGTTTCTATGAGTTCCCCTCTTATTCTTCTGAACTCCAGTGAATACAAGCCCAGTTGATCCAGTCTTTCTTGATATGTCAGTCCCGCCATCCCGGGAATCAGTCTGGTGAACCATCGCTGCACTCCCTCAATAGCAAGAAGGCCCTGTACAACGGTAGTAACACCTCCCTGCCCCTGTACTTAAATCCCCTTGCTATGAAGGCCAACATGCCATTTGCTTTCATAACCGCCTGCTGTACCTGCATGCCAACCTTCAATGACTGATGTACCATGACACCCAGGTCTCGTTTCCTAATCTGTCACCATTCAGATAATAATCTGTCTCTCTGTTTTTACCACCAAAGTGGATAACCTCACATTTATCCACATTATACTTCATCTGCCATGCATTTGCCCACTCACCTAACCTATCCAAGTCACTCTGCAGCCTCATAGCATCCTCCTCGCAGCTCTCACTGCCACCCAACTTAGTGTCATCTGCAAATTTGGAGATACTACATTTAATCCCCTCGTCTAAATCATTAATGTACAATGTAAACAGCTGGGGCCCCAGCACAGAACCTTGCGGTACCCCACTAGTCACTGCCTGCCATTCTGAAAAGTACCCATTTACTCCTACTCTTTGCTTCCTGTCTGCCAACCAGTTCTCAATCCACGTCAGCACACTACCCCCAATCCCATGTGCTTTACCTTTGCACATTAATCTCTTGTGTGGGACCTTGTCGAAAGCCTTCTGAAAGTCCAAATACACCACATCAAAAGGAAGATGTGGTATGTGCTGGTCTAGGTAACTAGCGGTACCTAGATACCATTTCCGCTGTTCCTTGTCCATGGGTGGTGATGTGTTCACAACCTGGATTGGGTACAGCCCTCCACCGCTGATTAACCTGCCAGGATGCTTGATCTGGTGTATCTGATCAATATTCAGTGTCACTCCTAGCTCTCTGGATTGTGTCAGCACGGCATGTAGTCTCTTGTCATGTTCAGCTTGACTGCTGCCAATGACTGGAATGCCATCTCATCATCATCATAGGCGGTCCCTCGTATCGAGGATGACTCGCTTCCACGCCAAAAAAGGATGAATTCACAGGTGTTTCAATGAAGGACCTAATTCATAGGCAGTCCCGCGGAATCGAGGAGGACTTGCTTCCACCCTTAGCATGAATTCTTGGGTGGCTGAACAGTCCAATACGAGAACCATAGTCTCTGTCACAGGTGGGACAGATCGTCGTTGAGTGAAAGGGAGGGTGGGACTGGTTTGCTGCACGCTCTTTCCGCTGCCTGCGCTTGATTTCTGCATGCTCTCGGCAATGAGACTCGAGATGCTCAGCGCCCTCCCGGATGCACTTCCTCCACTTAGGGTGGTCTTTGGCCAGGGACTCCCAGGTGTCAGTGGGGATGTTGCACTTTATCAGGAAGGCTTCGAGGGTGTCCTTGAAATGTTTCCTCTGTCCACCTTTGGCTCGTTTTCCATGAAGGAGCTCCTCATAGAGCACTTGCTTTGGGACCTAATATTCCACATCCCGAACTACATGCTGAAGGATGGAATCCATCTACTATGATGTGAACTCCCATGTGTCCCTTGTATACCTGATGCACCTGTTTCTGTAACACTTCCTGAACCAAGTCAATGCCAAATGTCACGTGAATATTTTGGGGCTGGTTGTTCGGCTTGTTGAATGCAACAAACATGGATGATGCGTTGGAGAATGGTACTTGTCCATTCTTCTGAGCTGGCATTGAAGGGGTCAAAATAATTGGCTCCAGCCAAACATGTGATTACCTTCTCTCGGGTAGGCATCTGTAATGTTCCCTCTTAATGGCTTCATTCGAGTCTTTGAGGGCCAGATTCATCCTCGCATCATCATGACAACCATGAAATCCACACAAAAGTAAGCTTGTTAATCTTAGTGGTTACACTGCATGGAGGCTGTACGGTTCGGGTTTAACCTTGTTTCTGAGTGCTCGGGCTATTGTTACTGCTGCTTCCTCTTGAGGCTTTGCACAAGATTCACCAGTCAGACCATCTATGTGGAAGGAAACAGCTTTGAACTTATCTGCAATTTTGGCTTCTGTTCTCCAGTTGTGACATACTGACTGCCCGTAATGCATAATCGGCTTTACATCTTTGCTACCTTTCAAACTGAGCACTGCTGGTGTTTGTGGGACCACCATGTAGAAGCCCAACCCCTATTGTTTGTCTTTATGTTGTCACTTCAACATGCCAAAGGTGGGCAGAGGAAACGTTACAGGGATACCCTCAAAGCCTCCTTGATAAAGTGCAACATCCCCACTGACACCTGGGAGTCCCTGGCCAAAGACCGCATCAAGTGGAGGAAGTGCATCCGGGAGGGCGCCGAGCACCTCGAGTCTCATTGTCGAGTGCATGCAGAAATCAAGCGCAGGCAGCGGAAAAAGTGTGCGGCAAATCTGTCCCACCCACCCCATTCCCTCAACGATTGTCTGTCCTACCTGTGACAGGGACTGTGGTTCCCGTATTGGACTCTTCAGTCACCTAAGAACTCATTTTAAGAGTGGAAGCAAGTCTTCCTTGATTCCGAGGGACTGCCTATGATAATGATGATGATGATTTCAGTTTGTAATTGTCTATTACACTCAGGCTGTTATCTCCGTACCTGTATAGCCTAGTTCTCCTGTTATCTCCGTACCTGTATAGCCTAGTTCTCCTGTTATCTCTGTACCTGTATAGCCTAGTTCTCCTGTTATCTTTGTACCTGTATAGCCTAGTTCTCCTGATCTGGGAGTGATGCAGGAGGCCAGAGCCGGGAGCAACACATAGCTTTTTATTGGAGCCATTGCAGAGGTTGAAGATGAACCAAATGAGAGAACTCATTTTTAGTGTGGAAGCAAGTCATCCTCGACTCCGAGGGACTGCCAAAGAAAAGATAGCCTAGTGTTGCTTTGTTTCAGTGTCTGATAACTCACTTTTATTGGTTGTACAACACTGTGAATTTAACACTAGATATTAGATATTTGTATCAAGCTTTTCATGATTGTGTGCTCGTCTATATTTCCATTGTTGAATATCTCTCTCATTTGGCTCTGGCCCTCTGCATCACTCCGGGCTCTATCCCTCTATATCACTCCCAAATCTGCCCCTCGCTCTGTCCCTCTGCATCATTCCCGGCTCTGCCTCTCTGTCCCTCCTACTTTACTCCCATCTCTGCCCTCTGCATCACTCCCCTTGCTCTGTCCCTCTACAACACTCCCCTTGCTCTGTCCCTCTACATCACTCCCCTCGCTCTGTCCCTCTACATCACTCCTGGCTCTGTCCCTCTACATCACTCTGGGCTCTGCCCCTCTGCATCACTCCGGTCTCTGCCCCTCTGCATCATTCCCAGCTCTGCTCCTCTGCCCTTCTGCATCACCCCCGGCTCTGCCCCTCTGCCCCTTGACATCACTCTGCACTCCCGTCACTCTGTCCCTCATTCCAAGGCTGCCATTTTCTATTGACAGATTCTGAACCATTGCTTTATTGGCTGGTTTTCGGACAATGCCCTGCCCCCACCAGCTGCTCGCTGCTAACTAAGCCAGTCTCTGTCACTGTGTCACATGATCCAGGGAACTAGTCATTAAAATGCCAAAGTAGTTGACGTCAAATTTGTCTATGCAACGACTTTATGTAAATTGGGTTGCTAATACTGTGTTTAATCTTTGAATTATGAACTGCCTTCATTTGAAATTAGTTTTGGATCCAGAGATTAGAATTTGCAGTGACTTCTGAATAATGTCTACATTACAGTGTTCACAACTGCATCATTCATCACAGCTCCACTATATGAACACAAAGAAATAAAACAATCTAGAATAAGACAAACTGTTTGGGGGTAGGAGGAGGTGCCAAGTAACACCACCATTTGTTTCTGGAGTCATTTTATTAGCTACTTGCCAAAAAGGGATAGACATGTTGTAAAACTCATTATTTGCCTGTCAGAAACTCGGTTGTGTTCTGGGTGCTTGCTTTGATTTTCATGTCCACTTGCATCTCGTGAGAGTGATGCTTGAAGTGACGGCCGGTACCTTAATAATTAACGCTGGCTCTCTGACGCATTTTATAACCAAGTCTGTCATGGATAAAAAAAAAATCTTCCACAGGCCGTGGAATGGAAGCCTGCACTGCACAGGCTCCGACCAGTTCCAACCTAAAATGGCAATCAGGATATGAGTTACGTCATAGAAAGACTTGGATTTATATTGCACCTTTCACAACCACCGGACGTCTCAAAGTGCTTTACAGCCAATGAAGTACTTTTGGAGTGTAGTCACTGTTGTAATGTAGGAAACGCGGCAGCCAATTTACACACAAGCGCCCAGATAATGACCAGATAATCTGTTTTTTAACGTTGATAAAGGGATAAATATTGGCCAGGGCACCGAGGATAACTGCACTTTTCCATCCACTTGAGGGAGCAAACATGACCTTGGTTTAACATCTCATCCAAAAGACAGCACCTCCGACAGTGCAGCACTCCCTCAGCACTGCGCTGGAATGTCAGCCTAGATTTATGTGCTCAAGTCCCTGGAGTGGGAGTTGAACCCAAACCTTTCTGACACAGAGGTGAGTGTGCTACCCACTGAGCCATGGTTGACACCCCGATTATCATATTAAAAGGGGCCTATCGCCTGAAACAGGTGGCGCTTTGGACACCCGGCTCCTTTTAAAATGGCGGCATCCACAGCGCCGGTGTTAACGGCAGTAAGGCCACCGACCCCATTTTGAGATCATTACCGCCCTGTTAACGCCAGGTGAAGGGAGTGAAAATCGCTCCCCTCTTGTCTCTGCAATCAAGGTCGAGTCTGTTTATCAGTTTTTTAATTCTTTATTGGCTAAGTCTCTTGTTTTCCTTTCTAATTGGGTCATTTGGTTTCTTTTCTACTTTGGTTATTTTCCAATCGTAGCATGGAGAACGTTTCTCCCTGGTGACATGCTGTCAAACTGATTGAATCCAATCAGCCTCTCCACAATCTGGCTGCCATGCCACACCCCACCCAGGCTCAGACTGGGAGGAAGGCTTTTAATAACAGTGCTGCTTTAAGGGTCGTGAATTCTGAGCTGAGTGGATTGTTGTATACTGCTAAGAATAAAATAGCAGACGCTACCTGAACAAACCTGTAACTCCACTAGTCATCATCATAGGCAGTCCCTCGAACGAGGATGACTTGCTTCCACATGGGTTCACAGATGTTTCAGTGAAGGACTCGATATTCCAGTCCTGAACTCCAATTGAGGGGGTGGAAGATGCCTGTGCGTGGATTTTTTTAACGTGCGGTGACCGTTGCACACCAGCCACCACACGGGCTTGACAGAGCTAGGTCTTGGTCCAGTGGCAAGGGTTAACCAGAACGACAGGAGACCTGCTCTGCTGCACGGACCTAGTGGTCATAAGATCATAAGCCATCTAGCCCCTCGAGCCTGCTCCGCCATTCAACAAGATCATGGCTGATCTGGCTGTGGACTCAGCTCCACTTACCCGCCCGCTCCCCATAACCCTTAATTCCCTTATTGGTTAAAAATCTATCTATCTGTGATTTGAATACATTCAATGAGCTAGCTTCAACTGCTTCCTTGGGCAGAGAATTCCACAGATTCACAACCCTCTGGGAGAAGAAATTCTTTCTCAACTCGGTTTTAAATTGGCTCCCCCATATTTTGAGGCTGTGCCCCCTAGTTCTAGTCTCCCCGACCAGTGGAAACAACCTCTCTGCTTCTATCTTGTCTATCCCTTTCATTATTTTAAATGTTTCTATAAGATCACCCCTCATCCTTCTGAACTCCAACGAGTAAAGACCCAGTTTACTCAATCTATCATCATAAGGTAACCCCCTCATCTCCGGAATCAGCCGAGTGAATCGTCTCTGTACCCCCTCCAAAGCTAGTATATCCTTCCTTAAGTAAGGTGACCAAAACTGCACGCAGTACTCCAAGTGCGGCCTCACCAATATCCTGTACAGTTGCAGCAGGACCTCCCTGTTTTTGTACTCCATCCCTCTCGCAATGAAGGCCAACATTCCATTAGCCTTCCTGATTACCTGCTGCACCTGCAAACTAACTTTTTGGGATTCATGCACAAGGACCCCCAGGTCCCTCTGCACCACAGCATGTTGTAATTTCTCCCCATTCAAATAATATTGCCTTTTGCATATTGTAGTGTGGGCTGGCCTGTGCTGCCCCTGGGCCCTCGCCTCTCCTGGACCCCTTAACAAATCCATGCTAACTGTCCTTGATTAACCCATGTCTTTCCAAATGAAGATTTATCCTGCCCCTGAGGATTTTTTTCCAATAATTTAGAGATGCCTCAACCTCCATGAGCGTTGGAATTAATCTTAAGAGCCCCCAATCCAGCCTGCATGTGCACACATTGCAGCTTTTACTCTATTCCCAGGTCTGTCGATGCTGCGCTCCCAGACTTAACTTTCTTTTTTATTTACTTATGCTTTTTGTGTAAATCAACAAGATCTAGCCCCAGTGCCTACACACACATACACGTGTGCACACACACATACACACACCAAATCTGAACACAGTGCCACCCACACATGCCAACTGACCGCAACACTCAGTGGTCTGGGGGGGCAGGGGAGGGTAGAGGGTTCCCTGTCTATGTGTATTAACTGACCAAGGCCCACGTGGTCCAAATTCCACACTGACCACCCCTCTCTCACAGGTGTCAGCTGTGGCTCAGTGGGTAGCACCCTTGCCTCTGAGTCAGAAGGTTGTGGGTTCAAGTCTCACTCCAGGGACTTCAGCAGAAGTGCAATGCTGGGGGAGTGCTGCACTGTTGGAGGTGCTGTCTTTCAGATGAGACGTTAAACCGAGGCCCCGTCTGCTCTTTCAGGTGGATGCAAAAGATCCCATGGCACTATTTCGAAGAAGAGCAGGGGAGTTATCCCCAGTGTCCTGGCCAATATTTATCCCTCAATCAACATAGCAAAATCAGATTATCTGGTCACATTGCTGTTTGTGGGAGCTTGCTTGTGTTCAAATTGGGTGCTGCGTTTCCCACATTACAACAGTGACTACACTTCAAAAGTACTTAATTGGCTGTAAAGTGCTTTGAGATATCGGGTGGTAGTGAAAGGTGCTATATAAATCCAAGGCTTTCTTTCTCTCTCCCAATCTCTTACCAGCTAGTGCTTCTACTGTGATTGGTGCTGTACACTGTGGGTTGGAATTCTCATGAGGTCAAGAGCTCCTGCTCACAGTGAGGAATGACAGCTCGGGGAAGAGGGAGCAGTGGGTTGGGATGCAGAGACAGAGAGGGGAAAAGTAATGGAAAACAGGAACGTTGGAACAGGAGCAGGCCACTCAGCTACTCGGGCCTGTTCCACCATTCAATTTGATCATGGCTGATCTGTATCTCAACTCCATCCACCTGCTTTTGTTCCCTATCCCTTAAAACCCTTACCAAACAAATATCGATCAATCTCAGTTTAACATTTTCAATTGACCTAGCCACAACAACATTTTGAGAGCGAGAGTTTCGGATTCCCACTACCCTTTGTGTGAAGAATTGCTTCCGACAGTACAGTGCTTTCGGAGGTAGGGCGGAGAATTTTGGAGAGAATAAAAGTGCCAGAAGCCCCTTGGAGAAGGGGGAAGAGCAAGAGAGGAGAAACCTGGAGAGGGGAGGGACAGGAGAAGCTGAGAGCAGTACTTCAGGGCGGGGAAGGGGAGAGGGAAGGTGAATAATGAGAATAACGGGAAGAAGACAGGAGCTGTATGGGGGCGTGGCTGAGAAAGTCCAGAAACTTGGAGCCCGCTCCCAGGCACCTCCAGAAAATACATTTTATATATTTCATTTGGGGCTTTCAGATATTTAATGAAGGAATGTTAAGTATGCTGAGGTTACAAGCTGGTGTTCCATTGCACTTCCAGTGTCATTATTTGCTTTTACATTTTATAGGCTTTTGTTCAAAACTTTTTAAAAAATTGTCAGCTTCTTTGGAGGGGAATCGGTCAATGTTTTCTCATGTTGGCCAGCTTTGGCTGGTCGTCTAGATTGTGAGGTACGCCCACCTCACAACACAGTGATGTCACTTCATGGGCAACACCAGCGCATATCAACTGGTCCTTAATTATTTACACCAAGTTTGGTCCCGCTGTGATATTCCCCAAGTCTTGCTCAAGGACACCCGACACCTTTCACCTCCTTTTTACAGATCAGCCGGGTGCATAGAATTATCACACATATGCATTTGTTCAATTCTATTGATTTCTACTGATTCCCTTGAATGCGTTCCTTTAATCTGTAATCTGTTCTCTGTAATCTCCTTCAGCCTCACAACTCCACCCCACCCCCACCCCCCTCCCCTCCCGCCTGCCGAGATGTCTGCGCTGCTCAAATTTTGCCCTCTTGGGCATCCCTGATTATAATCGCTCAACCATCAGTGGCCGTGCCTTCAGCTGCCTGGGCCTTAAGCTCTGGAACTCCCTCCCTAAGCCTCTCCGCCTCGCTACCTCTCTTTCCTCCTTCAAGACGCTCCTTAAAACCTACCTCTGTCACCAAGCTTTTGGCCATCTGCCGTAATTTCTTCTTATAAGGCTCAGTGTCAAATTTATTTGTTTTGTCTTATAATACTTCTGTGAAGCACCTTGGGATGTTTTACTATGTGAAAGGCACGCTACAAATATAAGTTGTTGTTGTTAAGAATATAGTGATGATTTGATCATTGGGGGTCCGTGGGGAGGAGTTACTGCGGGAGACAGAGTGGCATTAATACCAGGGATTCTGAGGGACTGCCTATGAATGAATACCAGTAAAGATATCAAAGATTCAGCTGCTCCTCCAGCCTAGCTCTCCCGATGAACACCATGTTGGCAAGCACCATTGAAAGAAGCGTCCTCACAAAAATCGAGAGTAGGATTGTAAGACATGGCACTGAAAGGGAAGGCATGCTGACATTCAGAAAGGTGACTATACCAGCAGAGTGCTTTTACCCACAGGAAGGTGTAACGAGGCTGGTTTCCTTTACAGCGGCTCGCTCACTATATATGATCCAATTACCGTTACAGTGAGACATCAGACTATTTGCCACTTAGGAACAGAGAAAGTCCATTAAGTCCCACAAGCCTGTCCATAATGATAGATCTCAAACCTCCTTCTCAATATTTCCCTCAGTCCCTTCTCGCTCCAGCAAAGCCTCTAAATTCCTTCTGGAACCCATTTATGCTGTGCTACAACAGGCCCACCCTGCTAATTTGTTTCACAACTCCACCTGATTTCACTACCATACTTTTAACTTCTTTATTTTTAACTTGTGTTCCGCTAGGATTTGATCCCTTTACCATAGTGAGCAATTTGCCTGAATCAATGCTGTCATAATCTTCGCTGCATCAGTTCCCCTCAAAACCTCCTCTTAGAAAGAAAGAAAGACTTGCATTTATATAGCCCCTTTCACGACCACTGCATGTCTCAAAGCGCTTTACGGCCAATGAAGTACTTTTGAAGTACAACTTGCACACAGCAAACTCTCACAAACAACAATGTGATAATGATCAGATAATCTGTTTTGATAAAAATATTGGCTAGGACACCGGGGATAACTCCCTTGCTCTTCTTTGAAATGGTGCTATGGGATCTTTTATGTCCACTTGAAAGAGCAGACGGGGCCTTGGTTTAACGTCTCATCCGAAAGACGGCACCTCTGACAGTGCAGCACTCCCTCACCATGCACTGGGAGTGTCAACCTAGTTTTTTGTGTTCAAGTCCCTGGAATGGGACTTGAACCCACAACCTTCCAACTCAGAGGCGAGTGTGCTACCTATCCACTGAGCCACAGCTTTACAAAGAAAACAAGACCAACCTTCGTGAGCCTTTCCCATAACTTGAATTGTTCATAGCAGAAGCATTTCCTTACTTACCTCTGTACCCTCACTAAGTGAACGATGTCCTTCCTATGTTTAAGTGGCCATTGCCTATTATATCAGAAGTTCCCAGATATTGTGAACAAAATCAAATATGGTCTATTTATTAATTTAATGTTGTTCTTCCATACTTGGATGTCAATGCTACAGTAAGGTTAAAAATAAGTGTAACAATTATACTTCACAATTTATAATCCCCATTATAGCTGTTGGTGGACCTCAGCAAGTGCATATCCCTTTTAAGAAGCGCATCACAAAGGATATAATGCAATACTAATTTGAAAAAGGAAACTGGAATTGTGGTAATGCTGATTCTATACATTTTTTCACTTTTGGATGTCAGTCTCTCACCCCCAGGCGAAATCTCAATGCTAGCAGCTGGCTGCCACCCTTGGAATTGATGAGAGTTCACGGTGTTTAATATGTCGTATTAAAACTATGCTTTCAGTGATAAATACAGAGCAAGAAGGATTTGCAAGAATACACCATGCACACAATCGATCAGGCTTCCAATGATTTAATGCCCCTCACACAAGTAAACATGGTGCTGACAATATAGGCCCAGAAATACCGGTTTCTCCTTCCTGAGGGCATTCGACTGGATTCTCGAAAAAAAGAAGCGCACTTACCTTATCCTGCTTCGCCCACGCGAGTTGCCAGTCCTGAGGCCTCCGCTGACTGTGCATCGCAGCGCGTGCACGTTGGGACATGCGCAGGGCTGGAGCTGCAGTCACTTTACTCTGGGCAGCCAATCCAGGTAAAGTATGTTCTCATTCATAATAATGGGAACTCCGTAAGTTGGAGTTCCCATTATTATGAATGAGAAGCCCCCCCCTCCCCCAAACACACAAAACATAAATATGTGGCATGGTTTTTCTATTTTTTATTCAACATTAATTTAAATTAAAGTTATTTATGTAATTAAAAATATAAATTTTTCTGATTTTTAAAAAAGTTTTTTAAATTATGCTTTAAAATAAATTTAATGTAGTGGGCAGGGTTTTTAAAAATAAAATGCATTTTTATAATTTTATTTTTTATGTTTAAAGAGTGTTTTAAAACTCTTACACCTGTAAAAGTAGGCAATGCGCCTGCTTTTATCAGGCACAAGAGTTTTCAGGACATCCGCCAGCGCAAGACATGGGTAAATACTGCAATTTTGCCTGTGCTCACACCTTGCCTCAATCTCAAAATACCACAATCTTGCCTCGCTCCCGAGATATGGAAGATCTGTGCTTGACAGATTGGAAAAGCCGGTTTTCAGCGCATGCGCATTTTGCGCTGAAAACCGACTTTTGCGATGCCTTCCTGGGTCCATACACACTCCGTACAGACCCAGGGAAGCCGGAATTTCAGGCCCATAATGACCCAGACTTTGATGGAGCGGGACTTTTCATTGCGCAGCCGCTAGTTAGACTTTCCCCCTCAACCTTCAGCTCAAATATTCTGCCCCGTAAGTAGCTGGAAGTGTGAGCTGGTAACAGCACGCGTGAAGGCAACAGGGGGATCTGGGACCTTGGTGAAGGACGGCAGAAACAGTCAATCTCCTTAACCAATGAGACTTGAGGAATGAGAGAGAAACCCGGAGAAGGAAATGGGGTGAATTAGAGTCAAACCAGATACAGAAAGAGAAATAAAAAGAGCGAAAGAAAGTTCGGATTAAGCAAGAGAAAAAAAAAGAGCCAGAAAGAAATTTGAAAAATCTGTAAAAATTTACTACCTGCAGGAACGAGTCTCCAGAGTTTCCATCGTTCCCTGTCTGAGCAGGAGAGATTGAGTGCCCTTGCAGGGACATAAATCTCCTCATGAACAAGATACTTAAATTGTTGAGTACCAGCCCTAACTTTCTGGGACGCGTTTAATGAGTAATTAATGTGCAAAAGCAGCAACTTGATGAAACTCGGGGGGAGGTTGAGGGCAAGCTGCCGTTTTCACGAGGCTAACAGAAAATTGTTCAGCAAACTGCAACTCACGGGGTGTCTCTTCCTCATTGCTGGCCGGTTTACACATTAATAATGGGTGAGCACCATTAAACTCACCATTATTTTGGCAGCCAATTCTGGGCCATTTGTTCCCCTCCAATCCCAACTCATGCCACCTCCTCAATTGCACATTCTTTATCCGTAACTATCTTAAATAATACAATTAACCAAGTGACCACCTTGTTAAAGGAGACAACAGCTCTA
This sequence comes from Pristiophorus japonicus, assembly GCF_044704955.1. NCBI lineage: Eukaryota > Metazoa > Chordata > Chondrichthyes > Pristiophoridae > Pristiophorus > Pristiophorus japonicus. The sequence continues at coordinate 84,525,061 of NC_091992.1, forward strand.
CAACTATTTTGGTTGAAACTATAAATCAAGTGCCCCCTTATTGGTAAGGCCGCACCTGGAGTACTGCGTGCAGTTTTGGTCACCTTACTTAAGGAAGGATATACTAGCTTTGGAAGGGGTACAGAGACGATTCACTCAGCTGATTCCGGAGATGAGGGGGTTACCTTATGATGATAGATTGAGTAGACTGGGTCTTTACTCGTTGGAGTTCAGAAGGATGAGGGGTGATCTTATAGAAACATTTAAAATAATGAAAGGGATAGAGGCAGAGAGGTTGTTTCCACTGGTCGGGGAGACTAGAACTAGGGGGCACAGCCTCAAAATACGAGGGAGCCAATTTAAAACCGAGTTGAGAAGGAATTTCTTCTTCCAGAGGGTTGTGAATCTGTGGAATTCTCTGCCCAAGGAAGCAGTTGAGGCTAGCTCATTGAATGTATTCAAATCACAGATAAATAGATTTTTAACCAATAAGGGAATTAAGGGTTATGGGGAGCGGGCGGGTAAGTGGAGCTGAGTCCACGGCCAGATCAGCCATGATCTTGTTGAATGGCGGAGCAGGCTCGAGGGACTAGATGGCCTACTCCTGTTCCTAATTCTTATGTTCTTATGTTCTTAAAGGGGCACTAAAACCGACAAATTAAACAAATTCAACTTTTAACATTAAAGAGTCAAATTAAAATTTGGTTTCCGGGGGTGCTGGTGCATTCCAGTTCTTTATGCGTAGGCCCTTGACGACAAGTACCAGCTGAACCAGATTTAGTGCTCTGTTATCAGTCGCGTGTGCACACGTTCTAGCAGAAGTCGGAGGCGATCAGTAATGGGTACGGAGAAGGTGGGCGAGCTGGATGGTGGGAACATGGGCAATAATTGAAAACTCAGATCCTACGACCACATTATAGCTGACCCAAGCCAAGCTATTGATTTGCAATATAATGTATGGCAGCTAGGTTTGAAATTCTAGAGAGAAAGAATGTGCATTAATACAGTCCGGAGGATATCTCAAAGTGCTTCAAAATCAATACATAGGCAAACACAACAGCAAGTACACACACAGCAAGATCCAACGACAACAGCAATTTGCATCCTTAAATGTGCAAAATAAGCATTGTAAAACACTTTCTAGAGCGATAATCAAACAAAATGGATGCTGAGCAAAAAAGGGAGATACAGGTATTAGAAAGGGTGACCAAACGGTTGGTCAATGACAAGGGTTGTAAATCAGGATTTTAAAGGGGGGGGGAGAGGTGGAAGGGGTTTAAGGAGGAGAGGAGAGGGAGGTGGAGGAGGTTTGAGGAGGAGAGGGAGGTGGAGGAGGTTTGAGGAGGGGAGAGGTGGAGGGGGTTTAAGGGGAGGGGGTTTAAGAAGGAGAGGGGAGGGAGGTGGAGGGGGTTTAAGGAGGGGAGGGAGATGGAAGAAGTTTAAGGAGGGGAGGGAGGTGGAAAGGTTTTAAGCAGGGAAACATAGAAACATAGAAAATAGGTGCAGGAGTAGGCCATTCGGCCCTTCGAACCTGCATCACCATTCAATAAGATCATGGCTGGTCATTCCCTCAGTACCCCTTTCCTTCTTTCTCTCCATACCCCTTAATCCCCTTAGCCGTAAGGGCCATATCTAACTCCTTCTTGAATATATCCAATGAACTGGCATCAACAACTCTCTGTGGCAGGGAATTCCACAGGTTAACAACTCTCTGAGTGAAGAAGTTTCTCCTCATCTCAGTCCTACATGTCTTACCCCTTATCCTAAGACTGTGTCCTCTGGTTCTGGACTTCCCCAACATCGGGAACATTCTACCCGCATCTAACCTGTCCCGTCCCGTCAGAATCTTATATGTTTCTATGGGATCCCCTCTCATCCTTCTAAACTCTAAAGTATAAAGGCCCAGTTGATCCAGCCTCTCCTCATATGTCAGTCCTGCCATCCCAGGAATCAGTCTGGTGAACCTTCGCTGCACTCCCTCAATAACAAGAACGTCCTTCCTCAGATTAGGAGAACAAAACTGAACACAATATTCCAGATGAGGCCTCACCAAGGCCTACAACTGCAGTAAGAACTCCCTGCTCCTATACTCAAATCTCCTAGCTATGAAGGCGAACATACCATTTGCATTCTTCACTGCCTGCTGTACCTGTATGCCAACTTTCTATGACTGATGAACCATGACACCTAGGTCTCGTTGCACTTCCCCTTTTCCTAATCTGCCACCATTCAGATAATATTCTGTCTTCGCGTTTTTGCCCCCAAAGTTATACTGCATCTGCCATGCATTTGCCCACTCATCTAACTTGTCCAAGTCACCCTGCAGCCTCCTAGCGTCCCCCTCACAGCTCACACTGCCACCCAGTTTAGTGTCATCTGCCAACTTGGAGATATTACACTCAATTCCTTCATCCAAATCATTGAAGTATATTGTAAAGAGCTGGGTCCCAGCACTGAGCCCTGCGGCACTCCACTAGTCACTACCTGCCGTTTATCCCGACTCTCTGCTTCCTCTCTGCCAACCAGTTCTCTATCCATGTCAGTATATTACCCCCAATATCATGTGCTTTGATCTTGCACACCAATCTCTTGTGTGGGACCTTGTCAAAAGCCTTTTGAAAGTCCAAATACACCATACCCACTGGTTCTCCCTTGTCCACTCTACTCGTTACATCCTCAAAAAACTCCAGAAGATTTGTCAAGCATGATTTCCCCTTCATAAATCCATGCTGACTTGGACCGATCCTGTCACTGCTTTCCAAATGCGTTGCTATTTTATCCTTAATAATTGATTCCAACATTGTCCCCACTACTGATGTCAGGCTAACTGGTCTATAATTACCCGCTTTCTCTCTCCTTCCCTTTTTAAAAAGTGGTGTTACATTAGCTACCTTCCAGACCATAGGAACTGATCCAGAGTTGATAGACTGTTGGAAAATAATCATAAATTCATCCACTATTTCTATGGCCACTTCCTTAAATACTCTGGGATGCAGACCATCAGGCCCCAAGGATTTATCGGCCTTCAATCCCATCAATTTCCCCAACACAATTTCCCGCTTTATGAGGATATCCTTCAATTCTTCCTTCTCACGAGACCCTCGGTCCCCTAGTACTTCCGGAAGGTTATTTGTGTCTTCCTTCGTGAATTTGAATCCCTCCCTTTTGCACCACTCCTCAAGCCACATATTCATCTGAGCTTTCCTGCGATTACTACTCTGACTAGCACATGGCACTGGTAGCAATCCTGAGATTACTACTTTTGAGGTCCTACTTTTTAATTTAGCTCCTAGCTCGCTAAATTCGTCTTGTAGGACCTCATTCCATTTTTTACCTATATCGTTGGTAACTATATGCACCATGACAACTAGCTGTTCACCCTCCCTTTTCAGAATGCCCTGCACCCGCTCTGAGACATCCTTGGCCCTTGCATCAGGGAGGCAACATACCATCCTGGAGTCTCGGTTGCGGCCGCAGAAACGTCTATCTATTCCCCTTACAATTGAATCCCCTATCACTATAGCTCTGCCACTCTTTTTCCTACCCTCCTGTGCAGCAGAGCCACTCACGGTGCCATGAACTTGGCTGCTGCTGCCCTCCCCTGATGAGTCATCCCCCTCAACAGTACCCAAAGCGGTGTATCTGTTTTGCAGGGTGATGACCGCAAGGGACCCCTGCACTACCTTCCTTGCACTGCTCTTCCTGTTGATCATCCATTCCCTATCTGGCTGTGTACTCTTTACCTGTGGTAAGACCAACTCACTAAACGTGCTATTCACGTTATTCTCAGCATTGTGGACGCTTCAGAGTAAATCCACCCGTAGCTCCAGTGCCGCAATGCGGTCCATCAGGAACTGCAGGAGGATGCACTTCCCGCACACGTCATCGTCAGACACCGGAAGCGTCCCTGACTTCCCACATAGTACAGGAGGAGCATAACACATGTCCGAGCTCTCCTACCATGACTTAACCCTTAGATAAACTTAAATTGGCAACAACAATGCTAAAGTTTACTCACTGATATAGAAAAGAAAAAGAAAAACTACTTACCAATCACCAGCCAATCACTTACCCCCTTGGCTGTGATGTCACCTTTCGATTTCTTTCTACTACTTTTTTGCCTCCCTGCTGCAGCTGCACCAGCTGGCCTCTTGTATGCCTCACCAACGCTGCTCCGCCTCCCGATTCCCTGCTGGGCCTCCCGACGACGCTGGCCTCTTGTAGGCCTCACCAACGCTGCTCCGCCTCCCGATTCCTTGCTGGGCCTCCCGACGACGCTGGCCTCTTGTAGGCCTCACCAACGCTGCTCCGCCTCCCTATTCCCTGCTGGGCCTCCCGACGACGCTGGCCTCTTGTAGGCCTCACCAACGCTGCTCCGCCTCCCGATTCCCTGCTGGGCCTCCTGACGACACTGGCCTCTTGTAGGCCTCACCAACGCTGCTCCGCCTCCCGATTCCCTGCTGGGCCTCCCGACGACGCTGGCCTCTTGTAGGCCTCACCAACGCTGCCGCTCTGCCTACCGACTCCCTGCTGGGCCTCCCGACGACGTTGGCCTCTTGTAGGCCTCACCAACGCTGCTCCGCCTCCCGACTCCCTGCTGGGCCTCCCGACAATGTTGGCCTCTTGTAGGCCTCACCAACGCTGCCGCTCTGCCTACCGACTCCCTGCTGGGCCTCCCGACGACGTTGGCCTCTTGTAGGCCTCACCAACGCTGCCGCTCTGCCTACCGACTCCCTGCTGGGCCTCCTGACGAAGCTGGCCGTCGGGAGGCCCAGCAGGGAGTCGGGAGGCGGAGCAGCGTTGGTGAGGCCTACAAGAGGCCAACCCGACGAGGTGGAGGAAGTTTAAGGAGGGAAGGGAGGTGGAGGAGGTTTAAGGAGGAGAGGGAGGTGGAGGGGCTTTAAGGAGGGAATTCCAAAGCGGCTGAAGGCACGGTTGCCAGGGGTGGGGTGAAGGAAGGCATAAGCAGTTAGGGTGGGGGTGGGGATAGGGGCCAGGCGGGAGGAGGTTATATAGACATAGGTGATGAGTGGGGGGCATGATTATGGAATGTTTTCAACATGAGGATGAGGATTTTAAATTGGAAGAGTTGGGGAGCGCTGCTCGACATTGTACATGTTGTGCGTCAATTGAGGACAGCTGCGAAGCCTCTGTGGTGGAATAGGCTGCTGACCCTCCACTGTCTCGAGGAATAGGTACCAGGGCAAGGCACCGGGAACATGGATCTGTGAGAAATAGGGTAAAATTAGATAACGAACAAACTTTTCTATCCATCTTACATGAGCTCCACATTTTGTGCTGCAAAAATGATTGGGCCTGTGTATATTGATTAAACCGAGGCAAATGTAAAGAACTTCTTCAGCTAATTTGTCAAACGGCGATCCCCGTCAGATCCGGTTAGGCACAGCTGGCCCCCGCACCATGTCCTTCACATCTGCGGCAATGCCGGGGAATGAAGATGAATGCATGTCTTCTCCCACACAATGCCCATGGTGCAGGTGCAGGGGCCCGGCGGGGGAGAAGGGGGATGGTGGGTTGGGGACTCATTTTTAACCCTCGAAGCACTGAGCACTCATTCGATCCTTCCTCTTTCTGCCTTACGTCTCTTGCTTCTCAATGTTTTTGGCGCCCCTCTTTTGAAACGTCCCATCCCTGGGCTGGCAGCCCTCAGCTCATAAGAACATAAGAAATAGGAGCCCATACGGCCCCTCGAGCCTGCTCCACCATTTGATACGATCATGGCTGATCCGATCAGGGACTCAGGTCCACTTCCCCGCCCGCTCCCCTTATTCCCTTATCGGTTAAGAAACTGTCTATCTCTGTCTTAAATTTATTCAATGGCCCAGCTTCCACAGCTCTCTGAGGCAGCGAATTCCACAGATTTACAACCCGCTGAGAGAAGAAATTTCTCCTCAACTCAGTTTTAAATGGGCGGCTCCTTATCCAAGCCCTCTAGTTCTAGTCTCCCCCATCGGTGGAAACAACCTCTGTAGCTCGGTGGCCACTCCTCACATGTGAGCACAGGCAGCGACCACAACTTGCATTTATATAGCGCCTTTAATGTAGTAAAACATCCCAAGGCACTTCACAGGGGTGTTTTCAGACAAAACAAATACATTTGACACCGGCCAATGGCTTTTCGTTCTATTGAGGATGTGAATGAGCTCATCACGCAAGGAATTAACAAAACTGAAAGGAGGAGGAGAGAGAAAGTAACGGTGTGGTTGTCACCAGGTCTGGGATATCGTCAGGTATCGGAGGGAGGGAAGACTGGGGAGGTAAGAACTAGTGTCAGCTGTGGCTCAGTGGGCAGCACACTCGCATCTGAGTCAGAAAGTTGTGGGTTCAAGTCCCAATCCAGGAACTTGAGCACATAAATCTAGACTGATACTCCAGTGCAGTGCAGTGGGAGTGCTGCACTGTTGGAAGTGCCGTCTTTCGGATGAGACGTTAAACAGAGGCCCCATCTGCCCTCTCAGGTAGACACAAAAGATCCCATGGCAGTGTTTTGGAAGAAGAGCAGGGGAGTTATCCCTGGTGTCCTGGCCAATATTTATCCCTCAATCAACATAACAAAAACAGTTTATCTGGTCATTATCACATTGCTGCATGCAAGTTGGCTGCCATGTTTCCCACATTACAGCAGTGACTACACTCCAAAAGTACTTAATTGACTCTAAAGCGCTTTGAGACGTCCGGTGTTTGTGAAAGGCGCTATATAAATGCAAGTCTTTCTTTCTATACTGAAACAACAAACCTTCATTCATTTACAAAATTATCAGATTAAGCTGTTCACGGCGATGTTTCCCCCATATGGTTAACGCCGGGTTGCCCAGTTCAGCAGTACTTAGCATGTGTAGATACTCCTGCTGATAAAGTAGGCAGTTTAGCTCTAACAAAGGAATTGACACACAGCTTGCGTCCACTGCGTTTCTCCCATTTTGTCATTTTGGACAGTCCTGAGCGTGAGCTCTTCATTTAAAAAAAACACCGGTATGGAGATCTCCCTCTTCAGATTCTCTAAGAATAATATTTCCCAGCAGACTTTATCTGTCCGCAGCCTTGGTGTTACCGAACAGACTCGTCTATCACGAGCAACATCCTCATGCACTGAATGAAACAACATGTTCTAGCTCATAAAGGGACTGGTAAAAACAATTTTACATAGACAACAGTGCTACACCATTGTAAAATAGGCTGTTACTGCACAAAACATACTGGCATAGATGTGCCAATGTATTATGTCTTTATAATACTGATTATAGTATGTGATACACCCAGGATTCTTGCACCATTTTAAAATAGAGCAGATTATAATTCCAATAATATATAACAACAACTTGTATTTATATATTGCCTTTAACGTAATGAAACGTCCCAAGGTGCTTCACAGGAGTGTTATGAGAAAAAAATTTGATACCGAGACACATACGGAGAAATTAGGGCAAGTGATCAAAAACTTGGTCAAAGAGGTAGGTTTTAAGGAGCGTCTTAAAGGAGGAAAAACAGGTTGAGAGGCGGAGAGGTTTAGGCAGGGAATTTCAGAACTTGGGGTGGGGCCTAGGCAACAGAAGGCACAGCCACCAATGGTTGAGCAATTATAATCAGTGATGCTCAACCACTGGTAAAATTAGAGGAGCGCAGATATCGCAGGTGATTGTGAGGTTGAAGGAGATTACAGCGATAGGGAGGGGCGAGACCATGGAGGGATTTGAAAACGAGGATGAGAATTTTGAATTCGAGGCATTGCTTAACCGGGAGCCAATGTAGGTCAGCGAGCGCAGGGATTGGTCCTCAGACAGGAGTTGGGGAGAGGGATGGATTCAATGGCTAGGGAACGCAGATTGTGGCAGGGACGGAAAATAATGACTTCGGTCTTCCCAATATTTAATTGGAGAAAATTTCTGCTCATCCAGAACTGGATGTCGGACAAGCAGTCTGACGATTATGGGAGTAATCTCTCGGTAACCCAGCGTGTTGTGTAATATACAAAACATTGTTACGACGCTATTGGGTATAATATGTGTACAGGAGTGTGCATTCTCTGTGAAGTCATCATCATAGGCAGCACTCAAAGTCGAGGATGACTTGCTCCCACTCTAAAAGTGAGTTCTCACATGACTGAGGAGTCCAATGCGGGACCTACAGTCTCTGTCACAGGTGGGGCAGACAGTGGTTGAAGGAAAGGGTGGTCAGGGAGCCTGAGTTGACGCACGCTCTTTCCACTGTCTACTCTTGGTTTCTGCTTGTTCTCGGCGATGGGACTCGAGGTGCTCAGCGCCCTCCCGGATGCTCTTCCCCCACTTTGGACGGTCGTGGGCCAGGGATTCCTAGGTGCCGGTGAGGATGTTGCACTTTGTCAGGGAGACTTTGAGGGTGTCCTTGAAGCGTTTCCTCTGCCCACCACGTCGGAGCTCCGAGAAGAGCGCTTGCTTTGGGAGTCTTGTGTTGGGCATGCGGACAATTTGGCCCGCCCAAGGAGCTAATCAAGCATTGTCAATGCTTCGATGTTGGGGATATTGGCCTGAGCGAGAACACTGACGTTGGTGCGTCTATCCTGCCAATGGATTTGAGGATCTTGCGGAGGCAGCACTGGTGGTACCTCTCCAGCATTTTGAAGTTTCTGCTATATATAGTCCACATCTCTGAGCCATATATGAGGGCAGGTATCACTACTGACCTGTCGGCCATGACCTTGGTGGCGATTTGAGGTCCTGGTCTTCAAACACTCTCTTCCTCAGATGACCAAAGGCTACACTGGCGCACTGAAGGTGGTGTTGGACCTCGTCGTCAATGTCTGCTCTTGCTGACAGTAGACTCCCGAGGGATGGGAAATGGTCCATGTTGTCCAAGGCCTTGTCGTGGATTTTGATAATCGGGGGGCAGTGCTGTGTGACGGGATCAGGTTGGTAGATACCTTTGTAATATAAGGTATAGAGGGGGTGAAGTTAATTAGTGTGTTAGAGTTAGCACTTGCAGTTAGCGTGCCACAACGTGTAGTAATTTAGTGCAGAAGTATTAATTGAGTATGCACACTTTTACCCCTGGTCCATTAACCAAATTTCTTCCTGTGACACTTTACTATGCAGACCCGTTGTTAATGTTTTGGCTGGTTAAGGGCTTCTTAATCAACCATTAACAACAACAACAACTTGTAGTAAAATGTCCCAAGGCGCTTCACAGGAGTGTTTTAAGACAAAACAAATACATTTGACACCGAGTCTCAAAAGCAGATGACCAAAAGCTTGATCAAAGAGGTAGGTTTTAAGGAATGTCTTAAAGGAGGAAAGAGTGGGAGCGAGGCGGAGAGGTTTAGGCAGGGAATTCCAGAGCTTAGGGGCCAGGCGGCTGAAGGCACGGCCGCCAATGGTTGAGCGATTATAATCAGGGATGCTCAAGAGGGCCGAATTAGAGGAGCGCAGACACCTCGGGGGAGTGGGGGGGCGGGTTGTGGGGCTGGAGGAGATTACAGAGATAGTGAGGGGCGAGGCCATGGAGGGATTTGTAAACAAGGATGAGAATTTTGAAATCGAGACGTTGCTTAACCAGGAGCCAATGTAGGTCGGCGAGCACAGTGGTGATGGGTGAGTGGGACTTAGTGCGAGTTAGGACACGGGCTGCCGAGTTTTGGATCACCTCGAGTTTACGTAGGCTAGAATGTGGGAGGTCAGCCAGGAGTGTGTTGGAGTCGTCAAGTCTAGAGGTAGCAAAAACATGGATGAGATTTGCACATTTGCACATGCACGCCTTCCAGCTCACAATACTGCTAATGGCAACCTCTCTATAGGCCACGTTGAGCCAGAAAAGACTGCAGTATCTCAGCAGCAAGACATTGCATGAAGCAACGTGAGTGTTTCGGTCCGCAGTAGTATGGGGTCATCAGCAAGACTTACATTGCTGGTCATATCATTGGATGAAGAAGAGGAGGAGGAAGAGGACAGATAGCAGAAGAGGATAAGACAGGTTTGAGACTATAGGTAAAGAACCAGCAGGATCTATAACTACTGAAGGCAGCATATCTACTGCTGGTAACAGAGCTGCCTGTACTTTGTAAAGGAGCAATGTCCAAGGCGGGGCACACCACACCAAGGAAATCATTGATGAATTGTGCCATTTTCTAGAGCCATGGGGCAATGCCAGCACTGTTGCGCCAGACGCCGATGGCACTCAACGTTTTTGTGGTGGTTTCTTCCCCGGCAATGACAGAAGACTTAGCAAGGATTAGTTTGGCATTCAGTGCTGCATTGCTCATGTCACACATGCTGGTAAATACATTAAAAGGAGTGCAGTAAGAGGTCGACAGGTTTTGGCAAAAGAGGTGACATTCTCAGGATGTCATTGACTGCACACTTGTGCATATTTAAAGCACCTGTGCGACATCCCATGGATTTCATTAACAGGCAAGCATGTCAGTCAATGAACATTCACACAGTCTGTGACCCCCACAAAGAATTCGCCATGTGAATCAACACTTTCACTCATGTCTTGAACAAAACACGCATTGCCCATTTACTGCAGCTTGAAGACCAGTTGAAGGATTGGCTCCTCAGAGATATGAGTTACCCACTCAAAGTGAGGCTCGTGACATGGCTACGCAATTTGCAGGTCTGCAGTTGATATTCTCTTGGGCTCAGCATCATTGGGTGCTCCTGTAAGTTGACCTTGTGTCCCTTATGATGTAAAGCGCATTATTCCCTAATATCTATTAAACCATAGTGTGATGTGAGGTTTGTTGCTAGACCCCTTGGCACTAGAACCCTTGTTACAGGCACTGGATATATGACCTTTCATGTGCCACCACATTCATTCTCCTCGCTTTTGGGAAGGTGACTGCAAAATAACAAATTGGTTTATTTTCCATGAAATACATGAAGGAACAGGATCCAATTTTTTACAGTGAGTTTCAATCAATCCCTGTCACTTCTCGTATCACACAATAATAAATCATCCAAACTTGTTCTTGTTATGACCCAAACTCACTTACAGGTTAACAATCCCTGAACTAACTGACACTAATCTTTTGCTCTTACAGGCCATACACATTCATACCTTAACCTGGAGTCTCTCAATCTCCCTCTAGCTAATTGGAATGTGAGATCCCTCTGTCTCTCCAACTATTCCAGACTGACATTTCCCAGACTGACCTCTCCAGAGAGAGACAGAGAGTCAAAGACAAACCTCTGACCCCCTCCCTCATTTGTGTTAAGGAAAGCTACCAATCAAAGTTACCATCTTGAATGAAACCTCACTGCCTCCCCTTCCCTGCCCCAGCCCCACATTCTTTGATATGGAGCCTAAGGCACCTGAGTGCTTTGATTAGCTATGGCCCCTGCTGGGTGCATTGAATGAAACCCATTTGTGCATTAAGGCTGCAAACTGCTATAGGATGTGCTCAACAACTCCCCATTGTCTTAAAACTAATGTGATCGTCGAGAGTACATAATTCCGAAGGCTGTTTCATCTGGTGTTCTGCCCAATTGTTTTAATCAACATTCTAGATGGCTTTGCATATCTCTGGGAGTTAACCCTTTGTAAATGAACATGACCATTTAAAGGTAAGAAAATACAGGTTCAAGCAAAATCCCTACTCAGTCAAATAGGTAAAAATCCTAAGATATTCATCATCATAGGCAGTCCCTCGAAATCCAGGAAGACTTGCTTTCACTCGAAAAGGGAATTACAGTCTCTGTCACAGGTGGGGCAGATAGTCATTGAGGAAAGGGTGGGTGGAGAGTCTGGTTTGCCGCACGCTCCTTCCGCTGCCTGCGCTTGTTTTCTGCATGCTCTTGGCGATGAGACTCGAGGTGCTCAGCGCCCTCCCGGATGCTCTTCCTCCACTTAGAGCGGTCTTTGGCCAGGTATCGGTGGGGATGTTGCACTTTATCAGGGAGGCTAAGATATTACAGAAACATAGTCAGAAAGAAAGAAAGATTTGGATTTATATAGCGCCTTTCATGAGCTACCAGACGTCTCAAAGCGCTTTACAGCCAATGGAGTGTCATCATCATAGTCAGTCCCCCGGAATCGAGGAAGACTTGCTTCCACTCTTAAAATGAGTCCTTAGGTGGGTGAATAATCCAATATGAGAACCACAGTCCCTGTCACAGGTGGGACAGATAGTCGTTGAGGAAAAGTGTGGGTGGGACTGGTTTGCCGCATGCTCTTTCCGCTGCCTGCGCTTGATTTCTGCATGCTCTCGGCGATGAGACTCGAGGTGCTCAGCGCCCTCCCGGATGCACTTCCTCCACTTAGGGCGGTCTTTGGCCAGGGACTCTCAGGTATCAGTGGGGATGTTGCATTTTATCAGGGAGGCTTTGAGGGTGTCCTTGTAACGTTTCCTCTGCCCACCTTTGGCTCGTTTGCCATGAAGGAGTTCCGAATAGAGCGCTTGCTTTGGGAGTCTTGTGTCTGGCATGCGAACAATGTGGCCTACCCAGCAGAGCTGATCAAGTGTGGTCAGTACTTTAATGTTGGGGATGTTGGTCTGGTCGAGGTCGTTAACATTGGTGCATCTGTCCTCCCAGGGCTTTTGCAGGATCTTGCGGAGACATCGTTGGTGGTATTTCTCCAGTGACTTGAGGTGTCTACTGTACATTGTCCATGTCTTTGAGCCATACAGGAGGGTGGGTATTACTACCTTGTAGCCTTGTAGACCATGAGCTTGGTAGCAGATTTGAGGGCCTGGTCTTTAAACACCGTGTAGTCACTGTTGTAATGTAGAAAATGCAGCAGCCAATTCGTGCACAGCAAGCTTCCACAAACAGCTATGTGATAATGAGCAGATAATCTGTTTTTTTGTTATGTTGACTGAGGGATAAATATTGGCCAGGACACCAGGATAACTCCCCATCTCTTCTTCGAAATAGTGCCATGGGATCTTTTACGTCCACCTGAGAGAGCAGACAGGGCTTCGGTTTAACGTCTCATCCGAAAGACGGCACCTCTGGCAGTGTAGCACTCCCTCAGCACCGCACTGGAGTGTCAGCCTAGATTTATGTGCTCAAGTCCCTGGATTGGGACTTGAACCCACAACCTTCTGACACAGAGGTGAGAGAGTTAGCCACTGAGCCACAGCTGACACTGTCACACACTTAGGAGGTAGGAATGTTAACGGGCACGGCGTAAATCCTTCCCTTAAATCTAGACTTGCGCCTGCAGAATATCTATCTCTGAACTGGTGCCTGTTTTAAGTAATGATGCCACTGTGGCACCGATCAGATGTTCACGAGGTTCTGGTATATCTGCGGCAAGGAGATAATGATACATGATACGTCAAGGCACAGTTAGACATGCTGTAATCATTGCTGCATCATAGACTCATACAGCACAGAAGGAGGGCCTGTGCCAGCTCTTTGAAAGAGCGATCCAGTTAGTCCCACTGAATGAAAATTAAAATCAGGAGAGATGTGAAACAGCGGCCAATCCAATATCGCCCTTTTTACACAATCGCCCAAAGTTAAACTTACCCCCACTGTCCGCAAGTTACCCAACCGCCCATTCTCTATTGCACCAACCCCCTCTCCCCCAGCCCCCCCACCCCTCCCATTTTAAATAAATCGAATTTGTTAATTAAATCTCAGTTTAATGCCCCAGTGAATAGCCCACGGAAAAAATAAAGGATTGGATCAGCTCTGAAATACTCGGCATAGCGTTCAAATCGCGACCTTACTCGCTGATGTTCTGGTTGAGGTTCATTGTCAGGGAAATGTAGCGAAAATCTGCAATGCGTTTTGGGCAGTGCAGCCTGGCTTGGCGCCTGACAGGGTCCTGTCTTGTGCTCGGGAGTTCACCGTTGCCATGGCATGTCACCGAGATCTATGTGTTCATCCAGGTCACGATATTGAACAGGTCATGGGGTCACTGTCAGTGTTCAGACACGTAGTGTATACTTTATCTAAGGAATGGATTTTACCTTAAATATTCTAATTGCGACAGTGTTAATTGAATCCATGAGAGGATTTGATTGGTTGGATTTGTTTCACTGAGTTTATTTCACTGGGTGACTGGGAGACGAGA